>NC_071401.1:28256476-28881476 GCF_017976375.1 Cuculus canorus
TACTTTAAGACCCTAAAGCACTTCAGAAAGCAGATGCACCACTTGGTTAAGAATTTGATGCTAAAGGTAAATTTAAGAAATCTGCACTCACTACTGGAGGTGCAAAAATCTCATTATCGCTCATGTTCTAAACAAAGGCAAGGATCTTCTCTCCATATTGTTTCAAGACAGGATACTGTATTTGCTCTATCACCTGAATCCAGATAATTCTAATCCAGATAATTCAACTGGTGGCAGAATAGGTTATTCACATTAGGACAGCCTTTGTTCAGATCTCTCCCTGTGGGACTCAACTCCTAAGGAAACTGCTATTACAGACTTGTAAAGGTCAAGAGCATTGCCTTCTGGGGCTGATCGATCACTATCATCATTTCAAAAACCTGCTAAGAACACTGATCTTTTACCTTGCAGCAAGAGGGAACAGTACAGGATTTGGAGAGTAAAAGACAACTCTAGATCAAACTTCTCTGTAAACTTGGCAGCAGAACAGCAGTGCTCTTCTACCCAGAACTGTGTTTTGGCACCGCCTTTGATTCAGTGCTGGAAACTCTACGATTCCCTGAAAAACTCTATTTAAGTGGTGAATACACATGGTATGACAAGCAAAGCCCATATGTTCAAAGTCTGGCCAAGGTTAGTTACACAATGCTATTTCCTGCAGCCTGACTAAGAGAAAAAAAATAAAAAATTAAACCACTGGTTTTTTTTAGCCCAACCTCCAAAACTGTTCTCCCTCTTACGAGGATTAAGGCTGTATTTTGTCTATCTAAATTTCAGCAGAGCCTAAATTGCAAAATTTATTACCTGCTTTCTGACAGCCAAATATCCATTTTGACTGCTATTTATGCACAGTTCCAAGCCATCAGGCACACAGACTGTGACATATGAAGAACCCTGAGAGTTGCATATGGTTTCATGATTGTGTAAAGCTCCCTCCCTGGAGAGCTGCCTAGCAAATTTGCCCTCTCCTGCTTCTCCTTTCATGAAATTGCGTTTTTCCTTCTCCAAGCTTGCTTCAGCCACTTGCCCAACCTGCTTGCTCAGGTTCTTGCCATTCCTGTGCAGACACCCGTTTAATAGCTTTCCCATTTACTGCATTTCATACTTCACCTCACAAAAGTATAAAGAAGGAAGTTTTATTTTCTCTTCCCTAAAATGACCTATGCAGGACAGGGCTCTGCTGAAAAGGATACATCCTGCTGCATGTGACTATGCTCAATACCCCATGGCCACCACTCACACCCCCTCCCACAGAGCCCCAGCTTGACGCATCCTGCAGCACCGTGGTTGCATCCATCACTTCCACACATCATATGTAGAAGGGAAACAATTGTAATTTTTCTTGCTCTTGTCTTTGCAACGGACCATGTAGGGGCTACTGCAATTCTCAGCAAATCCCTGGGAAAATACATGCAGATACTGGCACAGTTTTATGTAAAACCACTCATATTTGACAGTAGCGTGATGGAAGCATTCTGGGCAAGGCAATTAAACATAGTTTCTGGGGTGCTTTTGTGCGAATGGCCTTCCAACATCCAAGAGGTTATGGGGCAGAAAACACAGTGATGTACAGAAGATACTTGTACAAAGGACAGTACTCTCCTTAGGGCATTGCACATTGTTGGATATCAATGGTGGTGTGCATTGGGTATTAGAGCTCCCAAGCCTAGAAATAGCATGTCTTCATTATGCCCTTCCAATTTTCCTTCCCATTTCCTCTCTGAACCTCCAAGTATATCCTGACTTCTCTTAAGACTGCTATAAACAACATTTTACAAAACTCGTGCGACTTTCCAGCAGTTCTCTTGCATGTATTATGACATAGCTGAAAGATGTTGCTGGGAAACCTGTGCACAGATCCCCGTCTGCAGATACCACGCAGAAACCACTGCAGCTGGACAGAATGAAAGGAAAAACAGTCTGCTTAAATAGCCCCAAACCTATAAGGTAGGTCAAAAAAGCTACTGATATATTTCTGTTGTGATAAAACTTCAGATGCTATTTGAATGACCCTTGATGAAAGGCCAGTAGCCTTCAAAACTGTTGGAATTCCTTTATTTTAAGGTATTGCAGCAGTACTGCCACTTCCAGCCATCTCTGGCTTTAGTAAGTTTTCTGCAACAGTACATTCTTAGTTATATGCGAGCTCTGTATTGCACATACTCCATAAGCAGCATTTGTTTTTTCTTCCAGAGGCCCCAGGGCACACACAGTCATGGCATTGTGCAGTCTCCTCTCATCAAGGAACATTGTTCAGCTGCAGAACAGGAGAGTGTGCAGGGGAAGGTCACCAAGCCTGACAGATACATGACATGCTGATGAGAGAACCAGTCTCTGTGCAAGCAGACGCCAGTGAAATTAAGATGGGGTCAGAGAAGACAAGAAGTAAACTGAGAACGGGTTAATATGGGAGGTGGATGCACCATTCTGAAACTTGGTGCTACTCAAGAGCATTGTTCAGCAGCTGTTGGAAAATAAGGCTACTGTAAGGCAAACGGAATGTGCATTAAGTAGCTCCTCTTATTCCAAATAAAGATTGGAATATACAATACACGCATCTATACCTTTTACATAAAGGATAATCTCTGGATCGGAGGGGGAAGTAAATCCACCTCATGTTTGACTCTAAATGCTCAAGCACCTAATGTTCCACTCTTCTTATGCCTAACTGCACTGCTGAAACTGGGCCTGTATGAGTTGTGGTCCAATCGGAGAAGTAGAGAATCACTTGGTTGGAAAAGACCTTTGAGATCATCGAGTCCAACCATACCTGTTCACTACTAAATCATATCTCTAAGCACTTCTTGTACCCACCTTTTAAATATCTCCAGGGATGGTGACTCAACCACTTCCCTGGGCAGCCTGTGCCAGCGCCCAATAACACTTCTGGTGAAGAAATTTTTCCTCCTGTCTAATCTGAACCTCCCCTGGTGCAACTTGAGGCCATTCTCTCTCATCCTATTGCCGGCCACTTGGGAGAAGACACCAACACCCACTTTGCTATATTTCATGTAGTTGTAGAGAGCAATAAGGTCTCTCAGCCACTCCTCATAAGACTTGTTCTCCAGCCCCTTCACCAGCTTCACTGCCCTTCTCTGGACACACTCCAGGACCTCAATGTCTTTCTTATAGTGAGGGGCCCAAAACAGAACACAATATTTGAGGTGTGGCCTCACCAATGCCGAGTACAGGGGCACAATCACTTCCCTGCTCCTGCTGGCCATGCTTGTTTCTGATATGAGCCAAGAGGCTACTGTCCTTCTTGGCCACTTGGGCTCACAGATGACTCATATATCAGACCTCTGTCGAAGAACAGCTCCAGGTCTTTCTCTGCCAGGCAGCTTTCCAGCCACCCTTCCCCAAGCCTGTAGCACTGCACAGGGTTGTTGTGTCCCAAGTGCAGGACCCGGCATCTGGCTTTTTTGGACCTCATTCCATTTGCCTCAGTCCATCAATCCAGCCTGTTCAGATTCCTTTGCAGAGTCTCCCTACCCTCAAGCAGATCGACGCTTCCGCCCATCTTTGTGTCATCTACAAACTTACTACGTGTATGCTCAATCCCCTCATCCAGATAATTGATAAAGATATGGAACAGAACTGGGCCCGGCACTAAACCCTGGAGAACACCACTTGTGATCAGCCTCCAGCTGCATTTAGCTCTATTTACCACCACTTTTTCTGCCCAGCCATCCAGCCAGTTCTTTACCCAGCAGAGGGTACGCCTGCCCAGGCCAATGACAGCCCGCTTCTCAAGCACAATACTGTAAGAAATGGTGTCAAAGCCTTACTGAAGTCCAGGTACACCATATCCACAGCCCTTCCATCATCCATTAAGTGGGCAACCATGCCATAGAAGGAGATCAGGTTAGTTTGACTGGGACCGATCACCTGCTTGTCTTGTGTGTGCTGTGTGATAGCACTCAAGATTACTTGCTCCATGACCATCCCCAGCACCGAAGTCAGACTGACAGGCCTGTAGTGCCCTGGATCCTCCTTCTGACTGTTCTTCTAAACAGAGATAACATTTGCCAACCTCCAGTTATGTGGCACTTCCCCAGTCAGGCAGGACTGCTGGTACATGACGGACAAGAGGTTTAATGAGCAACTCTTCCAGCTCTCTTAATACCCTTGAGTGGATCCTGTCTGGCCCCACAGACATGTGAATGTCTAATTGGCCAAGGAGGTCTCTAACCATTTCCACTTGGATCATTGGAGCTTTCTTTGATCTGCTTTCCCTCCCTGTCTTCTGGCTCAGGAGGCTGAGTATCCAGAGAACATCTTACCTTACTATTGAAGACTAAGGCAAAGAAGACATTAAGTACCTCAACGTTATCCTCGTCCTTTGATAACTAATGTTCCCCCTGCATCCAGTAAAGGATGGAGATTCTCCTCGGCCCTCCTTTTTTTGTTGATACATTTGAAACATTTTCTATTATCTTTCACAGAACTGGCCAATTTAAGTTCTAGTTGGGCTTTAGCCCTTATGATTTTCTTTCTGCATGATCTCACTTTGTCCTTGCAGTCCTCCCGAGACGCCTGCCCCTTCTTCCAAAGCTCACATACTTTCCTCTTTTTCCTGATAACCACCCAGATCTCTCTGCTCAGCCAAGCTGGTTTTCTTCCCTGTTGGCTCATTTTTTTAGCACATGGGAATGTCCTGCTCCTGCGCCGCCGGAATCTGCTTCTTAAAGAGCGTCCAGCCCTCTTGGGCTCCTTTACCTTTTAGGACTGCCTCCCAAGGAACTTTATTGATCAGCCTTCTGAACAGTCCGAAGTCTGCCCTCTGGAAGTCCAAGGTTGCAGTTCTGCTGACGCCCTCCTTACTTCTCCTAGAACTGAGAATTCTATCATTTTGTGATCACTATGCCCCAGTTATCTTCCAACCACCACATCTCCCACAAGACCTTCTCTGCTTAAAAACAACAGGTCCAGCAAGGCACCGTCCCTAATGGGCTTACTCACCAGTTGTGTCAGGAAGTTGTCTTCCACGCACTCCAGAAACCTCCTAGACAGTTTCCTTTCAGCTGTATTATATTTCCAGCATCTGCTAAGTTGAAGTCTCCCACAAGATTCAGGCCTAGCATTCGTGAGACTTCTCTCAATTGCTTGAAGAATATCTCATCATCCTCTTCTTCCTGGCTAGGTGGTCTGTAGCAGATTCCCTCCAAGATATCTGCCTTATTTGGTGTTCCACTGATTTTTACTCATAAACACTCAACCCTATCACCACCATCACCGAGTTCAAGGCAATTAAAACACTCTCTAACATGGGCCACCCCACTGCCTCCCCTTCCTTGCCTATCCTACTTGAAGAGTTTATATGTCAGCATTCCATGTCAGCATTCCAGTTGTGAGTCATCCTACCACGTTTCTGTGATGGCCATTATATCATAGTTATCTTGCTGTACAATGACTTCTAATTTCTCCTGTTTGTTGCCCACGCTGTGTACATTGGTGTAGAATACCTTCAGCTGGGCTACTAATCCCATTACACTCCTGAGGGGAATAGTCTTAATTCCTAAGTGACAACTTGCTGTAGTTTCTAACCCATCAATAACCTTTGTATCTCTGCTGCCACTAAGTGCTATCCCCTAGTTCCTCTGAGGTAGGAGACCAAAGGGCCTCACTGGCACACCACCCCTGAGATGCTGGGGTGCCCTTCCCAGGCTTTTTTCTATCAAGTCTGGTTTTGTCCCACTCTCCCTTCACATCTAGTTTAAAGCTCTATTGATGAGCCCTGCTAGCTTCTTGGTAAGCATCCCTTTGCCTCTTGGGGACAAGTGTACCCCATCCTTTGTCAGCAAGCCTGGTTGCAGGCCAACACATGGTCAAAAAACCCCGAAGTTTTGCTCCTCACACCAGGTTCAGAGACAGGTATTTATTTCTTGGCTCTTCCTGCTCCTTCCCTCATCGTTCCCTGTAATAGGGATGACAGAGGAGAACACTGCACCTGTGCACCTGATCCCTTCACCATTTGTCCCAAGGCCCTGAAGTCGCTTTTAATCACCTTCAGATTGCTTGTTGGGTTTTCATTACTGCCTAAGTGGAAAATCAATAGCAGATAATAATCTGTGGGCCTGACCAGAGTTGGAAATTTTCTTTCTATACCTCTAACCAAGGCTCCAGGTAGGCAGCAGACTTCCCTATGTAATGGGTCTGGTCTGCGTATCAGGCCTTCTGTTCCCTTCTGAAGGGAATCCCCTATGAAATGACCAGTCTTTTTCTATTTACAAAGACTGTTTTGATGCATGGTTTAGAGTGTCTTAACCTAGGGAATGTTTCTAGGCTCTGAGACCCATCACCCTCAGCAAGGTTCGGTTCCACTTGCAGAGTTTTCTATCTATTGTGCAAGGGAACCTGGGAGACTGAGGTTGAAACAGGGGAGACATGACTGCTGCGTTGGGCAGGAACCTGCTGCCCATTCCCCTCCATCTCCTAAATGTTGTTTCCCCTGCATCTCCTACAAATCATGGTTCAAGCCAAATGCATTTCACATTTTTGCAGCTGCCACCTTGCAGTTAAGACAGGAATTTAACACAGCTGCAGGAATTGCACCAATCTGTCCACTGACTTACATGAGGTAGCAGTTGCCGGATAACCCAAATCGGAATGACAAGACTAAATGCTAGTGCTTTAAATCTTTAACTAACACTCACTACTCAGTGTGGGACAGTGGGATGGGGGGGAGAGCATCCTAAGACAGGGGATATACAAGATTTGGCAAACTTCAACTCAACTCCTCAGTGCTAGTCACAAAATTTTGGCATCTCAACGGGCTACAATGTTAGTCAAATCAAGGACAATTACTTTTCAACATCTGCAACAACTTCTGAATCCAAAAGCTCTGGTATCTCCTGTCTTTTCCTAAACCTCTTGCCAGCATCCACTCTTCCACTTAAACAGCCAGCACTAACCTCCGTCCTGAGCTTTATTCCAAACACAGTCATCAAGTTGCAACACATCTGATTAGTTCTAAAAAATTCAGAGCAAACAAGTTCCATCTACGGCAATAGGTCTCTTTCGACCCTCTGCACTGTTAATGGGGAGTTCCTTCATTTTCTTTCAACAATTTTATTGCTGATTGATATTTTAATAAAAATTGAAAGAATGTTCAGGCAAGGACAAGTCTTTTTACACCTGTGAAAAGCATCCACACCTTCTGCGCTACTTGAACTATTGCTCATGCTGCAGTAACCTGTGTGTGAAACCTACAGGTTTGGACCAATGAACATACACAAACAGCCAGCATCAAAATCAGTTCTCACACAACCTACACTTCTGCTGCAAACGAACAGCCACACACGAGCAGAGGAGCTTTCGGTGACAAAACCCTGTGTTTAGATGTGAGTTACAAACCTGTATTGCAACCATACCTCTGCAAAGCAATGGCTCTCTACCACTCTGTCACAGGAGGAAGGATGCTCAGGGAGTTCACCCAGGGCTTGCAGCTTCTTGTGTCCTGCCTGGTTGCAGCACAAAGTGAAGATAACCAGCTTTTCCATTAGAGATATTTCACAGGCATGAACTACAATGCTATAAGCTTTATGCTGTGGATCTGGACAACAAAATCACAAGGAGCAAAAGATTGATTTTGATATATTTAAGGGTGGAAAGATGATGCTTCTTCATGCTAGAAGGCATGTCAGCAGGACACCAAAGGCAGCCTTCACATTTCTTGTCACACATGCACATTCCCATTCCTAGTTTACAACTAGCTTAGCAAAGTCAAGACTTCATCTATACAAGACAGTCATTCACTTTTTGTACCCCTAAAACACTGCTACTTAGCATACCCAGAATAATAGCTTGGACAACAGCTTAAGTACACATCTGCATTTAAAAACTTCCAACTCTAAACCAAACCTAGCAAGACAAAGTCTGTACAGTTTTCTTTATGCAAGATGAAAACGCTAATATGAATGTACATGACAAAGAGTCACGGCTTATTGTTTATATAGCAATTCATACAAAGAAGCTGAGATACCTCAGTTCAAAAGGAACTTAAGATGATACAAAGTAGTACAATACAAAGAGACTACAAAGGTCTCCATTTCCTTATTTTAAAAAAATAATTCCAATGGCATAAATATTTTTCTCCTAGATTTTGTCACCTGCTAGAAGACTAGGATGCCTGTTTTTAAAAAATAAAGTATTTTGACAATTTTCAGTTGACTATGAAAGCCTTAGCCTCCTGTAAATACTTAAAGAACAACAGCTCTTGACAGCAACACCTACATTTCCAAGGTCTGTAGCATGGAAGTGAGTACAGAACTCCTACCCCAAAAAAGGGCACAGATCAGAGTTCATAATTACCAGGCAAGTTGCCTACACCAGCACATGTCTAAGATTTCCTCACCTACAATATTGCTAGCGGAAAATAAGATGGCTAGTGGCAAAGTGCAGGCTTACCACAGTGACACTTAGGCCCTTCCTGCTGGTCTTGTACAGAGACATATCGGACACTCAGTGGAACTAGCATTCGCATCACTGTCGGGCTCTTGAGAAACACAGGAATGTGCCAACACCAAGCAGAACTGCTTGCACTGAAAGCTGGGTGAGTCAGTGCACCTCTCCCACCATATACCCATGCTCAGGTAAATTAATGGCACTAAATCTTCTTTGGGGCATGGAGTAGATATGTCTGAACTTGACACTACAGTGACCTACTTTTCAGACATGCCCAACACCCACATCTCCCTCTGAAGGCAACAAAAGACAAGGATGCTCAGCAATTTTGAAAGCACATACTTTTAACTCAAGAGAAGCTGACGACAACTTAGGGCCAGCTGTGCACATCAGGAAAATCCCACTTCAGCTTCACATGTAGCATCTAGGGCATTCAATGCCACAGACCACTCAGGACTCCACACATTTGGATATGTCTGTTAATTCCACCCACTTTCTAGCAGGTGAAAAAGTATGGATGGAAGCTAATAATTTCTTTCTTATAGGTCCCCTGCATCAGACTTACACACTCCTGGATAACAAATGCTGCCACTCCCTTAACTCTCACCTGCCTAGACAGGTGCATCCCTTTTCCTTGAAAGAAAAATACAGACTAAAACTACATCTCATCCCTCCCAATACACACCAGCTGTACTGTAAAGAGATACAGGCTCAGTCAATTTTGCTCTAGTAATGAATCAGAGAAAAACCCTAAGATTAGGACACAGTGCATGTTGTTCAACATGACTGACAAGGATTCAGAGGATGCACACTGAAAAGAAACTCCAGCCTTGCAGGTTATGTAAAATTTAGATATTTTAGTTAAATATGTAACCGCTCCCTTGAGATCCCTTCTCTTCCCCTGTATGCCATTCTTTATGGGGAATAACCACACTCTCCATTATTACTTAGATTTTCGATTTATTTCTTATAATATGTGCAAGTATGCACTGCAAATACAACGATTCAGGGCTGCATAATGCATGACTATGTCTGCAAGCCACAGCTGAAACCACTTCCGTGTCTTTTAAAACTAGATAAAACCTCTGGTGTCATAGAAAATAGAAACTAGGGACCAAGCACCACTTTGAAGGGTTTACAGGTAAAGAGACACATCATATAGTAAGGAAAAACTTTAAGGCGTTGCTCCACTGTTGTGTTTGTTAAGAGCACTAGCAATTTCAACAATGACATGTTCAGCCATCAGCCAGTGAACTGATGGAGAAATCCCTCTTCCTTCTTCAGAAGACCACCCTCCCTGGCCTGAAGCAAGTTCCGAAGATAGCAAATCCAGCCGAAGTTCTCTGCAAAAGTTTCAGAGCATTTCTCTCACAGAAGCAGCACATACCACAGGTTGATACATGTGGCCAAAACTCACTTATTTGACTAACAAGAGACAAATAACACCTCCATAACTGGCCTCTACAGTTTCCAAGGATATCTAAAAGCCTTTCACGTTCCAAAGTCATTGAACAACCACATCAACACCAGCACGAGAAGGCAGGTCCAAACAAGAAAAGGTAGCATAAGGATCTGCACAAGCCCAATCACAAAGTGCAGGTATTGAGAGTCTGATAACTACGCCTCCACCTCAGGTATCCTGAAACCTCCAAGTTTGACTCCCAAACTGCACTACCTTCCAAGTAAGTTTAGTTTCTGAGATTTAATTACAATAAAAATGCTAATGGAGACGGAAAATGAGAGAAAAAGCCATCAAACAACATCTTCATGCCTAAAGAAATAAAAGGCACGATCATAGCTTACAGCATCTCAAAGACACCACAAACCAACTCCCCAGGCAGGCAAATTACCTGGTTAGTACCTTTAAACACAAAGTAACTTGGGAACCTCCAGGCTTACTGCAGTGTTTCAGCGTAGTTAATGTCCGTATCGCCAGCAAAGCTGAAGACATCTATAACCACATCTAACAGCAGATTTCTTTCTCCACTTTCATCAGTAAGCAGGACCTAACCGACCTCCACCAGGGAGTTGCCCGAGGATGGGGCAACTTTCTCTACACAGGAGCAACAGCTCAGAGCATCAACCTATTTGCAACAACTCAGCAGAAGCTACTTATTTTTTCCAAGGTAGGAGAGATGCAGAGATTAAGAGACCTATACAAGAGCAAACGAATTTCAGGAATACTTTTTTACAGATACAAAGAATTGGCTGAATAAACCTAACAAGCTACAATAAACCAAAATACACTCACGCTTTATTTGGCTTCACAATAAACAAGTAAAGAACATAAAATCATGGCAATGTAGCAATGTAAATTCTACTTAAAGCCTCTTTTGCGGTGCAATTGCTTTAAATAGCTCAGTCCGTCTTGCTATGAGGCATGAGGCTTCACTTGGAGAACACCGCTTAGATGAACCTAAATGATCTTAAATTTACGCGTATTTGACAACTACATGAAAACTAACTCACACTGAGGACAAAGACAAGATGAAACACTGACAGTTTTCTAGAAAGCTAGCAGAGACATAAAAGCAGACACTCAAGAGGGTACAGGCATCCAAGAGAAACAGTCCACCAAAAAAACCCTCTTGAGAACCAAAATATATTCATACACTGGTTAACATTTCCAAGCTAGGGACACGGGTTACATACCACGCACCCGAGTTGTCAAGAAACTCTGCTCAGAATAATTATTGATGGACTCTGCAAAAAAATATGAGCTTTTACTTTTATTTCAAAGGCAGGCACCTTCAGGATGGAGTTTTGAAGCCCCAGCTGCAGGGTTGAATTAAGTTTGAGCTCTTTCAGAAGACACAAAGCTGCCTCAGGGCAGCCCGGCTAAACTGCCTGAAAACATTCTCCTCTTTGGCAGCTTTACAACACGGGATTGAACTCCAAGATCTTATCGCTGATACACGGTATTTTTAAACAATTACCAAGAAACAACTGGAGAGGGGAAACGGGAACCAAAACTACTGTTTTAGCCAATGCCACAGCAGTCTTTAGGCAAGGTCAAAGATCTCCACAGCCTCCCCGGCAACCCTTGTGATGAAGGAGACCTCAAATCCCGTTTTACCCACGTTAAGAAAAGTCACTCAAGTCCTGCAAGTTTCATTGCCCTGACCAACACGGCGATGGAGAAAGAGACGGTGTCCCTGCTCATGCCAGGGGGGTTGGAACTAGATGATCTTTAAGGTCCCTTCCAACCTAAACCATTCTACGGGCCCCCGAGCTGGAGACCCTTGCCCCAACCTCCTTCCCCTCTAGACGTGGCTGCTTCAAGTCACGTCCCCACGCTGGACCACCGTGACCGCCGATGGTCCTGGACTGCGGCAGCAGGCTCTACAGTCACATCAGTGATGCCGGCGGGTCTGTCACCGCCGTTACTCGCCGGCGACGGTGCTGGACAACCACCGCAGGAGCTGTCACCTCCCAACACCGCTCCTCAGCAATGGTGGTGATGGTGGACCTGGGCCAGCATCACGGAGGAGCGACGGCGGGAGGTGACAGACCCCGCAGGACCCGCGGACGCCCGGTACCTGTCCTCGGAGACGCTGATGACCCCGTCCTCCTTGGGCACGATCGCTGCCATGTTCACCACCTCCTGCGAGCCCTCCACTTTGTTGAGCAGGAGGGGCTTGCGGGTCAGCGCCTTGGGCTGCGGCTCCGCCGCCATGGGCGCCGCCACTGCAGCCGGCCGGGGAGGCTGCGGCCGGGGGAGGGACTTGCGGGAGCCGGTGCCGCGGCGGGGCTCCCGGCGGGGCACGAACCAACGCGGCGGCGAATCCGCCCCCGGGCCGGGCGGGGGGCGAGGCCGGAGGGGGCGTGGCCACGCGAAGCCCGCGGCGGGGAGTGGCCTTTCGGGGAGGCGGTGTGGCTGGTCGGGGAGGGACGTGCCCAGTGGAGGCGTGGTCGGTCGGGAGGGGCGTGGCCATGACGGGGCACGGACGTGCAGGGAGGGGGAGTGGCCGACTGGGTGGGGGCGTGGCCAGGCGAAGGGGGTGTGGCTGCAGGGAAACGCGGAAGTGCCGGCATGGGGCGTGGCCAGTGGGGGACGCGGCCATGCGGGGAGGGGACGTATTGGTGCGGTGAGGGGGGTAGGCAGTGTGGGACGTGGCCGACTGGGAGGGAGCGCGGTCAGTGGGAGCGCGGCCATCAGGGCAGGGGCTCGGTTGGGCTGTGAGGGGCGTGGCCATGCGGGGAGAGGCGTGGCCAGTGGGGAATGCGGATATGCCGGAGAGGGGGCACGGTCGACTGAAAGGGGGCGTGGTCTGGCGGTCAGGGGCGTGGCCAAGGGATTATGGCCATGGGGCAGGGGCGTGGCCAAAACAGGACACGGGCGTGGAGGGCGTGGCCAGTGGAGGGGCGTGGCGAGTGGGAGAAATGGCGGCCGGCGGCCACGGTCTCGCAGTGTGGGGTTACTGCGATGCGTGGGGGCCTTTGGACAAACCGGGTTTCATCTCGCGTCTCCTTTAGTGTTTGCCCTCCCGGGGGCGCGGGCTGTCGGGGACGGCGCGGTAAAGGGCCGCTGCTTCTGGGAAGCGCACAGCGCTCCTCTGTTGGCTTTGCCGTCCGTGTTCTCCTTGCTGCAAAAGAAACGGGAAGCGGGGCGATGGCTTTCTTTGTTTACACTATTTTTCCTGTCGGGGGTTTGCCTCGGGTCTGAAGTGTGTAAGGTCGGCAGGGTTTCTGCTGCTCCCTTACACAGCAGGACCTTACTGTATAAACTTCCATAGAATCATAGAATAGTTTGGGTTGGAAGGGACCTTAAAGATCATTCAGTTCCAACCCCCCTGCCATGGGCAGGGACATCCCACTAGATCAGGCTGCCCGAGGCCCCATCCAAGCTGGCCTTGAACACCTCCAGGGATGGGGCAGCCACAGCTTCCCTGGGCAGCCTGTGCCAGTGTCTCACCACTCTTATTGTGAAGAAGTTACTCCTTATGTCTTAAGTCTAAATCTGCCCCTCTGGAGTTTATACCCATTGCCCCTCGTCCTATCACTACAAGCCTTTGTGAACCATCCTTTCCCAGCTTTCTTTTAGCCCCTTCAGGTACTGGAAGGTTGCTATAAGATCTTTTTCAGAGCCTTCTCCAGGCTGAACAAGCCCAACCGTCTCATCCTGCTCTCATATGGGAGGTGCTCCAGGCCTCTGATCATCTTTGTAGCCCTCCTCTGGACCTGTTCCAACAGCTCCATGTCCTTCTTATGTTGAGGATTCCAGAACTGGACACAATACTTCAGCTGGGGTCTCACAAGAGAGGAATAGAGGGGCAGAATCACCTCCCTCGACCTGCTGGCCATGCTTCTTTTGATGCAGCCCAGGACATGGTTGGCCTTCTGGGCTGCAAGCATGCACTGGCAGCTCATGTCGAGCTTCTCATCAACCAGCATCCTCAAGTCCTTCTCTGCAGTGCTGCTCTCAATCACATCATTCCCCATCCTGTACTGAAATCAGGGATTGCCCCAACCCAGGTGTAAGACTTTGCACTTGGCCTTGTTGAACCTCATGAGGTTCTCACAGGCCCACTTCTCCAGCCTGTCCAGGTCCCTCTGGGTGACATCACGTTCTTCTGATGTGGCAACTGCACCACTCACCTTGGTGTCATCTGCAACCTTTCTGTAGTTATTTTGTGCATCACTCAATGTTTGCTTAATTGAAGAATTTCTATGTGAATTTCAGTATTCAGTATTGAAAGTGGGTGAAACAAGATGGGGGGCAGCCCAGGCAGAGGTGCTGGTTGGTAAAAGCCTTAGAATCATTGAGGATGGAAAAGACCTCCAAGATCATTGAGCCCAGCTGTCAGCACAACCCTGCCATGCCCACAAAACCATGTCTTGAAGTGCCATATCTACATGGGTTTTGAGCAACTCCAGGGATGGTGACTCTACCACTTCCCTGGGCAGCCTGTTCTAATGCTTAACCACTCTTTCAGTAAAGAAATTTTTCCTAATATCCAATCTAAATCTCCCCTGGCGCAACTTGAGACCATTTCCTCTCATTCTATGACTTGTTATTTGGGAGGAGAGACCAGCGCTTGACTTGCTACAACCTCTTTTCAGGTAGTTGTAGAGAGCAATAAGGTCTCCCCTCAGCCTCCTCTTCTCAAGGCTAAACAACCCCAGTTCCTTCATCTGCTCCTCATAAGACTCGTTCTCCAGACCCTTGACCAGCTTCATTGCCCTCCTCTGGACACACTCCAGAGCCTCAATGTGTGCCCTGTTCTAAGAGGCACAAAAGTAAACACAGTTTTCAAGGTGTGTTTTCACCAGCGCTGAGTACAGGGGGATTATCATGTCCCTACTCCTGCTAGCCACAACATTTTTGACACAAGCCAAGATGCTGTTGGCCTTCTGGGTCACTGGAGCACACTGCTGGCTCATGTCTGTCAACTAACACCATCAAGTCCTTTTCTGCAGGGCAGCTTTCCAAGCTGCCTCTACAAGCCTGTAGCATTGCATGGGGTTGTTGTGACCCAAGTGCAAAACTCTGCACTTGGTTGCCTTGCAGTTCATGGTGGTAGAAATTTAGCCAATGCCACCCCAATATTTAGACAAGGTCAAAAATCTCCACAACCTCCCCAGCAATCCTTCTGATGAAGGTGATCTCAAATCCTATTTTACGCACATTAACAAAAATCACTCAAGTCCTACAAGTTTCATTGCCCTGAATAAAAACTCAAAGATCAAGAGTTTACTTTTTCTTTGGGAGTAACTTACAGCAGCATCAGCAACAGAACAAATCCTGATTACCCACTCGGCGCTTATGTTGCCTATGTAATAGCTACAAGCAAAAGAGGAGAGATATAGTGATTCTTTGGGTCGGAAACTACATATTCATAATGTTTAGTAATTTGTGTTATGCTAAAGAAACAAGCAGTATCTGCAAGACTTGTCAGTACAAATGTTGCAGGGGTTCATGGCAGTGGAAATTCACTGTTGGAGAGCTTATTCCTAAGGGGAACACAACAGACTTCCAGCAGCTCATTTTTGGCAAGATGCTACTTTTCATTTGCTTTTCCGGATGGATTCATTGAGATCCAAGAAAGTCAGATAACTTACTCAAAGCTCTGTGCTACAGCCAGTGAAAAAAAGCACTTCTTCCTGAGGTATATATATCAAACTTTCATAACCTGTCTCAGAAGATTCTGGAAAATCATGCTCAATGTCTGAACTGTTGTCCTACATCACAGAAACAACCAGCAGAATGGAAAGCATTTCAGTGGTAACTTTAAATTTGCCCACACTAAACCGACAAGCAGCAGTTCTTGAAAGAATACAGTGCTCCTGCCCATCAGCAGAAAAACTGAGAAGACTTGTAAGAGTTCAGTTATGAAAAACTCAGAGATCAGTAGTTTACTTTTTCTTTGGGAGTAACACACAGCAGCATCAGCAACAGAACAAATCCTAATTACCCACTCGGCGCTTATGTTGCCTATGTAATACATACAGGCAACAGAGGAGAGATATAGCAAATTCTTTGGGGCAGAAACAAAATTTTCACAATGTTTAGTAATCCATGTTATGTTAAATGAGCAATATCTGTAGGGCCACAGCAAGACATATAAGCTTTATTTGATTGAACTATTTGAGGTTCTCAAGTGTACTGTGGAGGGAAAGGTCCATTCAGCAGCTGCTGATGGCTGTATAATGGCTTATAGGAAATGAATTTGCAGTCTTAAACTGTTTCCCAGAGGATGTGTGATCACATTAGACAAGCTCTCTTTCTCAGAATACTTAGAAAGGAACTACTACTAAAGAGGCAAAACCCAATCCTCTTACTGCTATGGATGATCCCACTGTCCTTGGCTAGACCTACAACTAGAAATGCTTGGCTCAATACCTCATGAGACGTGTGAGAGATTCTTTGAAGATGTTGATATACTTGATAATTTTCATAATGGATGTGTATCTAAAAATGTCTTTTAAAACTGAAATCTGGCAAGGTCTGCTGTCTTTGCAATTGTTTGCATAGCAGACCGGGCACTGTGTGTCACTGACAGGGCCTGAGAGTGTGTGTGACAACAGACCGCAGGTCCTTGGGAGACCCAGAATAATTTTTGCCAAACAGGACTTGAAGGAAGTAAATAAAGGAGAAAACTAGTGCCTTGATAGGTTATTAGGACTGAGAGTAGGTCCTACATATCCCCCAGATTAGCTGGCTTTTCTTCAATTCCCTGTTGAGACATACTACATATCCCTATTAACCTTACCTCTTCCGTATCCTTAAACATTTTCAAGTCTAATGCTCTTCCTCCAAGGTTCAAGACACTTTTTGGATGAAAACACTGAAAGAGGGGCATGCATTTTGGACCAAAGCCAAATAATAATATGCTGAAATCAAATATATCCTTTATATAAAGTTTAGATATTTGGAAATAATTTACACTTGGGAGGGGGAGGGGGAAGGAGGAGGGGGAAGATGGGAAGACAACACAATGCAAGAGAGGCTTCACCAGCCAGTCAAGATAAAAATCTTAAGGGCTTATTTGTAAAGGTGATTTCCTCTATAAGACTAGAAAGGCACATGAATAATAGAAGGGTGTCCTGAGGTCTAGTACATTACTTTACCAGGTGTCCAAACTTGAGGTCAGTGCTCTACTCTCTCTTATAAGAGAGGGAAATATGGATGGGAAATTATTTCACACAAAAGCAGTTTTGATATGACTGACAGAAGAAAAAGAAATGCATGGAAACCTAGGGAGAGGGAGAAGGGAAACAAAGAAGGAATAGAAAGATTTCAAAGTAAGACAGGAACTTGGAGCTTTCTCCTACATTCCACTTGACAGGCTAAAAGAATATTGTCATAATGGTGGAAGAGGCATTGAAATTATCAGCAAGACCTGACTGTTCTCCCAGATCTACCATTGTAACATATAATTCAATAAAAAACTTTTTTAAAAAAATTTCCTCATAGTGACAAAAACTAATGGACAAAAGGTCCTCAAGTTAGAATCAGTGTAGACATCAAGTAACAAAAGAAGATAAATTAGGATAGTTTAGAAAAGCATTTCCCTATGAAATTGAAAAAGAAAAGAAGTAAATAAAGCTTATAAATACTTCTTAGCAGATTTTTTTTTTCATTTTCTATCATAGCTTTCATATCAAATTGCACGGATTAAAAATATTGCTAGGATCAAAAGCACAATGACTGAGTAACTGAATATGAAGTCAAGAAAACCAAGCTTATTCCATTCTTTATCAACATTCAGAAACCCCTCTAGGGTTAAGAACTATATAACGCTCCTCTGGTGTGTGCTTTTTGCAGTAAATCAAAATAATTACATGGGAGGAAATTTATATGATGACATCACTTAAAGGTTTCTTTTTTTGTTAACACAAATTCTGAATCAGTAGAAAGTGTGGTTACTAGTATGGTATGCTTGGGTTATTCAGACTTTCTTGGAAGAGTATATCCATCAGTAACACAGAGTGAAAAACAAACTAAAAAATGCAGCTTACTTTATATCAAGTTAATATTACCTCATCTTTGTTTCTTAGTGTAATTTCTTTTACTCTGTGTGTTGGCATGCTGCCATGGTAAATGAAACATGGTTATTTCCTTCCCTCTGTTGTTAGGTTTGGCCTTTATTTTCTTGTTGCAGGTTGACTTTCAGTCCTTTGCTTTGGATAGAGCAGAATTCGGCTTTTACCTATGAGCAATAATGACTGGCTCATATCTTAATCTATGGGATGATGACAGAAGACCTCTGGGAAGAAGCAGCGCTGGTTTGAAACAATCCCTTCACACACAGTGGAACCACACTCCATGCCCTCCTACTGCAGCAAAGTCTTGGAATCATAGAATAGTTCGGGTTGGAAGGGACCTTAAAGATCACCTAGTTCCAAACCCCTGTGATGGGCATAGACACCTCCCACTAGATCAGGAAACGTCCACTAGATCTTGGAAGACTTTCTCCAATTCCTTATCTGCAATCTTGATTGAAGCTTAGGAACTGGTGCAAACTGAATTCTCCAGCTCTTCTGACGGTTTGCTTTAAGAGCTGCTCTCTGGCTCCATCTTCTGTTTTGTTGGTTGGTTGGTGTGGGGATTGAATTATTTTTATTTATTTATATATGTATGTATATCAGGGTGAGCTCCTTCTGAGTTTTTCAAACTAAAATTTGTTTTAAAATAGTAGGTAATCACGTCTTGTGTGACATTTCAGACAAGCAGGAAAGAATCCCAACCCGCAGGTGAGAAGGTGGCCCAAGAAGAGGGAGCTGGGGAGCTGGAGGGTCTCCAGCTCTGCGGTCAGCCCTGGATTTGGGCACTCCTGTCTGCGAAGTTATTACTTCTGTTACAAGAGAAGGAGAAATCCCTTGGCCAAAAAGCACCATAATATGTTCTGTTGTGGCCTAATTGTAACTTTTGTGCAAAGTTAGGATCATTACGTGATCTGGCAACATAGTGACATCTCCCACACTTTTCAGCTAGAACTGGCAAGCAGGGTGGGCACTGAGCAGCAGGACAATTGAATAAACAGGTCGGGCTCTTTGTGGATACTAAGAAAGACAGTCCTTTTATAAAGTGCTTAACAATAATAAGAGTAATATTAACAATCCCCAGAACAGGCCTTTAATAAAGGAAAACTATTTATGGTGATTAAATTTTAGGTCCAAACTATTCAACACATGCCCCTTTGAGCCACTGAGTAATCTGATTCCAGTTGCTTTCACTCTGCAAGAGGGGAACTAGTGTGGGAGTGAAACTGCACTTTGACTGATTCAGTGCTTATAGTTAAAACTGCTCCATTGACAATGAGCCAGATTTCAGCTTCTGAGGCCTCTTCCTTAATCACTCATGCAAAACCAAAGGATTTATATACACAAAAGATAACCACATAAAAAAGGTAAAAACACTTGGCAACAAGTAGAGCTGCCTCTCAATAGCCATCAAATGTGGCAGTTATTTTCTCTCCCATGCTTTTCTTCTCTGCCTGTTTGTAAATTAAACATCTTGCAGCTTTACAGTATATGAGATTTACAATTTCTTCAGAACTTGCACTTCTATGCAACTGCAAAAATGCCTGCTTAAAACACTCTTTGCCTGCTTTGTCGGCAGCGATAGCCTTTATAAGATATTTTCTGAAAAATATTTTTAATTTCAGATGCTACATCATTCTTGGAACCATGTGGGAAACAAATATAGATGAGCTCTCTATATAGAAAGCCAAACTTCACCGAGCATCAAAATGCTTTGTGGAAAATTCTCTTGTCCATCTTACTTAAGAATGCAAAACTAGTTATAAAAATGCACCCTCAAATTTAGACATTGCTCCTTACTTTGCTCCAGGTATCTATCATTCACACAATGAATAGTAGTGCCCATCATGGTTCTATTAATAAGCCCTTCACACTCATTATGGCAGTTTCCTTCAATATTTCGTTAGTTTTGTTTCATGTGGGCATTCAGAAAATGAGGACCTGTGAGAAACACAGCTTGAATCTGCTGTAGGTCAAAGTTATGGAGAAAAAGATTAGCTTTAAAATAAGTCTGACAGTATCACTGTGTAGCACCTTATCGAGAAGAAATACACTCATTTTTAATGCCATGGGAATTGGCTTTGTAACTGACTGTGAATATGTGAGAACAAAAAAAGTGATGCTGTGTCATGTGTGGGCTGCAAATGAGAACTCCTGGCTCATACATTTTGCCCCATAAGCAGTTCTGGCATTGTATGCAGTCTTATTGCTGCTTTCTTTGTCCTCATTGATCCTGCTGTAGTATTACTCACATTCTGGGCTCCCAACTTGCTGTAAAAAAACTCTGTAATTTAATTCACTGTCTTTTTGGTGGACTTTCTGACCACTAATTCTTCTAAGCTCATTATTCTTGTATTTTTCTAGGCCTCGGGACTTCAGACATTTCCCCCCCACCCCTCAAAATCTTCCTTCCCTCTGTGATATTGAAGAATCATGGCGTATTGTCAATAAATACATTTCTATTTGGGAAATGCATTAAAATCACCCATGTAACTTGAAAGGTAAATAAAGTTCTCATACATAATGCACAAACTATATGAAAGCTTTGAAGTATTTACTTTTCTTTCATCTAAAGTGTACAATTAAGAACATGTCCAGGGAATAACAAGGACCATTTTCCTACAGAATTTTTTTGTCTTTTAGCCATTTTAAAAAAAAATTCTCACCTTTACTACATATAGACCTGCAGTGGATGTTGTTAGGTAGGGCAAAATGCTTTCAACCATCTGAAAGCTTATGAAGTTCAACAAGGCCAAGTGCAAGTTCCTGCACCCGAGTCAGGGCAATCCCCAATACCAGTAGAGGCTGAGGGCTTGAGATTGAGAGCAGCCCTGTGGAGAAGGACTTTGCGAGTTTTGGTGAACGAAAAACTGGACATGAGCCTGCAATTTGCACTCACAGTCCGGAAGGCCAAACGTATCCTGGACTGCATCAAAACAAGTGTGACTAGCAGGTCGAGGGAGGTGATTCTGCTCCTCTACTTCACCCTACTGAGATCTCACCTGGAGTACTGCATTCAGTTCTAGAGTCCTCAGCACAGGAAAGACATGGACCTGTTGGAGCAGGCCCAGAGGAGGGCTACGAAAATGATTAGAGGGATGGAACACTTGTCTTATGAAAGGCTGGGAGTTGGAGTTGTTCATCCTGGAGAAGGGAAGAATTCAGGAAGAACTTATTGTAGCTTTTCAGTATTTCAATGGGCCTGATAAGAAAGATAGAGACTTGTAGAGATGGGACAAGTGCCAATGATTTTAAACTGAAAGTGGGTAGGTTTGTGTTGGACATAAGAAGAATTTTTTTTTTATGAGGAGAGTGGTGAGGCACTGGAACAGGTTGCCCAAAGAGAAGTTGTGGATGCCTATCCCTGGAGGTGTTCAAAACCAGGCTGGATGGCACTTTGGTTGGATGGAGCAGCCTGATCTAGTAGGAGATGTCTCTGCCCATGGGAGGGGAATTGGAAATAGATGATCTTTAAAGGTCACTTCCAACCCAAACCATTCTGTGATTTTATGATCTGAGCCTATAAAAAAGAAAATAAAACAAGAAAATAAACTATTAAACACTGGGTTGTTTAGATTTTTCTTTTATGCTTGCTAATACTGAAAGTACCTTAGAAGTAAGAACAAAGGAATATTTAAAAAAAAAAGTTTGATACAACTTATGATACAACTTAAGATCCTAACAGTGCTACTGCTAACAAAACTCTAGTGTAATTTTAATATGCATTTTTCGATAGAAAGTTTTTGGAGATGGGCAGTTTTCATGAAGGAGAGCCATTTTATAGATTACCTCTTACTGCAATTTCATGGAAAGCTTCATATTGTACAAAACAAAATGGTACAAAACAATATTTAAAAAAATAGTCAGGCCTCCACTAAAGCCGTCAATTTTTGTTGACTCAAACCTGTCACAATAGATTGCTTTAGAAGTTTGTGGTTCCTGAAAAAGTCATCCTTTCTGTGGAAAACAATTCCTGCAAAGAAGCTCCAAGAAGCAGCTGTAAAGAAAAACTGCAGAAGTTTCACTGTATACAGGGACTTATGACTCAGTACCACAGGGCTGTCGGAGGAGTTAAAAAGGAATCTCAGATTGTCTGATGAAACATTTTCATGTCTTATTCTGTGCAAATGTTATGAGTCGCCCTCACTTTCACAGGTAAGCCAGCACTTCTGACCATCAGTGCAGGAAGCAGTTCCTTAGCCTGTGAGCATGTACACACATCCCAGTGACGCCACACTTAGATGGGCATTATCACATATGGTGTGGTAGAGCATTTGGTTCCTTGATTACCTCATGGCCATTCCTGATAAGCATCATTTTTATTCTAGATAGATTACAGCCAGAATGTCTGATTGCTTTGAACATCTTGCACAGTTCTAGGCCCATATGCCTATAGTCAGAATCTACAGAGCGCTCTTTGATTTTGAAGAGATAACCATATCTGACTCAGGTTTAGCTGCTTTGGGGGAGACATCCTTTTGGACAAGAGTGGGTGTTGAAGGACTGGCCTGCTCCAGGACAGCCACCAAATGAGAAAACTCATGAAAATGGGAGTAATAGGGATAATGGCTCATATGGGACCTACTAAAAAAAAAAATACCTGACATTCTCAGTAGTTTTGATTAGGCCCTGATGGTTGGGCTAACTGGCACCAGAATAGCCTCTGTGTTGTACACTTAATATCAGCACAGGACAAATTTCATATAGAGGCTTTAAATCAGCTACCAGTGTCAAAAATAAAGGTGTTCAAAAGGCCCCATATAAGGCAAAGTGATGCTCTTGAAGTCGAAAGAACTTGCCTGGTATGTTAAATCAGTTCCCACTAACAGGAGGAAACTAGGGCAATAGTTATTTTTCACTGAATCATGACAAGAAACGCTGTAAGAATTGGCCATATTAGTGCTCCCAAAGTGTTCAAGTGAGAAGACATTGGAGAAGGAACAGGCAGTAATTAAGAGCAAGTAAAGACTCTCAGATTGTAATGAATATGGTAGGGATGCATGTATGCACGTACTTAAACACACTAACCTCCCCCCTCAAAAAAAAACCTAAAATTCAGACTAAAATAGAAAACTTTCCCTAAAACTTGAGAGCCTGAGGCCAAAACTGTAGCAGGAAATTCTGATACCTGCTCCAGGACTGGTCCAGCTCTATTAGCTCATAAAACAGACCAGTTCTTGTATTAGTTCTTTAGGTTCTAAAGTCAAACAGTGTGTTCCAGCTTGCATCACAGAATTACGATTTCTTCTTCCTGGAAGAAAGAGTAATGAGGTAACAGTCTTACAATTCAACTGTGAGAGCTCTGTGAAGCAGTGCTGGAGTGTTGGCTTCTGAACCTTTCCAGTGTAGATCCAGCTGATCAATCTTCTCCCAAGGTTGTGGTATCTTCCAATCTAGCAGTTTGGCAAAAATGACCCCTTCTGTAGCTGCAGGTACCAGCAAAATTCTTGGCATTCAGGAGCTACATGACGAGAGTCCCAGGCGGCTGCCAAGAGCCTAACTGCTACAGAAGCACTTAAGTGCAGGCAGTCCACTTTCTTTCCTTCACAGTGCTACACAGTGAAGTGTGAGCCATCCTCTCAAGCCCTCCGCTGTGCAGTTTGAAGTTCTAGGGACTTCAGCGTCTGGCTTGCAGAATTCCTCCATAGGGATGTCTGACTGGACCTGTATCAATCAGCATTCATAGACTCACAGAATGGTTTGGGTTGGAAGGGACCTTAATGATTACCCAGTTCAAACCCCTCTGCCATGGGCAGTGATGCCTTCTACCAGATCAGGTTGCTCATAGCCCCATCCAACCTGGTCTTGAACACTACCAGGGAAGGGGCATCCACGACTTCTCTGGACAATCTGTTCCAGTGCCTCACCACTCTCACAGTAAAAAATTTCTTCCTAATACCTAATCTAGAACTAACCCCTTTCAGCCTAAAACTATTACCCTTTGGCCTATCATTACACTCCCTGATAGAAAGCCCCTCCCCATCCTTGACTCCCTCCCATGCAAGAGGAATGCTAGATGTTAGGGATTCTCTTATGTCTTCTTTGATGCAATTCTGCCCAATAATATTTCTCTTTCAAGTGCCAATAACTGAAAAGAGAGAAAAAACAAAGTAGGACAACTTTTTCTAGGCAAGGATGGGCTCAATCCTGTTCTGAATGGGGAAGAGGAACGAGTGCATTGTTGTGCAGCTGCAGCATGATTTCATACCGTGAACACATCACTGGCTGGGGCTAATGATCTGGCTCCAGTGCCTCTAAACCCTCTTGTAAGACTACATTTGCAATATACACAAAAATGACAGTCAAGGAAGTTTTCCTACTATGGACTTTTCCAGGCACCTACCCTCTCCCCAAATTGAATACTGTCAGTGTCAATTCTGACTTCTATTTATGCAAGTACTTTTTCTTTGAAATTATATTTTATTAATTTAATAAAATCATAGAATAGTTTGGGTTGGAAAGGACCTTAAAGATCATTCAGTTCCAACCCCCTGCCATGGGCAGGGACACCTCCCACCAGATCAGGCTGTCCAAAGCCCCATCCAACCTGGCCTTGAACACCTCCAGGGATGGGGCAGACGCACTTCCTCTGGGCAACTTGTGCCAGTGTCTCACCACCCTCATCGTAATGATTTTCCTCCTTACGTCTAGACTCATAGCAAAGAAGGTCCTCCTTATGTGTAGTCTAAATCTGCCCCTCTCCAGTTTATGCCCATTGCCCCTAGTCCTATCACTACAAGCCTTTGTAAATGGTCCCTCCTCAATTTCAGGAGGTTTTACTCATGTCCTTTGGTTTTGGCCAGAAAAATATGGAACTATGCACATTTATGTATGCATACATTCATGAACACAGAGATTTGAAAGAGAACAAGGAAGAAATACTACTTCTGACCAGGCATAACAATTCTGAAGGGAAAATTTATACAAATTTTATGCATTTGGTTTTTAACAAGAAGTGACATGCTGCCCTAGTGCTGACTTGTAGCAGAAGAGATGAAAAATTCTTGGACCATCAGCAGCAAGAAATCACAGGGCTGTACTTACAGAGGTCATTAACTGTACAGACATCTGTTGGGTAACAAATTCTGCTAAACATAGATCATCAAACTGTTCTTGACTTATGCAGAGGATAATTTCACAATCCAGAAAACAGAGAAATCAAGCAGAGAAAAAGCAGTGTAAGACCTTCTTATTGCCATTTGGGGAGGAATTCACTGCAATGTCAGAATTACAGGAAAGCTTGGTAGTCAGTCAGCAGTGGTCTGTTGGATTGTTACCAGCGTGATAAGGAACAGATTTGGATGATGGTCACAATTACAGCTACATACTCCACAAAGTAACTGACATTATAGCAAAATTTGCCATATTAATTAGAGGGACACTGTGACAAAAGTGTCTGGCTGACTAGACAAAAGTAAAAACTCCCAATGTCTCAGTGAAAACTACTGTAAGACATGTTAACACACGAGTAATAGGTTTCAGTATTAAAAAAAAGGAGTCAGGAAACAATGAGCAGATTCAGCAACGGAAAAATGGTGCTATGGTGGAAACATTCCAAACGATATATCAATTAAAGCACAATGGACCTTAATTCCTCCTCTAAAAGGAATACTGTCCCATTCCCCGTAAGCTAACTATAGAAGCCACTAGGTAGAGGATCACAAGTGAGTCTAATTCTTCTGTACTAGACTGTGGTTGGATTAAAGGGCTACTACTTACCTCTAAAACGAGAGCTCAAGTAATATCTGTCAACCTTTGGAGGCTTTTGCAGGATCAGGAGTTACTTATTAGCTGCTGCAGAAGTCAAGCACACAGCACAACCAATCATCGCAAACATGGAGAGTCAAGGCAAATGAGTAGTTTTGGCTTTTTTCCCTCAGCCAGCTGAGGAGAACCATACTTCACATCTAAGTAGAAATGTCAAGAAAAACATATAACTTTTTTTCTGAAAGAAAAGACAAGATAAAGAGAACCTGAAATGGAAGACATGAAGAAAACCAAAAACTGATCAAGGAAAACACAGTACAACACTCCATCTGCAATAGCTTGAAAGTAAATAGAATGGATACAATAGTTTAAATCCTGATTTTTTTTTGTCTGCTTTGCATTGCTAAGTTTCATTTTCCTTCAAGACTCCAGTTATGTAAATCACTGTTAGCTATGTAGTCACAACTCACGTAAGGCAGCCAACATGAATACATACAACAGTGACAAGGACCTAAGAGAACAGCAGTAACAGAAAGTACCTCAAAAGAGGGAAGGAGTAGGGTAATCTCAGAGAAAACGTTACATTCATCATACAACCAGTGTACACAACTCACTCTGCCAAACCTGGAAGAGCATAGACTTGGTGTCAGCTTTAATTAAGGGATGAGCTTTCTTAAACTTTTTATTTTGGACCCATGTTTGGAAAATAACCATAAGCTGTATGTTGCCTTAAAAAGGGCTTACCAGCAGGAAAATATTAGAACTGATCTCAAAATGTTGAAGGTTTCCGATTACAGCATCATGAAATTTAAAGCCATCTCCAACAACAAAAGGAACTTAGTGCTGACCAAAACAGGACTGCTTGGTGAAGCCAGTTGTCATGGAAAAGGCTTACACTCATTACAAAGTTCATTACTGGCTGATCTCAAGTCAATTCTAAAATTTTCCTAATGAGAAATGCTTTTGTAACCTCAGCTCAGTAAGAATTATCCTTTTGCGCTTTTTGAAGCCATGTTTTAAGTGTCCTTCCTTTCTGCTTGAAAAATTTCTAAAACAAGACACTATTTTACTGCAAGTTGGTGCAAGACAGATTTGCCCACTGTGGCATCCGTTCAAGTTTTCTGTAACAAATAGGCTTTATAACAGTGTGTGCATAAAAGTAGAAAAAAACCCTCTCACTTCATTTAAACTGTACCTTTTGAATAACACGCTCAGCAAACAGTCCAGTCCCAAAACACCTTGCCAAAGGTACTTGAAGTCAGGGAATACAGATGAACAGATTTCTTTCCCAAATGAAAAAGGCTTTATCCGGTTTTTACTCTAGAAGACCTATGTCTGTGAATTATAGATGGCTTTTCTAGAGCTTTCCAATTAGCTACTAGTTGAGATATGGTTAGTTTTCTTCAACTGTTAAGTGGTAAAAGACAGATAAACTGGGTTTTATTGTATTTGACACCAGGTGTGCCAGCTGCTTTGCAGGGAGCAACCAAGTGCATGTTTCTTTTAGAGTGTGTTTTGATTTTGGGCAAAAGATGGCAATGCATAATAATCACATTTAGAGTAAAAGCTGGATAATAAACTTCTCCAGCTTGGCAGTATTTTAAAGAAAGAGCTCCCAGCTCTCAAATACCACAAGCAGGTGTGATACCTCAGTGGGAAGCAATTTAGGGATGAATGAATAATTCTGTCCCCTTGTTTACCAAGACTATACCCACCACACTGGCCATTAAAAAAACCCAACTCATTGTTTTGCCTCCCTGGGAAGTGCTCATAGACTATCTTTTAGCTGTAACTGCTTTATACTCCAAGATGACTGTAGCTGGAATTGGTGTCCCTTAGCTGCTCGATTAGTTAGATAAATTCTGCACGCCTGTGTCTGGGATCCATGGTAATGGAGTTAGGTTGCTATGCTGTGAAATGTGCAGGAAGGTCCAGCGCTTCAGGAAGGATATGATTTCTGGGGCTACCGCAATTTGGCAGTGTAGTCAAGAAAGGAATGCTTGGAGGAACAAACAAAAGCAATCGCTGGAAGGGGATCACTCAGGTCAGTGGGGACATGCAGGGCGCTGACACCCCAGGAAAGTGGTGGCGGGGGGAAGAATATCCTAGTTCTTTTCCTCTCCTCCTGAGAAAAGCCTGCATGGCAACATTGCGTGTCACAGGTATTTGTGTGGAGGATTGCATTAACCCCTACCACACACAGAGGAGCTTTTACCGAGGGCTACAAGAGGAGAAAGCTAAACAGACATAGGGTGAACTGCTACAAATGATCTCTCTCAAATTATCTGATAGACCTAACTATTATTCCTGGCCGTCCTGACAAGAGAGGATTATGTTTTTCCCTTGTCATAATAAGCAAATGTCTCCCGAGACCCGTTGTTTTAACGAATGCAAAACACTCCTCCTGTCTTCACAGCCTGGAGGGGTGGAGGGAAGCTGAGAACCCTGTACCAGTATCTCCCTGGGAACTCCACTGTTCTCAGGAATCAAGTGGACTGCTGCTGCCTGCTGCTACCAGAATCTCAAGGATGGAAAATAAGCTGAAGAAAGAAAGAAGGAAAGAAAGAAAGAAAGAAAGAAAGAAAGAAAGAAAGAAAGAAAGAAAGAAAGAAAGAAAGAAAGAAAGAAAGAAAGAAAGAAAGAAAGAAAGAAAGAAAGAAAGAAAGAAAGAAAGAAAGAAAGAAAGAAAGAAGGATAGGTGGAATATCTTAGCTTTTGTATGCTAGAGGGTGTTTTCTGTTCTTGGGTCTTGACACATCAGCTGAGATATTCAGAGAGATGGAATAAATTTAAAGGCCTGGACCTGAGACAGATTTTTGTTCTTGACCAGAATCCTACCTTAAGTGAAAGGAACATTGTAACACATCAGGAAAGATATATAAGAACTGTAGGGCTATCTGAATTCTCATATGTACTACCTTATCAGAACTGAAATTTTGAAATGGTTGTTTTAAGCAGCTTTCTCCATGTTGGATTTAATATTCTCTCATGGTACCAAATAGGAAAGGTCCTGCTCTGTCAAACACTGTTAAATACATATGAAGACAACTCAAAGAGTGAAAGACCTTTCAATCTAAGGCAAGTAATACTAAAGGTAAAGCATGTATCAAACACACAGGTTGATTTTAATGACAAAAGCCTCCTTATCTTCTATTCAGGTGTCTTGCAACCTCTTGATCATTAATTGACTGATTTCTGCTGTCAGAGCACAGATGGTCCTCAAAGAGATTATTAGTTTTCCCTCCAAAAATAATCTTACTGTGCACTTCTATCATAACTTTCTTTGGAAGAACCCAAGTACTTCACAAAGATTCACGAACCTAGTCTCCCAGTACCCACAATCAGCCTGTACAGTTAGAAAACAATCTGTATCAAACTACTGTGATACCCCTTTCCTTGCATTTCCACATCGACTGTTCTTCCCCTGGATGGTACACTGCTGTTTGCTGTGGTTCCAGCTCCTGAGCCAGGAAATAGCAAGGGATTTGGATGACTGGAGGGGTGGTGGGGAATACAAAAGTCCCTAGGAAGCTTCAAGCGCTATCCTCTGCGTTTCCCGATGGACAGACAATGAAAGGAGGCCGTCTTTGAAGATGGGCCAAGAGAAGCCAGAATGCAACTTCTTTTAGAGGTCATCGTTCTGCAAAGGGATGTAGTTTCACTGTGTCCTAGTGCTGGGGAAGCCAAAGTACAGACTTCTAAAAGGTGCTAGACAGTTTCAAAGGAAGGCAGCTGCCTCTGCAAATTTTAGAAAAATAGGCATCCTCAGTCCAAGTCCTAGAATATACATAAAAACCTGAGACCCAGTTATCTTAAGGTCATTTTCTGAAAAATTTTGGGGATTGCATCTTATCTGACCCTAGCCTTCTCAGGTAATTACTCAGTCTAGGATGAGTTTTATATGTTTACCTAAGCTACCTGAATGAAAAGATTAAATCAGTTTCTCTTTGTTAATAATTTCAGAAAAAGAAAAAAAAAAAAGTAGGGTCAAACCCCACTGAACTAAAACTAGTAAAAACATCAAAATTACCCAACAAGCTATAAGACAAGAGGAAACTAAAATTTTAGTTATAAAAAAAAGCAAGTAAGTTGCCAAGTAAGAACTTGGCCAAAAGGAAGACTAAAAGGAATAAAACACAAGTATTAAAAGATAATAAATTGAAATTCAGAATGCTGTATAAAGATATATATTTTAATGATAAGCAGTAACATAAAATTAGGAAATAAAAATTATTTTAGAAAATTAGGAAAATGTAAGACTTTTAAACAGGGCAAAAAAGTTTAATGGTGACAAGGCTATGGAATGGTATTCTGAAAGAAGCCCTGAAATTTACCTGTGTCATTAAAATCTGGTCTGACCAAGGTCAGGTGAAATATTTTTTGTGAAACAGTTCCATATTGAGACAGAGAAAGCCAATTTAAAAAAAAACAAGTTATACTGCCAATTTTCGTTCTTAGACCTGCTTGAAGGCCTTTAGCATAACAGCTTCCATTCAAGCCTGCAGTCTAGGACAAAGTAAGCCTAATGGTATGTGATAATACAACAAAAATCTCACAAATACTGACAGGGAGAAGATGATGCTTAAGAAAAAAAACCAGTAACAGCAAACACAGTAACAGCAAATTATATAAAAAATGCTCTTCTGTTTTTTTATTTTTTTTTATACTTATATTTGAGATTTTATTTATTGAGTTAACATTCAATTTTAAAGTGAAATCTGCCATTTTTCATCTTATTTGCCTTGCACACAGACAATGCCCATTCTGAAGACCAATAAATGAATATTCTTAGACATACATACATGTTGATGCTTCCCCATGGATGCAAGACAAATAGCACACAAAAAGTGTAGCTGGAATCTTTTGCATTATCAGGACAGCAGGAGTATTCCTCCAGACAGAAGCGTTCTGAAATCATTCGTCGAGATTCAGAAGCAAAGGTAGAACTGGCTCATTTAGACTACACCTGGGTTATAGCTTTGACCACCATATAGAAAACTGAAACCAAAGAAAGATGTATCTGTTTTCAGTGACAGTCTCAAGCTCTCTCCCTGCTCAGCCGTGTCAGCTCTACCAGTAAATAGCATAAGCACTAATATCACTGGGTTTTGTTCCTTCACAGCAAATCTCCTGTACAGATTTATAAATGTGACTCTGATGGCAGTACTAGCCATTATGAAGCTCACATCAAGAGGCTGATACACAATTAAGGCTTGGGCTTATTGTCTATTTTTGAAAGAATCTTTCTCAATATTAATCAAATTGGCCTGCTCCCAGCAGAAAAATACTAATGCCTACCACAGTCACACCCCCAGCCTTGATTCTGCCCTATAGGGGATCTAAGATGCACAGGAGCAGGAAGAAATGAATGTTCCAAATGGCTTCAAAGATAACAGCAAAAAGCAAATACATACAGAAAAATACAGTAAAGTGGTTTTGCTTGTATAAACCCATTGGAACTGTGTATAAGTTTTGTCTGTGGGATTTTTCTGTTAGTACTAATCACCAGGGCTGGGGGGACTAAGAGTACAGCAGGACCAGCTGCTTCAGTCCTCCTCTATTGGTGAGAAAACTACAGCATGCCTACAGCTTGCAATTTTCCAAGTCGATTCAAAATTCCTGCTGTTTTATGATGGATTCTACCACTAAGAGTTAACATGGCTTTCCCCCCACTCACTCTTCATTTACAGGCAGCAAAACTTAAAAATTCCAAATGACCCTCCAGGATTTATGCAAAGTTTCCATGGCCTAGCCTGCCCTTTACCATGACATTTTCCTGGTATGGCAAGAGCTCTAAAATAACTTTTTTTTCCAGCACTTTCGAGAAGGAACCATTTCAGAAGCTCCCTATCTTTAGGATGGTCTCTAAGAAGACACCTGACGCTTGACATGTGAAAGTGGCATTATTTTTATTAGGATGGTCAATGAAACATCAACATACAAATAGGAGAAAAGATGGCATGTTTGAAGAATGTGCCTCTCAGAGATTTAAAAGGAAGGCAGTTAGAGGCCAACATCATATGCTCACTCAACATTACTCCCCAATGAAGTTACTGATCCCAAGGCATGAATTGTTAAAGCAGCACCACAGCCTTCACTTAACTGTAATCCCATTACTTTAGGGAGACAAATACCACTCTGGCAGTAGTCAGTCTTGCTGACCTTCAGAGCTGTAGAAGATACCTGCAGCTTTCTGTGCAGAGCCGAGGTGAAGAAAGGTGTCCCAAAATACCTCTGTAGAGACAAAATTACTTTGAACAAAGCCTCTCCCATAGTCGAAATGTTTTAGTGTGTGATGGGGGCTGGCATGCAGCTGTACTCCAGGGAAACTCGGCAATGTGACCTCTGCAGCGCCTGTTGGTTTGCTTCCTCTGACAGCAGTAGAACCTGGACCAGAACAACTTTGCTGCTGGTCACAAGACAGCCGGAGAGACACAGGCAACTCAAGAGCCACTGAGTGCACACAAGCTTGGTCACTCCTACCACCACCAGCAGGATCCACACTTAGGAATACTCATAGTAAAATCTGTTGGCTGTATTCTGGTCTTCACTGACTCCAGAGATTCCTTCCCAGTTCTCACAGGGTCCCAGAGGTTGAAGATTCCTTAATGGCCTAAAACATTGAACTGGGCTGAAAGGGAAATGTTCCTGACTTCACCCCAAAGCCCCAAAATGTCTGGCATGGGTCACGGATGGAACGCCAACAGGACAGCCAAAATAAGTGGTTCGCAGGCATTAGAATGCATACCAATCTGTAATGGAAATATGATCCTATCCCTCTCTCCTCCTCAAAACTAAATGCTAATATTTCACTAGTCTTTATAAAAAGCAACAAACAAACCCAAACCAGCTCTTGCTTAATGACAGAAATCTTGCCTGTAAGAGCAAAATTAATCAAACCAGGACACTGCCAATTTTATCTTCAAAGAAGGAGCTCGGTGGCTTCATACCTTCTAGAGCAGTGGCTGTGGGAGCACATCAGCTGGATCAGGCAAAAAAATACCAGTCAGATAGGAAGCAGAGCAGTCTCCTGAAGAGATTATGCTAAGAAATGGCTCTGGAGCTATTGCTCCAAGGCTACGAGAGCAGAAAAAGCGGAGACTGAATTGCCGGGTGGGGGAAAAAAAAGAAACCAGACCACCAAACAGCAACTGAGACCAGAGATCTTAGTCATTAACTGGCTGGAAACACTCCACAATTATACGATTTATTGGAAGTACATTTGGAGTGCCTTAGCACGGATCAAAGAAACATCAGTGTTAATCTTTGCCCGTACACAAGGCAAAAGGTCACAGCTGGGGCTCAGACAGATTTTTTTTCTCTTTTTCTTTTCCCCCCAAGCATAGAGCAGAAGGCCTGGCCACGTTTCTGGGAATTCACCATCAAAATGGTCCCCAATGCGGACAGGGAGGGGAGGGACCGTGGGCTCCCCCGTCCCGAGGGGCAGCTGCCCCATGAGGGCTGCGCCCGCGCCCCCTCCGAAGAGCCCAGCAAGGGCTGCACGGCACCCCCCGAGCTCCCCGCTACCCCAGACCTCCCGTTTCTTCTGCCCCTCTCCCCACCAATCCTTCCCCGTTCTTCTGCCCTGCTTCCCAAAGCCTTCCCGTTTCTTCTGCCCCGCTGTCCCCAGGCCCTTCCATTTCTTCTGCCCCGCTCCCCCCAAGCCTTCTCCGTTTCTTCTGCCCCGCTCCCTCCGTCCCCTTTCTGCCCCACTGGCCCCCATCCGTCCCTTTTCTGCCCCTCTACCCCAACCCCTCCCGTTTCTTCTGCCCCGCTCCCCCAACCTCTCCCCATTTCTTCTACCCCCCCCTCAGCCCGTTTCTTCTCCCACGCTTCCTCAACCCCTCCGTTTCTTCTGATCCTCTCTCCCCAATCCTTCGTTTCTTCTGCCCCGCTCCCTCCCAACCCCTCCCCATTTCTTCCAAAACCCCCACCCCGGCCCCCGTTTCTTCTGCCCCGCTTCCCCAACCCCGGCCCCCGTTTCTTCTGCCCCGCTTCCCCAACCCCGGCCCCCGTTTCTTTTGCCCCGCTCCCACCCGCCCATCTCTCCTGCCCCTCACACCCCAACCCCTTCCATTTCTTCTGCCCCGTTCCCCCCACCCCTTCCCGTTCTGCCCGGCTCCCCCAGCCTCTCCCCGCTCGTCCTGCCCCGCGATCGCCCCCGGGGGCGCGGCAGCCCCCGCCCCACCCTGCCCCGTGTCCCCCAGCTCCGCGCCTGCGCCGCTCAGCGCCCGTTCCCCCACCGCCCCCGCTCGATTTGCATATGCTAATGAGGAGCGCGAAAGGCGCCCAATTGCGTGGCCGGGAGCCGGTCACGTGGCGCGGGGCCGCGTCCTCCGGGGGCGGCGCCAGACCTGCCCAGGCCGCCTTAAAAGCGAGCGGCGAGCGAGGAAGCGCCTCAGTCAGGGAGAGAAAGTGCCGGAGCGGCGGGGCCGCGGCCGCTCCGCCCGAAACTTCCGAGTCACATCAACAGGGGGAGGGGAGGGCGGGCGGCGGCCGAGGGCAGGCGGTGGCGGGGCACGGTTCGCGGCAGCCCCCCGCGCCTCTCCCTGCCCGGGCCCCGCACACAAAGGAGGGCAGGGCGGGCAGCGCTGGCCCCGCGGAGCGCCCCGTGCAGAGCACTCACAGCCCCTCGCCCCCGGCCCTGCCCCCCCGCCCCGCGGCTCTGCCCATGTAGCCGCCCGGCCGCCGGCCCCCGCGCACTATGCCCATCTTACTCTTCCTGATAGACACGTCTGCCTCCATGAACCAGCGCACCCACCTGGGCACCACCTACCTGGACGTAGCCAAAGGCGCTGTAGAGACTTTCATGAAGGTACCGGCTCCGCCTCGGAGGCGAGAGAGAGGCAAAAAAAAAAAAAAAGAGGGGGGTGGGTGTGGGGGGAGGGGAGGGACGGGCCGTGCCGAGCCGAGCCGCGGGGGCTCCGGCAGCGCCGCCGCCTCTCGCCTCACCCTCTGCTTTGTCCCTCGCGCCGCAGCTCCGAGCCCGGGACCCGGCCAGCAGGGGAGACAGGTACATGCTGGTCACTTTCGAGGAGCCTCCCTACGCTATCAAGGTAACCCACTCCCTCCCCTCATCCCCCCTTCCCTCGAATGCCCCCCTTCTCCCTTTCCGCGGCGCCGCCGGCCGCGGTCCCGGGAGCTCCGGCGGCGCTGACACCAACATGGCCGACATTCCCCCCCGCGGTGTGCGAGCAGCAATGGACTGTGGGGGATGCCGGGCAACTCGGGAGAAGTGACAGCAACTCCGAGGAGAGTTCGGTCCCGCTGCACCCTCGCAGCGAAGGGGCGGGGGATCCGCACAACACGAGGCGGGGAACCTGTTGGAGGTCGCTTCCATCTGTGGGAGAGTAGTGGAGGTAGCTGTGAGGCTAGTGCATCTGTGACTAAACAGAAATTTGACCTGTGAGCGGTTTTGGTTTCTTCCCTTCGGCAGATGGGGAACTCTGGGGTTTAATAGAAGCACCTATTTTCAGATTTTATGATATGACAGTAAGTATTAGTGACTTCCGAGGCATTTTGTTAGTGTTCGTGGTGGGCAATGTGTCCCGAGGAAGACCATAGAACCAACAGTGACCTGAAAGGGGCCTACAAGAAAGCTGGAGAGGGACTATTCATAAAGGCTTGTGGTGATAGGATGAGGGGGAATGGGTATGAACTGGAGAGGGGCAGATTTAGGCTTGATATAAGGAAGAATTTCTTCACCGTGAGAGTGGTAAGACACTGGCACAGGTTGCCAAGGGATGTTGTGGAAGGCCAGGTTAGATGGGGCCTTGGGCAGCTTGATCTAGTGGGATGTCCTGCCCATGGCAGGGTGGTTGGAACTAGATGGTCTTTAAGGTCTCTTCCAACCCTAACTATTATATGGTTCTATGATTCTATAACTATAGAGCCATAGGGTTAGAAGAGACCTTAGAGATCATCAACTTCAGCTGTACCTGTCTACTACTAACCAGAAAAGCCTAACAGGAAAGCAAAGCTCATATCTGCAAAATAAGTCTTCTCACATTTCTCTTTTCAGGCTGGCTGGAAGGAAAACCATGCAACGTTTATGAACGAACTGAAAAACCTTCAAGCTGAAGGACTTACGACTCTTGGCCAGTCCCTAAGGACAGCTTTTGATTTATTAAACTTAAATAGATTAGTAACTGGCATAGACAACTATGGGCAGGTAGGTTGACTGTTAAAAGATGGAGAAAACATAAAACACAAACTTCCCAGAGATGACAGTTAGATGCTTGTCCAAAGTGGCATCTTCATTAAATGCTCAATATAGAGGCTTCTTCAGATAGCTTGAAGAAATGCTGACTATGATTTGATACCCAACTTTCCTTTCTTCCTTTTTTTAAAACTTCAGTTATTTGTCAGTTCTTAAACTGTGATGTAACCTCTAAGTTGACCTTCTCAGTTAAACTTCATCTGTTCTTTTTGTATCAAGTCCATGTTTCGGATTCTCAGCTGGTGACCCTCCTGGGGTCATGAAAACTTTGCTTTCTCTCTACAGCGTTGTACAACCAATTAAGTACAGTTCAGGAAATGAGCTGTTTTGTTTTTTAACAACACTGCATGTCCAAAAGTACTGAATGGAGCGCTTTTCAAAGCCCTTCCTTTTCAATAAGTTTACTGCAACTTCTCTACATACCTGTGTTTTTATAAACCTGCTTGTTGTATGAGGGCCTTGAGAAGCCATGCTTCTCTTGTGTTTGTATTGTAGCTGTTCTGTTAAGGCAGGATTTTTTGGGGGGAGTTGGCCAGCATTCTCTTGCTCAGTAGTATAAGCTGTGAAAAGCCAGTAACTCTAGGATAAATGTATGCATTGGGAGATGTACACAGCTCTTTCTGACGTTGGATCAGAGCCTGGATTTGTTTACCTTAAAGGACACTAGTAGTATTGGGCACAGTATAGCACATATTATTCACTTGAGCCCTACTAAGCTGAATCTGCCCTTTTCGTTTGTTGTTCTCATGTAATGATCCCTGTACTATCTGAGGATTAGTTACTGCTTTTGGTATTTAACATGGGAATGTGGCTGTGAAAATAAGTCCTTTTTCTTCCCCTCTCCAGTTTAAGCAGAGTCTGTGTGATAACGTGCCATCTTTGAGAAGGAAATTTCTCTCTTGTGTTGCTTTGTATGGCTTTGCCACTAGGTGATCAAGTGAGCCTAAACATTTTTAAAATGCCAGCTTAGTGATGAAACTTAAAAAAGTGCTAGTTCCACAAATGGTTATTTTTCTTGTCTATTGCCATCTGCTGTCCTCTTAGGTCTGTGTGCTAATGTTTCCCATTTTCTGATTTTTTTTTCAGTCACGCAAACTGCATGAAGCTTTTTTGAACAGTTACCACTATAGGCACATAGACAATACTTTTTCACATTGCTGCTGGTAATTATAATGTTCAGTTAAACCCATGTTGAATAATTTGCTCTCTAAGTGAACTAGTTGTGCTCAACTACTCAATCAAGTGAGTGGTTGAGTTGTCATGACTATTTTGACTCCCTAGTAACGTTCATTACTGCAAATAGCTGCTCCTTTGTCTGTAGAGCAGTGACTTTTTCTTTCTGATCTGTTTTGGTTACAAGTCTCTATCTGGGCTCAACCCACCCTTGCTTTTGTGTGCTTTTAAGTCTGTTCTATGTGTGCGGCTGGCTGTTGAAGAGGTTCACATGTACAGCCAGGTGACTAAATAGAAATTCTAACTCTTTTTAGTGTCTGCAAAAATTAGAAGAATATTGCAAGTGCCATGTCATGAGATGCATAAGTCACAGGTTTCCACTTTGGCTTTACTAATCAAATTAACATTTTTTTTCACAAACCAGATCGAATTCTGTTGCACTTGTCCTTTGGCACTTGTGGGGTGAGATTAAGGACAGTTAACTTTCCTCAACTTCACATTGGCCTTTGAGCGCTATACCATGTTATCCTGTCAGCATTGTGTTGTTCATGTCTGCTACCTAAAATTTTCTCAAGATAAATGGGTATTTAAGTGTCCATGGTATGAGAAACTTACAAATTCAGGATAATTAAAGTGATCGGAGTGCTCTGTTGCATTTGAAGTAGTTTTCACCCAGAAAATCAATTGCTGATTCAATTTTTTAGAGCAGTTACAAATATTAAGGCCATAAAAATAGTTCTTAACTAACATATAGCAGACAGATGTTTGAAGAGTGATTATCTTAGAGTAGAAGGTAATTTTACAAGAATGCAACATTTAGATGATCTTAGGTGTGGTGTTACGTGCAGCAATAAATCAAAACTTTTGTTAAGCTTTTCTCTTGGAAATTGCTGAATGTTTCTTGACTATCATGCTTGTTTTTTGTTGTATTGACAAGCTTCTAGGATATTTGCTAAGATCCACTTGTTTCACATGTATGAATTATAAAACAGATTTTTGTTATATGTACCAATGACAAGACATGATGCAAGCGTGATGGGATTGTCTGGTTGTCATATAACAGTGTGATATCTCATGCCTCTGCTGAGTGTGAACTGTGTTTAAATGGCAGTGTGACTCACTATACTTGATGTCTTTTGAAGTAGACCAGAGTTCTCCGTCAGCTGACTTCCTGAACAAGAGCAATGGCTGCATGGTCATTCTGAAATGGAGGAAAAATCTCCTGCTTTATAATTTCTTGCAACATTGTCTGGATTTAATTATGACTATTTATGATACTACTTTTCAAGTAAATAAGTACTGATTTGGTTGCTCATAAAGATTGGATTACCAAGTGTACAGCTGTATTAGCTAATCACAGTACCTCACAGTCAGATCTTAAAGGAACACCGTCAATGCATTTAGATTGTCAAGCATATGAAAGATGTCTTCATAAGCTATTTATGATATTAATGCCATGGTATGGCTTTCTCAGACCTTTAATATACCTAGGGTTGTTAGATACGCGCTTTTGTGAAGATTTTTGTCAACAGCAAAAGGTTTAGGAAAGTATGCATATTTTAAGGTGATGATCTCTTTAATTGTTACTGCACTTCCAGACTGGTAAAGTCCATATTCTATTGCTTGAGTCCAATAATAGTTATTTTCTCCTGCTGTATAATACAGCTGATTATGATAGAACAAACCTTCAAGCATGGTGTCAGCTTTTAGCATTTGCTAAAAATAGTGATCCTCTTCACCTTCTGCATTTTTATAGAATGCTTGGGAAAAAAAATGCAGTGTTTGAATATCTTCAGGAAGAAAGCAATTTAAACACGGTAAGGTTCAGTAAAGGCTCACTGTTGTAGCACACAAAACTACATACTTTATTAGCCCAGTTTGCGCTTATCGAATTGACTTCTCTTTGTCATGTTTTCTCCAGTTCAACTTCTCCATTGTTTCAGGTAGTCTGAAACACCAAGACTTTTACTAGCAAATGTTCTGTACTCTTGGAGCACACTCATGAATCTTATAGTGATGTTTTTTTCAGCAGTACACATGTAGTCACACTTGAACTGAATAGTTATGAGTGAGGCAAATATGCAACTTATTTCAGTTGATGGAGGTGTTAAATACTAATGTTTTTTCTTTCTGTGGAAGCAGAAAACATGAAAAATGTAGCTATTACAATATAATATAATATAATACAATACAGCAAAAAAGTAAACAAATGGTTGAATTGATCCATCTCTGCACTTCAAATATTTGCAGTTTAGTGAAGTTTCTGAGACTGTGGTGTGAATCTAAGGTAGGTGAAATGCGTACCAATGGTGTTTTGATACTCTTGTGCAAAGGACTAACCCAGTACTACCAAAACTTGAATCTGATGGATGTTTGAAATTGCCAGAACTCTGATTCTCTGATACTCTGTGTCTCACTTTATTATTTGTGTAATGATGTCTCATGTTTTTGTTTTTTCAGCAGTATTGTGTAGAATGAGGTTTGAGAGGGTAAAATGTGAGTTTCAAAGTGGTTGAGTTGATGTATCACAAGGTGTTTTTTTCCACATCTTTTTCAGGGTGAAATTTGGTTTTAATATTGCAGCTAGAAACAGCACTTCTCAATAATACAAGCTTTTTATGAGCTTTTTATCTCACTAGAGTATCTTGCACATATTTTTCAGCATCATAATTATTATTGGTATCGTAAAACTGGCTTAGAGATGAGATTGACTTCTAAACAAATTTGATGTAACAAAAGCATCTGCTAACTTAGCTGTTTTGAAACAGAAAAGCCAACTACAGTATTTCTATCCAAGTAGACTTGGGATAGGTATTTTTTGTTCACAGTGAACGAGTTGTTCTCTGGATTTAGACTAACACAAGAAACACTGTTTTGATAGCTTACCGGCCTGTGTGCAGTCTTGGTGAAAGTCTTTTCTGCAGTATGTTTCCCATACGTAATAAAGCATAACTAAGACATCTTGAAACAAACTAAAATCCAAGAGGAATTCAACTGATGAAGAATATTTTGGGAACTTAAAAATACACTAAGGGCTGGAAAGACCTATTTCTGACCTGGCGGTTGGAAGATGTCCTGCCTATAATAGTGATGTTTTTAAGCACCGGGTTTCTTTTTTCCTCACGAGTTTTCATGCTATGACCATCGGACAGTCAAATCCTAGGGAAACTGCTACTTTATTTTTCTCTCTAAATATGCTTAGACCCATTTGTAAGTACAGTAGCAGTATTACTGATATGTTAACACAGAGCGAGTGTTCGTTTCTTGACCTCAGTATGTTTTGCCATAACAGCTTAAATACTGTAGTATTCCAAATATGTGTAAATAGCATACCTAGATTAAGTCTAGTTGCGCTTGTAGGCACATGACAGCTTTTTGTCACACATTGTAGACTGACTCCTTGCTTGCAACAATGACACATAAGATATTGTCCCCTAACATTGCATACATTATGTTTTTGCAGTGATACCTCAATGACCTGGATGAAGGCATTGAGTGCACCCTTACCAAGTTTGCAGATGACACTAAGCTGGGTGGAAGTGTGGATCTGTAGGGAGGCTCTGCAAAGGGATCTTAACAGGCTGGACCACTGGGCTGAGGCCAATGTCATGAGGTTATACAGGGCCAAATGCTGGGTCCTGCACTTGGGGCACAACAACCCTATGCAGTGCTACAGACTGGGGGAAGAGTGGCTAGAAAGCTGCATGGAAGAGAAGGACCTGGGGGTAATGGTTGACAGCCGACTGAATATGAGCCAGCAGTGTGCCCAGGTGGCTAAGAAGGCCAATGGCATCTTGGCTTATATCAGAAATGGTGTCACCAGCAGGTCCAGGGAGGTTATTCTTCCTCTGTACTCGGCACTGGTGAGACCACACCTTGAGTATTGTGTTCAGTTCTGGGCTGCTCACCATAAGAAAGATGTTGAGGCTCTGGAGTGTGTCCAGAGAAGAGCAACGAAGGTGGTGAGGGGGTGGAGAACAAGTCTTATGAGGAGCAGCTGAGAGAGCTGGGGTTGTTTAGCTTGGAGAAGAGGAGGCTGAGGGTAGACCTTATTACTCTCTACAACTACCTGAAAGGAGGTTGTGGAGAGGAGGGAGCTGGCCTTTTCTCCCAAGTGACATAGGATAGGACAATGAGAAATGGCCTGAAGCTCCGTCAGGGGAGGTTCAGGCTGGACATCAGGGAAAAATTTTTCATGAAAGGGTCATTGGGCACTGGAACAGGCTGCCCAGGGTGGTGGTTGAGTCACCTTCCCTGGAGGCGTTGAAGGAATGGGTGGATGAAGTATTTAGGGGTATGGTTTAGGGAGTGTTAGGAATGGTTGGACTTGATGACCCAGTGGGTCCTTTCCAACCTAGTGATTCTATGATTCTATTTTCTTTAAATTGGTAAGCAGTTTTATTTTTTGATTGTTTTTTGAAGGTTATTAGACTCCTTGCTTTCAAAACTCAAAATCCTTTGACCATGACTTTGGTCTTGGCATTCTGAGGTCATAAACACTGCACTGGAATGGCTTGTTGTATGCATCCAAATTTGGAACCGAAGTTTAGGTTAGCGTTTCCTGCTTTGTTATGCTAGCCTGGTTGCACAGACACTTTGCCTCTCATGTTGGTAGAGGCAGAGGTTTGTGCTTCTGGAATAGCTCCCATTCTCTTTTTATCTACCTCCCCACCCAGCAAAACCAAATGAGAGAATTTCAGGGAGTAGAAAACAACATAGCAAGCTTAAGCATTGTAATGGCAGAAATACATATAAGAAAGGATTTGTTGGTCTCCTGTTTTCTGTGGAGCACAAATTATTTTAATGTAAACCTGTATGCCTGTTAATGTCAAAGATCTCTATGTGAAGTGATGATGAAAGTCAATCCTTCTGACCTGTATGATAAAATTTAATATATTGTTTCCAATTTATACTTTTTATGTTGCAACCTTTAAACGCGTGATCTTGTCCACTTTTGAAATGTTTATAATTTTTAGTTTTGTTTTGTAGTGTCCTTTAATGAGAGCTGTGGCAGGCGTTGTTGCAAGTGTGTTTTAACATTGAGGTGGAACTGTGTCTTTCAGCTTTCCCAGAGCAACGGAGTTCACTGAAAGTCTCAATAATAATCACATCAAACCTAAGTGTTCTCAAAGTCGCTTCTCTGGTTCAAATTCAGTATATTTTTAAAGAAGAATTTAGAAATTAAAACAAGCTTACGCAAAGTACTTTATTTTTTCTTAAAAAAAATGTTCTCAGTCTTTCACTAGCAGAAAGAAGTGAGATATTTGCTCATGTTCTGAATATCAAATATGCATTGGCCACTTCAAGTCTGTGTGCTTGATATTTCAGTTAATTTCATTTGGAAGAGGCACTGCCGTAATGTTTGTTGTGGCTTTGATTTTTAGGGGTTGGGTGAGCGGCGTAGTGCTTCTGAAGCTTAAGCAGATGATACAGATATCTGTCTCTGGCCGATATTCTTGGATTCACAAAAATGTCACCAAAGAAAGTCTGAGTATAGTTGGGAAAACCAAAATTTTATCTCTTGGCTTGACTTTCTATCTGGAACAGTTTATTTGCCTCAAGTCGTAGACTTTTTGGATATACTAGCTTTTTTATTGGATGCTTAAAGGTATGTATCCCATAGCTGAGTTATTCTTGTTGTCTTGAAATGTATTTGTGCTTCTTTACAGCCATTTGGCAGGCAGGCAAAGCAAATACGTGTAGATACAGAGCCAAGAGTTTGGTTAAATTGTGAAGCAGAAGTATTTTTTTCCTCAGTGTCTCATTTTTTTCTTTGTTCTCTTTAAGCTTGCTTTCACTTTTCTTACTGAGTAGTTGCATTCAGTCTTGGATTTCTGCTGTAGACAGTCCATATCTCTCAAGTTTGAAGGGAAGAACTATTATTTGTGTCTGAATTTCAATTCAGCAGAGGCTCAGCTGAAACTTTGTTGCTTTAATGTCTTGCTTGATGTTGCTTTTTGTTTGTAGTACATTATGTACCTTTAACAACTTAGTCTTAGTCTATTGCAGTCCCACTTAGTGAACATATTAATGTTACCACTTCGTGTTGTGATTTTTAGTGTCACATTGTCTGGCCCTTTTTTTTCAAGTTGTTTATGCAAGTGATTGGAATTCAATGTAATTCATGAGTGTTAGCATCTAGCTAGTATAGAACTCTTAGCAAATGTCCAGTTTACACCACATGATTATAGTGCTAATTTTAATTGTTGGAAGTGCAGGCCTGCCTAATTTAAAGAAAAAATAGTACTTCAGATAGGAGATAGTGGTTATATGTATATTTAGGATAAATCCTTTGTGTGTATTAAAAGATTCTTGACTGACTTTTTTTTAAGTGGACTAGTCCATGAGCCATCAGAGATTTGCAGTAGTCCTGTACTACATTTCTGTGATGTCTGCAAAGGATATGAGATGTTCATGTCTCAGTTAATTGAATTGCCCTTTCTTACATAAATCTACAGTCCACTATACATTTAAGCCTGAATTTTTCCAGTGGGGAAACTAGGTTAGTGCCTACAGCTGAATTAAAATAGACAGGTGAGAAGTTGCTGGCTGTGAGGTATGATGCTAACCTTAGTCAGGAACCTTGAATGACTGTGATTGAGGCACCTGATAGGTAAGGTTTCTGGTTGTATGAGAAGACGAGAATCTGTCAAAATCTACCACCTATATTTAAATAGAGTAAGATTAATTGTGAATCTTGCAGCACTGCGATGGTAGATAACTAGAACAGTGGGAATGTTGATTACGTCTACCACAGTTTCATGGCTTTAATATTGGAGGTGTTCTAGAAGACTGATCTAGGAAGAACTACAGTGCAGTTGGGTTGTCTAGTGTGGAGGTTTGACAGTGATTCAGGGACCCTTACTGAAAATAACGCTTAATGTCCTGAGTTGACTTGGCCAGGAAACTTTTTCCTGAATAATCACATTTGGTTTCTGCTCAGTGTAGCCACTCAATTCTTTAATTTATGGGGTTTTCTATCTACATGTAACTGCTGCTGCTTTTGGAGAGTAGGGTGTTAATCTGATTTCATCCAATAATAATGCTTGAAGATAAATTATCTGAATACACTGTTCATTTTGTCAGTGTCTCCTTGAACTTGTTAAATTGAACAAATCCAGAATATTTGTCATTGGAATCCATTTAGGGCATTAAAATTCTTTTTTGATGCTCAGCATATAAAATGAGTGAGAAGTGGCCATCTCTTTCACCCACATGCTCTTCCCATTCCCCCCCCCCCCCCGAGATTTTGAATCCCAGTGAGCTGACTTGATTGTGTGCATCATTTTATGTAAGACATAGACTAGCTGCCTGCTCTGCTCCTGAACTTATGGCCTCTCACTGCTCGTATTTGTGCCAAACTTGTGAGTGTGATTTCATGTAGCAGAGCAAATTGGTGATTAAGTCAAATCCCTAATAAGCTGGACTGTGAACTCTAATGGATCAGAATCTGTTTTAAAACAGCTAAGTTGCTCCTGCTGTAGTGGTGATAAACTCTGAGAGGGACTTACAGGGCAATGCTGGGACAGAATTGCCCTATCTTTGTGAATCAATAAGCTACTTTCAGTCAGCTTGTCAGTACTCTGGACTGATATCCCCCAGAAAGGTAGGAAGAGTTTTGTATGCAGCTCTTTGGCTTTTCCAGTTGTCTGTGGGTATTTTTTGGTGTTTACCATACTCACTTGGCTAGTGAGTATGAAATTCATTACCTTTCTCCTGTATGTGGAGAACAGAGGCCTGGCTTAGTGCTGTCAGTTGCACTCGCTGAGCCAGAACTGGCAATGCGAAGTCATTGCTGTGAAGCCAAGAGGCTGCAGTAATTAGGGACTTGATACAGGGGTTGACAAGAACTGCTATTTTTGGAAATCAACATTCAGAAGTATTTTTAGGAAATATGACTAAAATCATTGCTAAACTCAGATTCTTTGGGGCTGACTTTAAAAGTTGTTTGGTATGTATGGTTAATTGAATTTTTTCTTAAAGTTTATTAAAGCTGAAATTTAACCCATTTTTAGCAGCTTGCATTTACTATTTTCTGTCAAATAACTTCAGAAGCCACCAGGATTTTTTGGTAGATAGATCCACTTTCAGTTGATTCTGGTGCTGATACATTTACTGATCTGTAACTAACTGATAAGGTGTATTTTTAAGTGACTATTTCCATTACCTTAAAACAAAGGTATGAGTGCTATGCTGCTTGTTTTTCAATTAATTTAATGTAGGGAAAAGTTACATGATAATCCCCAAAAGGGAAGAACTTTCTGTCCAGTCACTGCTTACTTGTTCCATATGTTAGTGGCATTTTGTTCTTAATTTCAATGTTGTTCTTCACTGTTCAGTTACTTGCTGAATTCGCTATATGTAAAGTCCATTCTATGTTTTTTATTTTCAGAATGTCACATAATAGTGAAACATACAAGGACTGAATTGTTTTTGAAACTTACAGAGGACCCCATCCAAACTGGAGCACTTAGAAATTAATCAAGTAGTTATCACTTATATAATACGTATTTAGAACTCAATTAAATTTGTTCTTTGATGAAAGAAACAGGACAAACCTTTATATAAACCTGGCATTCTTGAAACTCTGACTTAGTAGTGTTGGGAACTCTGTGATCTAAGCAGATGGAAACATCAATGTATATTGAGATTTTAAACTTGGTGTCATAGTAAATCCTACCATGTGTTCATAATTCCTTTATTGTTCAGTATGAACATAGTCTAAAAATCCTTCCTTGACATACATCCCTTCTGTTTTCACATGTGCACTATTAAAAATATGGAGATTCTGTATTCCAAAATTATAATTTCTTGCATTGAATGCTCTTTTCAGGCTACTTTGAGTTGCCTTTAATTTCTTGCTGTTAGTTTTGGTTTTGTTCTTAGCACAAATTTCTTGAGTGGAATCCCAAAACAACTGAAGTTGTGCAATTAAATAGTCTTTAAGCAGTACATTTGGTGCCAGACTTGAAAATCTGGAATGTGTAAAGTTATGAGCATCTATAAAAATGATACTAAGTACAGAGAATTTTTGTTGCACGCTTCAAGATGGATATGCAATGGAATCATTGCCTGTGATATTGAAAATGCTGGCAAATAAAACTCTATAAGACTAGTTCTGGAGTTTTAGAAAGCAAGCACATGCGGAAGTGATCTCTGTCAATCATGTGCAATGAAACAAAAGCTGGTTACAGAATATATTTCCCACTTACATGCATATGTATACAATTTCTCAGAAATCTTACGCATATTCTGTCATTTTCCAATACTTCTTTTTTAATGTTATGAAACTTTGCAAGTCAACTCTTGCTGATTTGGAGCTGGCTCCAGCTCTGTGCTAGACCTTGCTTTTTAAGATATGTAGAAACTCCAAACAGAAGTGATTACCGAAGAAGACATATCTGTTTGGCACAGATCATACGGAACACAAGGTGTTATCTTTGGAGAATGAACAGTGTCTGGGAAAAACACCGTTTTAAAGAAAACATGTTGTCAGAGGTACACTGTGGCTTTTTTGAAAGTTGAGCACAACTGCTTAGAAGAAACTTAACTGTACTTTAGCTTAAATCAAAATATTCCACTTTTTGTAATAGTTACCACTTCTTGTATCACCTGCAGAATACAAACTTGCAAGCTAAGGCAAAGAAGGGAGCTGATATGCTTAAATATATTTCTATGATTTTTTTTTTTAGGGAGGGGGAACAAAGGAGTTTGTGTCTCTTGTGAAATTCACAGAACTGTCTCTGTAGTGTTTTTAATTATAGAAGTTATATCTGACCTAATCTGTTTTTTTTTACTTGTAGGGCTTTCATACTGGGCAGGATAAGTGTAAGGTGACTTGTGTTTGGAGCTTCAATAGTTAATTGAAACTGTAAATGGTTGTTTTTTTAAAAAAAGACTTTTTAGGGAAATGTTAAGGAGCAAAAACTGAGCAAATGACTTTTTTTAATCCCATTTATTCTCCTAAATACTTAAAATTTCCTTTGCTTAAATGGGGCTTATGCAGCCTATATTATGGGGGCAGCAACTGTTTCAAGAATGCTCACTTCTTTCTTATATTCTGTAATTGGTGTGCGGGTTAGTTTTATTTCTGGCTTGGCTTTAGGAAAAGTTTGCTGTTGCACTTCACTGTGACTGTGTGAATGAAAGCTTTGGTCGTACCACCAAATCAGTATCCTCACTGCCTGTGCAAAAATAATTTTATCTACTGCTAATCTGTAGTGCCAGTTAGGAGTGAAGCAAAACCCGTGTAACTACATTGTAATCCTCCATAGGCATTCCAAATAAGAAACTATGATTAGTGCCTGTCTTGGATGTTGTAATAGCTCTCAGGTATTTATAATGTAGTTAACTAAACAGTTGGCTACAATAACCTTGCTGTAGCCCAAAGGGAACAACAGCTGTACACAGCTGAATTTAGGTTTTGGAATCTCCTCACCTCATGGAGGAAAGGTCTGTTGTGGTAGCTATCCTTATTGCAAAGTTGTTGCCATTGATATGGGACTGTCAAGAGTGTGAATGAGTGCAATCATGACTGCTTGAAACTTGGGGGAAAGGAGTTAATGGAAACAGGACTACAGACCTTGATTAATTCTAGTGGACTTCCTTAAACCTCTTGTTTTTAAGGTCTTCTCCAAAAGACAAAATAATTTGAGTTAGACTGTTTTTTAGCTTCAGCAGAAAAAGGTGTGTGTGCAATGCAGCTGAATGTTTGTGGTTGAACCTTCTAAAAGATGGGCAATCTGCTGCAAAAAGGGAGAAGTGGAATGATAGTATGTGCAGTCTCTGGTGTCAGAAACCACAAACTCCCTCTTGTAATCAAGAGATTAGGATTCAGTGACTGATTATGACTTATTTGTACTTATACAATCATTTAAGGTTTTTAGGTATACATAGTTTTAGAAAAGAAGTATTTCCCTGTTTCTGTGTATTTTGAGTTAGTATTCAAACTGAGCATGTCTTATGTTTATCTCCTCCTTACTCAATTACCTCCTACAAGGGTAGATTTTATTAACTTGTGCCCCCTCTGCTGGCTGGTTTTCCAATTACAAAGTAAAAATACAACTTTATGTAGTTGAGGTACTCAGCAAAACCCATATGATCCTTATGTGTGAGAGTCAGTGGTGGTGTTGAGAGTTGGTGTTTTCATAGTGTGTAGTTATTGCCATGGGTTCAGTCCAGACTCCTTCAGCATTTGTCAGGCCCATTTCTTTCCCTTATTCCTCAGTTGAAGTGATTGTGTGGTTTTATCCCCCTCAGCCCTGTCCCCCCCCTTGTGTATATTGTACAGAGGAACGATGTCTTTATGGTACTTGGGACAATGTAGGAATAGACTTAGACCGAAAACCTGTTACTGTCGTAAGCTTTTCTGATAGCAGTCATTTTCCCCTTAGGATGTGGAACTTCCTTCTTTTGAGTGTAGTAAAGAGCTCTTTCAAATTACTTTTAGCAGGTGATTAATTTACCTGTGTTATTCCTGAAAACTGTCTTTGCAGGTGAGGTAGTATTCCCACCTCACTCACATGAAGGGGAGGTAGAATATAAGTCCATCTTGGATGCTACAGGAAGAGCTAAGAGGTTTTAGTGTTATAATAGAGAATGTGTCAGTACTGCAGAAGTTTGTGGTCTAGAGTTAATAGTAAGAATCCTCCTGCAGTCCTTTCAGAACAATACTGTGCATTTTTTCCTGGTGGTAGTGTGATTCCTGGGATAGAGTTTTAAGTTGTTTCATAAGATTCCAATTGGTGACCCATCTGGTGTCCCTCTTTCCCTTGATGCCTGATAAATGGCAGATTTCTGGTTTATTTTAAAATTTCTTCTGTGACCTGAAAACTTCATAACAGCCTTCAAGACATAACCCGTGTAAAACTCAGAACTGGATAGGATATCTTTCATTGAACTTTCTTCTGAGGCATCTGAAAGTGATCTTGAAATACATCTGCTCTAGAAATAACCTGATCATCTGTTAGTAAGGTGGAATTGCTACCACCGCAAAATTGTATTATCTGACTAATCAACAGTATTAAGGGAATGTAACAAAATCTTAGAGATGGCAAAACAAAGTTAGCAACTTTCTGCATGAAGCCTGGCTTGTCAGACATCTTAGTCCTGCACAGAGTTCCAGTATGTTCTTCAGGTCTTGGTCATTTAGATTGAAATCACAGAAGTCTGACAATTGTGTTTCCTGTTTGTGGAGTCAGTTTCCATTCTAAACCAGACATAACAAACAAATAGGGTTTCAAAGCTTTTCTTATCATGCAGGTTCAGTCACTTGGATAAAAACCATGATGCAGTTCAAAGGTACTATACTTTTCAGTCTGTCCATAGATTCGTGAAGCTCTTGTGACATCCTGTGAGGAGTCAGATTTATCAAAGCAAGCAGTCTCGTAGAAAACAAGTGTTCTTAGTGCTCTTCCTCCCACTCTGCCCTAGCATATATTTCCTTCTGTTCTAGTAGATCAGAGTTTCATAGTGTGTTTGTGCTAAATATTAAATAACGCAGCACGGCTTCATCTGGGAAGGCTTCTGTTTAGAGGCACTTTGCTTCTTGGCAAACAATAGGAATAAATTTACTAATCCGGTGAAGTCAAAAGGATGTTCATTCCTGAGTGCTGTAGTACGTACATTTATGTGCGTGAATATGGTGCATGTTTGCCTACATTTGAAAAAGATCTGAAAGGTTAAGTAGAGTTTGTAAAGAGTTAATATTGCCTATGATGAATTCATTCAAGTGCTACTGTGATGCCAGTGTGCTGAACCGTGTTTGTGACTTGCAAGTAATAATGTGAATGCATAAAATAAGTGATTCTGTAGGTATCTACAACATTATGGCTTAGTTCTGCAGGCATAATAGAAAATAGACAAAGTTGCTAAAAATGGGTGGGACAGGAAGTTGCACAAGATGCTACAGTTCTTGTGTAGCTGACTGTGAGAGCACAGAGCAGCTGTTAAATACCTCTGTATTTGAGAGATACTGTTCTGAATTGAGCAATAATGGGGAAAGTGTAATACATGTTAAATGAGTGCTTTAGAAATTTAAATGATTTTGCTAAAGCATAACTGAAGTTCCTAAGATGGAAAACAAATTAAATCTATGATAGATTTGGATGGTCTTTTTTAGTTTACTGCAATTAATGCTCAATGTTTCGGTATTTATTAAGCTGTTCTCAGTTTAAAGAAAATACCTTTAAAGCTAAGAGTTTTGCTGTTATTCTGACTTAGGTTTCATTTTAAACTATTGTTTTTGAACAATGGTTGCTCACAGATTCTCATGAGCATTTGTAAGAATCTTGACCTTTTAAATTCTAAAAAGCCATCATTGAATTGAAAAAACTAATAGTGCGCTTTGTATTTCCTGATCAGATGACTAAATTTACTGGCAGTAGGGATGATACTTCTACAAATGAAAAGGCTCTGCTGAGATAATGATGGATGTGCAATACAAATTGTTAATTTTTGTAATTTACTAATAAAGTGTACCTTTTAGACATTTGATTGTGATCTGAAAATGAGTCTTTCCCCAGTGATTAGCAATGTGTTCTGTTAAATATGCACTTTTTTCAGACTTTATTTATTTTCAACCTCTAGCCTTTCTTGGGCATGATGTTTTTGTACTAACTACTAAATACTTATTCCTTTTAATAGTAGTTGCCTGTCAAAACTGTAATTTTGTTTCTGACTTGGTGTTTCTTGGTCATTCCTACCTCAGCTATTTCTTAAGTATTTCAACTCTTCTGACTGAAATTAATATCTTAAATGTGTGCATTGAGGTAACAGTAGTCTTAAATCAATTTCTCTAGATGCATGTTTAATATTGTGTACTTGCACATCTAAAGGTTGGCTCTTCAATTGCTTCACTTGTATACTCTGAAGAAGGGGAAAAAAAAAAGAAAGGTAATCTATGAATGTATTGAGTCATGCTGAAAGTGGTGGCTAAGCTTATTTGACTATGAAAGTGAATTCTTAGTTTTGAGAGTCTTACCCAGACCACAGTGTGGCTTGATAATTTTCTAACTTTCTGGCTTGATCTGAGGCTCCCTCTGAGAGCATCACCCAAGCTGGGGTGAGCTGACTGTGCTTCTTACTGTGACCCCATGTGAACTGTGTGGAGCTCAGTGGTGCTTGCAGTTCTATTTGTTTTGTATTATCTGAGCACAAGAACTACTTCAACTGGAGAGTGAAGAAAGGGCGACCAATGTAATTAGATGCTTTGTGATTTGGAAGAAATAGTTGTGAAGCTGTCAAATTGTTCAAAAGAATGTGTTGTGTAACAGATAAGTTAGTTTTCTGGCTTTGAATCTCTTGCTTATTCTGTTTTAGCTCAGCAAGCTTGAAAGAATGCCCTGGTATTGATGCTGATTTTTAAATAACTTTCTTACCAAACGAGTTGTGTGGGTTATTTTTTCTCCTTTGTGCATATCTGCCCTTGAAAATGCAGATTGTAAGTGAATGTGAAAGCCCTCTCGTACTGCTTTCAACTCTTACTGGTTGAACAGGGTGATCAGTCATTAAAACTCTAGGTACGTCTTCCTTTGTAACTGTTTTCATCACTGCTGGGAACCTTCAGTGGGGATAAGCGTATTATTGAAAAGAATTTGTGGTCTGGTGGCTCTAGCAGTTATTTGGACTCAAAAGGGGATATCAAATGAGCCAGTTTGTCTACATGACGTAATTAGTTCAAGTCCCCTTGGGAGCTGTTTGCCATTGAATTTTCAGCTAGGGAAATAAGTAATATTTGTTTTCCAGAATACTTCTTTATAAGCAAATCTATTTAAGAAGTGTTTAGAATGAAACTTGAAAGTACTTCTCAATTTACTGTAGTCTGAGTAGTAGGTTGGGACTCAAACTGTCACAGTTTAAATATAGCAGTTAACATTTTGAAGTGCAGAAACTTAATTGACTATCAGTGGTTATAACCTGTCTGAAAGCAGATAACACAGGAACAAAAATTTCTTTGCTTGTATGCTTGTTAGAATAGGCCTATATAATGGTAGCTTAAACTGCGATCGATGCCCTTATGTTTCTCAGCGTATTGCCACTGAGGCAAACTTGATCTTTACCCTACTTACTCTAGGAACTCAGGATTTCACACTTTCTATCTTTGATTTTGCTGTGTAGGAGTGTAAGATGCTAAAATTAGCTGCTGGATTATTTTTACTTTTGAAATGCACCAAACCTCATGGTGGTTAGTTAGTTGTCAGAATATGTTGTAAGCAGGTTGCTTATTTACACTTTTGTATGCTGAGTGGATTTCCAGTGCATTTCAGCATACCTGTAAGCTGCTAAAGAGCTGGTAATGTATGCCCTGTCACTCCATTTCATTGTGTAACCAAAATAGTTGAGCTGTGCTGAATTGATTTCATATACATTTGCAGGCAATGGTATTGCTAAGTATTTTGAAGAATATAGTATTTCCAAGATGTGTAAATTCATAGTTTTTTATTTTAGTAGTACATTTCTGAAACAATGATAGCAAACAAGTTGGTTAGATTAAAATGAAGTTCTGGAACAGTGATGGAAAAAACTGCGGCAGTTTATTTTAAACTGATGAGTGTAAGTCTCCTGAAGTGTCATTTTGTCAGATTTACTAAAACATCTCTTGAAATTTGAAAGCTTACATGAATAAGAGGGGTTTTGGAGAGGATACCTGACTGAATAGTGGTTTTATATGCCTTTGTATAGCTGAAGTGAGGAGTAGGGTCAGAAGAGTCAGTGGTGTTCTTTTAAGAATTGATAACATCGAAATTTTTAGTCAAAATTAGTAACCCTCAATAATAGACATTTTAGCTGAAATTCTTCCTTGATATACTGTTTCAGCACCTTTAGGTGGAATATAGATACTCATTTCATGTTTCTAAATTGCATGGAGCTGTGACCTAACTGCAACTAAGTGAACTTGGCTCTGTTCACTTTTTCAGATAATTCAGTTGTGAATTGTGTGATCTGTGACTTGATTTCATAAATTCCTTCCAGACAGGATAATATTTATAGCTGTATTGAACTCAAGATTACTGTATTTTCACATACAGCTAGTGAAGAAGAGACTTCAAGGGGAAACTTTCCCTTATTAAGCAGATGATACATTTGGAAGTTTCAGTTACTTTGTTACTGGAGTCAGAGGTTCTCAAATCAGTTGTTACTCTGGCTACAAATAAGAGTTATTCTGGTAAAAAGAGATTCTTGTTTTTGTGAATATATTGGTATGAGTTGATTCTTGACTTAGTATGTTGAAGATCATCCATTGTACAGGTCAGGTGCTTGTGGAGTTATAAAAGATATACTGAGGATGAGTCACTTCTCAGACACTTTTCCCAGGGGTGCTCGAGGTTAGAATCTCTTGTTTTCTTCTTTATAATTTCATAATTATTCTGAGCCCAAAATGTTAAATTTAAGACTTAAATTTTAGATGAGTGAAATTGAGAGATTAAAGTTGAGGTACACAGGCTTTTAAGATAATATCATCTGGATAAGCGACATTGTCAGAAACTAAATTTTTAATATTTGTAGTTCAGGTTGGATCAGAAAATTGGCCTAAAGACTATTGCTTATGACATTTGTAATCTAAAATGTTATTTTAATTAATTGTCTTTTTTTTTGCAATAATTGATTATCAGTAGGCTTAAAGTATTTTATGTTCATTATTCATGAGAACAGTATCTTTTTCCTCTAGTTAGAAACCCTACTTTCAATATTATTTCAGTGCAACATAGTTAGCTTCCAGCTGATACTTTGTGGTTGTGGTGAGCTGCTAGTTGACAGAATAGCATACACTAACTGTTCTTCAGAATTAAATAAGGCTGAATAGTCTTAGGAAATTATTTTAATTAAAACTGAGTCTATTTTGAGAGTCATTAAATTCTTGTGACTAATTCTTTAAATTGGATTATGACCTAGCTTAGCTATTGTGGGAGAGATTGATGTTCACTGTTTAACTTAATTTTTGCATATTTTCTGTCTGTAGTAATGTTGTTTTAAAAGAAAATGTAAGTCTTCACAGGGGTTTGAGAAAATGTTGAGCAAATATCCTCTTAATTTTTCCTGTTGACATATATAGTAAATTGATCGCTGTAAATGTGGTGTTGCCACTTCAAACTGAACACCCTGGACCAAATATATTTAAAATTGTTAGGTGATATTTCTGTTCTAAGCATGCAATCAGAAGAGAATATAAAGATATTAAATGGGTTCTAAAAAAAGGGATTTTAAAGGTCTTTTTGTTAAAATGTTTTATTTCACTCTCCATATTTTTAGAGTAAATTATAAGCATGCATAAGATTGTTTCTGTTTCTAAGCAGAACTAGATGTGGATCTGGCTGTATTTTTCTTAAGTTTTCTGAAGAAAAGCAAGGTCTTAAGCTTGATTATAGAAGCAGAGTAGGACCCACTAAACAAAAACTTGTATTGGCTTTTATCCAGACTGTCTTTAACCTTGACTAGAGTGGAATGTGCTTCATAGGCTTGGGGTTGACATGTGCATGGACTTCTTTGGGATCCTCTTTTTCAGCAGGGATAGAAGGTTCCTAGTATGCTAGTAGTAGGAACAGGAAGCGCTAATAACAAATCAATTTTTTTTTGTTACAGCTAAACTAGTTGAATGTTGTGGTGGCATCACAGAATGTCTTGCCCTGTGTATGTCTTTCTATTTGCATAGAAAGTTCATCTGTTTTTCAAGTGTTGTTTTCTGGAGTCTTGCATGTATGGTTGGACCACCTTGATCAAAATATAGCTGTTAGCATTCGTCAGTTTTCCTTAATACATAGTATTAGTTCTTAACCCAGGGATCGTGATCACAAGGTACTATGCAAATGCTGTAATTGGTCACACTTTAGCCGGGGAGACTTTCACTTTTAACATGGTTTCCCAAATTTGATCTTGGCCCTTTCCTCATCTTTCCTTTAGCAATTAAATCATGCATAAAATCAATCCTAGAATAAGGGGAATTGGAAATATCTCAGGTTTGAAGAGACAGTTGCTCCTCTAAATAGTTGCTTGTTAGAATACTGCAATACATGTTGTTCGTGAAGTTGTATGTTAAGCATTTTTGCAATGTTTGTGTATGCATTTGTTGAATAAATACATAAAGTATCTAGCTTTGTGTCCTAACAGTAAGAGACTAAGAAACCCTTAGCACTGTACTACATAGTACATGAGAATAAATATCTTCGACTCGTCATTTTATCACTCACTATTGGTGTCTGTTTAATGAATGAACAGAAACTTAATGAATTTGTCGCAGCATTTTAAATGAATTTGCTTTTTTCCCCTCTTAGGGACGGAACCCCTTTTTTCTGGAGCCAGCAATAATTATAACAGTTACTGATGGAAGTAAATTAACTACTACCAGTGGGATACAGGAAGAGGTAAGATCTGACTTCTGTTTACAATGATGTGTACTAAACATTGTGTTAGAATACTTTTTACAGTAGCAACATAAATGACTCCAAAGTTTGTTCATTAGTAGCTTAAACTTACATGTTTTTTCCTTTATGTGATAGCACTACAAAAATCTGAATAGTCTTTTTTCCTTGTCATGTCACAGAAGCATGTAGTACAGCTGTTTGGTAGACTCAGTTCACTATTTCTATTCAGTGACTTCATGGCTTTTCAAATGGTTAGTGGAAGAAATTGATTTCTTTAAAGCATTTGTTTTTAACTGCTCTAGATATAAGTTCTTTACATATAGGCCCAAGTTAATGGGGTGGTTTCCCAAAGGATATGGCCGTTAGGGAATAGATGAAATACATCTTTCACACTGGGCTCTTGAAGTGATTATAATCAAATCAGTAGTGTACTTACAACCCAAGATGAGAGCTGAAGAAATGTATTTCAAATTAAATCTGTAGAACAGTTTAAAACACAAGATTTCAATATACTGGAATACCTGCTGAGACATCTGGCAAAATCAGAGCTGTAGTGTATGCAGAGGCACTGAACCATTTTAACGTACTGGCCATTTGGGATTTTTTCTTAAGGTGATGGAAGAGGTCAGTAGGATGGGGTTTGTCTGACCAGCTCTGTGCGATTCTATGCAGTAGTAAAGAAACCAAATAAAAAAAAATCCTTAAGCTCATTCCCTTTTCAGGGGAAACCTTGGTATTTAAAGGTCCGCCCTAAAGCTTAAGGTAAACATTTGACTATACAGATTATCATACATTGCTGTTTGTTAGTTACTCAAATTTCTGCTGATACTCTTATATCACATTTTAACAGCACTTACAGAGGTCTGTATGGAAAGTGATTGGTTGAGTGTTTTTGTAATGTATCTGACTTAGAAATTCGGTGGACTGCTAATGAATAGTCATAGCCAGTAACTGAAAGGAAATGCCTGGATCCATGATACCAAGTAGTTGCCTGCATAAAACCTTGTTTTCATAATTCTTTTGTACCTTATAAGCTATTTTCAGCTTAAGCCAATGATTGATTTGGTGTGGTCCAAAATACAGTGTAGAATAGCAGCCTCACATTTACAGTGATTGTCAGTGAGTAAGTGTTAATTAAACAGTGGGTAGTGCGATGCTTTTGGAGCCTTCTAAACATTTAGTGCTGTTAGCAGTAGACTATGGGTTTGGTTTTTTTAAAGGCTAATTGGGTAATCACTTAGCTGTATAAATCCTTTTTTACTTAGAGGAAAAGCAACTTCTCTGCTGTCAGATAACCAACTTGTAAAATCTGAGATTGACATCCTGTAGTGAGGGCACAGAGATACTTAGGGGGTGAAGCATATGACTTATGGCTGTTGGCTGAGAACTGGTTTTCTTCAGCCTTTAGAAGAGAAGCCTGTGAGGTGGAATGTCTTACTATGGTCTATAACAGCTTAATGGAGGAGGGAGCTTGACTCTTCTTGGGGTGCACAGGGCTGAAATGGGAAGCAACAGCTGCAAATTGTACCTTGAATTTTGATTAGATACCAAGAAAAAAAAATAACTCTGCGTGGTGGAAGACTGGCATAGGTTGTCCAGTGATCGTGAGATCTGTTATTGGAAGTGGTCAAAACTGAGTCCGATGAGGCCTTGAGCTGTCATAAGGCTCTGAATTGTGTAACCTTCACATGTCCCATCTAATATACACAGTTCTATGAATCTACATTCCATTTCCTTTAGTCTTGTTCATTATCCAGAACGATTTAGGTAAAAAAAGCTCTATTGGCTGTCATGAGCTCTTTTTCTCACAGCAAGTTATTTTTTTTATAACCAACAAGTTTTTTGTGCTCGTTTTTCCTTCAAATGAGGGTACAGCTTTTTCTTTAGTCTTCACAAGATGATACATAGGCAACCATTTAGTCACACATTCTCATCTTCAAATTGTTATAACTTGTGTTGAGAAAATGGGTTTTTCCCATTGCTGATGGCTGATTTAATCTTTTGTATTTAGGCTTGGCTTTTGAGTGGTGCTGCACTGGCAAGTGTGTGCTGTGCCCAGAGTTCTAGTATCATGATTGTGACACTGGGCCAAATTCAGCACTTATGATTTGATGATTGTTTAACTACATTCTAGAGATGCAGAATCTAATCCATTAATGATGGTGGAGTAATGATTTCTTGGTAAATGAGAATTTAAAGGCATTGCCTTCTGTAGGAACTCAAAATAACCACTACTTTTACTTCCTGCAAGACAAAATACAAGTTTGAGTGCTCTTTCATATGTACTTACAGGGTATGTATTTCATGCCCAGCAATGGCTGTGATTTTTCTCTTTTTTGCTGTAGCTGTATGAGTAGGAACATTCTTAATGTTATCAAAAAGCAGGGGAACAAAGCATCCAAGGGTGCTTCTGTCTTTCAGGGGTGATCCTTTGCATTTATCAACATGTGTCTTATTGATCAGAAATTTTTCTTAGTGTACCTTGAGCGTCCTTTACAATTCTCTCTCAAGCTTCCTCTCTCATATGCAGAAAGGAAGCAGAATTAATACACTAACACCACCCTGGATATAACGGAAGTCTGTTGTTGCTTTTCTGTTCAGTAACAAAGCTTTTTGGTCACTTTAAAATGTCTGTTTGCTCTTTGGGTTTGACTTTGGAGAGGCTTTTCAGAGTTGCTGTTGGAACTTGGTGTCCCACTGGCTGTATCAACAGTGGTTTTGCTTCCTGTGTAAATTTCTTATCATAGACTAAGGCAGCATATTTTTAGTTCTTTTAAAACTTATATACCTTAGAAATGACAGAACTTTGCTTTTGGAAAGCCTGTGAAGTCAGCATGGAGCCAGGAGGCAACTTTTCTCAAAGATCTGTCATTCAGATGAACGTTTGCATTCTTAGCAATGAAATCAGCTTTATCACTTTGGGAACACTGTCATTTGCCCTAGCTTTAGCCAAGCTTAAAGCCTGTTAGATAGCTTATACTGAATTCTTCAGGTGTCCTCTTCCTTTGTGGAATTTAATGTGGATTTTGCAGATAAAGAGCCTTACCTGTTCAGCACTACCTTGTCTCTGATGGTTGAAGATGGAAATGTAGTCTATGCCATTATACCTCTACCAGCACAAGTTAGTAGGATTTTCAGTCCTTTGCCTTCTTGCATTGACTTCTAACACACCAGTGCCAATGTCCTGAAGTGTGCCAGCATCAGTTCCATGTTCAGCATGGTGTATTGATGAGATTCTTCCCTGGATTAACTTGTCCCAGTCATAACTTGAGGAAAGGATGGGCTCATACTTTTGGAATGCCATCATTGATTGGTCTCATGCTATGGACTTGTCATGGGGAGGTGGCTTTCACTTTTGGCCTGGTCCCTCAAATTTGTTTTTAGGCTGTTTCCTGATCTTTCTTTTAGCAAGTATTTAATTGCTTGAGGGTATTTCTTATTCGTCTTTATATTATGAAAGAAAATTTCATACTTCTGTTCCGGAGCTGCTGGGCTATCTTCCCTTGTCTTTTCTCTACATAGCTTCTGTTTTCAGAGCAAGCATTAAACTCCTGCTTCCAAGACTGAAACTGGGTTATTGACCAACTGATACATTATGATGAGCAATGTTGCTGGGCTTCTGTATGTTGCCATTCTTCTCATCTTCCAGTTATAAGAGACTTAAAAGAGAAACTGGTGATTTTTTTTTTTTTACTCCTCATCCCAGAACTGTTTGGTATTGTCACATTGATCGTTCCCATGGCTGATTATCTTGCATCAGTGCTGTAATAACTGTAACAAGTGTCAGTGTCCTGCTTAATTTCAGTAGTAAGCAGGAACTGTAAATGCTCTGTAATATTTTTAATTGTAGTTCCTTCAGCTAAAAATCTTGATTTCTAAACAGATCCTGCAAGAAATGCACCTGACTAGGTGTATGTTGCCATCCTTCTTCATCCATGTTGTTCCTGTTAGAAGCAATTGCAAGGATCACAGCATTTGGCCCTGAGCCCTTGACCTCATGCCGTTATGGATGCTGTGCAACTATCAAGTCAGTGCTAGCATCAGAATGGCCAAGTGCATTGTCGTTGATATGGTATCAGTTGATCTGGTGTCTCTCTGTGATCTTGTTTCCTATGGAAGAACAATCAGACTTTGTTATAACCGCATATGATTTTATTGGAAAAGATAGGAAAACATAATTCTGTTAACTCTTAAGTAGTGTCTCAGTCTGTCAAGGGCTTGTTTTCTCAGCTGACCTTGAATCTTGTGGCCCATCCTTAGTCCTTCAGTCCTCTGAGGGTGGAATGTTGCATTTGCTTGGAATGTTTGTCTTGTCTTTTTATAGATATCAGAACCTTCAAGGAAGGTTCCTTGCCCACAGATTTTTTATTAAAGATTTTTTTGAAGTTGATTGTTTCCGTATGGATATTTTTATTGGCTACCTTATAGTGTAACAACCTTCTATGAGGTTTCCCAGCATGGAGCTGCCTGTAATGACCTGGGTACTAAAGCTTAGCCAGGATTAGTGCTGTCTGTTGTAATATATGAACCTGTGTGTGCAGTCATTGCTAGGAGAGCATTGCACTCTTTCCCCAGCTACTGTGCCACCACAGAGTTCTTTAATCCTGATCTAGCTTTTATTCAGCCTAGGGTCTCTAGGATCTTCTGGTTTTTTTGAGGATCTTAGACTGCGCTGCTTGTTATGATTGCATAAATGAACGTAAAAACTAGGACTCGGAATAAACGAAAGACCTACTCATGAATAATGGGGATCTTAAAGATGTCTTCAGTAACAGGTTGTCCTGCAACTCTTCTTGGTTCTTAAACAGTTTATTGGATTTAAAGGCAGCAAAGGGTGGCATAAGGCAAACGTTGCTCTCTTATTGTAGCATTATGGCATTTCGGAATTGCAGGGTTTGTGTGCTCCTACAAACTAGTGTTGAGTTGAAACAGCTGGATTTAGTACTTAGCTGGGGAGACATTTGTGTGTGATTATATATAGACATGTTGACTATCATTGATGGTAAATAATCTCCCTTTAAATTGTTCAATCTGGTTGCTGAGAAAAAGATAACGTGAAGGATAGAGGAAAAGATATGCATGCCTTCATACTGAAGTCTGCGTAGGGAAAGGGAAAGGAAATGCAAGATGTAAATTTCTAGGCCCCTCTTATTTTCTGCTAAGTAGCAGTTGCTATGATAATACTCCATCAGTTAAAAAAAGTAACTGGAGCCGAGAAGACCAAGTTAACTAATACCTGTGGAGAATGGGGCCTGGTTTAAATCTATAGCTTCTCCAGTGACATGGATGTTAAATTTAACTGGAATTAAGCTGTGAGAAAGCAAGTGAGGACATTTGAATTGATGCTGATGGCTTTGCTTGTCAGTCTTACAGTCCAAAAATGTTTCTGGTAGTAATATGTACATAATGCAGTTGCCTGCTTGTGAGTATAGTTTGGGGTCAATATAACCAACTGAGCCAAAGAAAAGTTTTGTAGTTTGAGAAAAGTGAATTTAGGATAGTGTTGGTTCAAGGCCCAATGGGATACTTACCTATAATTTCATGTATGTTTATGTATGTATGCCTGAAGAAAAACACTGCTGTTACATAGGTATGTTTTGCAGATGAAATGTATTCTTCAGAGCTAGTAAATCTGCTATTCAGTCAGATCCAAGTAGGAAGGTTTGGTGAATGGCATTTCTTAATAAGTCTCAAGTGAGGGTGATGTCGTGCTCACAGCTGAGTCTTCTTACAGTCTAGATTCTAGGCTCTTTCCTAAGAATGTGGCTCTTCTAACTGATTTTCCTTTGACAAGCAGGCATTACTTGTGGTTTGTGTGAAAGACATACATGTGAATCATTAATAAAACAGGTACATAGCTGAGTGCCCTTTGACCAATTTCATGCAAATTATTTGGGGAATATAGTGCCCTTCTCACATGTGCTGTCTGCTGATTGAAAGTATCAGTGAAAGCAGAAATTCAGGAGGAAGAATTGGGTGTGCTGAAAAGTCCACAGATTCTTGCTTGCATGTTATGAGTGGGTTTGTTTGTTGCTGGCTTTGAGTTTGTATCAATAAATGGATTATTTTTCAGACACAAATGTGTTTTTTCACCAATACAAGATGCTTGCAATTATGTAAAAAGAAATAGACGATGTTTCCAATTTGTCAAGTTAACCTCTTAAAACAAGCAAACCCCTATTTTCAGTGGCTTGTTGCATGCTCCTTAACTAACCAATGTGAACTAAAACGAAAGCCAATTTGAGCCCTTTTTGAGGATTTTCATCAAGGTTTGGAACAGACTAGTAGTTTCCTTTGTTAACAGAGTTGAGATTGATAATTGGGATTTTTTTTTTGAATGCTGTGTGAGAAGGGAAGTGCTTGAGAAACTGAGTTTGGTTCGGCTTTTGGGCTTGGCCTTTGGCTGGGTAATGGAACTGTTTGTACCACTTGAGCCCTTGCTTTGGGTACTTTTTTTCCCCTTTGTGGCTGTAGTGCTCCAGGTGAAATGAGGATTTTGCTTGTACTGACAGTGGTATCATTGGCCAGAGATCTATCAAATTTTTGTGAAATTTGTGGTTGTAGGAGTCTGGTCTGTCTGTTCAAGGCTTCTGTAGTTGCATGTTTCAATAAGCTCTTTTCCCCACTAATCTGAGGTCTGGATGCAAGAAGATAATTCTTCTGAACGCCTTGTGCTATCCCTTAGAAGTGAAAACATTTTTTTTTCCTTTCAGTTAACTATTATAAAGCTACCACTAAGGCTTGGGAATTTTAGTTGTTCTGTTAGTGTCTCTGGCTATTGCTGCTAGCAGTTAATGAATACTATCCTGAGCATTGCTGTATCTTTAGTGCAGCATGCTTGAAGCCTGCAACTTGAATCTCTTTACTGTCTTTTCTGGGAATCAAAGCAAAAAGAAATGTTAGTATGTATTGTATGTGCCTGAATGGTATATTTGGTATTTTGGATTAAAACTCCTGCATAGCTCTTCCCAGACAAAGGCAACATAGTGATACATGGCAAGCAGTTCTTCCTTGTATGGGTAGCTATGGCTATTGTTATCCATTACCTAAAAGTGAGAATTAATTTTGCATTTCAGTGTTGATTTTAATCTTAATCTCCGCTTTTCACTTACTGCACAGGCATAAGGGATATATACAAATTCGATAGAATCTGTCTTTTAATTCTGTAACATAACTACATTAGTTTGCTTGTTGAAGCTGAAAAATGATCCTGGCAGCTAAATATTTTTAAGGAACTTTAACCAAGTTATATTTCTTCTGTAGGCTTCTTAACTGAACATTGTTTTCAGTTGTGCTTTTTATCTTGAAGAATGGAGGAATAAATAGAGCTGAGAATGGGCCTGTTCTGCAGAAAATTCTTTGAACAAAAGAACACTGCAGTGAAGCAGTTCTTGCTGCTGAAATTCTAAAGAAAAGAGTATTGATTCTGAAGTTTAGATCAGTTTTAAAGTGTCATTATACCAATATGATTTATAACTTTGTGCATCATGTTGCCTTGAAATGTTTGAAGTGTTAATTAAATGATGGATGCCTGCTTGAAATACATGGTACCTGAGTTGAATTATAGATACCTGTGGAGAGTTTTATATATGTGTTTATACAGATCAAATTGCTGTTACTGTGTAATCTGAATTTTATTTGTAAAGCAGTATATTCACAGATTTAAATTCCTTTTCAGCTCCATTTACCCCTCAATTCCCCTCTACCTGGAAGTGAATTGACTAAGGAACCGTTTCGATGGGATCAGAGGTTATTTGCTTTGGTTCTCCGTTTGCCGGGTATTACAGCACCGGAATCAGAGCAGATGACAGGGGTACCAGTAGATGACTCTGCAATCACTCCTATGTGTGAAGTCACAGGAGGTGAGTGCCCTTGTTTCCTTGGACAAGTGGATACTTTTTCAAAAGAGAATTAATTCATGTTAGCTCTGTTAATGTCACGTGTCATGGAATAAGTTTTTTTTTAAATTTCTGTATCACTTGTAAAACCTCAGAACTCCAATATAACTGTGACACTTACTACATTAAAGCTACAGACCGTTTAATGTAATCTGTCTTGAAAGAATGTGAATCTATCTTTAGCATTTTAAGAGAACTTTTTTTTCTAATGTATCTTTGTATTACAGTTACAAATTCAATGTATTGAATCTGTCCTGCCGTACAGTTTTGCTGAAGTCCTGTCATACTCTAATTTAAAGAAGCCAAAAATTAAGGAAGTGTTTGCTTGGTTTTTTTTTACTTACAGAGCATGCAGAATTTCTGCAATGTAGAATGCATAATCTGCAAAACTGATTTTTCTATCATAATTCATATTTTTAATTTCTTAGGAATTCTATTCCGGATAGAACTCAGACATTATTTTTATAATTTTTTTGTTCAAGCTTTTGATTGCATCACCTGTTAAAAACCAAGTGATCTGATGCACTAGAAGGGATGTGATAGAAAATACACATTTAAACAGCATTCCAACGGGATTTGATTGCACTGATTTCTGACTTGTAGGCTATACTAACAGTGCTTTGACTGAAATTCATGGACAGTTAAGTGTTGATGCCTGTCACAAGGGGGAGCCCACTTACCATAAATGCAACCAAGAATTTGAGTTAAAGTAGTCATTAAGGGGCTAAAACCCAAACATTTCCAATGCAGTGGTTGTAACACTGTCTCTGCTTCACTAGGCTGTCTTGCTGCTTAAACAAAGAGGGAGTGCTCAGGAGAAGCTTTAAATCAGTGATCCATGCATAAATCAATGTGTGTGGTGGGTGAACAGTTTTGAGTGATCCAAGTTAATTAAGGGCAGAAACACTGAACAACCTTAACCTTGGCTGTTTTGTTCTAGGTCGATCATATTGTGTGTGCTCTCCAAGAATGCTGAATCAGTGTCTTGAGTCATTGGTGCAAAAAGTGCAAAGTGGAGTGGTAATAAATTTTGAAAAAGCAGGACCCGATCCCTCTCCAATTGATGGTACTTGAAGTTTTTTTACACTGAGATCCCAAATGGCAAGGGTGGCTATTGATATAATTTGGTGAACCTAATGTAATAGTTGCTGAAACAGAAGGAAAACGTGCTCTTTAAAAGACATAACTACAAAAAGGACCTGCTGTGTGTGAAATCCTGTTGTATTTTTTCAAAGTACTGCCTGTAGCTGCTATACAATGTGTAAAGACTCTATGGTTGATCATCTTACTCAGCTAGTCTTCAGCGCAGTTATTTATGTCAAGCATAGTTAAATGGGTCCATGAGCATTAAGCAGTAGTTTGCAATTGGCTAGAAATGTAAGCGCTTTAGTATGGAAGTGCTGTGGGTTTACACACTTGTCCTTTGCTGTTTAATGTAGTAAAGTGTTAATGAGTTAAAATAGCAAATATGACTATACAGCCTTAACTTCGTCTATTAAATGACTTTGTTAGGTGCCTCTTGGGATGTTACTGGGTAGTGTCTATGGGATTTTTTTAAAATCTTACTTTGCTGCAATAAAAAGTTTGTCCAGCAGTATCAGTTGTATATCACATTTTATATATGGAGATTTGAAGGTTATCTGCTAATAAAAAGGGAGGAGAAAGAAACTAGTTATTGTGAAGGGCTCCAGATGATTGGCTTTCCCAGCTCTGATCCTGTAAACATTGAATGCTTATTTGGTTTCTCATAATTTCTGGGTTTTTGCAGAAATGCTTACTGACAATTATCTGCTATTCTTAGAAATAGTATTAACGGCAGGAAGAGCTTCTCTGGGGGCATAGTTCTTAAACTCTTCACAGTATTTTTTTAATACTCTTTTTGAGTTTTAAGACTGTTTTGACTCAGATTTTTCTTCTCTAGATGGGCAGGTGGATGTATCTAGACCCTTTGGACCTCAGCCTTGGCACAGCTGTCATAGACTTATTTATGTCAGACCAAACCCTAAAACTGGGGTTCCTATAGGTCATTGGCCTGTTCCTGAATCCTTTTGGCCGGATCAAAATTCTCCAACGCTGGTACGTACTGAAGTAAGATAAAACAAAAGGTTTGTGCGTGTGGGAATATTCCAGGATTTCCCATTCACTGATTTTTGTATTTTGAGATAACGTACTTCATTGTAGCAACTGTAAAAGCAGTGTGACTCAAGAATGATTGATTGTAAAACCAGTGTTGCAGTTCTCAGATAAATTACTGATGAGCAAATAATCCTATGGGGTTTACTTATTTATTAACTTTGAAGTGTTAAGAAACATTAAATTTTATTTGTTGACCTAATACATGCATATAGTGTTTGAACTTTGTTAAAATGTCAAACCAGAGGCAGGATGGCACTTCGCTAATAGACTGTCAAACTCTATTGCCTCGCAGATGGTATTAATATGGTAGTAGGATCTTCCCTATTCTGAATCCTTGTGATAGCCCTGTATTCTAGCAGGCAAATATAATTATCTGCTATTGTTCAGTGTGGACATACCTTCAGTTTTCTAAAGTGGAGAAACTCATCTTGTTTTTAAATACCAACCACAGTATTAATTTTATTTCTTCTTCATCATAGAATGTATGCCACTGGGTTTGTTTGGTCTGAGGACTAATCATTCATATAGTATAATGTATTTTTGCATTTCTGCTAGTCTTTGAAAATGATTAAAGTAGAAATAATGCAGTTGTATTGCAGTTGCTGCCTACATTTCATGATGACTTTTGTTGGATTTCTATCTAAAACTATTGTGCTGACTACCAAACTCACTGAATTTCATATATTTTGTCTCTTTTGTTGGAAAAGTGTATTAAGTCCTTTTAGGTTGAAGAGTAATAGAAGTATGATTTTTGTGTTTACAGGTTTGATATCTGGCATTTGTGGCCATGTTCATTGAAGGATATTTATGCCCTTCTGAAATACAAAGCAAGCTAGCATGTATGAGTAGAAGTAAATCTAGAGTCATTTGAAAAAGAAAATGTCATTGTATACTGGATATTAAAAAGCTGCTCTGTAGGAAAACTGCCCTTCATACTTGGAATCCCTGTCAGTGGCATATCTGCCTCTATTCAATGTATAGAGTTGGTACATTTGTCTGCTACTGCAGATCATGATTGAGATGATTAAAATAGATCTTGCCAAGTGAAGAGCTGTTAGAACTAAATCTGCTAAAAACATGAGATTATCTTACTCAAATGGTGGGAAGATGAGAAACTCTTCTCTCGGTTGTGGCATGTATAGCTCCCATAACTGCATAAAGCACTGGATCAGTCTGTGTGCAGCCAAATTCCTGTTGACATCAACTGGAATTCCACATTAAGCCTTCCTTGTGCGAATTCGGGGAGCTAAGTTTGACAGTGTTTAAAGACTTGTATTTCTTTACTGTTCTGAAAATATAGTGTTAAAACTTAGTGTATGTTGTAATGCTTGTCTGTAATTAGACATCCTTCTGTTCTTCCCTGTTATCTGATGAACAGTGGAGTTGTCTAAAATGGTCCTAATCCAACTATTTTGTGTGCTGTAGGTCATGATGCTATCAAGACTTTCTTAAATGTGTATGAAAGTGCTAATAATTATGTTGGCAGAGCAACATGTAAATAAATGGCTGCTCCCGCTGCTCTGAGGTGAAAATAGTTCTGTCCAGCCAGGGGTTATTTAACTTTTCAAGACTTAGTTTTCAGCTTTGTTTGCAGCCTTATTCCTAGCATAACTGCTTCATGGCTTGGTCAAAAATTCCACCACAGCTATTTATTGGAGGCGTCTTATTTGAAGAGAAGTGTAGCTTCTTCAGTTGGTTGAGCCTCCAATTATGTAGACACTTGGACAGTACACCTTTCTTAGAGCGGGGACACTCAAGGCAAGACCAGCTCTCTGAGCAGATAATGTTTGGGTGGCTCATCCTAAAAGGAAGATGCTAGAGCTTATAGATGTAAAAACCTTACTTTCAAGGTGAAATGGAAGGAAGGTCCATGAAAAACCTTGTGTTTTCCTAGTTCATCTTATGTATTTATTAGTTACCTTCTTGTAAAGAGAGTAAATGGAAGGAAGATTCTCAGTTGAGCTCTTCCCCAGATTCTAGTGGACTTGGGGGAAGCTCAGGGTAAGTAGAAGAGCTGATGTTCCCCTCCTGAAAAGGCTTCAGTGGGAGGCATACAGCTCCAGTTTTCATCAGGCACGAAATATCAGCTTTCCCTTTCAGCAAAAGAAATGCCAAATATGTTGCTAACTTGAAAATTGAGGCACAAAAGCCTTTTCCTTGTGATTAATAAAAAGATTAAAATCGAAACACTTAAATTGCTTGAATTGAAATAGTTTTTTTTTTCACAGGCCTAGTTAAAATGTGAGTTCTTAAGTTAGTTGTTTTCTGAATTCATTCTGCTTTTGATGGTTATCATTCAGTTTGAATTTTGTAACTTAAATTTGACAAGAAGGATAAGGGCTGGAGGGAGTCAGCAGGTGCAGAAGTGCAGCACCTGCTTCTGTGGGGAATAAAAATGGGCACCCTCTGAGAGTAATATTAAAGACTTTTTTGTTTGTCCCCACTGGGATTTACTTGCATTTGCAAAGTTGTTGTGAATTTAAATTGCTTACTGTTCTAGACTTCCTAGGTAAAATAATTGGTATTTATTTGGAAAGTAAGATTCCTTCGGATTTTAAGACTGTGCTAGTGTCATGAATGAATTGCTTAGGACTCATTAACAATAAATATGAATACTGTGTTGAAAAGGCTCCTTAAATGTCTGTTTTCAAAGAAGCTGTATTACTTCAGTTGTCATAGCAGAATTGCATTTGAATTGTTGTGCAGGCTTATTAACAGTGGAATGCTTATGTTTAGCCACCTCGCACATCTCATCCTGTGGTGAAATTTTCCTGTACTGACTGTGAACCAATGGTCATTGACAAACTGCCTTTTGATAAATACGAGTTAGAACCTTCACCACTGACCCAGTTTATCTTGGAGAGAAAATCCCCTCAGACCTGCTGGCAGGCAAGTATAGTGCACACTGAACTCAGTTATTTATAGAATGCTGGTTTTAATAGACTTTATTCTGTAACCAAAATAGGATGTTAAGTTTGAGCAGTGTTTTGGATTTATGTACAATATAATATGTTTTATTGCAGGTATACGTGAGCAACAGTGCAAAGTACAGTGAACTTGGTCATCCTTTTGGGTACTTGAAAGCTAGTACAGCACTGAATTGTGTGAATTTATTTGTGATGCCTTACAATTATCCAGTCCTTCTTCCGCTGCTAGGTAAATACTGCCTCATACAAATTTGCTTTTTTAGGCAATTGAAAATTTTGTCTCATCTGAATAGATTACTGCAATTAATACCAGTAATAATCACACCTGTAGAAAGGTAGAATGTTGAGCAATGTATTTGTCATCAGTAACTTGTTTCACTTGTCACCAGTTGGCTGACCTTCATGACTAAGACTCAATGTGTAAGATTTACTTAATCATGGTTCTTTCAGGCATGCTTTGGTCTCACTTTTATTATTTTTAGGACCCGTTTTTCCCAGTTGATTATCTACATTAACAATTCCATTTCACAAGTAACTTATCAGGTTCTGTCTGGCTGCAGCATTAATTTTGTGTGTATACATTTAGTTTAGTTGTATATATGTTCAAGTACATATATTAATTTAAGCATTGAGGAATTGGTGGGTTTTCTGGGAGCTTCTTTAATGAGAAGAAGATGCAAAGCCCTCTAGGCATGCCTTTCATTTTGTCTTTTCTTTTTATAACCATCAGATGATTTGTTTAAAGTACACAAGGCAAAGCCTACATTGAAATGGCGACAGTCTTTTGAAAGCTATTTGAAGACAATGCCTCCTTATTATCTTGGGGTAAGACGACTTAGTTGTAGAATTTTTTTTATTAGGTAACTATGGTTATCTTTCTACTATGTCTGTATTCCCTATTTCAAGTAGAATAAGTATTAAGAGAATAACTGAACTTCATGCATAATGATACAGTTTCCACTGGAGTCCCGTGACAGGCTTGAGACCTGAATGTTATGAAAACTTCGTCATATGCTGTGATGCATATATGAATGATAGCTCTGTTAATAATTGATTCTGTATGAATAGAACAATGCTTTAAAACAAGAACAGAAAATCCAGCCTTGAAAGTATTTGTCTTCTTTTCTAACTTTGAGGACCACAGATTTTATTTAAAATGGATGCAGTTGATGTATGTATACAACACCTATGTTAAAAATGACTATACAATATGTTCCATGTTTCAGCCTTTGAAGAAAGCTGTGAGAATGATGGGAGCACCAAACCTTATAGCTGACAATGTGGAATATGGACTTAGTTACAGTGTCATTTCATATCTCAAAAAGTTGAGTCAGCAGGTAATGTTAAAACAAAAGAACAGTAGAAACTTATTCTAATATGAGGATAATCTTAATACTCAAGTTCTGTGTCTTTGAAGGAAAAAAAAGCAGAAAGATCACGTTAATACATTCCCATAAGCAATTAGGAGAAAAGCATTTTGGTTTTCTGAGTTGAAGGAAAACGTGACATTTAAATATAGACTTTATAGATTTGACTATAAAGATAGATGCGGAGATAGAAATTAAGTTATTTTTCTGTGTTTAAGGAGCGTTTTTACTTGTGCAGACAGTAACATGGTTTTGTAAAACATGTCTTACTCTAGCTATTAAAGGTCTTCTAGCATTTTTTCAGAAGATTTGTACTTTGTGCGTCTGAATCAGAAAATGTCCTTTCTCTGGCTTGTGGAATGAAAGTGTTTAGTAAATCTAAAGTAAATTAATCTAATTCAGAATCTTAAGTAGAGATACAGAGAGAGAAATGGCAAGTGACCTTCTGAAATTGTTTACTGTGTTCAGCATAGTGCCCATAACTTTGACTAGTCTCCTGCACTAGCTAAAGCATTTCTGCCCTGCTACCTCCACTTTTGTTGAACTGTGCATGTTAAGCTTTCTTGTTTGAAATAATGTGCTAACCTTCAAATTTCAAGAAATGGTAGTGCAGGTACTTTTGACTTAGCTAATGAGTTCTTATGAACGAGCTTTCTCTTAGAATGTTTATGTAAATGATTTGAGGAAGCAAACCTCTTGAAGTTCACAGTATTTCTTATTAAAACATAATCATGTCGCTCAGTATTCTGTGAACTAATCTTTTTCAACCTAGACATCTTAGACTCCTAAAATGTAATGACGTGCACTGCAAATAGTACTTAAAGCTCTTCTAACCTCTGAAAGGTTTTGCCAGTAGAGACCCAGTATTCTTAATGAGTACGTATTCAGATTGAGTAGTCTACAAATTTACGTGAAACTGCAAAACCACCATTGGCAGGTGTATTGCTAAATTACTTTTGCTTCTTTGTTCATTTGCATTCTGCCAAAAAGCTGGTGTTTATGAATATGCTTAATTTTACTACAAACCTAACAAGATTAGGGATTAGGCCTGTCTAGTTGAACAGAATAAAGTATCACAATGTATTTCATATTTATTAATGTTCCAATTATTCATACTGAGCTTTTTAGAAGTTAATACTGTTGTGTGACTGATTGCAACTATAGCTGTGGGAGAATTGGTCTTTCAAGAATCAGTGTTGTAACTTATCGTAGAGAACAGTATGTGAGTACAGATAGATTTGCAGAGAATTACTAGTCAAATTATGGCATTTTATGAAAATAAAAGCATTGCATGCATATTGGTGCTTAGATACTGTAACGGGCAGCAGAGGAGAAATATGCAGAAGACTTAGGCACAAACTGTTCGCTATATTTAAAATTGTAGTAAGCATTAAATGGTTATGTATTAAGCACTCCTTAAGCACGCATCCTGGTTATGGTCGTCAGTGTATTAGCACATTGTTGAATCTTTTAGGTAGGAATTTAAAATGATTAAGTCTGACTAATCCTTTTAAGAGCATATTGTCAATTTTATTTATTTATTTATTTCAAATTAAGGCCAAAATAGAGTCCGATAGAGTCATTGGCTCTGTAGGCAAAAAGGTAGCGCAAGAGACTGGAATTAAGGTCAGAAGCAGATCACACAACCTGTCTATGGCACATAGGAACGATTTTCAACATCTGCTACAGGGGATTACTGGGGAAATTCCTCATAGACCTCTAGACCTCAATATGAAGGAGTATGCTGGGTTCCAAATAGCTTTGCTGAATAAGGTAAGCACCACTGTGTGTAATGTTGTTATTTTCAATCTACTTCCATTGAAATGCTAGCTATTGTTTTATACCTGGTATTAATTGGAACTTTATTTACTGGAACCATAGGATTTGAAACCTCAGACTTTTAGAAATGCTTATGACATACCCAGAAGAAATCTTTTGGATCAGTTAACACGAATGAGATCTAATTTACTGAAGAGTACTCGCAAGTTCCTCAAAGGACAAGATGAAGGTCAGATAACAGTTTATTTTTTGCCTACCCACAATATGATTGGTCCCAAAAAAAGACGACTAACAAATAGTGTAGTTCTTTAAAACTTAGTGGATGCTTGGTACTGCTGTTAAACTGCATGGATTTTTGATGTTTTTCCTTAAATTATTGGAAGAAAAAATGTTGAGGATAGACAAGATGCAGATTCGCTACTCTGTCCTCTAGTCCCTGTGAGGAGACTTGGGCTTTTACATAAGATTGTTTGCTGTTTTTTCCCAACTTTGATGTATCTGAGAAAAAAAAAATCACAGGGCAGTTCAAAACTTCACTATCTCTCTCCAATGAAGTGGATTTTGAGCAGTGGAAAAATAGGCTTGTGGACTGGGTGCTGCCAATGTGAATATTTTGCCCTCTAGGCCAAATAGTAGTCTGCTAACTTGTTCCTTTACCTTTCTGTGTCTTCTGGCACTGCTTTATGGCATCTAACAAACAGAAGATGAATTAAGTGGAGAAAATGAGAAGGGCAATGCAAGTGCAAGTGGCACTACTTAGCAGCAGGACTGATGTGACAGACTTTCACTTGCATTTCACTTAGGGAATTAACATCTGTGATTAAGTGATAGTGTAATGTGAAGTGCAGATAATTTGATCTTTGGGGAGGGGAGTAATACATACAAACTAATGTTACTTTTTTTTCCTGCTCTTCCTACTAGCCTATGTTTTGCTTGATCAAAAGTTTGGCAACCTTTTTTGTTTATTGATTCCAGTGGTGAAAAATCACCATTGCTTTAGAAAAATGCAAGACTCAGGTAAATTTTGAGTGGCTGAAATTGGGCAGAGTTATGTCAAAGCTATATGCAGCATGGCATTACTACTTTGGGTTAATGCAGCTTCTGTTTGTAGTAATGTTTTAATTAGTTTGTTGCCAGTCTATTTTCTTATCCATCTACCCTGTTGATATGATATGGAACATGGAAAACTAACATCTATACATGACAGCTATTGCTTATTTCCCTGTCATAATGATAAATACATAAGACACATACTGATTCATTCATTTCCTGCACTCAAAACACGATATTATAAATACCCGTTAGGCAAGAATGATGGTGAGTTTCACACATCTATTTTGTTAATGCCTTTGAAGAAAAGACTGAAAGATGATGTGAAGTGGATAAAGGCTAAATTCTCTTAAGGTGAGCAGTGTCATGTATTAATGAGCTCTTTTGTTACGACAGATCAAGTTCACAGTGTACCTATAGCACAAATGGGAAACTACCAGGAGTATCTAAAACAAATACCTTCTCCACTCCGAGAGCTTGATCCTGACCAACCACGAAGGCTTCATACATTTGGCAATCCATTCAAATTGGACAAAAAGGTGACACTTCTGTATAGCTTTTTAAAAAATTTGCTGGGGTTAGTGTGTGAGCTGCGGATTGGGTAAACACTTTCAAATATCTGGAAAAGTACTGCTTACAGGAAAGCATCTGGGATGTTTTTCTGTCACTAGTATACTGTGAAGGACAGGCTTTATTGGAAAACAGTCTTGTTTGAGAATTGAGTGCGTAATGGTATGTTGTACATAGTTGTATTATACATGGTAAGCTTCATAACATCAAAGCATTTGTTATATTTTTCACCATGTGGTTTTGGCTTCAAGTTTAAGTTCTCCCAATTAATTACAGGGGATGATGATAGATGAAGCAGATGAATTTGTATCAGGACCTCAAAATAAACATAAAAGACCTGGAGAACCAAATATGCAAGGGATTCCAAAAAGGCGACGTTGTATGTCCCCCCTGCTCAGAGGTCGACCGCAAACTCCTCCGATTGTGAATAATCACCTTGGAGGAAAGGGACCACCAACACCAGTTGCACAAGCACAGCCTGACCTTGTTAAACCTATTCCTATTAATAAAAGTAAGTGAATCTTCATCTTTAGAGAGTTTGCTTTTTAATTTATGCAAAAAAACTTCTTTATGTAGAAAATAGTATTGGGTGATTTCCTGGCTATGGCAATCCTATACCTCATTTCTGAAAATGAAGTATTTAAGTGTGCATCTGGCATTAATGACAGAAAGAGTTAACTTACTTCTTCAGACAGAATTTGCTTTCATACTATAGACTGTTTCTCCTGCATTAAATGAGAGACAATGTAAACAGTTGGAAGGATGTTCTACCTTTGTATGAGGATTCAAGTCCTACAAAAGCATTGCAACATGAACTTAGTTCAAATTTTGCTGTAGTGCAGTGACTTCACTTCCCATAGCATGGAGCTGACTCTTCATGCTCACTCTTTAGCACTGAAGCAGTTTGAGTTCAGTTTAATGGGGAAAGACAAGCATTTTACAGGTAGTCCATGTAGTCTTTTGTTGGTAGTCCATGTAGCAATTTCCCTTTTCATATAATGAATATACCTGTAGGCTTTTTAAATCAGTAATTGCCAAGAGATGTAGTCATGTGCTCAGTGTTACAGTAGTCTATACAAGCTGGAGCTTAGCTTTGCAAGACTTTTGAGGACTGAAGTGACTCATTGACTTATATCAGATGAGAACGAATGTGAAACTGGCAAGTGTTATCTTTGGGGTTTTTTTTTCAGCATCAGAAGCAAATAATGAGGTTACAATGGATGATATGGTTGAGAATCATGTTACAGACCCACTTTCATCAGACATTTTCCCAAATACTGTGGGTTCAGAGTTTTCAGTGTCATCTTCTCCATTCAATTCGTTGGATCGACTGGCTGCTCATGCAGAGGATGTAGGCCATGAACATTTAGGGAATAATTTGAATGTTGATGGATTTCTGGAGAATCATGAGGAATCGGTCAGTAAAGAACAAACTACTGAAGAGAACTTGCCAATGTCTTCACCAAGCAAAGGGAAAAAAACAGTGCATTGCAGAAGTTCAAGAGAGATTAATATAGAGTTAAGAGCACAAATTATGAAAGAGATCCGAAAACCGGGAAGGAGTAAGTATACTAAATGTCTCTTTCTGATGATTGGAATGAGAGCTAGATAAAGAATTAATTAGACCACTATTTTAGGAAAACACTGAACTGTGAGACAAAAGTGAAATAAATTTAGAGCTCAAAAGATTTGTTTTAAAGCTTCTGCTAAAAACTTGCTGCATGAGTGATTGAAACATGGCTATGCCTATCAATGTTCATGAAAGTTATGCTTTTTATAGAATTTTTTTTTATAGTTATGCTTTTTTATAGAATTAGCTTGTTAGGTGTTCCAGTAATATCCTAAACTGCAGGATTGTGTTTTTTAATGTTAATGTTCATTAAACAGTAGCTCATTGGTATAAGCTTGGTTGATAGGAGGTGTATTCTACAAGCTTACAAAAGCTGAATGAGCTATGTTGCATTTCACTCAAATCTGTCACAGCTGATATCTTTATAGGGTTTTCTTAAGTATTTGATTTTGCTCTTCTCTTAAAGAGTATGAAAGAATCTTCTTTTTACTGAAGCACGTACAAGGAAGCTTACAAACCCGACTGATATTTTTACAAAATGTTATTAAAGAAGCTTCAAGGTAAGTAATTGAATGAATTTCATCTTATAAAACTGCACCATATACTGCCATACATAACTACCTGACAACGATACAGTTCTGTTTGAAACTTGCCACACAGTGCTTTGCACTGCAAGTAAATAATTCCCTAAAAAAACACATGAGCTTCCTGATGTATGTTGTTAGGACAAACTTAGTTTTTTATCTTAGATTTTGTCTTAGAAGTCTTAGCAGGTGTAACTGCTAAATATCTGTAAATGTAGGTGGACAGAGGTATAGAAAGAGAAAGTAACTTTAGTAAATCATTCAGGTTCCAAAGTTCAGGTGTGAGCATGCTGCTAATCTGAAAAACTGATGCAACTGCTTATTACTGTGAATTAGGTTTTAGGAAACAGTAGGACTTTTTTCTTCTGCAGCAACAGAAAATATTATCCTGAAAATAGTTCTGAGATCTAGGTATGCTCTGTAAAGATGTGTTCAGAATTATTTCCTTCAGAGATGTTGTAGTGGTGTCTGAAACTCGAAGTGGGAGACAGTTTGTCACTGGAGTAGAGACTTGCTCAGTGTTTAGACCCCATGTTGTTAATCCAGGTAGAAACTGTTCCTTACAGTATCCTTAGACCCTCCTTGCTTAGCCTTTTACATGCTTACTTAAAAGCAAAAGAGGAGGAACGTGTAATTATGATTGGAACCAGTAGCGTTTGAGTCAAGTGAACTAATAATTCCAGCATCTTGTTGGGATCATAAATATAACTAACTTTGAGGCTTGTTTCAGAAGCCTTAGGAGAGCTGATTTTTTTTTTTCTCTGATATGTTTTTGTAGTAGTCAGGGTTTTTCCTGTGGCATTATTAAACAGATTTTGTATCTAAATAAAAATCAAAGTAATTTTTGGGTAAAACTACACTGGGAGTTTGAATGTCTTATATTCGGTGCAACTTACACAGCTTCTAGTCTTCTGCCAGCACAGTGGGGCATGTAGGTTTCTATCGATAGTGCTCAGCCTTTGGCAACAGTTACTTTATCATGCTTTTGCTCAATCTGTTTTTGTTATATCACCTGTCAGAGTTGTCCCATAGCCTGTACATTATACTTGCTTCCTCGCTGTCTCAGCACACCAAGTATTAGTGTTGCCCCTGGAGTCTGTGGCAGCCCTTGGTGGGGCTGGAATATTTGCGCCTCTGAAATTAGACTCTTTAGATCACCTGCAGTTGTGATTTCTGTTGCACAGCCTCTCTCTTCCAGTTATCTTGGATTGACTCCCTGCAAAATTTGGCAGTGGTTGAGTTTTGCTGTTGGATGCATAAGAATTAAATCCTGTCTCTTACCATACCTAACAGTCTTCTGAATCTACCTACTGTTGGAAAAAGTTGACAATTATCGTTCTCTCAACTATGTTAAACTTCTTAGTGGTTTGTATGTAGGAAGAGCTTAATCTCTCTCCTCCTCTTCTTTCCTGGTTTATATTTTTATAATGTGGTCATTTTATCCACCTGGATAACATTGCCTGCAATCCCTATGCAGTTCTCTGTTGCATTCTTTATCCAGGTGACCAGTCACACTTAACCATGTTCCCTGCTGGCAATGTCTCTTATGCTCTCCAGAGTTGTCCAGATAGTCTTGTTTTTGTGAACTGATAGTTGACCTTTGCAATGCCAGAGTGCAATTCAAGTTTGAGATGCTTGCTCTATTACCATGCTCCAAGAAACTCTGATTCTGAGCAAAGGTTTAAGAAAGATCTTAAGCATTTCAGCAACAAAGTCTGTGTTTAGAAACGGTACCCATTAAGTTATGGAGGCTAATCCAGTAGAGAACTGTGAGGAGAAAGGAAGGTTTCTAAAACAATCCACAGTTTTTTTTACTTTCTTTCAAAATCCCACAGTTCCTCTTCTGAAAGCAGAAAAGCTGTCACTTTTGAGAGGCAGAAATAAAAGTGAGGTAGATAACAGATTTTTATTCTTCCAGTCTACTGTGAAAATACTAAGGATGAAGAGATACCACATCTCATTTCCAAATCTTTAGCTGCTTCTGTTGCTCAGCGATATGCATTTGGGTCAGCCTGAGCAGGTTGTAGTAGTGCTTATAAGGACTCCTTTCTGAACACAAGAGATGGGACTGCCCCATAGGTGGCTCTAACTTTGGGCCCCATAGGTGGCTCTAACTTTGGGCCCCATAGGTGGCTCTAACTTTGGGCCCCATAGGTGGCTCTAACTTTGGGCCCCATAGGTGGCTCTAACTTTGGGCCCCATAGGTGGCTCTAACTTTGGGCCCCATAGGTGGCTCTAACTTTGGGCCCCATAGGTGGCTCTAACTTTGGGCCCCATAGGTGGCTCTAACTTTGGGCCCCATAGGTGGCTCTAACTTTGGGCCCCATAGGTGTGCCAACAGCTATAAGACTGAGAATAGTCAGCATCCCAGTTTAGCCCCTGGCTAGGCCAGTAGCTGAAACTGGGCACCTCTTAGTCCCAGTTCCTCACCCCCTGCCCCAGAAGGGGAAAAGAGGGAGAGAAAACTTGCATTGGAAACTAACACTAAGAGCTTTAATGAAACAAAAATAATAAAAGGGAGATAACAATAGCATAATATAGTATATAGAAGTATACAAAACCAGTTCATACTCTCCAGATAAGTTGCCCCTGATGCTGCCGGGCTGGTGCAGGGAAGGTCCTGCACTGGATTCAGCAGCAGTTGGGAGCTGGACTCCAGAACTGAATTCAGGAACACGTAGATGAGTTCAGAGGTAGACAGGTGAAGATCTCCCTTGAACATCGGACATCAGACAGGAGAGAGATGACCCTCATGATCTCTAAGTCTTTATAATGAGTACATGATGTGTGTGGCATAGCTGGGTCAGCTGTCCTATCCTTCCTCCCAGCAGGTGTGACCGAGCTCAGGGATGGCTTTAATCTACATAGGATTAGGTGTGAACAGTGGCCTCTGTACATCAATGGCTCGTTATCTTGGAGATAACTATCACTCTGAAAAGTTAGAGAAAAAAAACATGCTCTGCTTTAGCCCAAACCAGCACTGTTAGCAAGGTGTTTTTTTTCCTGCATTCCATCAGATTTTAAGTTTCTGGGAAGTGTCTGCCGTTAACTTGTATGGTTGTTTCAGAGAGACTTAAATGTATTCTGAAAAGTAATATTGTCCAGTCACAGAATTTTGCACCTTCACAGAATATAAACCTGTTAAATTTTCACTAGGATTGCATTGTAGTAAAGCACTTTGCTAATAGTTTAAATAATTTGACTTTTACTAGAGGGAATGAGAAGTAGTTGTCTCCCGGGTTAATACTTTTCAACAAGCAGGGAGCAGTTCTGAAGCAATGAGGAAGAATGGAGGGGAAGCAGTACTCTGAGTGTGGGGTTAGAGAGGAGAGCTGCGATGAGGAGGATGAATATGGGCCCAGAGCATGTATTATGGGAGCTTGTTTCCCTCTAGTCAAGCTGGGATTGTAAGGAGGCATGTGGTCTGAGAATTAGGGCAGGTGCCGTGTTTCTGTGAGTTAGGAACATGGACTGGGAGGCTTGCCTGGAACCTAGAGGTCATGGGACTGAACTTAGTGTATAGTTCAGAATAGTATGGAGGTGAGTAAGTGTTATCTTTTTCATGGCTGTTTATTTTTGTGTATGGCTGCCAAAGCATTGTTCAGAAATGGCTTCTCAGATGCAACAATGTTACAAGAGGGAGGGCGAGCTGTAACAACAAGGCAGGGTGTAAGCTAAGGTGGCAGAATGGCATGCTGTACAAATTTATGTAATTAGTGTGTAATAGAACAGCGGAGACACCAGGTATGGATTATGTCTTTATTTTCTTTAATTTCTTTCTGAGAATTTTAATTTCTACTTTCTTGTCAGGATATCTGCTCTGCAGTGTGTAATGGCTATGCTTTCACCAGTACCAACTTCACTTAAGTTTTGTGAGTGCACCATGAAGGCAAGCAAATAATCCCTAAAAGCTGTTGCCAGCTTTAGCATCATCATTCTTGTGGCATATATTTTCTTTACTTTAGACATTCTGGAAACAGAAAGCACCTGACTCTTTTTCCTGGCTTTCTGAGGACTGAGTGGTGTTCAGCAGCATGCTAGAATAAACTGTACTAAGCATGGTTTAGTGTTCTCTCATAAAATGGAAAAGCAAGTTAAGTATCTTACCAAATTTTAGGAGACATTGTGTGTATACATCTTTCCAGGGTTCAGTAAAAGTTTTGTGAACAATATTTCACATATCATTGTGTGCATCCAATTATTATGCTTTCTTTTAAATACAGGTTTAAAAAACGAATGCTGATAGAACAGCTTGAGAGTTTTCTGGAAGAAATCCATCGCAGATCCAATCAGGTCAACCATATCAACAGCAGCTAAGAAACACTGCACATAAGAGAGCCACAGCAGGGCACTGCTGTCTTTATTTGCATTCATTTTTGACATGCGATCTTATCTCAAGTTCCTGTACTGAAAAAAGAAAAGCTGCTCTATAAAATGATGAGAAAAGTATCCATCATTTTTTTTCCCCTTCACTTCTGTTACTTTTGTAATGTGAAAAATGTCACAAAATCATTTTTATTTAAATGGAGAACTTCTTGCTTATCATGGACTTAAGTGTCACTTTCCCTCAGGTTCTATTTTTCTTAATCCAACCTTCAAAATTATCACCTCTTAAGGTTGAACTTTGCCAAAAAGTTGCTTTGTAATTTTCAAAAAAAAAGCACATACATTAAACAAGGTAATGTTTTGTATATACAGTTATTTTGGATATATTATTGTAAGTTGTATAAATGTATTTTGAAAAATATTTAAGAAAAGCACTTTTGTTATTCCATCAATAAAATCTCTATTTTAATCTTTGTGTAGAATTCAGTACAGTTTTTATTGGAATGGTTCATTTTGCCTTGCCTTTCCAGAGCTTCCATGTTCTAGTATCAAAGAATGAAGAGCCATGTTGTATCTCTGGGATATATTCTGCTCTTAATCAGAGAACGAGTGGAAGGAAGCTGATACCAAGTCATAGCTACGGTAGGATGATACCCTGTAACCTTGTGTATTTGTGCTTCACTATTTGGTGACTAGCATAAAAACCTGATGTCATTGCTGTGGCTTGTGTACACATTACAAACTCCACAGTTTTATGAGGCTACAATGTAGGAAGGCAGGGATGTGTAAATTTTGGGGAATGTTGCAGAGTTTTGTGTCAAAAGGCTTTACATGTTTACAAATGTGGGGCTAACCAGAAGGTGCTGCTGCTTGAATGCAAAATATCACTGAGTGCTTTATTTGCTACATGTTTCATCTGTGCTAGATGCTCCTAACTTCTGGAAGGCTTTGTTTGATTCAGTGGGAGCAGCTCCCCTCTGATGCTTTTCCTGGGAGTCAGTGGTTCACAATCTTCACCCAAAATCTTTAGGGGTTTAGGTTTCAGATGCTTCTGCCATGAGCTGCTGAATCTTGTACTACAACACTCACTGTATCCCACCTTTTGTCAGGATGCTGAAAAAAGCATTTTCTAGATGCTTTCAACCTTATTCAGTGTTCTTCAGGAATGTCCATTCCATGCTGTGTTCATTTTAAAGAAAAAAAAGTAAAAGGTAGTAAAGGTGGTACTACTGCCTTTTTGGCAATAATGTTTGTTTGGTCACTGGGTGGGTATTTGTACTTCCTACCTGTACTGTCAGTTTTGAAATGGCCTCTCAATTTGATTTTTTTTTCACAGCATTTTGCTGCTTGCTTGTTACCTTACCATCTCAGCTGCAATGCATCTAAGTCTGGAACCAGATGGAACTTCAGTTTTGTTCTTAAGTTTTTGACTTCAGGACAGAGAAATAAAGTTGTGCTTGAAAAATATGTATCACAAAGTTTTCTTGTGGGATGCTTTCTTTCTGATGACCTCTATACTCAGCAATAGTCAAGCTGACTTCAGCCATGATGAAGTTAAGCAGAAGCTGTTGGCCTAATCTTAAACACTTGGTCTGTTCCTAAACATTTAGGTGGCAAAATACAAGGTTTTCCTCAAATGTTTGTGGTTGGTATCTTTGCTGTAGTCATGGTCCTGATGATCCTTAGACAGCAGTAAGTTTCCAGTAGTGTGTACCGGGCAATAAAGTTATGGAGGATTTGCTCACTCTTACTCTTGTGAAAGTGATATTGTTTAAAGCAATGTTTTAATAAATAGATAGAATGTAGCCTTTAATTGCTTTACAGGAAAGCCTCAATAAGAGGAACAGAAGACAGTGTATTTGTCTGGTGTTTATTATGAAGGATTTGTAACTCTTCCTATAAAGAGTACAGAACCTGTAAATGAAAACAGTATTAATGTTATGTCAGTTTGGGACCACATTTTCAAAACGTAGTATAGATAAATACATAAATTAAGTGTGAACTAGCAGATCATTCCTTTTATGGAAAAATTTGACTGCAGTTGAATGCTTTCCTTAGAATAACTTAAGCGTTACTATTTTAAAAACCAAGAGACCTTTCCAAAGCAGAAATTTGCTGAAACCTGAAACTTGCCCAAACCATTGGCTAAAGAATCCCTTTTGTCCTGAGCAAAACAGAGCCTAAATTTGTTCTTTTTTGTTGATAGTATTACAGGAGAGTAGTATAATCCCTGGAATGAAATTATTGTCTCAGATTAATTGAGTTAGTGGTTCAGTTGTTTGTATTGCTGTTATCTTGCCTGTCCTTCACGGGGAGTTTATTCAAACCTGAAATTCAGATTAAAAAAAACCCAACTTTTTCACTGACTTTGGGCAGAACTACGCTATTTTAAGTCCTGGGAAAATATATTACTGCTATTATTAGAAGGCTGATAAAATGAAGACTTCTAGTCTATGTAAATATTCATTGTGAACTTCATGGAGATAGTAAGTTGTAAGTACCTGTAGCTAGGCTTACAAAATACTTTAAAAGCAGATCTTGTCTACCCTTCCACCTTTTCATATCTGAACAGCTTCAGTCACTAAGCCTGAACAAACAAAATGACTGAATGTTTTCAGTTTTTACTTTTTACATTCAAATGCTTAAATTACAGTAATGTACTTCTAATTTTGAGGTGATTGGAAGGTGTACGTTTTGTAATGGTTTGTATAAAAATCCTGTTTTAAAATCTGATTTCCTTCATCAATTTTATTATTTATCCTGTATTGTGAACTAAGCAGTTTTATTCACCAAAATAAGTTTGTTCTTAATCTTGAAGAGTGTGTGACTCAGGTTTCATAGAATCATGGAATGATTTGAGTAGGAAGAGACCTTAAAGATCATCCATTTTCAACCCCCCTGCCAGAGGCAGGAACACCTTCCACTCAGTCAAGTTGTTCATAGTCTCGCCCAACCTGGTCTTGAACACTTGCAGGAAGAGGGGGGCATCAATGACTTCTCTGGACAACCGATTTCAGTGCCTCCTCGCTCTCAGAAGAAAAAAATTCTTCTTAATATCTAATCTAAATCTCTTTCAGTTTAAAACTATTACCCCTTGTTCTATTGCTACAGTCTTGATAAAGAGCCCTTTCCCTGCTTTCCTGTAGGCTCCTTTTAAGTCCTGGGAGGCTGCTATAGGGCCTGCCCCATAGATCAATTTTTAGTGCCTTTTTTTTTTAAGTCTGTATTTGCTAATTAAGGATACTTTATTGAATGATAATGACTACCAAAGCATATTTTTTTAAAACACCACACCCTCCTCCCCCAGCATAAGGTAGTGCTTTTTTCTTTAAAAATGTGTTTGTATTTTGGTCCAAATGTAAGATACAGGCTTTTAAAATACTCTGTTGCCTGGAAGCAAAGAAGGAAAAGGAATGTGGTTTTGAGCAATATGTTTGAGTGGGAGGTGTCCCTGCCCATCATAGGGAGGTAGGAACCAAATGATCTTTAAGGTCCCTTCCAATCCAAACCATTCTATGAAAATTATTCTTGGTCTTGCCAGGCCCTGGTATTTTACTGAACCCTGTAAATGGCTAAATGTTCCCTGGAAGTCTAAATGGCTGTGACCTCAGTTATGAGTAAAACTTTGATGGATTGTTTTGGCAAAACGGTACAAGTTTTAATGCATTGCTAAAAATGGTAAGAGTTATTGGTGATGGCCTCATCTTTGGAGGAGAAAACGCGTGCTAAGTTGTGCATAATGCAACTCTTATTGCCAATGAGCTATGTGGTGTTTTCCTTTGGCACAGATTCAGGCGTAACTACACAAGACATAGTCTAATAGTGAAGCCAGAGGAGCACTGTGATGCTTCACTCTTGAAGAGATGCTCTGCAGTTTTGCTTGTTTGTTACGGCAGCTGGGGGAGTTCATTAGCAAGAAAAAAAGTTGTCAGTTCCAAAAGAAACAATTTTTTTTTGGTGTTTCCTTGCAAAAGTGAAGGTAGCAGTTAGGCTTTTTGCAGAGCTAGGTTACCTGATTACCTACGGTGAATATCCATGGCTTTTGCTAACCAGAATGTCTCATGAGGTTACGAAGTAGTGAAAAGTCTGTACGTGTAAAACTATTGCCTTTAAGGTGTTGCTATTCATGGTACAAGGGAAGATAAACTTGCTTCTGCATATTCTGAGCTGTAGCTGGGCAAAATATTATTGGTCTTCAGAATTCCGGAGAACTCCCTAGGAACCGCTGAGGTAGGATTAATACGGGGAATTACAGGCCCTGGAGTCCTGGTGCAGCCAGAAGTTTATGTACTGTCAGCATAGGCATGAATGAGTTTCATCTGTTTGGGAAGATTTATATTTCAACTTCTTCGGATATCAATCCAGCTGATCCATCCCATTTGTAATTTTAATTGCCCTGTGGAGGTTGGTCCCTAATCCTGGGGCGTTTAAGATCTCAAGAATCTTTCTAGTGCTTATAATTGCAGTGGAAATCTTTTTGAGCACATACTGCACGCACGTTGAAAAGGCTAACCTGGCTTCCCTGACTTCTGTAACTTATCATGCATTATTTTTAAAGCAATTAAGCTGTATTCCTTATGCTTCCGAAACCCTAAGCCCCCTGTTTCCATGATGATTGAAGCTTCCTGGACTGAAGAATAGCATGTTATTTACAGAGAACTTGTTACTGATATCCTTACTCCTTGTGAAGGATTCTGCTGCTGAATCAGGGAGGATGCGTACCTGTGTTAGCTTGTCTCAGGAAAAAAGTGAAAGGTCTGTCTGCTTTGAAAACGGGCGTTCGAGATCTTTTTAGTAATACCATTGCTGTAAGGTAACAAAAGAAAACATGAGTAAAATGTGTCCATTTTCATTCCATCTTCTACACAGCATCCTCTAGCTCTGATGTTTAGTACCTTGATTTTTGAGTTGCTCCTCTAGGAATAAAACAACTTTATCCAACAGTGTAATCAGTCTGGGTGAATGAACAAGTTGGGTATTGTAAGACTACACTAAATCAATGACTTGTGTGTATTTTGCTGCTCAAGTGAGTCTGTCTGGCTTTGGATTTCAAAGGAAATAACTTGTGTTATCACAGTTGTAACTCTGCTGAGGTCATGCCACACTATTGCCTAACCCATTAGTTAGTTCCTGGCTATGCTCTTCTGGTAGAAAAGATAAGCAAGGCACAAATGCAGCCCCTCTTTTAAATGGGACACAAACAGCAATAAACCTGGGATTTCTCTGTCAGAGCTCTCACTAAAACCTTGATCTCATTTTATAGCTGTCCCCCACATTATGATGGCTCAACTAATATTAAAATAAGTCCTGTTTAAATGAATTCTTCCATTTCTTCTGTCAAAAGAACCCAATACTAAAACTCGTGGATTTGGGTTATTTTTTTAATGAACAATAAAAAAAACGGAATTCAATTGAAGATGTAACTTGAGCTCAGTAAAACAAGTTTGAGTGGTGCTGTTTCAGTGCTCCTGAAAAAGCTGCTTACTTTAGCTTTAGAGCCAGTGGGTGACTAGATCCAGAGCTTTTAAAGTAAACAAACATAATTATACCTTTTAAAATTAGCTTGGTCTGACTGGAGTTAAAGGAAGTTTTGACGTTGGTTTCAATGGGACAAAGGTCTGACTGCTGTTATCCTTACCCTTTGGTATGTAATTTAAGCTACCTAAAAGCTTTTGTTTTGTATGGGAGTTGCCAGAAAAATTACTAAAAATATTGATCCCCAGCAGAGATGAAAGTTGTCATAAAATTTAAACCTGTATAGCTCTGGAGCAAAGTTAAGTTATGTCAAACTTTCACTATGCACCCTCATAGGTACAGCATCTATCTTATTCAGAGTTGCTGTTAGGCCAAACAAGATGTGCTCAGGTTCCTTCTGACCGTGGAGTGTGTGCTCTGCACTTAACAGAGCAGCCCAGCACTGCAATGAGGTGCACTGTGGTGCTCTCCCTACCTGCCTTTTGGATTCCTTTCTGAAAGAAAGGAGGGCAAGCAGGAGAAAGTTAGAAATCCAGATCTTGCCCGCATCTGCGGTCAAGGGCCACCAGCATTTGCAGTGTGTGCGTGGAGCACATCTACAGTCAGCACAGCCCAGGAAAGCAACAAGGTGAGAGATTTGGTTAATAGTCACCCTCTGCTGTGCTGATGTTTGAGGGCATGGTCAGCTTCTAAAGAGAAGCAAGTGGTGATAACGCTTATGTAATCCACGTAGGGGTCTAGGGCTGCCACTGCCTTTCATGCTGGCATGTAGCATCTCTGGAGCATCTGAGGCTTCCAAAAGGGAAACAAAAAAGCTGGGGCTTCCTTTGATAAAGCATATTTGCCCACCCCAAGGGGGGATTGCACAGCTCAGTGATTTTAGTTTCCCTGTATTATCTAAGTTGTGATGCAGGATTTATGTTGAGTTGTCATTCATTTTACAATGGTAATTTGTTGACTCTGTAGTCCATAGCTGGGATTTCCCTCTGAATCTTCCTACTCGGCCAGCCCCAGCTGCTCACATCAAAATGATGTTTTAGCAGAAACTACTGCACACATATGATACGCCTCAATCTGCATAAGAAACAAGACTGTCTTCATCTTCATGAAAACAAAACTTCCCTGTCATGACCTTCAATGCCAGCAAAGAGCTCATCTTCAAAAAACAAAATTCCTAATGGTTCAGGAGCTAAGGACAAAACATTAGTAACTTTTTTGTTTCTTTTCTTTTATGATCTGAGTGAACTGATTTGACCAACAGAAAAAGAAGTGGTTTCTTTTTATAAAGCTGGACTTTCCTGGAACTGGTAAAGTTGGTTTTCACTTCAGTCTTTATATATTAGTCTGAGATCAAAAATGGAAAGGGAAGAATTGTGGGAGTTCTTATAAACAATTACAATGACAAACTGGAAGTGTGTTAAAGGTTTAAATTTAGGTTGAGTGTACCTAAATGCTACTCTACTATTTTTACATATAAAACAGGTAATTGTTTCAGTAGTAATAATCTTCAGAAGTAGAAAGTAAGGTTGATATATTTGATTTACCTGTAGCTCCTGCTCCCTTTGTACCATCCTCTGTTACTTCAATCTCTGCTTTGTGAATAGCTTCTGAAATATAAAGACTACCTTCCTCTGCAAAAAAAAAAAAAAAAAAAAAACAAACCAGAAATTAGTATCACAAGTTAATTTCTGAATTCTGTTGTGAACACCATTTCAGAATGCTTTTACCTTTCTTCTGCATAATCTAAGGATGACATAACTGTTAGGTATCCATCTCACCTGGGCAGCTAATTCAGTGACAGCATACTGAAAACAGTATATGTCACAATATTAGCTCTTATTCTGTTGCAAGTTCCTCCACCACATGGTGTTTGGGAAAAGACAGTACAGTATAAACCTGCCTTTCAGTTGCTTTTCTATATCTGGCTTCCGTGTTAGAAGACCTTTTGTTCTAATTTTGGCTTAGCTCCTGATTTTTTATGTGTGCCCTATGTGAACGAGCATAGACATTCTGAATGTCTAAGCTACCTGGATGTTAAGGACTTCTTGGCTCAGCACATAGTTGAGATGTTATCACTATGTGACTTTCAGACCAGCACAACCTTATGTGCAGGCAACTTGGAGAACAAGCTAGAACACTCCTGTGTATCTTGAATCTATCTGCCTGAACATGTACTTTGTCACAGAGGGTGGCTTGCTTGATGGCCCCGGAGCCTCTGACTTCTATGTGAAACACGGATTCTGCTTGCACATGAGCAGTGAAGTTCTTAGGAAAAAATCCCTATTGTGAACACAAAGTTGGGGTATTTTTCTGCTATTGACTTCTTATTGTTCAGTTCTGCTTTCTGGTCTGGGACAGGGGCAATAACAAGAAGAGATGGCTCTAAATTAAAGAGGATAGATTTAGACTAGATAGAAACAAGCAATTTTTCACAATGGGGGTGGTGAAAATCTGGCACAGGTTGCCCAGAGAGGTGGTAAATGCCCCATCCCCAGAAACATTCAGGTTTGGATGGGCCTCTGAGCAACCTGATCGATCCAGTTGAAGATGTCCCTGCTTACTGCAGTGGGGTTGGACTTAGATGACCTTTAAAGGTCCATTTCAACCCAACCCATTCTATGATATAGGTGAAAATGGGGAAATACTAAAAGAACATTTTATTTGTTTCCATCTGATTTTTTTTTTCCAGTCAAAATTCTGGGATGGAAACAAGTAAGACAAGAATCCTGCAAAAAGGCAGATTTTTTTTTTTAATTGGATAAATCTGGTGTATTTTGGATGAAAAAGTATTAGAAGCTTTCAGGCATAAAGAAGCTATTCCAGATCTGAAATCAAGTAACATGTTACTAAATGTGATCTGAGAGTTAATATTCTGAAGGTAATGGATTGTGCTTTAGATGGAAGAGGAACTGAAAACTTACTTTTATTTTTCCAGCTGTATCTATTGCTTAAATAAAAGAGAAACCTTCGTTATAAATTCTACCTCACATAACTCTTAGACCATGATAGCTGTAAACATACTGTTATAATACATAACTGAGTAGTGTAAGAGTAAAACCGAGCAGCATATTCTTTAATGCATAACCCTGCCGCAGTCGGGATCAAATATTTCTACAAGCCTCACCCTGTATGATGTGAAGCAGAAAGCCAACACGTTATATAGGAAAGAAGCTTCTAAATGTGATTGTTTATGATGGAATTTATGTCCTTAAAGTACTTATTTAAATAGATGTTAACTTATAAAATGCATCCTTGTGCACTTTATCACTATATTAACCTTTGTTTGCAATAAACAAAGCAGCAGGCTTTAACACATAAGTGGTCAGTATAGCAAGGCTGCTGTGCCTCAACTTTCTCTCCCCCAGGCACATCCTGCTTATCCACTTTGCTTTTCTTTGCAATAGTCTTTGAGAGATTCAGGGTAACTCTTCCAGGTTCTCACACATGCATCTCTTTGCAGTCTGAGTTGTGTACTGCAATAAAAAAAAAACTATGTTGAATTTTTAGAGGGGTATAAAAATCCCATAAATCACGTGCCTTCTGAGGTTCATCCCAGAAGAGCAATTTTTCTGTGAAGGCAGGTTTGTCTGAGTTGGAGGAATTTCTTGTTGTCATACCTCTAATTATCTACTCACATGCACAAGAATTGCATGAACTTTCTGCATCTCTAGGAGCAGCTACCGCTGAGTTTTTGCTGTGAGGAGAAATCACTAAGCTGAAATAATTTTGCTGCTGAAAGTAGTAAAAAAAAAAAAAAATTCTGATTTTTTTTTTTTTAAACTTAATAGGGATAAAAATTTTCCATGGAGTGTCTTAATCTCGGATTTCCAGAACCAAGACAGTTTATAAGACATAAAAAAATCATACAAACATAACAAAGGAAAGTATAATTCAGTCTGCAGGTCACTGGATTAGCCAGACAACATAGCATGGGCATATGCCAATATTTTTTATGCCAGTATTGTTTGTGGTGTCAGGAATTGGAACACTGACTTGTACCAGCACACCTAATTGTTAAATGACTATATAAAAACAGAAATAGGAATGCAAGTTTTACTAAAGTATCCTAAATTTCTGGGTAAATAACCATTTTCCAGGCCTATGCTGTCTTCATAGTTTTAATCTTAAAGAAAGTATGCAGGAAAAAAGGAGGAAGAATGATAAAGCAAGACCGAAACCAACCTTGTCCCTTTCAGATTCCTCTTTCCTACAAACTATCAGCTCAAAACACAATTGCCAGTACTAAAGTAGAACAATTGCATGTGAATTGTATTTTAGAGTTTCACTGAGGAAGAGATACAATCAATTCAGAAGTCTCAGGTCTACTGAATCATTCAAATGCGAGAGTCTGCAACTGTTGGGTCAGTGGTCATTTTTTATTCAGTCAAGCCTCTTACCTGAAATACCTTTAAAATTAGCGGTGGTGGGATCAAACGCGTCTCTAATTCCCAAGGCAGAAAAAACTGTCTTTAGGTCAGAAAGGCTTTGAATACTGAACCTGAAATTAATATGATAGATTTTATTTAAATGCGAGATTTATAATTCTATAGAGCGAAAAAGTGGAACAATTTCTTTCAAGCCTTTGTATTTCATCCATCTATTCTGGTATGAGCCCAATGCCTTCTGTCTGATTAGGTGTACTTTGCAGAAAAGCGACCCATCTTCACCTGAAGACATTAATAGAAGGAATTCCTCACCTCCACCTATTGCAATCAGACTGCCTCTCGGTCTTTATGACACATGAATTCTGCATTTCCCCGAGCATCCTCCTTTTAACAGCCTTTTTAGTTGAAGCAATAGACCCCTTGGAACATTTGCAGAAGATTAGTTTGGAGAAAAAAAAAAATAATATAAAATTGTTGTCGGTGCTTTGTTAAGTGGGAAATGTAATAGATGTTTAATGAAGCCCTTCCACGCTGATCTGTACAATAGGTACAGCCACAAAGGGCCCTTCTGCACCCGATTCCTCCTGCTATGCAACTGCGTTTGAATAGCTGATAGGAAATACTTCCAGGATGTGTGTATTTGCTAGCAATGGTGAGTGACTACTGTGGAAAACGGGTGGCTGAAGACTACTTAGTGCATAGAAAGATGGTACAATTGGTGGGGCCACCCAAGTTCTTTGCAGGGTACTTTTGTTGTGTATTAGCAAGTTGTGAAAATAATCTTTTAAAGGTTATATATCTACTCTTTTGTAAGCAAAGAGAAAAATGGAGTGTGGGGAAGGGCCAGGAACACTTGTTTCTTTTTAGATCTTTATCTTTTTAGATAACAGTTGTTACACCCTGAACTATTTTAAGTAAATGCTGTGGAATCAATTGAAATATTTGTATTTTTAAACAGTACAGAGCATAATGGAAAGTTTTGGCATTCCCAGCTCATCTTTTCAAAGATTAAGAGAGGGTTAAAGCTTTTCTGATTGTGTGATGAATAAATTAGATACTTTTGGTTTTGTCTCACACATTGCTTGTGTTGGCACTATCACACATAATTCTGACAACGGAAGTAGGAATCTGTCTTGGAGTACTAACATTGCTTACCTAGGTAGAAAAATGTCCATCTTCATTCTCTTTAAGCTGTTGGTCCAGAGGGTTATGGTTTGGGCAGAAAAGTGAGACTCAATCTGGGACAAAGATGTTCTTTTGTGGTTAGGAAGCACTAGAAACATGCTGAGTTTCTCTCCCAGGTAGGGTAATTCAACCATGCTGAAAGCCTCCAGAGATGCAGTCTGGAACTGGCCTGTTGTTAGGCAAATGTAGATCTTAGTTCATCATCCAAATGGGAGGAAAAAACCCAAACCCCACAATCATCATCAGATGTTCAGAACAGCAGTGGTGCGATATAAGGAGTTATCTCCAATACATGGGCTCTTACAGCCAGCTCAGGTTGCTATTAACTCACAACAGTGGCTCATTTGAGCAGAGCTGATTGTGCAATAATATATACTTATATATATATAGGCAGGAAAATGCCAGTGCCAGTAGTAGAACCTGAAGTACTTTCTCAATAGAGAATAGTTGTTTTATTATTTTCTCATGTAGCAGCTGTCCTCCTTGCTCAGAGTTTAAAATGCATTACTGAGGCCGTGACAGTGACTTTATGGTGAATGTTCCTGCAATGCATGTTCATTGAATAAGCTTACAATTTTCTCATATCTTTCACTAAAACTTCATACTGATAGAAATTACAAAACCAAAATGAAGTGTCCTATTTAATTAGCTGAAACCTACTTTGCCTTGTGTTTCCATCTTTACTATCTTTTAAAATCATTTTTAACCTGATCTCCCCTTGAGCTGGGACAGCTTTCAAGGGGGCTTCTTGAGGCAGAGAGACCTTTGACCAACAGCAGATCTCTGGCGACCAGCTGATATTGCTTATAACCTCATAATGGTGACTTTAATTTTGCCTTGGTAACTTTGATTGCATGCTGAATTGACACTAATGAAACATTGCTAATTCATGTAGCTGCTCAATATTAATTATTATAAACTTTGCATATATGAGCCTTTAGACATTAACTATTGACCAAGCCTAGGACTAAATCTGGATCCAGCCACACTTAGACTCCTCTCCGAGAAGGAATTTAGAAAGCAAGAAGTCCGTTCTCATGACTCAGTGGAAGGATTGCCCTTACTCTTTGTATTTCTTTCATTAGACATAAACTACTGAACAAGACTAAGCTTGGTCCTAGCTGCACCTTGGCTCCCATAAGGAGTTTAAAAAGCAAGAAGGTCCACTCTGAATCTCATGACTCAACAAAAAGGTCTTCCTTGCCTTTTTGCATTTCTGTTCTCTCTCTGTGAACTTGATTTTGTCTCAGTTTTCTTTTGTATAGTTCTTCTGTGCAGTAATTAATAGAGTGAACCTAGCCATTGAACTTTAAGTCACACTTTTGCAACATCATAGTAAAACCACTTTTTGCCAATACTTTGACAGCGATTCTTTAAGCGATCTAGATCACCCATTCGCAATAAACTGGTGTAGTCGGCAGAATCCCAAATCAAGATTCGTGATATGCAGTGCACTGGACATGAGTGGTTTAATTTGTGGGCGTGCTGATATTTTGAAGTCAGCATGTTCGGTGCAAAGGTTATTTGTTCATTAGAAAGAAAATCAAAGACTTGAGATTATTGAGTCAGAACATTTAGCGTTTCTTGCTTGAACTGATTTTGAGCATCCCGTAAGGATGATAGATCAGTATTCAAATACAGTTAACAAAGTGCTTGGAAAGATGAATATGTAAAATAGCCACAGCGTTTAAAAGGCATGTGTAAGGAGTAATGTTGACATTTTCTTAGAGCAGTGTTAATTGTCCCCAGGCTGTTTTGTTCTGCAAGGCCACATTAAAAGGGTAAGTAATGTTGTGAATGCTGCAATCAGGCCAGAGCTAAAGCTAATCCTTCTCGCTCTCTGTTTTGGATCTGGTGGGAGACAGCTGCTATCATTTAATAACAAAGGAAAGTTATCTCATGCCTCTGTTTTATTGTACTGAACCAGTGGTTTGTATTAATCTCAAATGAAATGTTTCTAGTATTTCTAGCAACAAAGACTGTTGGCCCGATCAAATCCTACAATTGGTAAATTTTAAATGACCCCTTTCATTTTGCCTTTCCTCAAAAGTCTCTTCAGCTGCAGAGAGCTCACATGTTCCAGGCTGGATGAAAAAGTAATCCTAACATTTTGACTGATTTTTGTTTTCTGTGCAAATGTTTAATGCTTCAGCTGCCTACTTAAGGGTGAATGGATGGAGTTCTTGTATCCAGACAAGTGGTCAGACAGCCACAACTAATGATTTCACATCAAGTTCACAAGGGCTCAGGAGCAAATATGTGGTCAGTCAGTGCAGCTCTGCTGCCAAATTTCTGGTCACTGGTCTTTACCTGAGATCTCCACTTGTTTAAGCACTGATAGTCCCTTGCCGTCATTTTAGACCTCTCATATCTTTATCTCACTCTACTAAAGAGAAAGTTCAGAGATAAGGTGTGTTCCCAAGCTAATAGGTGTTTGTTAGTCCCAAGAAAACTGTTTGTTTATCTGAACAGCTTTCGAAGTAATGGATGGAGAGGCTTTTCCAGATATCAGGAGTAGCAAAGCCCCTGCGTTAAGCCGGTGATACAAAATCACATAGGGCTGAAAGATCACAAGGAGATGTAGTAGTTCATGTTGCTCAACAACAAGGATGATGTCTGGTTTTGGAAAGGGAAACTCTGTGCCCTTGTCAATTAGTCAATTAGAAGATTCAAATGTAAAGAGGGTGAGGATGCTCCAAGTCAGAGGTGTGAACATGCTCAGGACCTGGGAGTCCCAGCAGGAGGAAGAAGCATGGTGGATGCACTACCGCTGTCCTGGAAGAAACCCAACAAAGAAAGACATAACACTAAGGACCAACTTGCAAAGAGTGGATAAAGTGATTCTTTAGTCAGGTGAATTATGGTTCAGAGATAAAAAGGCGCAGAAATAATGAGCTGCCAACTGCCTACTTGATGTGACTGTTCCACAGAGAAGGAAAATAAATGTTTTAGCCATATGAACAAGAGAAAAAGGAAGAAAGAATGGTTCTACTGAACACTGTGAATTCATTATTTTTCTTTTTTTAAGATTCTTTAGAATTATTTGCTGGAACTGATAAGAAAGAAATGATCTGATGATATAGCAAAGGATATTGATAAGGCTCCTAATGGAAATGAGGGGAAAAGGGAAGTGTTACAACACTCAAGACAGAAACAAAGCTTAAACTACTTGAGAGAGACAAATAATAATCTGGGATCCGGATGGTCACCACTTGAGAATATGAAAAGAACTTGAATGTGGAATTGCAAACAGGTCAGCAAAGATTTTTAATAGACTGTCGATTCAGTTGTTTCCCAGACTGGAAAACAGGAGCATATTTATAACAAAAAATGAAGTAATCTGGGAAAATAGGTCATTAGAAGTTTTAGAACATACTCTCGAGAAAATAATAATCAAGTCACGGAGGGAAATAGAAAGTGAGATAATTTACAATATCAGGTAGACTCTTGCAAAAGAATCTATAAATGTTTTAGATTTGATAACTAATTTGATGCAATGACATGGATCCAGCCATCTTTTTTAAGTAAAACGCTAAACATAGTTTCACTGTGGTACTATTTACAGGCAGAAGTGATGGAAATGAGAGCAAGAAATGCAAAGCAGCAAGCAGCCACTTGAACTGGGAAGCTACAAGGAGCTAAGTTAGTAGAAGGGCTCCCAGGCTGAAAAGAGGTTACCAGTGGCTTTCCAAAGTATTTGGCTTTCCAACACTCAAGCCAAAACCCAAAGACAAATAAAGACAAAGACAGGATGAAACAAAAACAAACAGTGAGGTTACTGTGATGGCTGATGTGGTGGAAATCAAATGATGGTTTGAAACCCCTAAAAAAGGCATGTACCTGTAGAGATTTCTCTTCCCCTGTTTTACCTAGGACTCACCAGCTGGACAAAGACAGCTATTTATTATCGAGAAGGATGAATTATGGTTGAAAAAGTGCAGAAAGAGACAAGTAGAGAATTGGAGTATCTGTTTTTTGAGTAGTTTAAAAGAGCCTGGCATCTTTGGCTTAGCTAGCAGGAAACTGAGAGGCAGCTTGGTGACTTGCAAATGTATTTGGGACTAAATATCAAAGCTGAAGAGAGACTATTTAACTTAACTGATAATGCTGGCATGATGCTAAGAGGTATAAACTGGTCTTGAAAAAATTTAGACTTTGAATTAGGAAGGTTTTTACCTGAGTGCATTTCTGAAATTTAGGATAAAAAAGAAAGGAAATGTTTTTATTTTGTAGAGCTAAATTGCAGAATTTCTGGTGGTAGAACATCAAGCCTACAGCATGAGTCCTGTCAGCAACCCATGTACTCCAAGCTTTTCAGAGGAGCATGCACAGCGTTCATGTATTATTCCAATAAAACTTTGACCTATTTTTATATTGGTTTAAGCCCATGCTGAGATCATCCACTGATTTGGTCTAAAGGCCATAAAAATTCCTCTCCCCTTTGTTACAGGATTTGGCCCTGAAGCTTCACGATTTTACCATAAAGCCTTGGATGCAGGCTTTGACCAGCAACAGAACGGATGGACGTGCAGTGCTGGTGGTCCTGGTGATACTATCCTCTCTTTGGTCCTCACACACTCAAGGGACAAACAGTGATTAGGCTGAGGAGCCAGGAAATTTCTTATCTACCCCACAAATCAAATTTCTGGGGACTTTATATAGCCTTAGTCTTAACAGCATCTCTGCCGTGGAGTCAGCTGTGCTTCCTAACAGTCCTTCCTTCGCAGGCAGTACTGCAACACTCTCAGTCTCTCCTGTCCCTTTCTTTTGGCACAATATCTTGGTGTCTTTTGGCTGTTTGCTACTGCTGACAAGTTCGTTATGGAATGCTTGGAGGTGTTGGTCTGTGAGGGATGGTGTATGGACAGCAGATATTTTAGGAAACATTTTGAACCTAGGATCTGTTTTGTGATTGCCTGGGATTACAAGGAGTCAATTCAGTCACCCAGGTGGTCTCTCCATTTCATAGGATTTCTTCTGAAACTTCTCCAAGCTGGGAAAATTAACACATCTTAGTGCGGTATGTGTGTGGAAATAAAATAAATAAAACGGTTCCATGTGGTACAATAGAGCAGATCAAGGATAGTTACCGTAGTTAACTTCAGCCGTGTGATGCATTGTCGGCACTTTCAGGGTTGAGCCCTTCACCGTTGTAAAAGGCAACATCTGGGTATCCATAAAGGAAAACTTCTTTTGCCACACGCTTTTGAAGTACATGGTGCTCACAAGAGCAACCTGGCTGAGCGGCGACCCAGCGCTTTCCAGCGGCATGCCATGAATGTCCCCGTCTGCATGGAAAAGAGGTGGGCAGGGGTCACATGCCATCGTACTCACACAGATCTAAAGGCCAGATTTGTGTGAGTAAATAAAACACTTTGGAATCACTACCTGTCCGAAAGGGCAAGAGGCATGACTTGCAAGGTACTGTTAAACCCTCTACCTTCCTGTCCCCACCTCCGTGGACCTCACTGTGGTTGCCTGTTGGTGCTTTCCCCAGAATCATGTTCAAGTTGGTCAGTGTCGAGGGCCTAAGTTGTGCTAGGACTGTGTCACTCACTGGACGGTGTGGAATACAGCAGCCTGGCGCTCAGCATCATGCCCTGGCGCTAACTGGCTTTCTAGCTTAGATGTGCCCATGTGTATCTTGGAGCGGTTCATTGTTAGCACTAGAAAGCCCTCATGAAATAGGTTCGTGATTACAGACAGCTTTATGAAGTAATTAAGTCAACTGAAGGCTTATATCCTAATTCCCCCTCTTCTATTTACTTGGCGGTTCAACTGGTCCTGCTGTGGGTATCTCAAAGGTTTTTGGAAGTGTGATCCACCTTTAATTCAAAGATACACATGTGAGCACCACTATATGAAGTCCCATTTTAGTACCTGCTTCTAGAGCAGTACTTTTCAATCATTAAGCTGGGTGATTTATTATAGTTCATTTGAAAAGGACAGATTTTTTTTTTTTTAGTAGCTTTAATGTGTGAGTTTAACATCACCTCACATGTTGATGGCCAATTTAACACTCACGTAACTTAAATTGATGGGACAAATCAGGGACTGATTTGCTCTGCTGCTTCTAAGGACTTGCTTTTCAATTATTTTTTTCATTAACATAGAATTTAATTTAACTACTTTTCTTGCTTGTGTGGAAAGTAAATTCTTTTTATATCCCATTTTGACTTTTTAAGAGTCTGACAGCTGAGTTTATGGCCCTGTGTGTTCCCCACTGCAGCCTGAAAGTGTTCAGTGCAGCAAAATCCAGCCCTGGGGAGTTTAGTTGCTCCTCATTAAAACTGAAAGCCCTGCAAAGGATTGCCATTTTGAAAATTAGAGGAACAAAACCAAGCAGTTATGAACTCAATACTGCAAACTAGTGCTCACAGATTCAGACCTATTCTGGCTCATCCCTCACGTTAGAAACGAGCATCAGCACAAAAATCAGATTTCCTGTCTTTCAGCTTTGGTTTAGACAACTCCGAGTTTGGAAAAAGAAATATACTTGGTTAAGTGAAGGTTCTCTCATGACTTTTATTTTACATTCTATTCATGTGCAATCTTTCTCACGGGCTCTTACGTTACCTCCAAGGCTACTGGTGATCCATTCCTGGATTTGGGCTGTGGTGCTGTTGGGGCCAGTGAAGTTGGTTTTCTGCAGGCTGCTGTTTGCCCAGCGCGCAGCGCGTGCAGCAAAGTGGGGCAAGAGCTGCACACTGGCATCCACGAAGAAGGAACACGCCAGCTGAACCACTGTGCCTTGGCTGGAGTTGGTTGCCCCTTCATACGCTGTGTGCAAGAAATCTTGCACACTTTCATCTGCCAGGCAAGAGAGAGAGAAAAACTGCAATTTATCGTGTTGAGTCTAAGGACAGCAGAGATTGCACCAGGGCTCGGCAGTTCTCAACTCCAGTGCTGACACAAGTGTCCTCTAAAAGTCAAAACATTGTAAAAACTGAAGCACACTTGACTGCATGCGATGTTACTGTCAAGCACTACTGTCAAGGACAGTGACACTCTGGGCATCGGAAAGTGCTCTTCATGTTGCTGTAGCCATTACTCAGTTGCAGTTATGACAAGGGACTGATTTCACAGCAGGTTCACACCTCTATGCAAACACAGGCCTTTCAGTTCATAGGGAACATTATGTTCCTCCAGGAAAAATCTGCGTTCCTGCTAGTGAGACCTAGCACCTCTGGATGTGACTGGCTGAGCTGCCAATGTCACAGCACTGCTGTCTCCTTCTCCTGCCATTTATTAATGCCACTCATCCCAGGAAAGGCATCTCACTGACTGTCCCAGGCCTGTTTCTGCTACCCTTGGCCCTCCTGTGTTGTTTTGTTTCTAGAGGGACGGTGCCCCAAACTGACACAATACTGCGCATGAGCCCCAGCAATGCCAAGGCAAGCTGACAGGTTCTTTCGTGTGTTATAAGCCACTCTCTTCTTTATACAACCCACAACGGTGCCTGCTTTTCCTGAAGTACAATTATATTTCCCATTCACTGTTCTGTGGTTGTTTTTTTTTAATTCCTGAAAGCCCTCAGATCCTTTCCTAAAAAACCTATTCTTTGGCTCATTGTTTCCCGATTTGATGACTGATTATTTCTTCTAAGTGTAGAATTTTGCATTTGTCCATATTGAATTGTGTCCTATTCACTTCACACATTTCTCTGACTGGCCAAGATCCTTTTGAATTCTGTTCTGATCTTCCAAAATGCTTGTAGCAACTATGGGCTCAGTGTCATTAATAATTTCAGTAATGTATTCTCGAATTCATTGTCTACTAATGAAAAAAATAGTTCTTCAGTGTCCTCGTCCTGGGGAGCTCATGGCAGTTCATAGAATCATAGAATAATTTTGGTTGGAAGGGACATTTAAAGGTCATCTAGTCCAACTCCCTGCAATAAGCAGGGACATCGTCACCTAAATCAGGGTGGTGGTGGCTTCTGTGATGGATAAAGGGCTGAGGCGTGGGCTCAACAGGAACGTGAGTCCTGCAGACTTAGAGGATTTTGTGTTTTTAAAATCACGAAGTTTCTAGTAGGCTCCCTTGAAGGGTGATTTAGCAGCTGTTTCTGGATGTCATTATTTTGCTCATTGTAATGGTTTGTGATGGGATGGTTCATGCTGAGGTGAACTCCCGAGGCCTGGGACTTGCGTCTACTCTGAACAATGCTGATGAGCTCTGTGTCAATTCTCCTCAAACTTCTCATGTTCATGGTTCAGCTCCTTCCCCATATGCCTTGTTCTGCTTTGGAGGCCTGCCTACAACCAGCTGATAAAAGTTTTGTTGAGATTGTTATTTTAATTTAAAATATTTCCAGCAGGTTTCTCCTCCCATAAATAAGCTTCACCTGTGGAAATAGGATTCAGAAATGTCTGTAGCTTGCTCTTCTTTAGCAAGACATCAGTGCCTCTTGGCCTTGTGAGACTACCAGGACCTCTCTCTTTTCCCCTGGGAAAGAGGCACCTGGTGTCCCAACTTCTGTGTGAAACTCAAACAACAAATTGTTGCCCACTGTCTCCAAGAGGGTTCTGTACTGTACACCTCTGTTCTCAAGGGTGCTTTACTCAGTTCAGGTGCTCCTCTGCCTTAGTCCTAAACCCCAGGGTGCCCTGGGCAGCCCTCAGACTTCCAGTTCCCCATGGGCATGTCTGAGCTTGCTGTTATGGCCCTGGCCAGAAATAGTGGTTTTGACACCTGAGAGACCTTAAGCAAAAGAATGCATCACCCAGTTTCTTCAGATGTTTGCGGGTGTAGGCAGTGCTGGAGGGAAGTCAGGCTGGGCTGCCCCCTGGGACACAGGTGGTTTGGAGTGGCTAACCAGGGAAGGATCCATGCTGCCTGGACCAACCTGTCCCAGACTGAGCAGCATGTCAAGGGCAGGATCGCCGTGAACCTCCAACTGCCAGCAAGGTCTCTGGGCTCACCAGGAAACTTTTACTATGTTGATGCAGATTCTTGATGGGGTAAAATTGGAGTTTCATGTCTACCGATTTCTACCACCTGAGAATCCAGTGTGGGTTTTCTGACCTAATAGTGCTCCTTTAATAACCTGCAGGAAGACCTGTGGGAAGTTTGGTATTAACATTTAGATCTATTACTCTTTAAGGGATAAAATATTGAACTCTTTGAACAGATGCCAAGAAAACTCACACAGTCTGAATGGTAAAGTGCTTTTCTCATGTGTTTTGCATTAGTGTGTGAGCATTTGGCAAGCTCTCTGGAGGATGTGAGAAATCAAAGATAGTAAATTGGAAGCAGAAGTTAACGTGAGGTGTGGTATCCTGAGCTTGAAACTTCAGTCATATCAAAGTGCTTAGCTAACTGAAGTCTTGAATTCTTACACGGGAAACAGTTTTAAATTGCTTTAAAATACTCTACCGTGGATAGAATAAAACAGCAAGGAGAAAGCATTTAAAAGCATGTCATTTTACCTGTGCTACCCAGAGAGACATCCCTTTATACATTGTTTTTCTAGTACTGGAATAAACATGAACAAATCTTCCAAACATCAAAAGAAGATTACAAGTGCATGTAAGAGCGGATTCTCCATGAATAGTGAATGAACCATCAATGTTTTCATTGTTTTCAGACTGCTAAGATTTTAAACACATCCTTCATTATTGTTAAAGACAGACTAACAGAAACATTAACACAAACATCCAATGGAAGAAAGGAATTTTATCAGGTATGCATATATATGTGATTTGGTGGTACTCATCTGACAGGAAATTTGATTGGGATATTTGATTTAAACCATTTGAGGAAGTAATTTCCTTCTCCGTCACCGGAAACGTGCTGTTAGAACCCTTAGCAAAAGATCCTACCCTGCTTCATTTTCACATTCATGCATTAATATTACCAAAAGCCAAAGCTCATGTGGCTTGTGCCACAGATGGCTGAAATGGAAATAAAATGTCTGCTTGATACGATATGCCACATGAGAAGTAAGGCAGCACAAAACAACTAGCAGGTCATTAATAGCCTCTGCACTTCTCTTTGTTACATTTTGTGTGGAGAGCTGTACCTGGAATTTCGCTGTGCAATGTTATTCTTAAGGTTCTTTCCTGATAACTGAGCTCCTGTTGACCAGAAGTGTCAAGCAAGGTATAACCCTCGCATGAATTAATGTTGTTTGAAATTACCCTAATGAATTTAGAGAAACAGGAGTCTTATAGGCAAGACTTCATTATATCAGCTACTCATAATATAGACACACTGTCCTTGTCTCAGTACAAGCAGCTGCATATGTATATGTTAGCCAGAACTAACTCTTCCTGCTGCTTTGTTTTGGAATATCAGTGCTATACAGAATGGTGATGGTGAAATTGCTGTAGGTTTTATCTTTAGTCTTCATCCACTGAAAGTAAATTTTATGCTGAGAAACAGCGGTGTCATCTCCATACATAAGTCTTATATGTAAACTGAATTTTGAAGATGAGGCAGTAATCTGCTTTTCATAAATGTTGTGCCCATAATGTAAAATAGTTTCTGTAGTGTGATGTGAGATAGTAGGATAATCCAGAGCCTAAATGAGAATCTCATCCTTAAATTCAGCTGACTTAATGCTGGATTTTAAGACTTCTGCGTTCTCCATATCCCTTCCAGATTCCCAGTGAGTTTTATTTTAGTCTTCTTTGAGGGAAAGATGCGATTGCACCATCCATTTGTCAATGTATATCTCTCTTTGCCAGTCTCCCAATAACCTTTCATCTTTTTGGCTAGTTGTAATAACATTAGAAGAAGATACAAAGTCTTAAAGATAATTCAGTTTCTATAGGTTTCATAAAATTTGTTAATGGGATAGGAGAGAAAACATAAGTGGAATAGGAGAGGAAATGACTGTCCTCTGCCTGGCACCTCTTCACAGAGGCCAGGACACAGTGGGCACCATGAACCCCTGGGAAATCAGGAGCAGTTTTGCTATTCATGGAAGTACCTTTTCTAGATGTAGTTGTATTTCAGTACAGTAAAAGTGTAAGCACTAATCAATAAAAGAAAGAGAAATAATAATAATGTGTGGATCAAATATTCTCTTGAGTTTCTTTTGTTCATTCAGCTGATACCTATCTGTCAGATATGGATAAAGTGCTCCTAAACTACATTTTGCAGTGAGACAGAAGACAGAAATTTGGTATGATGTGTGCAATGTCTGTCTCCTTAGTAAAGCTGTGAATTTATTGCAAAATGCAAGGCAAGAAGGATTTTTGAAGCAATACGTTACCATGAATGTTGTAGCCTAGGGCATTCTGCAGTTCCATCAAGGTATTTCCTTGGGCTCCAAACTGCAGCAGCTCCAAAGAAATAGCCACACTTGCTGGGGAGACTACCAGATTGGTTCTGTTCTCTGCTTCGGATACATGCCGGTAGAGGTTGATGGCAAATTCAGTCTTCAGCTCTTTCAGCTCATCATAAGACACACAGTTTCCCTTGGTTAAGCAGCAAGTAGACAGGATAAATGCAGAGAAGAAAATGGACAACATGAGGAAAGCTGGGAACAGTCTTCGCCAGATAATCATACCTGCAATTGATAACACAGACATTTAGAAAAGCAATAAACTGAGCTGACAGAGAAACTTTCTCTTTCCATCAGTGCTAAGGTATCACTTGCAATAGTGATGACCACTGGTAAAATATCTGTCTGGATCTGCCCAGTAGCTGTTGTCATAAAAAATATAGTGTAGGGACATGCTGATGACTCAGTTGGCTAATGAGAACCAAGTTTTTCGGAATGATGTACCCATATAGGATGGTTGGCTGTTACAGTGCACGGAGAAACAGAGCCCCTCGGTTAAAAAGTTAGCTGCCTGCACATATGATGGGACACCTTAGTGGAAGCTGTGCAGTCTCCATGTTGCTGAGCACCCGTGATTCCTTCCTATCCCCAGCAGAAAGGGATCATATCCAGCACTCCCAGAAGAAAGGCCATCCATTGTGAGATGCAGGTATCTAGCAGGGTGCTCCAAGCTGGGGCTTAGATCCAAGTTTGCAAAAGGATGGCTTCAAATTCCTCCCCCTCAGATATCCCTTCTACAAAATTTACCCACGTGAAAAGAAGTTGTATTTGCAAAGGGCTCCAACACAAAATCACTGTTTCAGATTTTGTGGGAAATCAAGCACTGGTAAACGATATATTGAGACACTCAGATTTGTATTTAAAGGAGAAATACTAAAATCACAGAATAGCTTTCTTTACATAATTTTTCCTTTTGAACATTATATGTGAGTATATTTTAAAAAATGCTGCACCTTCTTTCCGTTCAGGATTTCCTATAAATCTTTTTCCATGCCCTTTGCTCTAGAGAGCACCTCTAATGCTTCGTATTTACTCACAGTTAGTTCTGTTAAATGGTCTTGCCTTTCTGTGTCCTTCTGGGTGTCTGAATGGAAGCTCTCTATGTAGGTCTTGTCTCCTTCTTTAATAGGTAGTGGAGTAAAGACTAAGTCATGAGACTGCATTTAAAGGGATAGTCAGTGATCAGAGTCTCTGTCGGCGATGTCTGTACCACTCTGTCCAAATTCCTGTAGGCTACAAGCTCTATGGAGAGCCAGGCAAAGCAGCATGCCACTGACCAGCAAATCCAAGGCAAGGAACAAAAAGGTACACATGGAGATACAGTCAGCAACTTCCTTGCAAGCCCTGCTTGAGCCTCATGAGACTTGTGACCTGCTGGTACCGAGCAAGGCATCTCCTATCTCTCTTCCCACCCCCTCCTTCTTTTATATGAATTCCATTGATTCCTCTGCTATGAAGGGGAAGAGAAAGGGCTCTCTGTGTACCAGGCACACAGCTATTTCCTCCCCCCCCCCCCCAACTTTGAAACCTTATTCAGAAATCTCATGCAATTAAAATGTCTTTATTTGCCATTATTTTTCTGTAATGCTATCCAAAATAGCAAGATTTTCATTCACTCTTTAGTTTCCAGGAGGATAGAAACAACAAAGTGGTGAACTTGAAGGAGATCTAATAAGGAAGGGATCACTTTGAATGAACCAGAAGCAGAAGAGCTGTGGTTGTGACAGCTTTAAAGGCAGTTGCAGCTATTCATGGTTTACTTCGTGTGACAGGATCAAATCCTGCCCATCTTATTCACAGGTTCAACCTCACAGCTTCACAAGGCAAGCAAGGTTTTGGCTTAAAAATGAGAGTAAATCTGCAGCTTATTGATCTTCATAGAGTTTGACATTATGTATGCACTTAGCTATTTTACAGTGTGCATCCTTGTTGCTACTGGGAAAGAAAACATGGGAAAAAAGGTCATTACAATCAAGCAATAGTGTTTCGATGCTACTATTTCATCCTTAGCAGGGAAGGAGCAGCAACACAATTGAATTAGAGCTCAAAGGAGAATGAAGCTTCTCTTCATCTGCATTTGTGACGTTCCTCTCTTTCTGCTGTTTTGAGGAGATGACAGAATAGACACTGCTTCTGGGGTCTGTCTCAGGATTCTGAGTTTTAGACCACATTCCTGCTAGGACAGATGAAGGGCAAGAGCTTGATTAGCCCCAGTCTAGGATTTAGTTTCTGCCATGGATTTCAATAGCAGTATCCTCACACAGAAAATTAAGTTTGAGCTTAAGATTTTTGATGAATGAGGACCTTTCTGGTGAACTTACAATTAGTAGTGTCTCCTGGACTGGAGATGTATTCAGAGGGAATGAATGGAGGCCACCAAGTGAGTTCCCGAAGAGGCCACAGCTGTCAATGGAGAAATTAACTCTTATCACTGGTAAGGACTGTACAGCAGGATTTGATACGATGTTCTCAGAGGCTCCAGATTTGATAAGACATTTCCTTTCTGTCCTACTTGATACTCTCCTGTGAATTTATTAAGATTTGAAGGAAAGATAAGGAGGCCCTGAAGGTTTCAGATATTACTTTCAAGAACTGACATTAAATTCCCACCTGGCAAAAATGTTGCTATTCAGATTTGTGGTAAGTATTTACAGAAGAAGTAATTCAAAATTGGACCCAGTATAAATGTGGTGTAGGACAGAATAATTTATGTGGGAAAGAGGGGAAAACCATTATGGGTTGTGTCTCATCACAGAGGACGCTTGGAAGTTGGGGTGATTATTTCAGACAGGAAAGCTGTGGAGGAATCTTAGAAGCAAAGCTGGTATTTTCAGACAAGGAGAGAGGACTTAAGAAAAATAGAAATTAATCAATGCTGTTCAAACCAGCCATAGGGAGCAAGAAATGTGCTTTACATATAATGAATAATAAGAAAAGAAAATGTCTTAGTGAGTGATTAGAAAGATAAAAGGCAGTAGAGCAAGAAAGAAGGAAGGTCAGTGAAAGTAACTGTGGCTAAAAAACAAGTAGTAAGATACTGGGGTGAAAGTATGAACATTTACCACAATCAAGGCCAGACCCAAAATTCTTACACCTCTTCAATTTAGCAGCTTAAAATTCAAGTTTCTTTTCCTCAAACTGGATTCCAAAGCAGAGAACTGGTTGTCCAAGAAAAAGCTAGAGCCGTGTGGGAGCGAGTCTCAAAACTGAGCTTGACAAGGGAGCCAAGGGAGCCAGGAGGTGAGCTGTCCAAGTGAGGGCAATCTGGGGCGTAATACTGGGACTGCAAACAAAACAGGCCAACTAGAGAAATTTCAGATCAGAAATAGAGGTGTCCCAGACCTATTGAAATGTTAGGATTGGGACACTGTGGAGAAAGGGAGTTTCTGGATTTTTCAATTTTTTTAAAAGTCATTAAACTTGCCTGTTTCATAGGTTAGGCATCACCATCTTCTTTGGATCTTAATCTGGTTATGCATCACAAAGTACTGAGGAAAGTACTGACAAATTTGCTGGCAATCATTTTACTTTTAAGATGCTAGAATTATAGAATTATAGAATGGTTTGGCTTGAAGGGACTTTAGAGACCATCCAGTTCCAACCCCTCTGCCATGGGCAGGGACACCTCCCACTGGATCAGGGTGATCAAAGCCCATCCAACCTGGCCTTGAACACCTCCAGGGATGGGGCATCCACAACTTCCCTGGGCAACCTGTTCCAGGGCCTCTCCACCCTCATGGTGAAGAATTTCTTCCTAATATCTAATCTAAATCTTCCCCCCTCCAATTTATAGCCATTCCCCCTCATCCTGTCACTACACATCCTTGTAAAAAGTCCCTCCCCAGCTCTCTTGTAGACCCCTTCAGATATTGGAAGGTCGCTATAAAGTCTCACCAGTGCCTTCTCTTCTCTGGGCTGAATAACTCCAACTCTCTCAGCCTGCCCTCATAGCAGTGGTGCTCCAGCCCTCCGATCATCCTTGTAGCCCTCCTCTGGACCCATTCCAACAGTTCCAGATCCTTCTGGTGTTGGGGATTCCAGAACTGGACACAATACTCCAGGTAAGGCTCTCAATGAGAGCAGAGTAGAGGGGCAGAATGGCCTCCCTCTCCCTGCTGGCCACGCTTCTTTTGATGCAGCCCAGGATACAGTTGGCCTTCTGGGCTGTGAGTGCACGTTACCGTCTCATGTCGAGCTTCTTATCAATGAGCACCCCCACTTCTTTGCAAGGCTTCATTCAAGCACATCATCCCCCATCATATACTGAAACCATGGATTGTCCCGACTCAGATGTAGGACCTTGCACTTGGCCTTGTCGAAATGCAGTTAAAAAGGAGTGCAACGGTTTGTTCTCCAAGATAACTCTTCAAAGACAGAAAGGGGCAGAGGTAGGAGCTGTATTTTGAGAAATGCTTCTTGACATTGAGATAAATTACACTGCAAGAGAAGTGAGGAAAGGCACAAACTGAGGACATCTGGAGAAAATATGGCACAGGATTGTGCAGATAGGAGACTGGAACATGGAGTGCTGTGTCCCAGTACAGCTCATCTGGGCATCTACAGGAGCAGCTCTGAAAGCTTCAGAGGGAGCCTAACCTCTCTGTCCCCTCACTGAGCAGAGATAACCACACTCAAGGAAAGGAAAACAGCAAAATCTTCCTTGAAGAGTGAGCAAAATCCCAAATGGAGCAAAACTGGTGGAAAGCACTGAAGAGAAATGGCGTGTGATGGCTGCTTTCACTGATGGTTTAGGTCTTGACTGCATTTGTGGTGTGCCAGTACTGTCACTGTATGAGGCCTTGACGTACCTCCTATGTGACCACAGTGGGCAAGGGCACAGACTGTTGAAGCATCCTCCACCACTCAGCATTGATGAATGCATCATAGGATGCCATCACAGGCACTGCAATATCTGGTGTGAAAAATACGCAGCAGAAGGGAGTAGAAAGGAGAAATGAGGAAAAAAGGAAATGGTCAGAGACAACTACTCTCCAGAACTTAATCTTCAAGGTTTTCAAGGGCCAGATTCTGCTCTTGAGTACAGGAGTGTGAATGCAAATCATGGACATCAACTTGAGTCAGGGAGTAAATGGGGAGCTGCCCGGGCAGTATGGGCTGGGAGGTTCCTCTGGGGGACAGAATGTTCCTTGTCTGTGGAAAACAGACTCAGGGTTGAGCCTCCGCACTGGTGACATTGGGGAGGAAGGTGAGGAGCTTGTTCAGCCCTGGAAGTAGCTAGAATTCACAGGACTGAAACGAGAAACCACAGGGAAATGCACAGCCTGCACTGGGCCTGTGGGCAAAGGGATATTTGGAAGCCTTTTTTGATCCGGAATGTTTCTCCCAGGAGACTGGAGTTTTCTTGGATTTGTGAATCTCTCTTCTAATAAAACCGAGCCTTGCTCTGGTGTGGCTGCTGAGAGGAAAGGAGGAGCAGTTCTACTTTTGGGTTCCGGCCAGTTCCTGCTCCTGCTGCACAGATTTTAGATGGCAATCTGGACCAGAATTTGACCCAGTGAAAGGATGGAAGAGCAAAAGATGAGAGGACTTGGTGAGAAGGTTTTCCTCTTCAGAATCCTCTTGTTTTCTTTTCTGTGTCAGGCTGGACTCCAGAAATCTTCCTTTCACTCCAGAGGATTATTGTACATTTACCCCTTCATAAAGGAGAACAGAATTTAACCTCCTATCTGCATCTGTTTTTGTGTGTGTGTGCTCTCTTTAACATATATAACCCTGAGGAAATTAAACTGAATCCAAGCCAGCCTCCTTCCTGCTTCCACCCCTCCAGGAGAGAGCCCACATTGCAAGATACCAACATATTTGCTCAGTCAGGAAGTTGGTTTTGCTGAATTTCAGGGTAAGAAAAATTTGCATCATCACTTCGTACAGAGTTTATTCTGCAGGGAGGTGGTTAGCTGTGGAGCTGTGAAACACCCAGCTGAGCATGTTTAAGTAAATTTTCTTACTGCTATTCACATGCCATGTAAAAACCAATATCACCTCTCTCCCCTGCTGGGGCATCAGGCTCTTCGAAGGATGACCACTGTAGAAGATCACCTTCAATGAAATTGTTCAGTGAAGTGAATCATTTTTGTAGGCCTTATTAGAAGAAAAAACCCATCCAACTCATCCTGTGATGATGTCTGAGATCTGAACCCGTGTGCTGGTGTGGCACAAAACTCCTCCACAGGGCATGGCATAACTGAATGGGGGACTTGGTAACCATGCCTGGCATGCTGGGACCTGCTGAGGAGACAGTGCTGAGTCCCACAAAGGAGCTCCATCCGGCAGGAGCCTCCAGACCGCTTTCCTCACATCCTCCTGGCAAGCTCCAGGTGGAAAGTAGCACTGTTAACAGTGGAAAGTAGCAGTGTTCACAGTATAAAGGCTTTTTGGCAGCTCTCACACCTCGAGGTAACCTCCCTGCCCACAGCTACAGGCTGAGTCGCGGAGGGGCACGGGCACAGGCTGGCTGTGACCAAACTGTGCAGCACTTGGCTCTTGGTCCCCTTCAGCCCCCATAGCTCTAAAACATGAATACAATATTCTTGCGGGGTCATTTTCCTGTATCTGTAATAGTGCAAATGGAAGAACAGAGCAGTAAGTGTACAGCTTCACACTAGGGATCAGCGTTTCTTGCCCTGTGAGATAGCCAGGTGCACACGGGCACCCTTGGGAATGCAAGGGCTGATGGGCTGGTGCTGCAGGACTGTGTGGGAGCCAGGTTTGTGACAGGCTTTGGCACAGGGGCTTTTGGGACTTGTCCCAAAGTAAACAAGCCCTGAATTTTGCTCAGGGACACCTTTGGAGGCAGGTATCGGAAGCAACCCAGAACTTTTCCAGGCAGCAGGTGAGCACTGTGAGCTATCAGTGTTGGAATTAATCCCTTTTTTTTCAAGCTGCAGGGCAAGTATTTTTAACGTGTTGTGTGATGCCTTCTGCAGTGAGCAGAATGATGCATTTCTCTGTTGGAAAGCAAAACAAAACTAACACGAGTTCCTCTTTCACTAGATGAGGCTGACATCACAACATTGATGAAGTGACTGATGTTTCCACATGCAGAAGTGTAGGCTGAATGAGAGCTCAAATTGGGTCAGTCTTCCAACTGACAGTGACCAGTCTTGTCATACTGTTCTCAATAGACAGAATTTGAAAGGGCTGAGAAACTACAAGGACAAGATCACTTCTTTTTTTTTCAAGTTGATGAAACTTACTTGAATTTGAAAAAAAAAAAAAAAGAAGAAAAAGCTGATTGAGTAAAGATTTTGTATGTCCTTAGTGTAATCCAAGTAGTTCTCCTATCTATGTCTCATAGAGAAATACGGCTTAAGAAACTCCAGGAAAAACAATGCATGAGCTCCAAAGAGATAATCTCAGCTGTGTATATATTTCCTGCAGTGATATATGAAGATCTTAGCAGTAAAGCCTCTTCCCTGTGGGCTCTGAATGTGTGATAAGAGCCTTCCACAGTGCACAGCTGACCTCTGACGGCTGCTGTCACACATCAGCTACTTTGCTGCCTGCAGTGGCTCAGAGGTGCTGCATCAGCATGTTCAGAGTTGACTTGCTGGTCTGTGAAATGCCACCTCTGCCCCTGAAAGTCATCCTTTTGGTATTTGCAGTTTTAAAATGCTTCTGGGAAAGTCAGTAAACTGCATGGGGCCTGGTGGAAATTCACACTTAGACAAGCCAGTGAGCCAAAAGCGGGAATGGGGAGCAGCATTGTGGCAGCACATCTTCCTCCCACACGAGTACATGAACTGACAATTTAAATACATTTACTGTTGACAGGGAATATAAAGTATGATAAAAGATTATTTTAATTCAGATACCCCCAAATGCTTATCTAACAGACTATCACAGTCTCCTACTGTGCCAAGTAAATGACATTGGAAGAGATCTTCAAATGAACATGTTGCCAACTGCAATTTCTGCTGCTGGTCTGGCTGAAATGACAGGGAACCAAACAGAAGATGAAAACATGACGATGTTTATGAAGTTGCAGAGCTGACTTCCCTTAAAAAGCCTAGTTTTCGGAAAGAGGGATTTAGTTGAGTAGGCAAGAGAGGTGAGATCAAATGAGAATTTACAGAGAGAATAACACAGAAGAATGTTATTTATAGGGCAGCTCTGCATAGGCTCTGCATAGTTCATCAGCTGCAGTTTTACTTCTCCTGTGGCCTGAACTGAACAGGTGGATCCGTTTTGAAAGCCAGATTGCCAAACTGCCTTAGTACTGAGCCACATCTTTTATAATCCACGTGTCATCACACAGATACCCTTCCTTCAGCCTGGGTGTCAAGGTAGAATACCAGCCGGACCCAAGTGAACAACATCTAACTGACCTCTGGGGCTGCTGAGCCTTGCAGCAGGAACAGCACATTAGCAACGTGCCCCATTCCGGCTTTTGTGTGTGCCACCCTGTCCTTGCTGCAGTTCTGCAGTGAGTTGTTGTCCCACCTTCTCACTGCAGCTTGTAATGTACCCCCGAGCTGGGCAGAGAAACAAGGTTGTACTTATTTGTGTATGTTGCACGTATTTTCTCATGTACCCACTTTGGTGTACTGAATTTCACCCAAGCTAACCAAACCCTTCTGCCCAGCCAGCCTCAATCTTCCTCCCTGGAGGTGTTTCCTCCCTGGCATTCAATGCTTCTTCATCAGAGTGCCCCACATGTTAATAGTTGTGGGAAAGTTCAGATGTAGTTCACAGATGTCTTTGTATGTCGGGCATTTCTCCTGACAGTCTTGGCTGCCTCATTCCTAAGCAGATTTCTATATTTGTGCCTTCTCAACACTGGCACAGCAGCACTGAAGATCAGCTGGGGGATTCCAGCTCTGGAGGGCCTCACCAGCCTTGCTCCTTCAGAAATCACGGCAGGACCTCAGTGGGTTTGGTGGCAGCAGCAAAGGTCTTTGCACTACCAGCCGGCATTGAATGGAAAATTGATCCTGCTCCATCATGACAGGTGAGGGAGAAAGGGTGGGTGGAGTGCTTCCTTCTGCCTTTGCTAGGAGGGTAAAACAAATCCTTCATTCTTTAGGACCTGATCTGCTCTTGCAGCTTACTCCCCACTTCATAATCCCTTTCAGTGACATCACAGTTACTGCTGTGGCCGCCAAGGTGATGTCACAATGAGAAGCTTATGAGTGTAAATGGGGAATAAGTCACAAGGACAGATGACCTCGAAAGGAGCTAATATCCTATTATTATATAAATGTCCCTAATACTTATATAAATGTGCTAGTAATGAAAAATAAGAAAGGAAAAACGGCCTAATGGTCTATCAGTGTATGTGAAGATGTGTGTAAAATTGACATTTTCTCACAGACCTGTACATACATTATTAGTTGTTCTCTAAAAATCTTTCTACTATTATCTCAATTTACATAGCTGCTCAGGCTTTTAAATCAGGCTCAGGACCCTTCCTCATTTAAAAATACTATTATGTTTAAAATTAAGAGAAAAGCACGAAAGTTCTTCATATTTTGACGTCTAATAACCACTTACAAGCTTAGGGATAGCTAAGCCTCTCAATAAAATATAATCTACATTTCAGTGTCAGGAATGCATTAAATAATTTGAACATATAAAAGCAAGGAAATGTGTCTTTTCTGTGAAGTCCCTGGGCTCCATGGGGAGCGCCATAGACTAGGTGTAAATATGAAGCTATCTAATTATTAGCTGTTGTATTTTTATGATAAATAGGAATCAATAAAATGGAAAAATAGGTACAATTTTATCCCAGAAAAAGCTTTATTGCAGCTATAAAAATTATACTTCATCTGCTGAACTAAATTCTTGGAAGCTGGAAATAATGTTCAGACTCTCTAAGGCTTTTTTTTTACAGATGTCTTGTCTCCATTGTGCTACTTGGTTTATTATTTTCCATGGCCAAACATTTGTTACATTTTCTCCTGGAAATTTTTTAATGGATTTTCTTGCTTTGATAGGATAAGGTGCATATTTGAATGCCTCTAGGGTTAAATAATTTCACATCAACACTTGCAAGCACAAAGTCTGGATCTTCGGTAGATTTTTACATTATGCAAGTAGATGTTTAAGGTACTTAATACTTTCTAACCTCTAGTGCCCTTTTTGCACAGAGACAGGCAGTCAGCAGGGATTAATCTGATCCTAATTAACCACAAACTCTTCTGATATTTGGTCACTGCACAGTAGCGTGCTGCCAGGTACACAGAGGTAAACTGATCTGGATTATCTACCGGTGCATGTGCTTCACAGAGGGAGGTCTGGTGCTCCCTGTTGTGGGTAAGTTACAGGCAGATACAGCTTTAAATGCAGAGTAGGGACACCACTGTACGAAGCTAGAGTTACAAGGAAAAGGGAAGGCACTAAACTGAAGGCCTTTTCCTAATGCCTTCCTATCAAGGTTTCCTTTTTTTCTAGATAGCATTTGTCAGTGTGGCTCTGCAACCGGGCAGAAAGTGAAAAGAATGAAAATCCAAAGAGAAGATCAACTCCTTTTTCAGCAGCAAAGGACATGACTTTGTGGATAGAAGTTCTCTCTCTTTCCCTGCCCTGTGTACGAGTGCCATGTTTGATGGAGCCTTGGGAAAGAAGTGAGTGTGTGAGTCTATTTTCACGCTACTTACCATGGCTCTCATCTTCTCTTATCAAGTAGCTAAGCTCTGCCCTCCTCTCATGAAGTGGAAAGCAGAGCACTGAAGGTCTTCTTCAGCCTCATGGTAGTCCGTAAATGAAAACCAGCATGCAGTGAAGTGAGTAAGGAAGGTACGAGAAGAGTCTTACTCTGGTGATGGGGAGCAGCTGCTATGAGAGCCTTGCACGGCTGCGGGGTTGCAGGCAGCAAGAATTCCCTGAGAGGAGGGGAATGCATCTGCTCTGTATGTGTGAGGAGGAGGTGCAATGGAGACCTGCAGGAGGCACAGAGATCACAGCAAAACTCTCAAGCTGCTGTGGTCCAGGTGTCCTGGTACAACCCGAAATCTCGAAACAGCCTCCCTGAGACCAGCCTTCTGCTCTCTCCTTTCTCCCAGAATGGGATCAATCATAGCCTGCAGTGTCTTCCACCAGGAAAGGCAAAGCCTTTGGCTTACTATCCCTACTGAGGAACTGCTAAGTCAAGTATTGCTACCTAGTGATCCAGGTGAAGGGCTCATCCCGTCTTTGTGACTGCTGTAAGAGACAGCTCAGGAGACCTGAAGGGACAGCCACGCACAAGAATGAAGAATCCTGCTGGAGAAAATGCAAGGTTAGTTTACGGCAGTGAGGATGAGAGCAGGGAGAAAAAAGGAAATCCAAACTGGATTGATAAATACATTCACAATGGCATGAGAATGTGGTAATTGAAGTTAGTCAAAGCCAGTGCAGAAGAGAGCATTAAGGGGTTGGTTTACAGCAAGGTGGATGGATAGGTTGCACCTGCTGCTGGTGTCCAATTTACTGTGACCTGGCTGATTGGCTCAGAAAGGGACCACTTTGTGTGAACATGTTCCCTTCATTTATACACCACCGTTTTCCTGCTGACAGTCTTCTACACAAGAAATATGCATTTATAGCAGATCTCTTTTGCTTTTTCCAACAAGGAATCTACCCTAGCACACATCCTTCACAGGCTTGAGCAGGTCTCCAACAGCTCAGACCTGGACCTCGCACTTGGTTCCTGAACAGGGAGATGCAGCAGCTGAGGCCAGCTTGTCCTTTTTCTCCCTATGGAGCACCTAGGGGTACCATTGTTCTCCTGGAAGGAAGACTGCCCTCCAAAGAACAAACCAGGGGCTTTTCTCACTAAGATACAAAGCAGATTTCTTTACTCTTTGGGAAAGAGCTCAGGAAATCATCCACCTGACACCTCTGCCAGTGGCTGGCCCTGTGCCACCCATATCCCCTTCCCTATAATGGCCCTGTGCTGTCTCCTGGCTCTTCCTCAGCTCCCTTCCCTCCCACCTCTATCACAACATGGGTGTCCTGCAGCTCTCTCTGGCTCTGGCATCCAGGTTTCACCAGTGGCAGATGCATTTCTTCTCTTGCAGGTATGAAAGAGGGTGCAAGGATAAAGGTGCAATGCAGGGTGAGAGCTGAAGCTGCTTCGTGGCTTTCAGTCCCACAGGAATAAGCAGTAATGTGCAGTTGCACCTTCCCGCCCCCTGGTATCGGGAGGCGATGCAGCAATACCAGGATTAGTCCACTGTCTGCTAAGGCAACAGAGAAAACTGAGTACAGGAGGTGGAAGGAAAAGTTTGTTGCAGACCCAAACTGAGCCTTACCCAGTGTTAATGCTGGATGTTAGCAGCTACAGCTCTTGATCTTCATGACAGCGGCATGGCCAGACCGGTACTTGAATAGGGAGCCAAGATATTAAAATAATTTTTTTTATCATAACTACACAACAAAGCTTGCTGCCTGCAGCTTCCTACAGACCCTAAGCCCTGCTGGACTGTTGCCTCTGTCGGGTTGTCTCTTTTTTGATGGACTTCTGCAGGCTGGTAGGATCACCCTTTTGCTCAGGGGAAGAACTTTGACTTTTTTTCCTATATTGCTGTGAATGCTCCTACAGATGGAAAAAGGAAGCAGTGGAACAAAGGTCAGCGGAGAAGAAGCTCCTAGAAATGGGATCCTGAAAAAAAACTTGCTGAAGCGGCTAAAGTTAGGCAAGTTCACCAAGGAGCTACATAGGCTTTCTTCTGATACTGTGGTGACTGAAACACTACCAGTCCTCTGAACACAGCATGATTCACTGCTTGGGGTCTACCTTTGTTCAGACTGCTCCAAACAGAAGAGCCAAAAGTCAGCTTGGGCCATAGAAGTAGGTGACCACATACTAGCATGAACGAGCGCTGTTTTCCAGCATAGTTTGTCTGTTCTCTATGCTCATTCTTCTTTTTTTTTTTTTTTTTTCCCCTCTTACCTCTGAAACATTCCCCTCTGAGCCACAGCAGTTCTTAGAAATCAAGAGATTTAAAATAATCCCCAGAGTGGTAGTAATTTTGGGAAGCTGCCCTCTCTCATATCAGTGTGCAGCCTGCTTCATATCCAGCCATGAGCTCTTTCTGACACAGCTGGAGTCTGGCAGAAGAGAGCTGGCTCCAAGCTGAGCTCTCAGAGATCCAATGCAGGCTTTATGGAAAACATGCACTGCCTTCTCCCCCTTTAAACTGAAGTCTGCTGGAATAGGCATCCAACAAGATAATACTGTTTTGTTTAGGTTTCTCTCTTGTAAGCAGAATTATATTAGACCTAGGGTTGGTAACATAATGTTATTCTCAGTTTTACTCCAAGAAGACTGGGGTATCAAGTGATTGAGGGTCTTGTGTGAAGCCACGCAGCAGGCATGTGCCATTCGCTACAGGATGGCTGCTGGTGTTTCATTTGATTTTGTTCTCTGTGCACTTCTGTCTAGAGATACCTTTCAACCGGGACCCTCAGCACTGTTATATTTCCCAGCCCCTGAAGTAGTATGTTTGAAAATGGGAAATCTGTGTTCTGGAAGAAAACAAAATCAAACTGTTAAACTATGTTGTTTCATTAAAAACATTACTAGTAATAGAAAAGAAAAAGTGTTAAAAGCTAATTGCTCTTTCTGAAGGTCAGTTCTTCGAGGACACAACGATGCGCTGATTCTCCTTGAGATGTGGCATAGCACATATGCTCACTGCATGACTGTTGTATAAAACATTTACTTTTCAGTGAATTTTTTCCCCTGTGCTTAACATGTCTCTGTTGCTGCTTTGTCTCATAACAACTCTATTAATTATGAAAAAGTGTCAAAGGACCAGCTGATGAATGCATGAATCATGAAATTAAGAAATTATTGTTCTCTAATGTTTTCTTTCTTTTAGAAACAGAAGAGCTATCTCTGTCTGTAAGCACTATTGTCAAATATAGGAACATTTAGTATTTTAATTCCTTGCAAAATAAGACTCTTCTTTTACTTCAGCATTTCAAGAAGAGTAAAAATATTCATAGTTTGTTTAGGGGAAAATAGAAACAGCCAGCAGTTGTCACAGTGTTGTAATTAATTTAATTTTGGATTGATCCGTTTGCCTGGATCTTTATGACCCTGAAGAATTCCAAATACTTATCAGTCAGTCATTTAAATTCCTCAGCTAAAGCCCATACTTCATTAAATAAAGAAATAAAAGGGTCTTGATATGCTTTTCTTTAGGCCAGTCACTCCATAGTTTGAAAATACAGATTGCAGCATCTTAAAGTATTCTCAGGAATTTCCTTTTTAAATTGGAAAAGAGCTTTCTTTTTCTCTATACAGTTTGTCACATTCTCACAATGACATTTTCTTGCTTATCCCTCTCAGGACTGACTCCAAGTGCCACCTGCAGTGGTAGCAGGAGACCATGAGACATTACATTTACTGGTGACTGCGCTAATTTCATCAAGCAACTATAGGTTGTTGGGTGTTGCAATGGCCTTATGAAAGGCAAGAGGAAAGAGAGAAAGTGTGTACTTAGAAGATACATAGGGAAAAATTAAAGATATATGAGAACATTTGTGTGCATGTACTGACTTATTGAAGACATTGGGGTCTAATGGGAATATTGTGGAATGGAAAGAAAACAGAAAACATGAGACTGTAGGAGTGTATGTCCCAGATTCTGTACTTTGTTCTGGGTGCGAAGAAAAACAGAGGTAGGCAAACCTGTAGCATGTATCCTGCTTAGATACAAATCACACTGGAGAGAAGCAGAAAATGCCTTTGAGCTTTATGGGTGAGATGGGAAATGGCTTGAAGGCCAAAAGAAGTGAAGATATTGCCACAGAAACCTTGAAAATGGTGCTCAGCATGGAACAACCTGTCCATCCTCCCCATGTCCCAGCCGCTGTCTCAGTGCTCAGCATGACCTACATGGTCACCTCTACACAGACTCCAGTCAATGGCAGAACAAGGGTGGGTTCCCTCTCATCTTCCTTCAGCTGCTTCCATGTTAGGTTTCCTGGGATACCTCAGTGATGGGACACCACAGCAGGGCTGTGAAGGACACACATGTGCATCCTCCCCTGTCTGATCCGCTGTGCAGTCATAAAGCCTCCCAGGGGCTCCTCCTTCCCTGCCTCCCACCACCTTCTCTGAGCAGCTGAGGCAAGATGCTCTGAAGTCCTTCTGCTGAAACTTTCCACTTTGCATAATTCCAGTGAAGTCTGTAGGAAGTCAGGGTGTCTATAAATGGATGCAGCCAAGCAAAGACGCTGGGCACACAAGCTTTTTTCAGACTGCTGTGTCTGAGGTAGTGAACCAACCATGTAAGAAATGGTTAACTGCTGCTGAGATTTTTTTGGGATCCCAGTGCTCTGGTGAGCTGCAGTAAGGTGCATCATGGTATGGAAGGGCAACATAATATTCTTTTTCCGATCACCAGTAACCTCACAGCCAAATTTCTGTTGGTGTTATCAAGTACAGCGTGTTTCTGAGCATTCAACCTACTTTTGTCCCTGCATTTTTAGGATGGTGCAGCTGGTTTGTTTTACACTTCTAGGTTTTCACCTTTCATCCGTTTTTTCCATTCTCTTACGTTGTGACGAGCACTACAAACCAGTATCTGGACCTGAATTGCTGCCAAAGGGGAAGCTGAAATCAGAAGCAAATTAGACCCATTTATAAACCAAAACTGAATAGATTTTTTTTCTGCAATTTTTGTTTCACAATATTACGCACTGTGATGACTTTAAGGGGAAAAGCAGGTTGTAAAGAGACTCGGAGTGCCAGCGCTTAAACTTAGTATTCCAGACAGACTCTAGACTTCAGAGTTTCTTGCCTGGTCACACAGTGTGGTGGCCCTTGTCCAGATCTGATGGGTTGCCCCTGCCCATTTCCTCAAGACAGCAGAGCAGCGTTTAACTTCTTTCCTATGATGCTCCTTCTTCTGTCAGGCCGTGTGGCCCATGGAGATGCCCCTGCACATATACTGTGTATAGATGTATGCTACATCGATGTTACAAAACTTGCAGATCTGCTTTTTGCCATCCTACTTGCCTCTCAGGGGCAATGCCAGCACCTACCAAGCTCTGGAATATGAAATGTTCCGTTTGTAAACATAGCACTGTCGTGTTAGTTACTAAACTCAGTTGAAGCAGCTGATGCCCTTTAGTAGGACCTGTGCTCTTGTACCTGTAGGTTTTGCTCTTTCTAAAGTCCAGATTGCATGCAGGGTCTTCAGTGAAGTTTCCCAGGAAAACAGCTTCAATTTTCATGGAAAAGTTGTTGCTCAGTGCCTGAGACTGCCGTTCCCTGAAGAGTCCAGTTCTAAGAACCAGCAACAAGAAATAAGACTGACTGTTATTCCTACCACCTTGGGGAGAATCCTGTTATATAAAAATTTGATGTAATTTAATGTAATGTAATGTAATTTAATTTAATTTAATTTAATTTAAAATCTTTTTTCTATATAGCTTTCTATTAACGTACCCAGAATCTTAACTCCTCTATCACAGATTGCAGTCCCCTGTCTATACTTCTCATCCATCCATATATCAAGAAACCTTTTTTTTTATGCTAGTCCTTACATGATTGCATATCATATTCAGAATTTTTCACACTTCTGAAAGTCCATATGGTTGTCAAATTCTTTTCTGATGCCACTTGTTTATGACTTCAAAATAATCAACATGGATTCACACATCCGCCCCCCTCGCCCATTTTTTTTCCCCCCCAAGTGTCTTTTTGTACATAACTCCAATAAGATTAATTCACTTCTCCTCCAAATGATGCTGCCAAACTTAACACATCATCAGAGGAGGCCCTGGGAAAAAAAATCTGTTCCATCTTGCTATGCTCTTCATTCATGTCAGGCTACAAGCTAGCTGTCACTCCAGAGAGTAGCCAAGTTTTATTTGGACCGTCTACCAAAAATTGCAGCATCAGAAAAGGTTCTGGTGTCCTGGTGTGTCTAAGAGGCAACGACCCTCCACGCACATAGCAGAGCAGGGCGTACCTGCAGCTGCATCTTTGCAATGTCGCTGAATGATTCCTAGTGATGCTGGAAGCAGTTTTGTATGCTGCAGTATGCTAGAGATAAAGTAAGTACCAAATCACTTTGATTTAGTAAGAAGATGTTAAGAACAGGAGTTGGCAGGAGGAAAGGAGCGTAGGTCCTATCTTGCTTTGTTCTGGACACAGAGCTGCAGGTGCAGCCCAAGATTTGGATCCTGTCTGAAGAGATGAGATGGAGGATGTGTCAGGTAACTGGGAGCAGGGAGAGCAGGAGCACCTCCAGGCTCGTGTTGGCCAAGGATGGGTTAGTGTGGTACGAAGTGTGATTTTTACGGGCCTGGTGTTTTGTGAAGGAGAGGGATGAACTAGGTGGGAAAAGAAAGAAAAGTAGGGGTAAGATTAAGGGAAGGAGGGGAAGGACAGGAAAAAGGAGTGTCTGTAGGGACAGGTTGCATAAATCCAAGGGAACTCATCTGCAAAGTAAGGGGCTGAAACAGAAAACCAGCCCACCAGCTCAGATCGAAGGTTGTCTCAGAAATCTGGAAAACATTCTGTGCACTTGGGCTGGGCTGGCAACCTGACAGCTTCAGCACCCTTATCCTCTGGGGCTGACAGGTCCCCTCCACCATCTCCATATTTCACCCAGATGCCTTGAAGAGCAGAGTCTTCCATGGCCTTGCAAGCCCGAAGCTGGTACACCAACTGTGCCTATAAAAAGGGAGGAAGGTCACAACTTGATCCTACCTTTCTGGTCCTCTCCTGCCTTTTGGCTTTCCCAGCAGTCCCCTGACCTCATTGCCAGCTCTTGCATCCCCATCTCCTACCCAGGTGGGCAGCAGCGGCACCCCTGGTGGTGGTTGTTCCCACTACTGCCTGGTGGTTGTTCCTACTACTACACCATAACTCCTTTCTTCAAATTTCTGCCGTCTTCACACACGTGGCAGACTGGGAACGATCATCCTCACCCCTCCTGTGGGACAACCACAGAGCAATTAGCTCTTGAAAGAAAACAAGTCAGCAAAGTGCTGGAGAGAGAAACTTAAGGGCAGTGGCTACATTTCTGTGGCTTACGTGGCACAGGTGAATGCTAGAAACTAGTTAAAATCCATGAGCAGAGCCACCGAGTAATTAATAAAAGCTTTTCTTTCTTGTGAAGAAAAAAACCCACACAGGAGGAAAAAGTGGGACTTACAGCCACGTCATAGCAAACCATGTGAATAAAACACCTGCTCCTAGTCTCAGTCCAGTTAAAAAAAATATTTATATATATATATCTGTCCATGCAACAGCACATGCGAACTGCAAAAAGATGGCTGTTAAGTCACCAAAGCAGGAGGAATTATAGAATTGGTATTATGTGTTGCATTCTTACACTATATCTGTTCCAGGAGGCCCTGTCACTGAGTTCATTACACCTATGCAGCAGGAGAGCTCTGGTGGCACTGCTAACCTCACAAGAAGCATTGTCTTGGCAGGGCTTGGGTCATACTTAGCAGATTATCTCCGTACCAGGAGGGCTAAAATTTTCATCAAAGTAAATAGTGGAATTTGCGGCAGCCAGCCGGCTTACAGCGCTGCGCTCAAGGGCTTGTTCACAGCAGATGCTCAGCTCCATCCCGAGTGCAGCCCTGGGAAGTCACCCTGTGGGCTGTGGCTCTGGTGCAGCAAAATGAGATGGCTGAGCCGTTTGGGTGATCAGGCTATTGGGTTATTCTGTTCCCCAGATTTGATATTGAAGGGAGGGCAATAGGTGGAGTGAAAGCCCAGCACAGGCACTGTCAGCAGCAAACCATAGAATCATAGAACCGTAGAATCATAGAATCGTAGAATCGTAGAATCGTAGAATCGTAGAATCATAGAATGGTTTGGGTAGGAAGGGATCTGAAAGATCATATAGTTCCACCCTCCCCCGAGATCAGGCTGCCCAAATACTGAAATGCAGCGTACATCGAATGCGAGGGCAGACATCCTGTGGGTGGGGATGGCTGGGACAAGGTTTGCTTTCTACAATGCTGTGATGCAAATGCCACTATGTTCACCTTATGCTCTTCAGGGACACTTGCTGCAAAGCTCTTGGTGGGCCCTGGGGAAGGGGACACATCTCAAGCTGTGCCAGGCACCACTGTGGGCTGCAGAAGGCACTGTACTAAAGGGTCCCCTGCAGGTGTCACCCACTGGGGTTGGCAGCTCCTTGCGCTGATGCTCATGTGCATGAAAACCACGAGATGGCACTAGGAACTTTTGCAGCCTGGTGGCTTCCCAGTGAGATACAGACAAAAAATTAGCATGCTGCATTGCTGTGATCCCATCACAAAATACAGGTACTTTGCAGTCATGGGCATGTGAACAGGGTGTTTCTCTTACTGACTGGTCAGCTTTGCTTAGATCCATTTCCATTTAATTACCTACTAATGGTCAGCAGTTTTTATTTATGATGGGCAGAGTGGATTAATGGCCCACCTACTAAGCTATTTTACATATATATTTGTGTATGCCTCATATATTCAGAAAAAAGTGATTAAAAAGGACAAATGATTTTAAATGAACCATGCTTAACGCAAAAGGCTGAGTCAAAGCAGAGACAGAGTGCGCTTGTTCAGTCGTGAAGCATTCCAAGACTCCAAATGCTCTTTGTGTGGCCAAATTGAAGTAACATTCTCTCTATCTTAAAACTGCTAAATAAAAGCAAGCTGAATACTGATCTCCATCCCCAAGGGCAGCCCAGCCCTGTTTGAATCATTTCCACAGCCTTCAGAGCTGTCCCACTGGTCACAGGCATACCACGGAGCAGCCTGCTTGGCTTCCCTTCTGGACTGCTGTGGGATCTTTACAGCTCTAGGGCACAATTATCCCTTTTTGCAGGGTAGATTGTTATGCAAAATAAAGTGTAGACTGTGTTGCAGCCTATATGAGAGGCGTGTTTACAGCACGACCTAGAAGGGTTGTGTTTCATGCCCAGTGGGGTGCCCAAGGGCATGTGGGAGTACAGGAGGATGGAAAGTCTGATGAGACAGTGTTGGAGACAGAGGGGTCCAGGCTTGATGTAGCCTTTTCTGAAGCAGGAACAGTCCTTAGGGTGAGGGGCACCAGGCAGTGCCTTGGAGAAAGCTGTTTGAGGAGGTTCAAAACAGAGCCAACAAGCAACCAAATGATCCAGTGTCTGAACCTTCTCCCTGTCCCTCTTGAATTTACTATTGTAGACATTTCCCATCATAGGATTTACAGGGCCTTGCAGGGCTTTCAACACTTAGTAGCTGGATTCCTCCCTCACATGCACACGTGCAATATGTTTCCTTCCAGTCATCGCACAACCTGTTTGTTCCTGGGCTGAGGGGGACAAGATCCTTCCCAGGTACAGAACTAACTTTGCCCAGAACTCTGCAATGACTTCTGGAACAGGAAGGGCTCAGTGAAGTTCTCTGAGTGAAGGCTGCAAATAAACATGACTATCTTCTCCCATAGGGCTTGAATTCAGTACAACTAATTGCCCTGAACTGCTGTGGAAACCCAACAAATGGAAAGATATTCGACAGGAAGTTTGACAAACTGATCCATTGGTAGCACAATGTAGCAGTTGGTCACACAGTGATCTGAACACAGTTTTTGGCTCAGGAAGTCTGGACATAGTGTAAATTTAGCAATTTACGCTATGCTGAGTCCTGGAAGCTTGGAAAGGACGCCACAGGGAGGATTGTCCTGTACTCACAGGATCACTGTTCGGCTCAGATGAGAGAGAATTCATTATCAAAACAGAAATAATTTTGAGTTAGTTTGAGGAAGAGTCAACACAGTTTTATAAAAGGAAATCACACCTCATAAATCTATTAGAGGCTTCAAAAGGCATCAACAAATAGGTGTACAGTTTTCCAAAGCCCTTCATCAGAGCCTCTTAAAGAAACCATGCTGTGTGGGTTTAAGAGGTAAGATTGTGTGAATAAAGGACTGATTAAAAGGCAGGAAACAGAAGGTAGAAATAAATAGCCAGTTCTGACAGTGGAAGGAGGTTGGCAGTGGAGTCATGCAGGGATTTGTACTCAAACTTACATCGTTCAGCATGACTTAAACCTGGAAAAAGTGGAGTTTCATCATATGGGAGTTTGATCGAAGTTATTAAGCATCCAAGACAGTAAATATCATGCACAACTGAGGAAGCTGCAGAAAAGTCTCACAATAGACAGCAACTGGGCAACAGAAAGGCAGAAGAAATTCAAGGTAGCTAATTCTAAAATTAATTACATTAAAAAAATGTATTTATGTATACATGATAGTAGGCTCTGAGCTGACTTATACTGCTTGTGAGTCAGGGCTAAATAAAAAATCTATGAAAAGGGTAGCTCAGCACTCAGCTGTAGTCAAAGCAGCAAGTCACATTCTTAGGAAAAGAACAAAGAATAGGGCCACAAAGATGGCCACAGAGTTGGAGCACCTCCCATATGAGGACAGGCTGAGAGAGTTAGGGTTGTTCAGCCTGGAGAAGAGAAGGCTCCAGGGAGAGCTTCTAGCAGCTTTCTAGTACTGAAAGGGAGCCTACAGGAAAGATTAGGAGGCACTCTTTTATCAGGGAGTGTAGTGATAGGATGAGGGGTACTCAAAGAAGAGGGCAAGACCACAAGTTCAAACATGGGAAATTCTGACTGCAGATTAGGAAGCAATTCTTCACCACAACAGCAGTTAAGCACTGGCACAGTCTGCCCAGAGACACTGTGAAATTGACACCTCTGGATATTGTCAAACGTGATCAGATGAGATCCTGAACAACCTGATTTGAATTCAAAGCTTTGAGGTTTGAGCAGATTTGTGCCTGCTTTCAGCAGACACTGGATTAAATGACTTCCAGAGGCCTCTTCCAATTCCTGATGTTTCTATGATTCTATAACCACCATATAAACACATATAAACCTCACTTTGTTAAACCATAAAGCCAAGAACAAAGCCAAACCTACATAGCTTTGTATATACAATGCAATATTTATGTGTAGGCACATGCCATGAGGGGAATAAAAAAATGTATAATAGATACCACAACACATTAATGGAAACAATAGGGAAGCACTATTATGAAGGCCAGTGTACATGAAACAAACCAAGATGAGATTTAAGCATGCAGGATTACTGATCTGTGTCATAGCTCCCATTTTATCATTCAGCTTTACTGGAGCAAATGATTTACAATAACACTGTAGGATTCAAAAGATCCTGTCTGCAGAGGCAAAGCTGAGTCCAACATAAAAATATTTTTGCTATGTTTATTTTGTAATTATCCCATTGACTCACACTGCCAAGAGCTGGAGAGCTTGTGTCACTCCATTCATTCTGAAGCCTCGTTAAAATAGTCAGTGAGTCTGCAATTCTTTATAAATGAACACGCAGAAGGCTGAACACAACTGACTTTTCACCTCTATTTTATTTCACAGAAGCAATGCATTTCAGGGGTTGAGGAGGAGAGAAAGTTCAGGGAAAACCTGCAGTTCTCATATGACATTGTTCCTAATTTAACCAAAACAATATGATACATAAGTAAATGCCATGAAACTTATGCATAATCAAGTCTCTGAAGAGATCAATCCCTTCTTAAGCAACGGCAAGAGAATTAAGGACTCCTAACTTCAGTGAAACACTGTTCAAAATCTGACTTTTTAAATTACAGACAAAGTTCTTCTGTACACTATCATCTCTGTTTTCCTGACAGTAGGACACCCAAGTTATTAAAAAATTTGGTTGCAAGCACCATGAATGTAAACACTTCAAACTTTCATTTCTAGTTAAGTATCAGTAAACATAACAGAAATATTTGCAGGGAGAACCAGTGGAGACAGCATAAATTCAGAGTCTGTGGAGGCTCATTTGCCTTTCTTCTCATATGAATTAACGTGGTAAAATCTGGAGCTGAGATGTCTGCAGGGCTGCTGGTTAATGCCACACATAAGCCTCACGACTGACACTTGAGCTATCCTGTGCTTGTTTGTAGACTTCCACTACCAGTGCTTCCAGCTGTGTAAGGAGGCAGTCCCTTGATGTGCTGAACTCCTTGCAGAAGCACACCCTGGGCAGAAGGATGTTTCAAAGCTTCCTCTTCATCGAAAGCCCCAATCAGCTTCGGTTGAGAGTCTGGATGTTGGCATGATTCCAGGATCAGATAGATCAGCTCAAACCAGCTCTCTGAAGACTTTTTGATTTCATGTTCAGATCAAATGTTATCTGTATTATTAAAATATTTTGAAAAGACTTTTCTTTCCACTCTCCCAAATAATGAATATTAAAATTTTTAACATATTCAAATCAACTTATTTCTATTGTTTGTCATATCTGGAAGTGGCTAGTGGTGAAATGGCTGTCCCATGAATAATGCTATTTCATAATTTATTTTTGTACTACCACAAATAAGACAGAAAATAATGAATTGTAAGTTCAAACCTGTGGAGTCTGACTGTTCTAGGCATCACTGCTCATACAGTCAATTGAGAGCTGATGGAAAAAACTTCTGGTCTGACTTCACAGTGTTTTATAATAGTTTTGACAGGGTACAAACAATGACACAGAGCACAACTTTGGATAACATGGATCTGAAATGTTCAGATGGGCATTTGATCTAAGGGACATGAAAGTCAGAGGAAAGACTGTATGGGCTCTGAAGGAGTGCAAGTAAACACGTGCACACCATGACAAATCCTTCACTAGTGTTATTTCTGGTCCCAGACCTTTCTTAAGAGAACAGTTTACCCAAAACTGCAGTAAGCCTAAACAGTTTTGAGGGCAGGAGGAAGCTGATAATCTCCTCTGTTCTTAGAGCTTGAATAGATTTTCCTATTTATACACTGAGTTTAGCACAAAAGACAAATTCTACCTCTGGTACATGCTATGACAGCATCTCACAAAGAGGCTTGGACTGATGCCTTTTTCCCTGTGTGGAAAAAATGACAGCAAAAGGAAAAAGCCTTGAGGAGTATCATCCTGACTCTTAACTGTCACTCTGGCCTCTTCTGGGCTGGGGGTACATAGAATCCCCCTTCCTCCCCAATAAACCCGCACTCAGTTTCCCTAGGCTTTCTTCCAGAACCGTTTGTACAAACCACATTTACTTAAAGAGGCCAGGGAAGCTGTTCCACTTTTTGTAATTATTATGTAGATTATGTGTGTGCTTCTCTCTCTTTTTTTTTTTTTTTTATTTCCCAAAGCAGCGATTCTCCTGAGTAAAACTATCTGAAAATACAGTATACATTTTTCTCCTCAAATGTATTTTTATTCCATACACCACAATGCCAATGCCATCATGGTAGATCTTCAGCATCTATACCTGTATACAGGTTACATACAGCATTATGCATATACCTTCTGACATGGTTATTTTCTCACTGGCCAGACCAGAGCTGCAATCAGCGTCACTTCTCTGCCAAAAAGGTAACTTTTCAGAACGTGCATAACGCAACCTGTACATATAACTTTAATCTTGGTGAAGGTACTTAGCTCTCCTATTAACAGCTTTTTACTTACTTTTTATTTTCAAATATCAAATGAATTGGAGCAGAACAGGTTATCCAGAATGTGTATTTCAAAAGCATCACTTGAAAAGTCAGTAAAATACAATCCATTCTCCCTTCAGAGAGAGGTATTTGAGAAGAAATGTGTTTTACTCAGAAAGAAGTATGCTTCCATTGGAAATACGAAGAATAAGTTTTTGCATTAATGATTCCTAACAGAAAAAACATGGAACTGCCATGTATTTTGGATTAGCGGTGGAGCAATATATAAAAATGCTGGGTGATGTTCCTTCTTTAGTATTCCAAAAAGGTAAGCTCTGATTAGCAAGCATGGTGTATTTGGGTTTACCATTGTCTACACAAGTGGGTCAGATAACAGCCTAGAGGGCTCCTGTCCAACTGGAAAGGACAGGCTTTTTGAGTGGGTGGGCTGAAAATATTCTGTAAGGTTTCCCTTTTGGCACTTCCCATATCTTGGTCAAAGCAACAGCAGAGCTTCTTCTTCCTTGGTGAAAGTGTGAAGCTTCTCCCCACCTCAGCACTGCCAGCTCTCAGAAGTTAGAAGGAATTGTGTGTGTCCTCACAGGAAATGTTTTGCCTGACTCTACTGGAGGAGATGTGTTACTGGGACCTGCTGTGCTCAGAGCTGCCTTTGGAACTTGTGAAAGGAAAAGAAGACCTCTCTCTTCTCCCATCTTTCCTGAGTCAAGGGAATTTCTCAGAAAAGTTAAAGCAGTTTGGTGTCACAAAACATCAGTTTCTTCCAAAGAAATCTGGATTATTGTGTGCCTCTCACAGCATTTCCTTCACGACGACTCCAAAGGGCAGTCACAGGAACGACCCACTTTGCACTGCCATGGACAAACCTCTGATTATCCCCTCCAACACAAACACGCTGTGTGCAAGCTCAGACTGTTTTATTGTAAATAATTTGGAGACATACATCTCTGAGGGATCTGAATGCTTTCTTCAAACATTTAGCATGTTCTGCTACATCACCTTCTCCTCTGTGAGGAACTTCCTGCTAGCTCAAGGTGCACCCACTGCTCTTATTCACAAGTAGGACACGTTTGCCCTTGAAGGTGTAAGACAAAGAAACTTCATATGTAAAATTCTTCTTCTTTAGCTGGTGAAGCTGGGCAAACACTGCCACAATCACTCAGAGAACAAGGAGCTGCTCTGGAGGACTGTTGGGACTGTTGTTTGGAGAGAGATGCTGATGTGAATGAGCTGGATGACCATACAGAGAGAGGAGGCAGTGGACCATCAGCTGACTCAAAGATATTGTGCATAGCTGATACAGGCCTTCCACTAGTGGCTGCCCATTTAGTTTTACCAACAGTTTGCTTCTGTGGGGGAAGAGAGGCTTCCAAATCACTGCAAAATCCATTAAGGACAGAGTATGCAGAGACCACAGACAGGTCTGAGAAGGACAGCTTCATCCCTGTATCTACATCAGTCTCCTGGCTGCCCTCCAGGTCATCAATGTTAAGCCTGGGACTGCATCTCCATGTTTTTAACCTGGCTGCAGGTGACCCAGAATTTAAAAACTGAAATGGCTCACTGAAATGAAAAGTCTCTGAGGCTGAGGAGGTGTTCACTGTGGGCAAGCAGAACAGAGACTTGCTTCGTTGAAATGACCATGAAATACTGGAGGCACTGCTGGATCTGCGTGTGAAGTCTCCTTGATCACTGTGTCTCAAGTCCTCCTGGGAGAAACCAAGATGATGACCAAGGCCATTTGTGTGATGTACCTTGTTTTGACTCATTTCTTTTGGTTTCTCAGGGACAGATTGGTGGCTCTCAGGAAGAAAGGCTGGCAGAGTGGTGAAGCGGGAATCTGTTGACACAGATGGATATGGTCGCTTTTTCTTTGCAGACTTCCTACACCAACTGTGCGCTTGCTGCAGCCGGGAGAGGGAGAAAAGATTACATTAATACAGAACTGGCAGTCTTAAAACCGTAAGTCTCCATTGCTGAGTTGTTACTGCAAATAATTACGAAGCAGACTTCATTCAGTATGCTTGCAGCAAATGTTTCACTTCAGTAATAAAAAGAACGCACCCTGCCAAAATTCCAAATATTTACATAAGGAGCCTTGAAGACAACAAGAATAAATGGTAGAGGGACTCTGCCTTGAGGGCTGAATTACACTAGCTTGAAATTCTCACTTACTATTGACTTGTTCAGATTCATTCATATTCTGTCTTCCAACATTACTGCCTTAGTGGACAGCCAAAGAACAAAAATCAAGAAATGGAGATGTATGCTACCATCATTATTATTTCTCATTTACTACTTACTGTAGTGCAAATCTTTTTATTTTTCTCTCTGAAACATCAAGAAACCTTTAGAAAGCAATTTCCTCTGCTGTCACAATAGGCATTTAACACTCCTTTCAACTCCTTCACATTTTTAATTTCACATCTGGTTAGTTGAACAGTTCACCTTAGAACCCACTTACTCCTATAGACTTTAAGTACAGTTTTGCACACCTAATTTCACAAAATCATAGAATCATAGAATGATTTGAGTTGGAAGGGACTTTAATGATCACCCAGTTCCAAACCCCCTGCCAGGGGCAGGGACACTTCCCACTCGATCAGGCTGCTCAAAGCTCCATCCAATTTGCTTGTAGACTCCTAGACTGAAGACCTAACCTCATGGTTATGATCTGAATCTGGACCTGAATCTCATCCCTAGGGCAGGATTCACTTGTCTACCTGACAGATACTTGAGCACTTGCACAGGGGGAGCAGCTGTGACAAATGGGGACCCAATGTCCTTCTCAAGAAGCTGCTGGAGGCCAAGTGGCCTTCCTATGGGATTAGACACTGATGTGTGGGAAATTGAACTGAGTCCCTAGTGTTCTAAGTGAGCTCTAAGCAATCATAAGTTTTTTTCATCATCACACCTCTCTCAATTAGGCTTTTAGAAGTCTGCATTTTAGAAGCTTAATTTACATTCTTCTTAGTGGAATTTTTCACTTAGTACGAAAAAAAGCTAGATTTGTGATCCAAAAGAGACAGTCATACCCTCAAGAAGAAGCATTAATCTCAGATATAGGACTTGTCCGTTGTAATCAACAGAGAAGAAAGTACTAGGTGTTTGGCCCCTATGTGCTATTAAAGTGACAAGGCTACGACACACATGATTCCGGGCAGTCTTAAGTCAATTTAAAAAATCATTAATGCACTGTGTACAATATTGCTATGGCCTCATCCAGAATGCTGCACATGACTGAAATATGCCTAAGTGAAAAAGAATAAATTCAAACTGAAAAAGATGCAGCCACAAAAAAAAAAAAGATTAACTATCCATTAAAAAACCTGAACCACAAACTAATAAAAGGTTTCTAATCACAACAGAAGCAGAAGAGTCTTCTGGGGTGAGTAATGGATAAAGATAGATCTTGATAATTTTACCAAAGAGATTATATGACACAGCAAAAAGTATTGAGACCTGGCAACAAAGGAGGTCCTTTGTAACCACTGTTTCTAAAACAACTCCATTCATTGGTGCTTTAATACCTTGCTAGTGCACATTAAATTGTCTTAGTGACCCATATCTATCATAACTATCTTCTGGTTTTCATTGCAGTGATTTTAAAGGCAAAAATTGACTCTCACATCTGCAAAAAATGTTTGGCTCTTTCATGTTTGTCTAGCTAGAGGTGATTTATAGGACAATCAAACCATAGGCATTCACTTGGGAGTTGTAGATGAATATCTAATATATACCAATATACGTGTAATGAGGTATGTTAATTCATAACCTTTTTCTGTATAATATAATACAGTGTTTTCCTTAATGCCATAAAGAATTAAATGAATTAATGTGAAAATTAATCACAGTAGTGTAGCAGTTTCATTAACTGATAAGAAACTGAGTACAGAGAGTCAAATGGTCAAGAAAAGATTTAACAGAAATCCCTTTAGACCTCTACAAGCAACATTATTTTATTTATACAATAGGCGAGATAATTTGTTTTAAAAATTACTCAGCAAGATAAAAGACTTGCATCCATGAAGAAATTACCAGTTGCTTCTTAACTGAAGATATTTGTAGATAAGCCAGCAATAACAATATGACAGGCTGAAAGTACATGACCATTTTGATTAGTTTTTTTTCAAGAAAACACTCCCCATGTAATTGTTATTTGCACTAACCAAAGTTACTATTTTTTTTTCTGTTCAGGAGCTCTGAGACCATATACACTACATGGACTAAACCACCACGCTTGCTGAATCAACAGAAGTACCTCCAGAATACTCCTATTTCTCAGAGAGAAGATGATGATGATGATGATGATGATTATTATTATTATTATTATTATATTATCAGTATTAACTGACCAGACCTGACGCTTGCACTGAGGAGTGTTCCGTGGGCAGTACAAACACCTTGTCTTGTCTGTATAATGACAGATGACACAAAAAAAAGCCAAGACTAACCCTATAGCTTGGGAACCAAGAGTGGGAGGGGAGAGATGAAGAGATGGTTATAGAACATGTTCTAACCCGTTACAGTGAGACAAGGCTCAATTGGATCACCTCACTCAGTGTGAATGCACACATGGTCAAATACAGAGGTTTTCTTACCCTTGGCCAGCAAATGTCTATGTGCAAGACTGAACAGCAAGTTAACATCAAGTTTCTTGTGCAACTGAAGAAATCTGCCATAGAAACTTTTCAGTTATTGACTGAGGCTTATGGTGAGGAGTGCATGTCTTGTGCATGTGTTTTTGAAAGGCATGAACAATTTCCGGAAGGCAAAGAAAGTGTGAAAGATGATGATAACCCAGGCTGCCCACACACAGCAGTTACTGATGACAACATTAAAGAAGTGTGAGATGTGATTAGAAAAGGCAGAAGGCTGCGTGCTCAAGCAGTAGCTGAGAACCAGGGTTCATTTGAACAGGGAATGTGTTTGATGCATTCTAATGGAAGAATTGAACATGAAAAGAAGTTTTGTGCAAAAATGGTTCAAAAAATGTTGCCAGATGAACAAAAAGAACATCGCAAGGAATTGCATTTGCACCTTTAGCAACGCATTGAGGATGAGCCATATTTGTTAAATTTGGTAATTACTTGTGATGAAACTTGGGTATTTATGTATGATCTTGAAACCAAGTGAAATCAATGCAGTGGAAGTCAGCAACATCTCCAAGACCAAAAAAAGCACACCAGTTATTTGCAGTTCAAGGCCATCTTGATTGTTTTCTTTGATATCCAGGGTGTTGTGATGGCAGAGTGGCCAGTTGGTAAATCATCAGTATTACATTGAAACTTGATGAAATTGCATGAATGTGTGAGGAGTAAATGACCAGAATTATGGAGAAACTGGTGCATTTCGCACACAGACAATGGGCCAGCCCACCATGCCTTATCTTTGAGGCAGTTTTTAACTAACAACGCCATCACTGTGCTTGAGTACCCACCCTATTTTCCAGACCTGGCTCCCTGCAATTTCTGCTTCTTCCCAAAGATCAAGCTGGTGCTCACAGGAACCCAGTTTTTGTCCATAGCAGACAGGAAAGCAAAAACAATGGACATCCTCAATAGCCTTTCAGAAAATGATCTGCAGGATTGCTTTGAATGTTGGCAGCATCGTATGTTGGCAGCTGTGTATCAACTCAGAAGGGAACTATTTTTAAGGTGATCATAGTTGATTATCTTAATTTGTTAAATAAAAAGAGTAGGTAGGATTTAGTCATCTAGTTAATGTAGTCTGGAGAGTAATGAAATTTTCCTTAAAGGAAATTCCTCTACCTGCTTAGCTGTATTGATCTCTAGGTCCTTGGGCTGTATTGAGTACATATCCATTCCAGTGAGAACACAGACTGCAGCTCACTAAAAGATACCTGCAGTTAGACACCAGTTTTGGGTGTCTACAACGTGAAGCTGTACCAAATCTTGCACAGATAACTCTGACGCGTTCATCTTGCTTCAGTGTATAGAGGAGATATTTTACACACTAGTTAAAGTCTTGCGTATTTAGATGATCACAATAAATTGTATTCTTATTTATTGACATAACTTTTGACATGTGTCCCAAAGAAAAGGTAATTTAATTTGAGCTCTCAGGTCTCACCACTGGTGAGATGCTGGGTCTGTGTAATTGTAGGTATACCTGCTGTATCCTACCTGGCCTGAAAGCACATGCACAGGGCACTTTGTATCAGGGATCTCACTGCCTGGGAATGTTCCTGGGCACATTTAATTTAATACAGTTAAAGTCTTAAGGATTTCAGGAATAAAGAACAGACACAAGATTTACTGTTTTGAACTTTTTCGAATCATAGAATCATAGAATATTTTGGGTTGGAAGGGACCTTAAAGATCATCTAGTTCCAACCCTCTGCAATGGGCAGGGACACCTCCCACCAGACCAGGCTGCCCAAGGCTCATCCAACCTGGTCTTGAACACCTCCAGGGATGGGGCATCCACAGCTTCCCTGGGCAACCTGTGCCAGTGCCTCACCACCCTCATGGTGAAGACATTCTTCCTTATATCTAGTCTAAATCTGCCCCTCTCCAATTTATAGCCATTCATCCTAGTCCTATCACTACAAGCTTTTGTAAACAGTGCCTCCCCTTTACAATCTTTACAAACTCTCCAGCTTAAATCTGTTAGTTATGGATTGTGGATATACAACATAATGACTACAGATGCAACCAAATGACCTGCACTCAAAAGGATGCTTACCTGAGGCATCACCTACAAGGGTACGAAGCAGAGTGCACCACCAGGATAAATGGATGAGGTGAAATGAAACACCCCTGCTACAAACCTCAGAGGGTCTCACATAGGAACTTTTAACCAAAACACAGAAAGTAGAGATTTAAAGGAACAGGGAAAGGGACTTCTAAGTGGGAGCTCTTGGAAAGGGCAACCTGCCCCGTGCAGATGAACAGCTTTAAGTACTCAGCCTAACTGGAACATGCTTACACTAATAAGAAAAATCTACTTTAGGTAAGATATTAGTTTTAAGGTTTTGTTACTTAATTTTTTTTTTTCCTAGATCTTTTAATGTTCCTGTGGACAGCTAAGAGCATTTCCTTTTGTATAAGGTATTTGCAGTTATTCCTGTTATTGGATCACAGCTCCAGGTCAAGCCCAGTTGGCCTGGCAGGAGGTGATGTTGGATCAGCAAAGAGAAGGAGAGAAGCACAGCCTGCCATTAGGATAGCTGCCAGCAGGGCAGGCCAAGAGACATTACTAACACAGCTTATTTCTGAACAGCTCTATTTACAGGTAGAATTGTTTACCTCAGTCCTTTTTGTTTAGATGTGTTATGATTTAGAATACCTATTTTCCAATGCTGCTCTTCATGATATGGGCAGAAAGGGGAAATAATAGGGGGAGATTTTTTTAATACTTTCATCTTAAAGTAACATAGCTGAAAGCTTTCCTCACTGTGAGAATACTGGACTGCACAACTGTATTACAGGTAGAGTGGCAGAAGCTCCATCTCAAGACATACTAGTGAATACAGATTACAGACTAATCCTATGTTGTAGAGAACTGGATTAAGTGGACTAATAAGACTTTTCTATATCTACATTCTGTAGCTTGTCAGAAATCACAGAGAGGATTCGATGATTTATCCATGATTAAAACTCAGGCAAAACTACCTGTGCTAAAGCCATTGATTGTGCTCCCTTGTACCACCCTGGCACAGCACGGGGAGAGCTGCATGAAGCTCTCGGTCCTCCTCATTTTAACTTTACAATGCCTCACCGTCCCATAAAGTTCAAACTGGAATTACACATGTGACTGCTCTCAGGAGAAACCACAACAAGCAAGCGTGAGATGACAATCTTCCACTTCCCTTTCAGTCATGGGATGCTGAAAACAGCAAGACCTATTTTTGTGCCTTGAGTACAGTGTGATGCACATGAAGATACTCTTTTCAGCAGAACAGCCTTCTCCCTCCACCCCAGCTTGTCTCTTGGCTTTGGAAGCCATTTAATCTGCTTTAATTTTCCTGAATTCTTTTCTTTTTTTAAGCTTATCTTCACCCTTCTCACAGCTTGCCTTCAGCATTGCCTGATACCTGACTGCAGCCCAGCAGAGCCCTGCCTGGTACAGTCGTGCTTCCTGTGTTGGGCTTAAGCATGGCAGAGATGCTGGATAGGGGGTCACTTCTCTGAGAGCACTAAGACTGACGTGTTGATTTTGAATGAAATTCCAGATACAGGGAGAGTCATATGTCAGACTTTGCCATAAAACCACACCGCAAACACGATCATTGACTAAAGCGACTGAGATTAGCTCTTCAACAGAACAGATTTTTTTCATCTGGCGCTAGTCTGTGCTCATTCATAATCTCTGCGCAAATCTTTGTGAAGCCTGGAGGGATTTAGGGTCTTTGTGCATTACAATGGGCTGCAGAAGAATTTCATGGTGAAAATCTGGGAATGCCATAAACAGCTTGGGGCAAATCTCACAGAAATGCACTATTGACTTCACCTGGGCTGCCTCTACCTGACATAAAAAATCCACAAGTGCTTCTGCAGTCTATTTTAAGGTATGTGCTTTTTAAGAAAGCAAATAGATATATATTATCTCTATTAAGCACTGCCAGTGAGGCTCTGCTGAGGTCAGAACACAGCCAGCACAGCAATGACATCACCATCTCGAGCCCAGATTTTGCCTGCCTTGCTTAACGGGAATGTGACAGTGAAATCTATTAAAACCAGTGGGATTGATACAGGTGAAAAAGGTCAACACAGGAAAAAGTGGCAGAGGTTTGTCCTCAATATTATCATAATAAACCTTACTTGAAAGGCAGAATGCATTCAGAAGGGCAGTATATCAAAAGGCAAACTGCACAACTTTGATCTAATATTGAATTGAACACAATCGTTGTATTCATCATTTTACAAATCATTAAGCCATTTCTTTACTCAGCCTGCAGAGACTTTCAGCGGACAAAAGCATTTCAGTTTTCAGGAGGAAAAAAACCTACTGTGTGCTTCAGGCAGGGACACAGGACATAGATGCCACAAAGCCCAAGGCCCCTAAAATGGTAGGGGATTGATTAATGGTCCAAGGCAATTTACATGTTTCATCAAGATAATACCAATACCGGATGACCATGAAGACACCCAAACTGGAAACTAAGGGAAGGGAGAAGGAACACTGCTTTGTGTTGGAGAGAGGAAATACAGAGCCAGGTGAGGTCTGGAAGGATTTGGTGGGCCAGCTGAGTAAATCCTACTGTGATCACACTGATCTGCATCCTAAACCTCTCAACAGCAGCAGCGGACCTTCAGCAGCAGAGGAAACTAAAATATTTCTTTTCATCTCAGTTGGGGCTGGGAGAGGAAAAACAAACGCTTTGTTCTAACCAAAGATCTTGTAATTATTTTGACCCCAGCAACTCAGTAATACCCACTCTTGCTACCTGTGTATGTAAGACGGTATTTTCTGCCCTGTCTGAGTCCTCTTGTCCCAGCTCCTTGCTTCAGTTACAAACAGTTTCCATCACTCTTTAAGAGGACACTGTCTCTGCTCCCCCAAACACATTGGAACAGTTGTGCATCATGGAAAAATCTGTCTGCCCAGTTCCACATTCAGTTATCTTGAGTGTGAGGTATGACCACAACCATACTTTTCGTGCAGATACCTACATGTTTTAAATAAACTGAGGGAAATACAGGCACTTGTATTCTCCTCCTTGCCCCAGATAAAAGGGGATGAAAAGATGAGTTCATGAGTTTCACAGACACCTGTATATAATACACTGAATGAGCAAAACAAGTTTTCAGCTATAAACTTTTGATTCTTTTTTTCTGTGTAATATATTTGCTGATGTCTGTATAGGCATGTAATCTTCATGCTGCTTCCCATCTTCAGGCATTTTGCACTGCAAAAGCCTAGCACAGAATGCCTTTATGCATGCAGCTGGTAGACATCTGCCCCCTTTAACACCTTCTGGCTACTCTAAGGACATATTCAATAGTAATATACTGATCTTGTACGTAAATGACTGCAGCTGACCTAATGACACCATCAGGGGATGACTACTTACTGACCATAGATCTGAAGTACTCATTTTGCACACCAAGCAACAGAGAAATCTCCAAGGTAGCAGAGATCTGAGGCTGCAGGTAGCAGAGCGGCAGGTTAATCGTTCTCAATGGCTGGGTTCACAATCAATCTTTTCAAAGAATCAAAGCTTCAGGTAATAAACCACCATAACCATTCCTAAATATGATTATACCACTTCTGAAGTCAAGATTATGGTTGCCTGATATAGGTAAGAATAACTCAGCAAATCAACTGAAAAAAACCCTCCAAATAAAAGCTGTAATCAGTTACCATTTGCACTGCTATTTCAAGTACGCTCTACAAAGCAACACTAGGCAGAAAATAACCACCCCATAAACAGTATACATTCATTAGCGCAATAACTGGCACAAAGGCCTGACAATGCCAGATCTGACTACCTTGTTTCAGGCAGGATTAGCATAAACTGGTATCAAATCACACATTTATATGTTTTTTTATTTCTCTTGGCTTTCTGGCACTGTTGTTTGCTTCTTGGTGCTGAAGTTGGTGGAGGAGGAGGGATTTCAGTAAGAAATAGGTTATGACAGGGTAAATCAGGTGCCTGAACATAGATGTTTCGTCTGTTCTGGCATCTCCTAAGGTGCCTGTCACTCCAGTACGGCACAGACGTCCTGTAGGTCCTGAGTCTAATCTGCCAGGGCACCTCTTCTGGGTGATTCAGGTAACCTCTGGCATGTAAAACCGCAGTAGGTCTTACACTTTAAGCACTGAGTCACTCACTGAGGAGAGAGATTAATTTGCTGTCTCCCCTCTTCCTCCCAAGTATGCCTGCATGTCCCCATACCCCCCCCCCCCCCAATGCAAGGTAGGCAGGAAATTCTGTCAAAATGTTATTTTACCTTTCCTTTACATTCTCATAACTTAAAGGAGCCATATGTGCACTTTCGTCTCTCTGTTCACTATTCCTGCTTCCTAAACATGCATGGCCAGGCGAGGTTCATCAGTTATTTACCTTTCCTGCTTCCCATGTTGCACTGCCAGGGGTGTAAGTTCATTAGCACTTCAGCTGTCTCTGTGTGGGTTATGTCTAGAGGCAGCCAGAAATTTGGACAAGACCTATAAAACTGTCAGTCCATTCAATATACCAGTATATAGCATATTCTTAGCTACATTATTTACATATTTTTCCCAGTGCCCTGACAGGAGCCCCGGAGAGCTCCTGCTTTTGGGCTTAGCACTACTGAAGCAGTGTGGATGTCTTCCCACAGGATGCAAACACGCTCTTAAGCCTTGCTCCTGCAAAAGCCAGCTGAAGCCTACGCTTTGCCTCAGCTGTTATATAGCTGTGGTTTGGGACTAACTTGCCATGTGGAAAAGTTAATGTGACAAAATAATTTTGAAAGGCTTCCCTGCAAATGAAGGAATAGTTTCTTGGTATTAAACAGACTTATTCTGCCCGTGAAAAATTTTATTTTCTCTTGCACTAACTTCATCTAAGCCCCTTGGTAATTGCATTTGCAAAACGGATTAGAGCATGGATCAAACCCTCTGGCAAGTATCCAAGTCTCGTAAGCACACTAAGAAAAACACAGAGGTCACATCTTGTTATTCTAATCATGGAGGTATATCCAAACTTTAAACATTAAACACTGCCCGTAATTTAACAGGGATGTTAATCTACCATTTTGGGTGTAATCAACAATTTTAGTTTGTAAAAAAGTGTAGTAGCCATATGAAGAAAATAAAAACATTCTAGTGATTACTAAATACCAACTGATGTGCAGGCTGAAAAATACTAGGAGGTTATTGTTAGGATTCATATAACTGGGAAGACATGGAAGTTACCACCAGCACTGCAGCATTGACAATATTGTTAATAACTGCTCTTCCTGATAAGTCAAAAGGTAGCACTTTTACTTTAAATGGTAAATACTATGATGGTTTTGAAGTCAGAACAAGTTAAAAGAATATAAGGAGTCCATGGATCACCAAATCAAGAGCTTCCTGTAACCTATGCTCTATCATCATTATCATTTTTTTACAATGAGGATGGCACCCACAATGCCTTTTCCACAGAAACAAGGTAGGACAATTTGACAAGCTTCATAAATGCAATACACTCTAAAAAACGCATCCTTCTTCAAAATCTGAACAACAGCCTTCCAAAACTAAACAGCAATAAATACCTCAGTACTGTAGGAATGCGCATTAACCTGACTCTGGATTGCCAGAGATACCCCCTCTGCAGAGCAGGGAGTTATTAAAAGCTTGCTGCTTGTTATCCCCTTTATCTCCCTTGGATGTGAAGCAGAGCATGCTGGTACATTGCCCAGAGATGGTGCCTACCGATGTCCTAACAAATACGCTCTACTTCAAGTTTCTTGGTTACAAGCACTTGAGATTAGTTCAAAAAGAGAGTCTGTGTGGGAATGTCTCTCTCAGGCTGCCCTCCAGGGTGCATTTCTTTTCCTTCACCACCTCTTTCTCCATCCTGATAATCATTGTGCAAAAGAGAGATGCAGTTTGTCACCCCATGATGCTAGAAAATAATGAGTACCATCAGGAATTCTGCTTGTCTTCCATAAAAATTTCATAGCTGCGAGCTACTTTGTAAACTCCTGTCAGTTCTGTGCCTGTATTTCTTATAAAACTACACTCATCAGCCATCATTTCTCCCCTTGGGCTCATAATTCCTTCTCTCCTCATTTTTTTAAACAATTGCCTCATCTCGCATCACTCTTTGCATAAACTGAGGTTGATTGATATCTGGACATTACCATCCACTGCTTTCCTGGTTAGTCACACACCCAGCAAGGGGGTTCAAGTTCTTTTTTAGTAGTACTGTCCTGGCTCTTTTTCCTAAGTCAGCACAAGAAAAAGTGCTGCTCCTTTTCTAGCTGTCATTGCAGGTTAAGCTTTCCTGCACAAAACCAATAAATGGGCTTCTGTTTCTCTGTGTACTGAACTCACCTGCAAAAGGATCCTGTTTCCATCGTGGTCTTCTGTTTGCCACCTGTCTTCACTGATGGGGCTGCAAGGGTTTGGCAAGAGAGGCACAAGCTGCCCTACATCTTTTACTCTGAACTCCAGCACCGCTGACTCTGTTGGCATCGGCACCTGTCCCTCTGGAAGTTTTTTTAAAGAAAACTGGATGTCTATTTCCATGTTAGAATAGAGAGGAAAAACACAAAAGTCCGTTTTTTTCTGACATACTGGTCTTTTCAGTATCAACTCGTACAATTTCAAAATGTCAACAAAATTTTCACTCCTGCAGTATATAGTGAAGCGGATAATTTCTTTCCCATAGTGCACTGGGCGAATGGACCACAGAGGAGTCTCTGGAGCCAAGGTGTAAAAGTCCTGACTACACGGCATGTAAGGGAGGAACTTCCCATGCACTCGTTCTGTGTGGTGGAAATGCCAAGGTGGCTGCTGAAAGGTTTCATGGAGCTGCAAGATCGGTTCTTCTCCATATTCCTCCTGCAGAAACAGAATGATGGCAAGGGCTGGCTGATGAATGCCAGCCTTACCTGGCTTCCTGTGCTTCTTGGGTGCTCGTCTTTCTGAGACACGAAACAGCTGGAGGTCTGGATGGATCCAGGCTAGAAGCTTATCGATGGCTTGCTGAAGAGTCTTGGATTCACCTGGGTCTGTGATGATATGTACACTAACAAGGAATGGGTCTTGTATGCCTTCCACAGAAAGTTCACCTGAGAGTATAAAACCAAAAACATCCCTTATGATTTGTAACCAAGTTGTCAACATTTCGGTGATCTTTAAAGAAACAGTCTATTCAGTCACACCAGGTTTTTTTTTAATCTCTTTCAAGCTCACCAGCAGTAAACTAAAAATAATGTACAGAGATACATCAACCAAGAAAATACTCAAAGATAGAGACATTTCAAGCATAACATAAGAGTTGCTTTTTTTAACTGAGGTAGCATCCAAAAGATGTTACCCAATGTGCTCTTCCAGGTTAGAAAAGAGCTGCCCCATAAAACTGAGAGGCAGGAAACACAAAAATACTGACGTAGAGTGAGGGTGAAAGGGACACTAATGATGTGTAGAATGATCAGAGTGGACACAGTGTTCATCCCACCTTGTTTTACTTTGTGCCAATTGGCTCAGGGCATGGAAATCACAGCACTGAACTCCACTCTATCACCTTGGCTTTGGAGTTTTCCACCCAGTTAAGAGCATTCTCTGTCCTGGAGGCAACTGTTTTAATAAGTACAGCAAAATTAATAGGGAGAGGTAATACCTTTTGTAGACCAACTGATACAGTTAGGAAAAGAAACAGGCAAGCCTTCAGGCACACAAGTCCTTCTTCAGGAAAAGATATTACTTGTCCCTGCAAATCCTGCACTGTTTATATCTTCAGACCATCAGGACTACAATACTACTTCAAGGTTTTTATAAGGTTAGGGAAGACTGGTAAAAGAAGGAAGCACAAAGAATTACAGTTACTCAGGGGAAAAAAGAAACCTCTAGCTAGCCTTGGAAGTGTTCACAGGGGCTTTGTCCGCTGTTGTCCTTGAAACATCTTTGATAGCTCAACAGAGCAATGGCTGGTTGGAGGGCAGGGGACAAATCGTCACTTCTGTTCTGCTGGAGTTGCATGCCAATAAAGATACATAGGAATGGAGATCCAAGACAGTTTAAGAAATTATCCAGGTAATATGGATATTTTTGCTGAAATTATTCCCCCTGTATGGTGTTCTCAAACCACCTCCATGTCTGAGACTCCAAGCCTGGGCACAAAGCCTAAATGTGTGAAGCCTTAGAAAGGCTTCCGAAGCTTTTCATTGTACAGAACACACTAATCCCAGGGGGATTGTCTCACAGGCTTTTCCCCCTCCTATTGGCAACCAGTAGGAACCTCTCCCTCCTCCCTCCTGGCATCAGAATAGCATTCCTGTGATACTTTAGCAATTGCTTTAATGGAGAAAGAGTATTATACAAGTAGTGTATTTTAGTTGTCTTTCAATGCAGAATAGCTGTGAGACCCAGAAAAAAGCTAGACGCAACTGCATAGCTTTCCAGATGTGTCTGGTAAATATACCATCAGCCTCCATTTAGAATCTGGAGAAAGATATGATATGCAGAGCAAGTATAGCATGTGTTTTGCCTAGGAGACGTACAGAAAAATCAAGTAAATAATAAAAAATACAATTACAGCTGAATTCTTGTCTCTGTGGAGTGGCTTTGTCAGATGGTTAATGGAAGACAAAACCGAAGCAAAAAAAAAATCTGTGTCAATATATGGCAAGAGGCTTTCTTGTGGCAATTGTTACAGGTAGGTAATTCTTTGAGATATCCCCTACGGATAGCCACAGTGTGGGAGAAAGACAAAGGAAGTGTAGGGACAGGTCCTCTCATGATGCTTTTCACAGGACAGCAGGACAGGAAGAAAAACAAATTGCAAAGGACAGTGATCTAATAAAACCAGAAGGAAAGTAATCACCATAGCTACACAGTCATTCATTTTCTAAGACTGGCATAGAAGATGTTCAGCTCTTTTCTCCCCTCATTTCCTTTGTTACACAAATGCAATCAAAGCCTGCAACAAGTGACAGGCTTGATATTTATGCATATAAATGACTGCAGCTCTGAAAGAAGCCCGGACACGACAATGTGAAGCAAACAGCCACCGCTCCTGTTGGCTTCTTGCTCTGCACTGAAAAAAAAACCCCAGAGCACAGCTTTTCTGCCCTCCTGTTGCTCAGCATGGTGCATAGACAGTGAATGGCTAAAGCATTCTTCAAAAGCGGAGGCTTGTGGGAGACAGCCCCAGCATTAGTATTCCGCAGCCATCGCTGCCTGTGCCCATCAGCACGAGATGCTTGCAGAGCCAGGCTCAGAAGAGCACCAAAGCGTGGCACACAGCTATCGTTAGGAGCCAGGGTTATAGCTACAGCAGAGCAAATGATCTTCTATCTTTATAGAAGCCACTATGCTGAAGGGGGTAAAGTGTAACAAAAGAGCACAGAAAGCGCTTCAGTATCTATTTTATGTTAGCAAAGATGCTTTTACTACAACACTTTTAAACCTTTGGTTAGGTGGCTCCTGTGCTTATAAAATGGCAGCCCTTTCTGTTTTGGTAAGAAAAAGAGAAACAAGAAAAGCAGAAATATGAGGCAAGGAGTGAGGACAAACTTCCTCTGAACTGATTATAAGTTGCAAATTGTTTCTATGTTACTAACAAGTCCTTTTGCTTCGACTGACAAGGAAAGTGGGAAAACCACACCATTTCTCATGACACAGTTCAATTTGCCCCTGGCAAATTGTTACAGAACCAAATGAAAGCTCTGCATATGTATTAGCCCTCCTGTCTACTAGTTAATCCCACAGAAAATATCAAAATGCTGAGGCATCTATTTGAAAATAAGCTCCACAGTTCTCACAGCTAATACATTTTTTTCTTTCCTATGACAGGGGGGAATTAGTTCTCTTTGAGTTGGCAAAGCATTAACATTGCTTGGAAGTAAATTACTACCAGGACTGAAAGAGGGTTCTAAACTTTTTACACCTCTTTTAGGTAGTATTAACCACCCATGAGAGGTTAAAGCAAACAGTCAGCCCAAATGCTGTGGGGCTGTCACACTTGATGTCTTAAAGCTGGAAGTTGAAAGTGGACTGACATTTTATGACTAAGCTCTGGATGGGTCCTTCTCTATATATTACTTTTATTTCAGTGTTGATGCAATATTGCTGAGTGGAGGAAAAAGAAAGTCCTGCAAAGCAGAATGGTAGTCTTATCCTGTGGCTTTCATCACTTCCCTGCCCGGAATCTTTTCATCAGAAAGACAGTCTGACAGAAAGCAGTGGATGCTGTCAAGTCTGTCTGTGTCAAGTCCCTCGTTTTGGTACAACTTCACTGAAATTCAAGCTGCCTTCTCTTGGGGACCGACAGGACAGGTACCTACCTGTCTAGCACAGTTGCCTGCAACCCCTGCAGGGTATATAGAGAGGCCGCCTCTCTGAAAAACCTACGGAGGATGATCTCGCCTTTCTAATTCCTATACTCCCCCCTCTCTCTGCTTGGAACAGTGGTACCTGTAAAGGACAACTCTCTCAGCATCCAGAGCTGCTCAGACCTCTTCTGGCCAGAGGTGCAGTTATGGTTTAAACTCAGCTGGCAACTAAGCACCACGCAGCCACTCACTCGTTCACTCTTAGCCCTCAACCCAGTGGGATGGGGAGGAGAATACAAAATGTAAAACTCATGGGTTGAGATAAAAATAGTTTAATAAGATGGCAAAGGAAGAAGAAATAACAACAATGATAATAATAATAATAGAACACACAAAATGAGTGATGCACATTGCAATTTCTCACCACCTGCTGACTGATGCCCATCCCATCCCCAAGCAGTGATTGCAGCATTCCGGACTACTCCCTTAATTTATATATTGAGCATGACATCACAGGGTATGGAATATCCCTTTGGCCAGTTTGGGTCAGCTGTCCTGGCACTGCTCCCTCCCACCTTCTTGTGCACCTCCTCACTGGCAGATTATGGGAAGCAGAAAAGTCCTAAGCACTACTTAGCAACAACTATGAGATCAGTGTGTTACCAACATTATTCTCATACTAAATCCAAACCACAGCAGCATACCAGCTACCAGGAAGAAAATAAGCTCTATCCCAGCCAAAACCAGGACAGGTACATAGCGTGATGGCCATGACACGGTGGTGATATAGTGACACAAACACTTATGGGTGAAACAGGAAGCAATGGATTAAGTGCTCAGGGACATGGTTTAATGGCAGATAGGAATGGTTGGACTCCATGATCCAAGAGGTCTTTTCCAACCTGGTGATTCTATGATTCTATGAAGTGCACTCCTCCCTTACAGTAGGGGATGGGGAGGGCAGCCACCATCCCTGAGAGGTGCCATAAAGACCTGGGTATCTTCTAGCACCATTCTTGCTGCAGCTTGCCAGGAAGGCAGATCTCCTGGCTCAAAGCAGGCACACATAGGGTAACATCAAGTCAGTAACCACAGCAGCTGGGAAGCAGCTAGGCTTATCTGAAGGTATGGGGAACAGGAGCTACAACTCCTTCTACCTGGAGTATGTATGCATTTTACATTAAACCATTTAAGAGGCAAAATTTACCTAGAAGAAGTGAGCAGAGTTTTCTCCTATGCCACCTGAATAACCCCTAGGTTAGAGAAGTCTCCCTCTTGTATTTGCTTTTTGGCCCCAGGACTCTTGCACGTCTAGGTCCAGAAGAACATTTACTGGGTTATCTGGCCACGATCCGGCAGACTGATCCCTCTTCTACATTGTGAGAAGCTCTAGTTGCATTCCCCCTGGAGCTGCTCTGCACAAAGACCCGTCCCTTCTCGGGGCAGTGCTCCAATCACTTATTTCAACCTCCAGCAGTCTTGAAGACACCCGATTTTCCAGGTTGCTTCAGTGGACTTGGCTGGAAATCCACTGACTGACTAAAAAAAGCCTATAGCAAAGCTTAGGAAGGAGGTAAGTATCTGTATCCCTGGATATTTGTCCTAATGCTGTTTTGGTGAATCAAGGTACAGACCTAAAGACCTCACAGACTCACCAGGAGATATTTAAAGTTACCCACAGAGTTAGGCAAAGTTTGGTAAATACGAGAGCTAGGATGGAATCTATAGCAAAGAGAGATTTGACTGGATTGCAGCCCCATTTTGTGCATGGGAAAGTGTATTTTGCAACTATGGCAGAAACTTTCAGTTTTCTAGCCACCTGCATTTTCAATCTTCTATTTAGGAAACTCAGAGTAAGTATTCAACCTATAAATACTTAACAGAAAGATTTTTTTTTTAGCTGACCTGCAATAGTGCACTGAGAATTTGAACCCTGGAACATGAACTTCTGCTTTCCACCGCAGCATGGTACTTCATGGAACCAGTGCTTGGACCTCTCTTACACCATTACAGGCTAGATTCCTTTATCACTATGTCCAGCAGTAATATTTCACATTCGATTCTGACCAAACTGCATGAGGCACTACAGGAGATGTAGTGCATCTTTGGCCAGGTGCCATCTCATTGGCACTACAGGCAATGAGAGAGGGTCAGAGTGAATGTGCCAAGCTTCTGAACAGTGATTCCCATCAAGCAGTTCTTCATTACTGGGAAATAATTACTAAGAGGAAGTAATGAAATAATTCAAAACTGAACGCTAAAGATCAGCGTATTTTGTTCATTGTTAGTAAATAAAAATATTTCAACTGTGGGAATGTAAAAAAAAATCACTATATAAATAGCATCAGAAAAACAGAGCACTATAAACTTTCATAATTGAAACTTCCCAGAATTTCTGTTGCACGGAAAATATCAATATTTCTCTATTTCAATCTCATTCCAAAACACAAAGAAATGTCAAAATGGTAGCACTTTTCACTGAACAGGACCTTCACGATTTATGTCAGTCCAAGGCAAGACTGACTGTTTTAGGTGTACTAATTGAAAGGCTCATGGGCAGATACAAAGACAGAAGCTATTTTCATAAACAAGAATCATCAGTTTATGGGCAGCTGCAACAGAAGCAGTTACCGAACACCTCTGGCAGCACAACTATCTGACAGGTCATGCCTTGATGAATTATGCAGCATCAATAATCTTTTGAACAAGCAGGATGTGACAGATTCAGCAGCTCCTCCACTCTCTTTCCCTGCTGTTTAATAGCATCTGACAAATGCAGGGCTGCAGGATAATGTGCTTCTCAGCATGCCCTGCTTTACACACAACCTCAAACTCATGAAGGATGTTCAGAAGCAATAAGAAAGGGGATATTCTGGCACGGCACAGCACAGCGACAAGAGGAGAAGCCTCTTTCGTGTTCCCATCAGAGCAGTGTTTTCCTGCAGAGCTGCAGCTGAGTGTTCCTTAATGGAGATAATGGTGCCAGGATGCTCACTCCTCCATCCATACTAAAGCAGTACAGTCAATGCACTGCAGACCAGCATACTGACAAGCACAGCAAAATGGTTAATCTTCTCTTCCAGATGAACACATGATATAGGCTCTCTGTTGTTATCCAGTTACTGTAGAATCAAAAATAAAAAGTATTGAGCAAAAATAAAGGTGGAAAATTAAGCCCATTACCTGTCTGATGGAGATAAAAGGCTTTCTCTGGTACATTAATATGAAGAGTCATATGAGGTGTCATTGCCCTTAGTGTACAGCATACAGCCAACCCTGTAGGAACTAATCTTATCAAAAAGATACTGAATGCCCACAGAGGGCTTGCATGATCAAGTAAAGGCAATGGCAGAACTCATCGTGTGGCATCTTGGCTGTTAGATGGTGCAGCAATTGCTAAAACTCCCCACTCTGCTGCAGCCCCCAGTGAATTCTCATCCCTATCCCACCAGCTACATTCCCCTGATGTGCCTAAGGGTAAGCTTCCATGATCAACTTAAGCTGCTGTTGAAAGGGGCCACCTCACATCCTTCACATCTCCGCGGACTCCTGCACACTCTCTTATGATGGACTTATGATGGACTGGGTATTTGTGTAACTGGCTACACATCTTAAGTTGACCATGCAATTGCACCCTGATACTCTGCTATTTGCAGTCATATGGTCAAGATCGCCATATCGGCTTGCCTTCAGAACTATATGACCCTCATCTTCTTCATGGAAAACATGGCAATTGTGGCCCAGAGTCATCCCATGGAAGGCTAGGTACCTGACATGTGTCTCTCCAGCACGAGGCTGGCTGTTCTGGGCTCCTTTTGCAGTCAATGGTGAGAGACAGAATCAAACTTCAGATATGGCCCATTACTCTTCACTGTCCACAAGTGTAGTGAGAACCAAGAAAGTCCACTTCCATCTTGCGTGCCTCAGCTATACAACTGAAATTGGAGGGCAAGTTTGTGGGCCTACATGCTTATCCTGAAGATCATTCTTGTCATAGTATCTTACCTTGCATTACAACTTTGTCAATAAATGAGATGTGATTTTGTCATGAGCATTATGGAAGAAATGCTCTTGAACTATGTGATTGTCATATCTTCCATTACATCATCCAAACCCAATTTTTTTCACTCCTCTAGTCAGGCTACTGACTGCTCATAGCAAGGCAAAGTGTCAGGGACTCCTTAGGTCACAGTTATACTCTCTGTCCCTATTTCCCTCATCTCTTCAGTCACAGTACTACAGCTTTCTCACTTATTTCCTACCTACCCAGCAGATAAGTAGCAGTTCACACTCAGCACGTGTGTGTCGCCTGTGGGCTGACTGTCCAGCTGTAGGTTAGGAGAAGATATATCTTGAACTCACATTACAGCCTTTTTTTCTCCATGGAGGCAAAAGTTTGTCCCACTGCCTTTCATCCAGTTCCAAAGAATCTTGTGGGAAGTTAGTGCCTCTGTGAAGAAAGATGGCACATGTTCATGACATGTTTTCCTTTAAAAACAGGCTGAAAGGAAAGAGACGAGCGCACCACATTGTGTTTCTCGCTGTGTAATCCCATGTTCCTGACACTACAGCCCTCTGCTTGCTATGTCTGCTTGTTCTACCCAGGCTTTATGGAGCCTGTAGGCAGTGCTTTACTGTGTATTAAGTATTCAGCAAAAAAGACCCCCAAATCTGAGAAGAAAGTGTATGGGATCAGATCTTCATGCCAGCAAACTGTAGGAATCCACAATGGGTGCTTTCACACCACAGTTACAAGCAATCAAACTACCTGGCAATTCCTCACAAATATTACCCCAAGATAAGAATTTTTCCACCAATGCTGTGGTCTTCTCCATGAGCTCTTTACTCTTGCTGCATGTTGCTCTTTCAACCTGGCATTCTCCTCCCTTAAAATATGCTACTGACACCTTATGTTATACTGGCAACAGCAGCGTTAGAAATAATCAGAATTTCAATTTAAAAAAAATAAATCTTGTCATCTACTTGTCCTCTGGAGAGCACTGAAGTCTTACTTCAATACTCTCCTCAACCAAAGATTTAACTACTAACTTGCTGAAAAGCAAGAACCCCAAAATGCTGGTGTACTCATATATCTCCAGGGTTATTCTCCTGGATGTCAACTTCTGTCATTTCCCCACTTCCCTCACATACAGTACACTACAATTCAAGAGCTCTCTTAGTGCTCATGCAGTCTGCGTGTGACAAAAACCAGATTCAAATGATTTGGCAATCTTCAAACTGCCTTCGCTGCCTTCACTCAAAAGCCACAATCTACCTTTATTTGCTCATCGAGGTGCTGGAATAGCTTCACCACACAGAGATCAATTCTCACAGGAGACCTAATACCTGTGAGAAACAGCAAGGAGGTTTTTTTTTTTGATGACCTGAAAAGCATTCCTGATCTGCGTAAAACAGCTGGCAACTGTCATTCTGTGTCTTTGAGAAACACTCAAGAAGAAACAGTAATCAGAAACCCGCCAGTGGGGACCTTAAGCACAACAGTGAGCTGCTGCTTGCAGGATTTGCCCCAGTGAATTTGGTGATGCTACTGGCATGAATGAGCCCTGACCATCAGGGTGAGACACAGGAATTTATGCAGCAGCCTATATTGCTGCCGAATCCAATTCAGTGAAGAAATACAATACAGGAAAGGTGCATTAATTATTAATGCTCAACTATTACATGAATTTGTTTTATTGTTATTTTATATTGCATGTAGGATTAAAGAAAAAGTCACTTCACTTCTTAGTGGGGCAGAGAAGGGAAGAGGACTGAAATTGAAACACATAGATAGAGGTATTCTGAATTGCTGCAGATCGCTACTTTTCTAGAAGAGTTAAGCTTTGCAAAGATGCATGTTCTTCCCAATCATAAAATTTTCCTGAAGAAAGATAGGGATCACCGTACTTGGCAAGAACCCAGACATCAATCTTTGCTATCAATATTGGATTCTGTACGGATTTGCAATGTGTAGTAGTTCAGTAAAATTTCCATCGGTAATCACTAGTAAATCAAAAGCTGCACAACGCATGTCAGCATCCAAACTGTGTCCAGCATCACACTGTTCAGTCTCTTGATTGATGGCATTGTATTTTCTTAAAATCTGACTCCTATGTTAAGCTGAGATTCTCAAAACTACGGTTTTGGGTTTTTTTTTTTAAATAAAAGGGCAAAAAGAACATTGCCTTGAAAAAAACCCAAGAAACACTATACACTTGAGCAGCTGACAAATTTGGTCCAACAGTGAGCTCCATACCTCACACAATTTACACTAATTAACTGAGAGTGTGATTTTATGAGGGGCTTAAGACAATTTAAGACTACACTGCTGGCAGTCTTCCCCCTACTATTCCCAGCTAAGTGTTTCCAGAGCTTCCCATGTGTCAGGCCTAGGTGCAAGTTGAAACAGCTTGCTGGACAGACTGAAAAGAAGCCCTCAGACAAGGACTAATCAGGATTGTGCCTTCTGGTGGAAGTCAGAGAACTGCTCTGACTAAAAATGTTAATTTTCAGGGAGATCTCTTCTTTTAATCAGTTTGCACTTTTGCTCAAACCTTCCTGGTATCACTAAGATGCAGCAGGGTAACCCAGGCAGAAAGAAGGCAGAAGTTACAACAAAGCGTCTACACTCAAGACACATCTAAAGATGTTCAAAAGACATACTCCACAGCGGCTGATGGAAGCTATCACTGCCTCTGCTTTCAGCAGAGGGTTTGGACTAGACGATCTCCAGAGGTACCTTCCAACCTCCACTTTCTGTGGTTCAGTGCTATACTTTTCTATCCTGTAGGCAAGGATTCACCCTGTCATGGTGGTGGAATTTGATGACAAGCAGCTACATAAACACGTTTTGCATAGCCACCAGCTGCTAGGTGGCATGTAACAATGATATTTTCCTTCTTCACACATCATGGGAAACAGCATTATTCTTCACCTCTAGCAGAATAGCACAGGCCAGGCAAGATATGCAGAAGATGCTCACTGTATTTGCCACAGGAGCTGACACTTCAGATTTCACTACAATATAAAACACCTGAATTTGCAACATTGACAGATGCTGTGGGCTAAGGACACTATGTGATTTCAGTCCAATTTCCTCTTCCATGTTTCCTCATACTTTAATTAGTCTTCCTTTTATAAAAACACCTTCTGGAAATGCAGCATGATGCTGGCAAGCCCACTGCAAATTGTTTTTACAATCGTATTTCATATAGTTCATTGCCAGCCATTGTAAAAGCATCTCAGTTCTCTAAGAACTGTAAGAAACAATATACTACAGGAGATTTTTGTTTTGCAGTAAAAGAATATAATTATAACCTTACACTTCTTAAATAATATTGTTTGGAGAAATATGCTTAGAAGATACCCAGTCCAGCAGAGCCTTGGTCAGAACTGGTCTGAACTAACCTACCTCGAATAGTCAATTATACGAAGAAATTTTAGCTTTGTGAAAGATTTTTAAAAGGCCAAATCAAACCCAGACCCCTTCCTGCTCCTCATTAGTTTTCATCACCTTTAACAGTTAAGTGAAAGCAGGGAGACTTTGAAATGATACACAAATAACCAGAAGCCATTTCTTCATATGCTATTATTATGAGGCACCTATACACAGCAGAGTCATAGAACCATAGAATGGTTTGGGTTCAGAGGAACCTTAAAGATCACCCAGTTCCAACCCGCCTTCCATGGGCAGGGACACCTCCCACTAGATCAGGCTGCCCAAAGCCCCATCCAACCTGGCCTTGAACACCTCCAGGGATGGGGCATCCACAACCTCCCTGGACAACCTGTGCCAGTGCCTCACCACTCTCGTAGTAAAGAATTTCTTTCTAATGTCTAATCTAAATCTTCCCCCCTTCCAATTTAAAGCCATTCTACCTCATTCTGTCACTACACACCCTTGTAAAAAGTCCCTCCCCAGCTTTCTTGTAGAGTCCCTTCAGGTACTGGAAGGCCCCTATAACATTTCCCTGAAGCCTTCTCTTCTCCAGGCTGAACAACCCCAACTCTCTAAACCTGTCCTCATAGCAGAGGTGCTCCATTCCTCTGATCATCTTCGTGGCCCTCTTTTGGACCCATTCCAACAGTTCCACATCCTTCTGATGTTGGGGATTCTAGTATGTTGCGACACAGTACTCCTGGTAAGGTTCTCACGAGAACAAAGTAGAGGGGAGGAATCACCTCCCTTGACCTGCTGGCCACACTTTTGTTGCAGCTTGGGATACGGTTGGCTGTGAGCGCATGTTGCCAACTTGTGTTCAGTTTCTCATCAATCAGCACCCCCAAGTCCTTCTCTGCAGGCCTGCTCTCAATCACATTGTCCTCTATCCTGCCCTGAAACTATGGACTGCCCCGACCCAGGCTTAGAACCCTGCACTTGGCCTTGTTTGAACCTTATGAGATTCACACAGGTCCACTTCTCCAGCTTGTCCAGGTCCCTCTGGATGACATCACGTCCTTCTAGTGTGACAACTGCACCACTCAGCTTGGTGTCATCTGCAAACTGGCTGAGGGTGCACTGAATCTTGCTGTCCATATCATCAATGAAAATATTAAACAGCACCGGTCCCAGTATAGACCCCTGAGTGACACCACTTGTCATGGATCTCCATCTGGACATCAGGCTGTTGACCACTACTTTCTGAATGTGGCCATCCAACCAATTCCTTATCCACTGAATAGCCCACCCACCAAATTCGAATCTCTGCAATTTAGCGAGAAGGACGTTGTGGGGGACGATGTCAAAGGCTTTACAGAAATCCAGACAGATTACATCCATTTCTTTTCCAGTGTCCACTAATATCGTCACCCCACCACAGAAAGCCACTAGGTTGGTCAGATAGGATTTGTCCTTGGTGAAATCATGCTGACTGTCTTGAATCAGCTCCCTGTCCTCCATGTACTTTAGCATACTATAGTCCCTTGCCCTCCTCCTATAGCTCCCTTTATCTCTGCAATCAGGAAGGTTACATCTTTTATTTCTTGTCAAATGCTCTATTTAGTGCCCATTTTGATAGATGTGATCCATTGGTCTCTGGAGTGTTTGGTAACAAAAATTCTTAAGAATTTGAAAAGGGATAACTTCTGGAGACACTTGACATTGCTCTTCTCTATAAAGGACTTAGTGCTCAGGCTGGATCTCACTCTCTCTTTTACTCAGAGATGCATTTTCCTCTTCACACTTCCTTCCAACAACACCTACAGTCTAACAACTCAAATAGAGAAGGAAGAGGAATATTCTTGCCAGGTAACATCAAGAAGCAGACGCCATGGTGGGTAGAAAAAAAAAAGAAAAAGAGACAAAACAGAAAAAGCAAAAGAGAGAGGCAACATATTGTTACACGCGGGTGGTACAGAAGTCGTGTGAAAACTGTCATTAACTGTGCCTTGGCAAGCTCCAAGCATGGATGGGACAGGTGGCCTTACACTGACCCCTCACAACTCACCTGATGGACTATATTGGCACCTGAGTAGCTTTAGAATGAAAATGCATACAAATATGTAATTTCTACTTCTAATGGGGCCCTAATCTCACAGTTGGCTTCAAAGTAAACACGATTACACAAAATGAAAGCAGACAAATGCATCACTGAACCATCAAAGAAAGGTAACACAGTTTCAGAAAAACAAAATTTTATCTCAATTTCATGACAGCACTATCTTTTGGGCAATGATTTTTTTCTTATCTGAGGATTGTCACTTGATAATATGCCATTAACTAACCCTAACTGTCTTTAATGAGAATTGCTAGGTGTCTAAAAAAGACTAGGAATAAGTCTGTAAGAAAAAGGACATTGAATGGGGTATGTCATCTTGGACTAGCTCAGGGTGCATACACAAACACAAGGTTTCAAGGGGCTTTTTATAAACAGCAAGTTCTGTAGTGCTGGTGATTTCATAGAATCATAGAATGGTTTGGATTGGAAGGGACCTTAAAGATTGTCTAGTCCCAATCCCACTGCCGTGGGCAGGGAAACCTTCCACTGCATCAGGGTACTCAAGGTCTCATTCAACCCAGCCTTGAACACCTCCAGGGATGGGACATCCACTGCTTCTCTGGGCAACCTGTTCCAGTGTCTCACTACCCTCACAGTAAAAAATTTCTTCCTGATATCTAATTTAAATCCACTCTCTTTCAACTTAAAAACATTACCTCTTGTCCCATCACTGCACTCTGATAGTCTCTCTTCCACTTTTCTATAGGCTCCCTTCAAGTACTGGAAGGCTGCTATAAGGTCTTTCCAGAGCCTTGTCCTCTCTAGACTGAACAAGACCAATTCCCTCAGCCTGTCCTCATATGGGAGGTGTTCTAGCCCCCTGATCATCTTTGTGGCCCTCCTCTGGACTCTAACAGCTCCGTGTCCTTCTTTTGCTGAGGACTCCAGAACTGAACACAGTATTCCAGGTGAGGTGTCATGAGAGCAGAGTAGAGACGGAGAATCACCTCCCTCAACCAGCTCGCCATGGTTCTTTCAATGTAGCCCAGGATATGGTTGGTTTTCTGGGCTGCAAGTGCATATTATCATATTATGCATATTATATTGAGCTTCTCATCCACCAGCATCCCCCAGTCCTTCCCTTTAGGGCTGCTCTCAATCTGTTCTCTGTCCAGCTTGTATTTGTGATTACCCAGATGCAGGACTTTGCACTTGGCTGAACTTCATGAGGTTTGCACAAGCCCACCTCTCAAGACTAATAAAGTCCCTCTGGATGCCATCCCTTCTCTCCAGTGAGTCGACTGCGTCACACAGCCTGGTGTCATTGGCAAACTTGCTTTCCCATTCCACACGGCCAGATCCAGCACAAAGAGCAAACACCACTCAGGAAATAAAATCTACCATCCGAAATACTAAATTATTAAAAGAAACATCCTCAGTAACACACATATTTGTAAATCTGCCAAAAGAAACTGTCTAGTGCTCAATTTTTAGAACTAGAAAATGAACGAAATTCCATAGGTTAGGAAGCATGCTCATACAGAAAATAAAATCTTAATATCCTCAGGTTTACCATGGAAGAATACAAACAACCTAAAAACACCCCAGAAGGACTCAGTCTTCCCAGCTGCTAATGAAAGGAAGAGGAGCAGGGGAAGGTGAGTTACCAGCTTTCCAACTACAAAGCAGGTGAGTGACAAGCCCTTTACCGCCTTGAGATGCACAAAATGAATCACAGTATGCTACAGGGTTTTACTATCTCAAAATGCTATAAAACCTGCCACAAACTTGCATCTTATCCTGTAGGGCCAGCTTTATTTTTTCATTTACCAACTTAGCTGGAATGGTACAAATGTGTATCCAGGCAGTTCCCTTCTGATTGCTTAGCTGAAAATCATCAGGGGTAGGGGGAAATCACTCACTTCCACAATTATTTCTAAGACAACCTGGTTAAATTGGCTCCAAAGCTGACTAGGTATGGAGTATTTCAAATGTTACAAATCACAAAAGCCTTGCTTCAAAATGCCCACTTCTGGTTTGAGTCTTTCTGAAGAGCCATTATTATGAATCTAAATATTATGCGCCGGAGGAAATAAGCAGACCCCATCAAAACTCCTCCTCCCTGGTCGAAAATCACCCCTGAAACACATCGCTTAAAGCAATTTGAAGATAATTAACATGTTGATATGCACAGACTGTTGCTTATTGTGCTGGCAATGTTAATTAATTACTTCTTTGTGATTAAAACTGCCTGTATCTATATGCCACCTATGGTCTTTATATTCTGGTATTATGTACTTTGGCTAAAGGCCTCTTCTGTGTGTGTTAAGTGCCTAGCACAATTCCCCCTTTTATATGATTAGGCATCCCTAAAGGTAATTGAAAACCATAATTGAAAATATGAGCAAAAAGAAGCTTAATACATTTTCTAGGTTAAGGAAGAGCACACAAACGTGCAAAACAACCTAATAAGACAAAGCACACCTCCTGCTAAAGAACAAGGGAAAAGCGGCTATATATACCAGAATTTAGGAAAAAAAATGTCAAAATTAATTTAGCACTTCTCTTCCTTGAAATCAGACTGCTGAACGTTTCAAAGCTGTAATACCTCAGAATCCAGCATCCAGCAGACAGGCTTGCATGGCCTATTTACTTTGCTCAATAAGAAAAAGCAAAGTGGCACAGTCACCCTGACAACAGCCAGAGCCCACACGGCAGATAACTGCTGCATTGTCTTGCAGAAATAAACACACTCTGCAAACTTTGGTACTCCTTCCCAGACTACTTGTTGTACAAAACCACAAATGTTAGATGAATGCTGCCAGTAAAAAGAATTTTTGGGTTACCCAAAGCTGGGGGACAAAGGCAAAGAAGAAAAGAATTGAGATGCTGCATAAGACTCAAAGTCCAACCAACCCATCAGGCACGGCTTTGAACTGGTGTAGTAGTACGGTGCCCACAATAACTGCTGCCACATGTAGAGGGAAGAAAAAGTACTAGAAATAGCACATGTACAGAATAATTCTTCCATTGCCATACAGCAGCTGATGAGATTTTATTTCTGACTAGGGGGGTCTAGGATTCCTGTATACTTTTGCAGGTGCAGAATCCTGCAGTTTGTTCAGCTGCTGTCATCACAGCAAGTGATACAGGCAGCTGTAGTTAATTTACCTGATAAGTCTTTCTTCTTTTCTTGGCATGTCTGTGGAAAGTTTTTGTCCAGTGGACTTCATCCAGTAATTTAGAAGATTACTCCTTTGTTTAACACTGAAATCAGATCCTCCTTGTTAACACCAAATAAGACCCCTGTAAAACCAAATTAGCCTGTAATCTTTCTGGTTTAGGCTGAAGAGATTCTGTAGGCAATGGAGATTCTTTGCTTTTTAATTTGCAACATGTAATAGCATTACTGATTAGACTGCTTTCTGTACTATGAATCTGTACTATGAAATAGCATGTGCTGAATCTTTTTCCCCAAAGAAATTAAAATGGCCAAATCACACTTCTTCCCTAATATTTCTTCCCTAATAATTTTTTTCTTCAAAAGCTTTATGCAACCCACAATTAGGGACAGGTTGCCCAGGGAAGTTGTGGATGTCCCATCCCTGGAGGTGTTCAAGGCCAGGATGGATGGGGCCTTGGGCAGCCTGATCTAGTGGGACGGGTCCCTGCCCATCACAGGGGAGTTGTAACTTTAAGGTTACAAGATCTTTAAGGTCCCTTCCAACCCAAACCGCTCTATGATTCTATGTTAATCCCTGACTGCCTGTCTCTGACATAAAAGCAGAGGCATTCTATTTTACTGAAATTCATTTATGTAGCCTTTTCTGTTACTCCTGCACTGTCTGACCAAACCAACCGCACAAACCCCACAAAATCCAAAGCTAAATACTGCTACTTGTGAAGCTGTATCAACATAAGTTGCCTTGGAAGCAGAAAAGAGAAAGAAGATTGTCCTGTCGCTTGAACTTTTGTGTCTTTGCTGGAATGATAATACCTCCTTGTACTGACAAATTACAGGAGTTGAAATACAACTGTAAACCCCACATATTCTGGACAGCCATGGCCAGCAAGACACTCAGGTGACCACAGTTAACGTGACACACTGTCACTGCCACACAAACAAAAATTACCCTTACAAACAGCTCACTGATAATAGTAAATCATAAATAAAGACTTACAAATGCGATCTGTGACCTTTATTTGCGAAACGCGCAGCAGTCACGCAAAGTTGGTAGGGGATCAGGCCCAAATTTTCAGATGAGAAATACTCTATTTCCACCTTGTTTTCTGAACTTAGCTCCCAAATAAGCACTTCTACTAGGCAAATAATTATGAGTCACCACCTAAAAAGTGGAGGAAGGTGGCAGCACATTCCCCAAGCCATGACCCAAAATTGTGAGCTGAGAGGATGGTGAGGCACATATCTGGTGTAACCAGTCAAATCCAATATGCTTTTACTATCTCTGAAAAGTTGATTGCCTGGATCTTGCTTCCAAATAATTTGAAATATAACGTCTGGCAGTGGGACTCCAGAAATCTAATTAAACAATAGAATTTAGAAAAAAAGCTTCACTAAATTCTCTCTTTCTCAGACACACATACTGAGCAGATGGAGGAAAGGCAGCAAGCTCCCTGCTAGTCACATCAGTGCAGGAGCCAGACATTACGAACACTGTCTGATCCAGCTCTTGTTGAAATCAATAAAAGCCCTCCGCTGAAGACCATGGGAGATGGAAAATAACCCTCTTCACGCTTCAGTCAGAATGTGTGAATGAAAAAAAACTGACAGCATTCTTCCCCACTGATTTCATGGTGCTTAAAAGATCCTGATTATAAAACACAATTTGTCATCTGTGAATTTTTGATCTGCTTGCTTGGCACAAATGAAGCTCACATCTACGTGTGAATCGGGGAGGCAGACATCACCTTGCACTTTGACAAGAGAGATATACCAGTAGCTATGCATGAATAAGCATTATTGCATTTCAAAGTGCTGTGGATACAGTATGTCCTGCAACTAAGAAAATGGTTGGAGTGGGTAGACAGAGGACTGAAAAAGTGTTCGTTATAAAATTGCAATTTTGCATCAGCGAAAAAGAAATGAAAAATAATCCAGGCACCAGAATTCATCTTTTATCAGTTGGATAACCTCAAACAACCCATACACACTAGCCACACCGTGCCTATACATTTTGTTTTCATTTCCTTGCATTCTTGTGAGCTCCAATACTTATGACTTTACACATAGCTTCTATTTTGGTCATAAACATCCAATCAGTTTAATTTTCTATACTTTTTTTAAATATAGATCCAAGAAGAAATGGAACGGGAGCTTTCCTGTGTCAAAGTGAACTCCATTGTAAGACTAGTTGATGTTAAAAAATGTTAGCAACCAGAAAAAAAAGAAAATATAAGAATGCATTTCAAAACAATTCTCAAAATTATACTCACTGCTCGTAGAGGACATACGGCTGTACTCAGACCTGCAAGACAAAGATATTAGTTAGACCATATTAAACATAGAAGACAATGAAAAAAGTACCAAATCTACTTACATTGCATATTAAAATAGTTTAATGCCCATTTAGGATTATTTTTATTCTAAGATAATAAATGGAACAGGTTTTGAATGTAGCCTCAGAAAAACTGGCTACTTGAATGAATTTTGAAACCATCTATATAGAGTAAAGCAACTAAGGCTTTATCTAGGGGCTATTTATGCTACCTCACTTTAGGCATAAAAATTAAAGCTCAGAAGGCTCTATAAGGAAAAAAAAAGGCTACTTCAGACACAGGATAGGTTAAGTCTACTATATTTTGACTCGCTTTCTCATCTTCTTCACCATATGTTCTCTAAATGCCATTTTGTAATTTTTTTTCCCCTTTTTTATAAGAACTCTATTCAAAGAGAAGAATTTTTATTGTTCTTTGGTCACAACTGGCAGGGAAGACAGAAAATGAGTACCAAAATAAAAACATTTAGATGACAATCTTTCTGAAATCTTTTTCCTCTTCAAGACACCTCTAAGTAAAACTATGTGCCCATTGGTTCTGCCTCAGTGTATTACCTGTGAGAAAGTGAGAGCAGTTAAGCATTTTCAGCAACAGTGCAATTAATTTTGCAGCTGTATGGTACTTCAAACTCCTGAAAATTCCATCCTGGACTGACAAAAACACGGCAAATCTATGTCCTCAAAATTCAGAACTACTAAGATAAAGCAAATATGCCACCACTGAATATTAAAAAATATTTACTTCCACTTCTGAGGCCCTGCCTATGACTTCTAAGTGTTTGGTTTTGGAGTCCACAGTCACGGAGCCTCCACTCCCTCAATTGCTGGGTCCCCAGAACAGACCTCAACTCACCAGAGATCTCTGCCACGATTAACGTCTCGCATGTATGCCCTGTGGTGCCCTGAACGTAGAAGGCAAACTGTTTGGGGAGCCGTAACACAATCCTTGGATCCAAACCTAAATGCTTGTGTGATATAAATAATTGCAAGAAGTTTGCCGTATTGCTTTAAATTAAAAAAACATGTGAGCTTTGACTCTCAAGATATTTGTCTGGAAATAGATGGCATCTAAGCATGTTCTCAGGTTACCTTCATACTCTTGGCTCTTGGGTGTCCAAGGGAATAAAGGACACCAACCCCACGTAACTATTGAGGCTGCTTTAGGTTTTAATACAGACATATCTTTGCAGAAGAAACAAAGCATTTACAGTCATGCTCTTATTTCATAGCCTTGTGCTTAGCACTCAGCATTCTGCGGAGTAGATGCTGAGATTGCTGGTTTAGGTGAGAAAGACCATGAGGAGCTACCCCCAACTTTTCTTGCCAGTCCTGATGGACCAGAGAAAGATGACGCAATCTCCTTTTTTCACTATACTCATGAAAATAAGAATCCATCAATACCATCAAGTACCATGAGGTTATTGTAGCATTTGAAATAGATCTGTACAATGAGGTCTGAGGAAAGAGTCAATGATGGAGGCTTGCAGGTCTCTCTCTTCTTTACTAAATCATGCACCCTCAGCCACTTTGATAATGCCACGGAGCAACAAAACATCTTTATCACACATGGTAGAGACCATACGACTAGGTCATTAGGAGCCCCTCGCAGTCACCCTATATAAATTGCTGCATTACACCTCCTTCATGAATAAAATGCTATTCGTCAACCGACCTCGCTCACAACCCTGGTGTAGCCAGAAAAAGCAGAGGCAGTAATGACGTGAGCATAGAAGGACACCTTCTTCCTACCGCCAGGCCTTGTACACACCACTGGTTCAGCTCTGAGAAGGGGCCAAGGCGAAGCAATCCCAGCAGCTGGCTGGGTAGTGCGGTGTAGGCCATAAAGCTGCATTGCATCTATAGCAGCAAGCCACGTCGGTATCATTTGGCATCGTGTATATTTTGAAGGGTGGAAGAACTGTGTAATATGCGCTCTTCACAAGCCCAGAGGCAAGCAATATACATCCAGATGCCTCCAAGTATCCCGAACTAGGATTCATTCAGTCTGCACTTCTGTTTGAAAACAGCCTGGGGCTGTCCTTCAATGTATCTGTGTTCAGCAGTTGGTGGCTGATTCAATATGAACCTGCACTGCTTGTATTTCAGATAGAAGCAAAACAACAGTTTGCCTTTTGCTTTCTGCAAGTAAAAGCAGCTTTCTATTACTTCACACTGTTATTTTATTATCCCAAAGTGCTGCAGGCACATTATAGGACACGGAGAATTAATGAGTCCTAAACCCAAGAAGTGGCAGTCTACATACAGGCAGGACATGAAAAATGAGATGAGGAAAATAAAAATGGGGAGTGAGAAAAGAGGAGACAAGAGTGTGCTTGGAGACTAATTGCAGACACATTTTAATAGGCTATAGAATTGTATTGGTTTTTTTCCCCCGTAATTCTAATATAGTTCAAGCTAATATTTAATTCATGTTTGTTGCACAACTGACATGCACAAAATTAAAGAAAGGGATAATTACGCTCCAAGGTTTGTTAACCTCAGATGCCAAAAAGAGGACTGTGCCCTCCCTAAGCTACCTCTAATAAAAAGAGAGGTCTGAAATACGTCTCTCTCTAGCTGTTGTCTAGGGATGAAGCCTACAGAAACCAAATTCCTAATGGAATGAATATGAGTCTCTCTATGTGCACTCAGGGCCAACTTGAATCACCTTTTGTCATGTCTCCAACTCCCTTCTGTCTTAGAAATTCTTTGGCTTGAATCTAGTCCTTAAGAACAAAATTAAGTGTTAGCAAGATCCTTAATATTTTCAAAATATTAGCACAAACCATTCAGATTCATGACATGCACTGGTAAGCAGCTTACTAAACACATTTTTTTTCCCTTGTAGTCAGCTTACTTATACTTGGAATACTAAATTCTGAAGTTTCTGTAAGTCTTTTAAGCTTTTTAGTCTGGTATACATAATGAACATTCCCTTTGACAAGATCACGCATTAGAAAAATTAAGTACCAAAATAACATCTCCTGGGTCAGGTAGACTCTCTGGACAGCAACTTTGTTCTTTCCTATTCTTTCCATCTCTGTTTTAAACATCCTGAGTACTGGCTTCTATTAGTTCCCTTGGAAGAGGATTTTCCCATTAAGGTAACTCAAGAGGAGAGCATTCATGGGCTTTAATAGTGACAGACTGGGGCCATACTGGGGCTCACAGGTTCCAGGCCAATTACATGGTCTTGCAGTAAGATAGTTCCTCTGACAAATATTACATGACAGATAAAAGAACAGAGACATTCAAGACAGAAACTGAAGAAGTGGAGGACTGTTCCCTTTTTCGGCACATAACGAGTTAAAAAAATATCAAAAAGGATATTGAAGTAGTGGGAAGTACTGAAAAGGAGGGCTCATCACTCAGCCAAAAGACACATCAGTCTGCAGAGACTTTGTGCTCAATGGTAAGCCCATCAGGAAAGAGGAGCTGTGAATACATCAAGAGACATTAAAACAGGAATGTGGAAGCTTGAGGTAAATGTGGGACCCCGATTCCCATTAGCACCACTGAAGGATCAGGATTGTGCGTTATCAGAGTGTAAGACCATCACAGGCACAAACAATCCTGAGCAATGCCCTGAGATCAGCCCGCACTACTCATTTCTGATCACTAATGCAGAGCCTCAGAATATCCAAGAGAGGGAAACAGCCCACTGAATGCTGCTAGCACAACTTGCAGCTACTGAGTATGGTATACAAAAGCCCCCTAAACCTGTTTCTTTGGGTAAGAAGCACAACTATGTTACATCTCTGAATCACCCAAGCAATGTAGCTACACCAGTGTGGCACTGTGCTTGGGTACTCCAGCATGCTGATTAGCCATGGCACAGCATTACATTAACATAGGTACAGGGGTGACAAACATCTAATAAACAAATGCACTCAGGAGAATTGTCTGGGACTAAGCTCAACTCCACGAAACAGTCTGCATCTGTACCATTAAAACCTCTTGCCTTCCAAAACAAACTGGCAAGTGGTCTGCTGGGAACGGTTCCTGGCCATGGTAACCTAGTAAAACAAGTCCCTTGTCCCACAGTAAAACACACTCAAGAATCACATGAGAGAGAGCTAGATGCAAACTGATGTCATCAGCCATTTTAAGTATTTACCAATATGGAAAACTCTGTTCCAATGCTCAGGGACCACCCCCCATATGCTGCTTAATGCACTGGCATGGCTGTAACTGGGGTTTCTGAGCCATCTCCACAAGGCAGCCTGATGTGTAGAATAACATCTCTCAAGTTATTCTAACACAATACAATATGCACAAGGTCTCCATTGCAAAGACTCCTTAACACACACCCCACCCCCCCCCAAATAAAATTGTGGAAAATTTACTAGCTCTTCTTCTGTCTGCAGCTTTCAGAACAGTACCTGTTGGATTCACATTTCCCCTGCCTTCCCTACCTGGAGTTGGTTCAGATTTCACTGTTTCATATTAAGAGCTTCTCTGCCTTCCATCCCTCCAGAAAGCTCTCCACAGGGCACATGGGAGGATTTTATAGCAGTTAAAGCACAATGCATAAGTCAGAAAATTTAGCTTTGTAGCTCCATCTTTGGTTTCTTCTTACCAGATTCTTGCGGCTCATATTACAATCTGCTTCACTAACAGCAGTCCAACGCAAGTCTGTTACCTTCATTGTACTTCTCCTTGTGTAATCAAGATGACTGCAACAGAACAAGTCAGAGTCATTTGCCTCAAAATGCCTTGCTCGGGATTTCTAGTAGAGTGATGAAATCGGATGATGGATTTCCATCACTTGGCTCTAACTACTGCCCTCAGAAGCTTATTATTAACAGTAGCGTTTGAGGCCCTGCATGACAGACATCATCATCATCACCATCATCATCAGTGTGTATGGAGGAAAGTTTGTTTGTAATCTTCCAAAAAGCACCCGTTGAGGCAGGAAAACACTATGCCCTAGTGAGCACGCCTGCCTGAGCATCCCTCTCGCAGCAAAGAGGGGAAACAGGCGCTTCACGGAACACTCCCCAGAGGGATTCATCAGGACTGATGTGGCGTGTACCTATCTGTTCAAAGCCAGCGGGTGAGTCACCCTCCTGAGGTCCTGATGCTCTTAACTAAAAACAGAAGTAGTCTGATCTATACCAAACATGTAAACTACACAAAGTTACAGTTAGCTGAGGTGAACCTCACTGCCTGCTAGGACTGAGCCATCATGAACGTCAGCACAGACCTCCTGGCCTCCAGAACATGATTTAAAATCTGTTCCACCTCACTTTCAGTGCCTAACCCCAGTGCCACGTGCTAGCAGGTCTGTCTGTTCAACAAAACAGCTCTGCTTCACTGAGTAAATCTGGCTGGAAATGATGCCTCAGTCCCAATATGTGACAAATAGCTCAACTTTACATTATTTGAGTGTCAAATCAGAGACAAGTTGTCTACATTGACACATTGGAATGAGGGATATATAGGAAGTGAAAGGCTCAGCAAAAAAAACCCAACAAAAAAAACACACAACCAAGGTAAAAGTAGGTCTTAAAACACGCTTCAGCAGCATTGATTTATTTGTATTCCCGAGAATTTCTCATAGATGGATGAAATATGTGACAAGAGACTGACATTTCATATTGAAAGACGACCATACAGATAACAAAGTCGTGTGTTGAATCCCTTTAAGCTAGAAACATGTGACATGAAAGCAAACTCTCACCACAATATACCATTCAACTATTCATTTGATAATTCAAGCAACCCATTCTGACCAAGGACACACACGAATTACAATATTCTTAATACTTTTACCTTTAAGTGGGGTGCAGCACCCTCTTTTTTTTATAGGCTGCCTTGTCGCTTATTAACAGTTTTATTTTTTGCTTTAGTCTCACACATTTGACAGAAATGAAATAAATAAAGGCTTTTTTTTTTTTTTTTTTTTTTTTAATCTGCTTAACAGATAAGTTAACAGTGGCTCAAATAATTTATGATTTGGCCAGGATCACACATGCAGCTAGGGAGAACCACAAGGAAAACCAACAAACAAGCATAGTGCAGTCTCAAAAAATTGACATAATCTCTGAAAAATTAATTTGAGGAATAGAACCACAGGAGAAAACGAAAAGGAGGGAACAACCCCCTTGAATAATAACTGCAACCAAACGGTAATGGATTTTGCTAAATCCATGTTAAAAATAATTAATGTTAAAAATAGCTGCAGTATGGTACCATGTCCTAAGCTTCAAATATCTTTTGTTTCTGTTTTGCAATGGATTTCTCTATGTATCATTGAACCATTGCTTTGCAGTTGCCTGCTACCAAAGAAACAGTATAATTTTCCTTCACCCTGAGAGTCATCAAATACTCAGCAATTAACTACTACTTAATTCCATTTGTATAATTGTTATTTTTTGTGTTAAACTTATCATACAGATTCCCCCCTTGCACTTCAATAGTGTCTTCCCACTTTCTCTAAAAACATTAATAAATTATTTGAAATGTAAGTGGAAAAATTGCAAATTCAAATAAGTTAAAAGTTACAACTTCTCATAACTTTAAATGCCTTCTAAGTGAGAAAGGAGAAAACAAAGGATTTAGGCAAACTTTGATACTGTTAGTAAGTTGATGATTAAACTGAACTCTTTAAGACATGGGCGCTTACAGCTGTTTAGGGAACAAGTGAAGTTCTGCTGGGAATTGTCACATATATGGAAATCTTCATTAATGCCTGCCATGTCACAGAGTAGTTATGCTCATTTAAGGCACATACACTTGATAAATAGGAGAGTGATTTCCATAGAAGTGATCCTCGAACACAGCTAACATGACCAAATAAAAGTTTAGGTATAAAAAACCATAAGATTTTACGTCCAAGAAACAACCTGGTTTCCATATTCATGGTGTGTCACTCAGGATTATCAGCCCTGAATGCAATGAATTCAGCTGATGCTTTGCCTTTTATATCAGTGGTAGCAAGAATCTCTCTTGTTTGAAAATTACATGCTAACAACTTCTAAAATTTTCTTAGTTTGATGGTTAAGCCCCAAAACCTTTGGTCAGCTATTCAGAGTTAGGATAGTGAAATAACAGTATTTGTATGGCTTGAAAAAACAAGAAAATTTGAAAATGAAAATTTCTGCAACTCATTTTAAGTAACATAGTATTGACTTTTCTATCCTTTTATTTTGTGTTTTTCTTTAGAATTTATCAACAGTTCTTTAAACATACAAATTTCTTCTTCCTTCTATTTCTTTCTTCTGCTTTTTTTTTTTCTTCTGCTTTCTAATTGAAGATCAAAGAAAGACAATTTTCTTCTTCCAAAAATGTCAGGTTATATAGTACAAATCCACTACCAAAACTATTACCAGAGAAAGCTCTCTGTCTCCCATACTTCAGGGCTCAAAGATTTCTGTAGCAAACGAAATAAGGTTTTCTATAAAAAGTCCAAAAATTACATTTCCCGAGGAGACACAATTTGTATGGACAAAGTCTTTCATTCCAAGGATGGTGAAACTCTTTCAAATCTCGTTAATAAACAACCAATATAAACTAATTGGCTTATATGTTCTACCCTCTTTATCCAGGTACTTGACAACAGTAGCTCAATCCATTCTTATTGGATTCAGGAACTCAAAATACACTATTTTTGTTCAGCAGCCTCTTTACTAACCCTATTTACAGGGTGAATGCAGTAAGAGGAACATATTTTCCAACAGATTAGGAAAATGAAGGCTTCAAACTGTAACTGATCTTGCCTGTAGCACAGCATTTTGCCTGCTCTTGTAGCTGGAAGCTCTAGCAAAACCTTAAGGAACATATGTCTCTTAGAGTACTTGATGTATTAAATTGGTTAGCTGCTATAAGCAGCTTCAGCAGTACAAGCTCTATGTAAGAGCTCACACATCATTACATATGATCATCAAGATGACAAGGGCTTGCAGGGCCTGGATTTACTACAGTCACTATCCACTATTGTTCCCTGAATGACAGAAAGGGACCACTTGATGTAAAACTGTTACTGAATCACTCTGACAGTTGTCTCTTCCTATACATTCAGAGGCTGACAGCTGAAGTTCAAAACAGTTCATTATTTTACTTTTTTATGCCATTGAGTAATTGGAGAAAAAGGAAAACAGCTCAATTTAGCAATAGCTATGATGGGACTGAGACAAAGCAAAAAGCAGATCTTCTTGCAAGAAGGAAAAGCAAGTGATGTGAACAGTTGGTTTGGTGAGAAAGCTGAAATATAAACATTGTGAAAGAGACATACGCAACGTGTTTATCGGACTAAAATAGCTGCTAAACAGAACTAAAAATAACAATTGAAATGCAGAGACCCGTTGCTTTTCAAAGCGAACTTGAGTGCAAAGCACTGCAGTTATTAATTTCTACATATCACTGTTCAAATTCCTCAGTCAGACTCTTCCAGTAACCTACACTTTCCAGCGTCAAGCCTGGGACTGAGGTGCTTCGTAAAACTATCAGGTTTGGCACCTCAATACCAGACACAAGCAGCTGCCGTGCTGGTCATGGAGATCTAAAGGCTTATGTCACCAGCTAGGTCAAAACCTTCCAAGTGCCCATCCTAAGGAAACCCTGTTTTTTCTGTTCCTGATAAACACAGCAAATTCAAAATCACTTGACCCATCAATGATTTTTTGAGCTTTGAACCAGCCACGAATTCACTGTTTATTCTGTCTTCCTTTTACCCACATCCCCCAAACATGCACTAAACCCTTTTTGTCCCAATATCTGGAAAGGAGGCCTGGACTTCTCCCTTTAAGCTCATGTCACATAAAGCACTTAAAAACTTTCATCGTAAGGTATGCCCACAACACAAGGTGATGGAAAAAGTCCTCAGACCACAGAAGGGATTAAAAAATCAAATTGAATTAATAACTGGAGGTATGACTAAGATCACCATATTCCATTTCCACCTTTACAAAAAACATCTGTAGCATTGCTATTTCAGCTTTTGCGCTGAGCACCCGATACGGCTTTGTGAAGACGAATTAGCTGTACAGTTTGTGACAGTCAGAGTAGAGACCGAAGGAGATACACCAGACAAGGAGCTGGGAGAAAAACAATTGGGAAAGCAAGGAGGGAGGAGAATGAAGAACTAGGAAAGAACAGTGTTAACAGGAATGGGCAATCTCCTTTTGTCCTGGAGCAGCAGAAAGAGCAAAGGCTCACTTGCGTGCCTGACAAGATGACAAAGCAGCAGCACTCAGGATGGGCTGGAAAGCACTTCCCTCTCTCCCACTTCAGAAGAAGTTATCCAACTAACAAACATCGCACATCTGGCAGCGGGGTCACAAAGTCAGGAAAAAAGGTCATTCTCCTTGACTTTGATATGACACTTCCAAGTTGGACAACGACCAGCAAAGTCTATAGCGCTTCACAGGTCAGTATGAGTATCCTGACAGCAGCAACTCGATTTTACAGTGCCTATAAATCTAACCCGCTTTTGTGAGCGGCTCTGATGGTCCTCCTAAGGAGTCAGCTCTGTCTGCCTGACATTGTCCAGATGTCACTGCCAAAAGGAAATCACAGGTAGCTGGGAACCCTTCCAGACGACCCTCAACACAAATTATCACGGGACACCGAGAAGCTGATCCAGCATGCCCACAGCCCACAAAGCACAGCGCGGGGCTGCACGACGTGCTCTGGAACACCAACTTAAAGCCCACGGCCACGATCTCCTAGGGTCTCTTCCTCCCCAAGCGCAGAAAGAGGATCACGGGGAGCTCTCTACTGCTCAGCTGAAGACGCTTTCCCAGCGATGCCCCCCGACAGGAACGGTCCCCAGGGCATCGCACAGGACCCCCAGCCCCAGCGTGGGAGCCGGGAAGGCAGCATTGCGCTGCCTGTGTTGCAGGGATGCCCGGGTCACAGGGATGCCCGGGTCACAGGGATGCTCATGTCTGAGGGATGCCCAGCTTGCAGGGATGCCCGGGTCACAGGGATGCCTGGGTCACAGGGATGCCCGAGTCGCAGGGGTGCCCAGGTCATAGGGATTCCCAGGACGCAGGGATGCCTGGCTTGCAGGGATGCCCGAGTGGCAGGGATATCCGGGTCCCAGGGATGCCCGGCTCTTAAGGATACCTGGGTCGTGGGGATGCTCGGGTTGCAGGGTTGCCCGGGTCACAGAGATACCCGGCTCGCAGGGGTACCCAGGTCGCGGGGATGCCCGGCTCGCGGGGATGCCCGGCTCGCAGCACACGAAGCCGCACCCCCAGCCCCGCCGCTGCCGGCAACAAGTGCAGCCGGGATGGAGCGAGCTCAGCTCCGCCGCCACGGCCCTTCCCCGCCACTCACCCGCCCGTCTCGGCTCCCGAATCCACGCACTCGTCCTCCCCGCCGGGATGCTTCTCCATGGCGGCGCTGCCCGCGGGGAGCGGCCCGTGTGCGGCGGCAGCGGCCGCTCCTCCCGCCCTGCCCCCGTCCCTCCCCCGCCGAGGGAGCCCGGGGAGCAGCGGGCTGGGACCGCGCTGCTTCCTACAGCCGCCAGGAACGAGCTTGCGGAGGGGCGGGTGTTGGTCTCTTCTCCCAAGTGATAGGGGGTAGGACAAGAGGGAATGGTTTAGATTGGACCTTAGGAAAAATTGCTTTACCAAAAGGGTTATTGAGCACTGGAACTGCCCATGGAGGTGTTTGAGTCACCATCCCTGGAGGTGTTCAAAAGACTGGTAGATGAGGTGCTTGGGGATGTGGTTTAGTAGTGGACAGGTGCGGTTGGAGATGGTGATCTCAAAGGTCTTTTCCAATCTAATGATTCTATGATTCTGTGAAAGGACCACCAGGGAAAACCTTTCATCCACACTTGACAGCAGCCACTGAGTTTGGGTGGCCGTATTCTAGAAACTATCTCAGCCCCTTCATTGTACCACTTCTGTTTTTCCAATAGGAACAGCTGCTTAATGCCTGCATCGGTTTAGTAAGTGTAAACACATTAGAAATCAGGTATATCTCATCAAGTTTTATCCAAAATTTTCCAATAGGAAAACCACCTGAAATGTGTGACGCCCCATGTGCCTGGAAAATAGATGGTATTTCAATTGAAACACTTTACAACGTAAAGGGCTGTCAAATTCACAGATTATCTCTTGAAATACCATTTACTTTACAAAACAGTTCTCTTGTTTTGCAACAGTTCTCTTGCTCTCTTTTTTCTCACACTATTGCAAAATGTTCTTCTTGCAGTCTATCACTTAGTTGGCATTTGCCTTTGTCAAAGATTTCAGAATCCTGCTAAACTATTTTAAGGATTTGTTAATAATAACTATTAGGGAAACTTGCAAAATAATTAGTATTTTACTTCATGTCGCAGGATGATGCTTTACACATTATGTTGCTTAATAGTTAAAACTGAATTTTCCTCTAAGAAGAAATAAACCAGATTGTTTCAGTGGTTAATAAAGAATGTTAATTTAGAAAATGAAAAGCTGTGTTAAATTATTGTAATATGGCAATCCCATGATTTGCTTGAGATCAACAGTTGGTTGGGAATAAAACAGCTACTTAATGCCTGCATCAGTTTAATAAGAGTAGACACATTAGAAATTAGGTACAGATCATCAAGTTTTACTCTAAATTTTTTTCTGTCAACAGTACTTGAACACTTCCCCTCCCTGGAGGTGTTCAAGGCCAGGTTGGATGGGGCTTTGAGCAGCCTGATCTAGTGGGAGGTGTCCCTGCCCATGGCAGAGGGGTTGGAACTGGATGATCTTTAAGGTCCCTTCCAAGCCAAACCATTCTATGATTCTGTGGTTCTATGGCAGTTAATAGAGCCTGTTGGATGCACATTCCCAGTACCCAGGTGGTTTTGGAGCATCTACTCTTACAGCCTTTCACTGTGCTGAGCTTCCTCCAGTCTCCCATGGCACTGCTTGGCACTTGATCATTACATCAAATATGATAATTTTGAAATCACACGCAGAAGAGGGATGGGGATGGTTTTCCAAACCCATGTGAATTTCTGTAACGATGACAAAAAAATATGTGATGCTTAAGGAGCGCTTTGAATGCCGCCTATGAAGAAATGCTTATGTAGGAAAGCCTACTAGTAGTGGGGCAGTCATATTCAATAACACGAGAGCACAGTGAAAAGCTGTGGGCGCGTTCCTGTATTCTGTGTATGTCACACGTGCCTATCTGTTCTGTATTTGGAAGTGATCACCTCTCCATTTCTCCACCACTTAAGTAAATATTCATCCACATAGATGTGAGCCAATCTCTTAGTAAGGTGAAAAAAATGGTCTTTCTTCAATCCACTTCAATTCAGGCTGTGGCAGGTGACAAGAGAAGGGGACAGAACTGATTTTGTTGCTTATATCTCCAAGCTGGCAGACCAGCACTCATGTCTCTTCTGGGTCAGGTTCAAGCACAGAACCGGGGGATGGTATTCTGTGTTCCCCACAATCTAAACATTGTGAGAAAACCTCTTCCATTAATGTTTGTGGAAAATATCAGGTCTGATGAATTCAAATTTTCTCTTCAAAATTCTCCAGCTACCAAATCACCGTCAACTGGAGGAGGTGGCCACATGCCAAAGGTGGTTGGCAGTAAAAAATTTTTTTACAAAAATAATTATTTTCTTCCACTTTTTATTATTTGTGCCTTACAAGAAAGAAGAAAAATAGTAAAGTTCTTGGTATTTGAGACATAAAATGGACCAGAATGCAAAAATATACTGCACAAGACAATCTTACACTGGCATAAGAAGTGCTAAACTGGTTTATTTTGCCACCAGTAGTTTTTAAGCTACATCTGTATTGAATGGCGTTGATGTCATTCATGTCAAGACACATTCATGCTTGTCAGTGGCACATTAAGCCGTGTATAAGCCTACAGTAGCACAAATTAATAGTAACATCTAGCATTGTTTAACAGGCTCATGCTAGTTAGAGACAACAGGCACAATAATGCCACTGTTGTCTCTAATAGTGTGTGACCCTGATTCTCTAAAATAATCTGGATATGGATAAGAGGCTTGTAAAATCGAAAGAACAGCTTGGGAAGAGCTGTCAAGGTGTTGTTCGTGTATTGTAGGAATGACAGGTGGGCACCAAAACCAGAAATGCTTATTATGAAAGTGCTGAATTTCCACTGCTCTTCTCTGGAGAGATTCTGGGCTTGTGTGCAGTCCTGTGGCCTCTCGGCATCACAGGAGGTCAGTCCATCTGTGTCTCCAGTGATCTTTAGAAAAAACTTTCAGCCTCTGCTATTGATCAGGAATTAGAAAAATAAAATCATTGTATTGGAAAATTGGTATTTAATCTGTTTTGACTACCTGGCTAGGTTTGCATGTATGTCATTTTGAAAGCAGTATAAATGATTTTTCAGTTTATGTGGAGGATTTCGCATAAACATTACCATAAATATAAGTCTTTAGGCACAGAACAAGCTCCTGTAATTACAATCCCTCTTCCATCTTTCCCCTAGCAAGTTTCTAAAAGCTAGTTTGGACAAAAACCTATAAAGAGTGCTCGTACAGAACAGTCCTGTATAGACACCTATGTAGTAGTTCAGAATATACAGAAACAAACTCTTCCTTCCTTTGTGACTCTTAAACTGTCATGTAGACCAATTTAGTCACAAAAAATGATACTCAATTTACTCAAATTGAGTAAATTGATACCAATGATACCAATTTACTCAAAAAAAATGCATATGCTTTGTTTTAGGACTGGGATCAAAAATGTTGTGCCTGGCTATGAAAGTAACCATGGCATAAGCTGGTTCTCAGCTTGCTTATATTTAAATTATTATGTTCAGGTAAGAGACATTAACATGTTTTCAGACATAATGTTATGTGAAAAGATTTGTCCAAGGCCAAAGAGAGGCAAAACTGAGACATCGGTTCCGTGTATCTTGATTCTCAACTGGGACCTGTGTTTCGGGAACAGGGAAATATTTATACTCCATCAGCTGCAAGGGCAGCAGAGGACCCTGAGCCCTCCAGGGGAGGTACCGATGGTCAGTGTTACCAGAACTGGGCAGACTGCTGTCTTTCTGATTCTTAGTCTACACAGATGCATTCATTTAGTTAGTGCAACTGTACTTAAAAGCAGGTCACTTCCATTTGCTCTTAAGTGTGGTTTCAAAGTGAAATAAATTGACTCTAGCCACTGTTGAACTGATCTAAGATGTAATCAAACCTCCGTAAATATTTAGGAAGAATTTCAGTTAAACTTATACATTTCTGTACAAAAAAATTTAAGTAGTCAGCTAACAGATCTTTTCCATCTCTGACTTTTATTGTTCCAGTTAGTTATGTTTAAGCACTGGCATATGAGAGGATCTGGAATAGATTTTATGCTGCATTTAAGATTAATTTATTCCATCTGTCCCAGGGAGGAAAAAAAGAAACATTTGAAGGAAATATATAATTAACATAGTAAGTAAAGCTACCACAAACTCTAGGCTCTCTTATTTATGTATTTGCCTCATTTAACTCTGTTTTATTCTGGTCTTTCACGTAATTATGGTGAAAAGGAGACTTCTCTGCATTAAATTCCAGGCATCTCAGAGGTTTTAATGAATGAAGTGCTAGATCCTCTCCTTTATTTGTTTTTCTGTTACCTGTGCTTCTGAAAGCAAACTTGTGAAAGCTTCTGAAAGGAGGTTGCAGCGAGGTGAGTGTTGGTCTCTTCTCCCAAGTAACATGTGATAGCACAAGAGGAAATGGCCTCAAGTTGAGACAAGGGAGGTTTAGACTGGATGTTAGGAAAAATTTCTTTATTATAGTGGTGAAGCATTGGAACATGGAAGTGGTGGAATCACCACCCCTGGAGGTGTTCAAGAAACATGTAGATGTGGCAATTCATGACATGTTTTAGTAGGCACGGTGTTGAGCTGATGGTTGGACTTGACCTTAAAGGTCTTTTCCAACCTCTATGACTCTATCTGATTAGATATCAGGAAAAATTTCCTCACTATAAGGGTTATCAAGCACTGGAACAGGCTGCTCAGGGAAGTGGTGGAGTCACCATCCCTGGAGGTATTTAAAAGATGAGTAGACGAGATGCTCAGAGATAAAGCTTAGTAGTGGACAGATATGGTTGGACTCAATCTCAAATGTCTTCTCCAACTAAATGATTCTATGATCTTCAAAGAAGCCAAACAAGTAAATCACTCTGTTGTCAAAACCAAACTACACTGAGGACATGAAATGACTGCTAGTTCTGCAAAAAGTTCTTTTGCTTTTAGTTCCGTAGGACCTGGTATAAAATAGACCTTTAGGTACTTGAAAGGGGATGTAAAGTGATTTTTTTATGGCTGTGTACAAATCAGTTAGCCTGATATGTCCTATGCGATGGCTGATTAGGAGGTGTCTACCTTCCAAAGGAAACTTTAAATGTGCCTGGTGCTGTATGTCGAGATTGTACAAGGTTAAAAGTCTTAGGTCATATCAGCAAGGTTAAGCACCGCTTAACTGCAGCCTCCAGCTGCTATAACCTCTGTCCTCGCAGAAGGAAATGCAGACAGCAGAACCTCCTCCTCATTCCTCACGTAATGGTCTTAGTAACCAAGAACATGGTGCAGGAGAGTGATTGCGGCAGCCTCAAGCTGAAGAAAGACAGAGTGGAAAGCTGAAAGCTGAACTGCATCAGATCACATATGTTCTAAAACAGAAGATAAAGTGAAAGTACCCATTTCCCTGCTGAATCCACACCTGGATTCAAATTTCAATTTCTTCTCTGCTCACCGAGTTCCGCATGCCTGACTGTCATCTTTCCTGCACCAGCCATGAGGATGGGGTATAAGGAGAAGACCATGTGCCTAGACCTCCAGCCCAAAGAGGAGTGAGCGAAAAGAAGTGGCTGTTTTGATCATTGCCCCATGTGAATGTCCTGCCAATTCTGCTATCGCTTCTGGGATATTTCTGGCCTCTCTGATCTATTTCTTTCTTTATAGAGCTTTATTCCAGGGTAGGGAGAGAGGAGGAAAATGTATCCCTTTTCATGGAACTGAAATTCTGGTGGTAAGGTTGTACTGCTGGGAAAAGAAGCACTCAATTCAGTTCTTTTCATGCAGCATTTGGGATCTGTCAAAGTGTGCATTTCATGCACCACTTTGTTGGTGCAATTCTAAAAGGTAAGGGGACAGATGCCACTGCAGTTCCTTCTGGCATTATACTATAAATTAAAGACTCTTCCTAGTTTTTGAGAGACAGAACACAGACCTAGCTTAGCAGAGGATTCAGGACTGCAGATGAAGAAAAGACAAAGATGCTAAAAAATGAGATTTTTCATTCCCAACTAAAACTTTTCAAAGTTAACCATAGTTACACTATCTCCATCCTCTTCCAGCTGACTCTGGAGGCAGAATCTCACCCCTAGAAAGGGGTTCTGTATTCCATTCCTGACACTTTCCATCCCACTCTAGGTGTTACAGTGATAAAGTTCTCCGTTTACAGAATCTGGTGTTTATATAAAAGGTTTTATCCTTTAGCAGTCCCGGAGGAAAGTAGCGCTCTACAGGTCAAGGCTATTTTAACATTCACTGCTGGACTTAAGACACTGGGTTGTGGATTGGAAAAAACAGAGACAACTGCAGTTTTGGAAGGAGTAGGGGAGTTACGGCTTGGCATGTGGTTCGGCCTTCATGCTAGGTCAGCCCTAAAAGGCTGACTTTAAGACTAGTAAATGTTGCCAAAATATTTGTGGCGGTTTCTCACATAGACTGTTGTGTTGCTGGGGTTTTTTTAAGGGTTATGATGAGGTCAGTTTCATTTGTGGTAGGTCTCAAGCCAGACACCCAACCTCCTAAAATTCTACAGTTTTGAGGTAAAATACAGCTATGCAATAAAAGCTGTTTCTTCAAAGCGTTGAGGCAAGGCTTTTCAGTGAGGTTTTGGGCAGTTTGGTTCCCAGATCCCACTTTTTTAAGTTTCATTTGAAAATCCTAGCATGCACACTTGTACCAAAGTTCATGGCACAGTGCAGCAAATGTGCATTTTATAAGGAAATTGCTCATTTTTACTTGAATTCTGGTATATTAATTTTTTTATTTTAAACTTCTAGCACTCAGTAACAACTGCTATAAAAACTTGAGTATTTGGAGTCCCTTCCTGTATCATCCTGAAGCCCAGAACTCTATGGGAGTACAAGGGGGAGCAGAGCTGCTCCCCATCTCTGTGCGACCATCAAGTTGGAAGCTTGACTAAGCTGAGCGATGGAAAGCCCTGTTCAAGGGACGTAAAGTGAAGGTGGCTCTGTATCATGGACTTGAAGGAATTCATGTTGTCTTCGCACTACAGAATCACAGAATCACTAGGTTGGAAAAGACCTCTTAAATCATCGAGTCAAACCATTCCTATCAACCACTAAACCATGCCCCTGAGCATCTCATCCACCTGTCTTTTAAATACCTCCAGGGCAGCCTGTGCCAGTGCCCGATGACCCTTTCTGTGAAAAGTTTTTTTCTGATGTCCAGCCTGGTGGAGCTTGAGGCCGTTCCCCCTTGTCCTGTCCCCTGACACTTGGAAAAAGAGGCCAGCACCCTCCTCTCTGCAACCTCCTTTCAGGTAGTTGTAGAGACCAATAAGATCTCCCCTCAGCCTCCTCTTCTCAAGGCTAAACAACACCAGTTCCCTCAGCTGCTCCTCGTAAGACTTATTCTCCAGCCCCCTCACCACCTTCATTGCTCTTCTCTGGACACGCTACAGAGCCTCAACATCCTTCTTGCAGCGAGTAGCCTAGAACTGAACAAAGTATTCGAGGTGTGGTCTCACCAGTGCCGAGTACAGGGGCAGAATAACCTCCCTGGACCTGCTGGTCACACCATTTCTGATACAAGCCAAGATGCCATTGGCCTTCTTGGCCACCTGGGCACACTGCTGGCTCATGTTCAGTCACTGTCAATCAACACCCCCAGATCCTTCTCCGTGCAGCTTTCTAGCCCCTCTTCTCTTTGTCTGTAGCACTGCACAGGGTTGTTGTGCCCCAAGTGCAGGACAAATACATCATTACAAATGATCTCATTCAGCCAAATCCTTTCAGTGGATGTAATCGGTGGGTGTGCTGCATGTAGGTGCCAGGGTCAGCACCCAGGCTTGGACTTTAGGGCAGTGGCTCTGTGCCAAACAATAGCAAATCAGCCACCAGGCTCTGGGAGTGGACTGTTTGGCACTTAAATCCCTGATAAATTATAAGAGATGAGCTTTTGCTTCAAATCTTGACCCAGACCTCACTGGTGCAAGGGAACTTGGAAGAGCTCAGCACCAGTTTGGATAGCCTTGAGTGTGGAAAGCCTGGTGCACAAGGGCTGTGTGCCAGAGTAACATGAAGGAATGTGGAGGTCATGCAGGTGGATTCCTATTCTTCAGTCATCAACTGCTGGTGTTATACTGTGCCACGATTTTGGTACCCTACAAGAGAATTGCACCAGGACAATCTAAACAAGGTCATCTGGGATGCCACTGGGACTTGAGAGATGCTTTCAAGATCTCAGTGGCTGGATATAGACCTATAAATTTGTGCATATTTCTAGGTCCTCTTAGCCCATTTGGCTGGAGACTACTCATCTGTGATGGCTGATGGATTGAGAATGTAGTCATGTCCTCTGGACTTGTTGATCTATGAAAGCAACACTTGAGCCAGAGTGGGTGTTAGGTGATGCTCAAGTGCTTGCTTTGTTTCTCCCATGATGGAAGTCTTAAGAGTGTATTAGCACACACTCATTAAAGCACAGTCAAAATGTTTCAGTTGTCACTTTAGGAGTGCTAGCAAGCGTCATGTGAAGACACACAGATAAGAAGTTTACCAGGTAAGCAGACAACAGATTTGGTGTCACTTCTAAGAGGTCAGTGAGACAGTTCTGGCTTTTGCTGAGCATCCTGAGCCCTTCATATATACTCAGTGAATGATCATCATATTCACAATAGCACTCCTATGATGGTAACCATAGCAACTCCTGTAAAATGAAGTTTTTCATGAAATAGTGTGCTTTAAAAGGCCGAGGAAATATCTATTTTCAAGGACCAGTCCTGTGCCCACTGGTATTCAAAGCGGAAGGATTAAACCTCTATAACAGCAGCAGTAAACATAGCGACTTTTGCACGTAGACTTTTCAGAAGGGGAAAACTGTTTTCAGGTTTTTTCCCTTTGCGGCAGGTTGTGACAATAAAACATTTTACTCTGGAAAGCAGCTACATTTAAAAAACTCTGTTGGATCTCCAAGGAAGGTTATATTTCTTAATTGTTCTACCACGTTTTTAAAAATCCAGCTTTGAATTACCTGTGATATAAGTTTTCAATCTTAAGATTGACAATCATATGGTCCTGTTAAGTTTAGATGTTTTTAGTAAAACACTTTATCCAGTAATTTTGAGTTTTAGCAACTGATTTATCAAGTGAACAACAGGAATTGTGTGTTTAATTCATAATCTAAGCCATGGTAAACCTAGTGAAGTAGATCACAGAAATAAAACCCGTAATTTTTGCTATGAGATGTTTGACTCTGTTTCCACTTCTAAGATCTGTAAACAAGAGTAGATTTACTGGCGTAGAGAGAGATGTTAAAGTTCCAGCTCTGGCTGGCCTAGGAGCTCCTGTATCTATTGGCTTTGTACAGCTTCCTTTCCCTTCCCTCATTAGGGTGTGGCTTTAACTCCTTCTACTGATATGGTGAAACAGGAAATGTTAGAATATCCCTTTTCTCATGTCAGGAACAACCTTGTATACATGATGTCTCTACCTGTGCCTAGAATATTGCCAGTGAATTGTGTGTCCAGAGTGTTTTGCCTCAGAGGCATCATCTCTCGTGGTCAGCATGAGGGGAAGGCAGGTGCAAAACAAAAATCCCACTTGATGGAAATGTCTGTTTCTATTAAAAGCTGGTAAGGAATGAAAGCAGAATCTTGTAAAAGAACCATAGAAAGAACATCACAGAAATTAAGAGAAGAAACACTCTGATGCAACATATAGACCAGGCAGTTCTTTAATGTCTTCTCACAGCAGGCAAATTGCTGAAAGAATGAAACCCATCCCAGTTTTCTGGTTGATCCATTTGTACGAGGGTGGCCTTTTCCAAGAGTTTATGGATCAAATTAAAGGTCTCAAATAAACCTGCGAACTGCATCATCCAATGACCTGCAGCCCCAGGGTTCTCGTGCTTTTGCTAGCAGCAGAACTCCTTAGCAGAAAATACTCATCTAAAAAGAAGCTGCAGAGATTCTGCCCTTCTCACCTATCCCTGACCATTCACATCCACCTCCTCATCTCCACACTATGTGGAGAAATTGAAGAAGCTGATCTGACCAGCCCAGCAAAAGAAAGAACTGGTTTGTTTTCAGCCAAATTAGTTTCCTGGACAGACACAACTTCTGCTTGTACAACTGCCAGCAGCAAGGCAACAGAGAGAATCAGAGCAGCATGGCTCCTCCAGAGCAGAGGACAGGACCACAGCAGCCCAGACTGAATTTAACTTCAGCTGTTGCTCTCAAACTGCACTGAAAGTGTTTCAGAACTGTAACCGGACTATATTAAAGTATGAAGGACAGAAAAATCCATCAGCCGTAAAGGATTATTAGGAAAAAAAGTTGGATGATATTTCTGTGGTCTGCAAGTTTTAGCTGAAAATTACATACCTTCTTTTGGCTTGTATAAATAAACTTAAAAAAAAAATAGCTTTGATGTTTAAGAAGCTCAGACATATAATAGCTGACAATGACATTTTGCAAGAAGTTCATAAAATGTCTTAAATCCATTAGCATTTGCTGTTGCAAACTCATTCTGTAGTTTGGGAGCCATCTGCTTATCTCAAGATTTTATTGCCATCCATCTACCTTAGCATTTTGAATGAGTGCTCATCTCTGGAGTGTGTGAGTGCCATCCCTTCAAACAGCAGTGCCTTCTGGATTCCCTGGCTGCTTATAGTCTCTTATAGAGAGACTATTCTTATAAAGACTATGAGAATAATTGTGCTAGGTTATATCCAACATCCATCTAGCCCAGCATCTATCTCACTCAGTAGCCAGAAGAAGATGTTTAAGAAAAGTGCAAGGGCAGGGCAAACTTCTAATGATACTTCCCTGATTTATCTCAAGATGCAATTTTAATATTTAAGAAGGCCAGTGATCATAAGAGAGTAGCAAGTGGATCACAGTATAGGTAAGCTTAGCCCACCTTTGGCTGTGGTAACAGTTTGACTATGAGAAAATGTGGCTGATTTGAGGAATGCTACACATTCTAGAAGCATGCAAGTAGCACCATGCAGCTAGTGATGGGGAAAAAAATCTTAATGAAACAGAAAGCTGTCTTGGCAGCAGCTAACACTCTAATTTCATTCCCCTTGGAAAGCTGCACTGTGTAGGTGACAGAGCATGGTTGTTGTTCCCAGCTCTGATATACCTCAGTTAGAGTATTGTGCTGTAGCAAAAGCTTCTTGGTGGATCTGCCAAGACCTCCATACTAGTGGCTGGCAGTGCTGCTGCCTGGAGTTGGTCTCTTGTGATTTATAGGTACCATCCTATGCACATCTGGGTGGTTGTATCCTCTCTGAGTATGACAATTTGATTTAATTTGATTTTTTAATTAATTTGATTTAATGGGGGGAAAGTATTGTCTGGAAGGATAAAAGTGACAATACCAATTACCACGGGAGACGTATCAAGCGACAGTGTCCAGCTGTCAAAGTTGCTAATTTCACCTCTCAGATCCAAGCTGTTTGATGCACAAACCAAAGCCCAGCTGCCCACAAGTGCCAGGAAACTCAGCTGGGTTTAAACATTCTGCCTTTCAGGAAGGAGAAGGTCCTGCTCATGACAGTAAGATTGAAATGTATCTTCTCTCCATCATGCTACAGGATTTATCTTAGCCCTGCACAGCACTCCCTTAGTCCCAGTGGCCACTCTGCCTTGTTTCCTTTGGGCCATATCTGGAATAATGCCATCAGTCTGGTTTCTCTTTTGTGGCAGAAGGAAGGAGGGATCTACACTCTAATTTCCTTTCTTGCCATATATTTTATTCCTTCCCATATAATTCCATGTGGCAAATCTGCTGGATGTACAGGGGCTGAATGACTTGGGGAGGTGGGTGTGCACTGCAGTAGGAAGCTCCATCCTTCTCAAGAATGCAGGAGCAAGCAAGCTGTCTTTAAACTTAAAAAAAATACCAGCTGTCAAAGGTGAAAGGAGAAGGCTTAACTGCTATTTCACCCTCTGTTATACCCACTATAACAGATTTCTTGGAAAACAGTCATTGCCGTAGTGTACCAGGTAAAATCTTCTTAGGATGAACCTAGAAATACTTATGCAAATAAAAGCATTTACTTTAGTAGCCAGGATCAGGTTTCGCAATACAGATGGGAATGAAATGAAAACATTTCTTTCTGAACTTACTCTTTTTCTCTGCTGATTTCTGGATTTTCCCCCAGAGTTGGGCCCATGCAGCTCACTGGCAAGTAGATCCTTTCAGAGACCCCAGATGGGCAGTAAAAGGACAACTTGAGAAAAAGGTTTCCAAAAGCTATTCTCAAGTCACCTAACACGCAGTAGCTAAAAGAAAGACAGTAACATGTGCAAGACACTCCTAATCCAAATCCCAGTAATGGAGTTACACGATAGGCTGCAGCCTCTTGCCTCTTAATTTATAAAGGATCAAGTGGTATTAGAGCCAGTCAGCTGTGCATCATAAAGTGCTCATCACAGGATGTCAGCGTGTAAAAAAATGACACTCCACAGAGAATGGGAAATAATTTCATCATCTCTACTTTAACCAGCTATTGAAGCAAGCTGATCAGCATGTTCTTGTCCGTGAGTGAGGAATGTTGTTTATGCTCAAAGAAATGGTGTATGACCTTCATGAAATGGTTTAGATATGGATTCTGGGCAAAATAGAAATGCGTGAAACCAATGAAACAGTTATATTCATTGTCTGAAAATGCAGTTAATCCTAACCCTGAGGCAACAGTATTTATTACCTTTATCTGTTCAGCAAATGGCACTACTGTGTAAAAATGCTAAATTTCTTTTTGAATAAGTAGATCCTTTATATCCTTATATATGTGTCTGCATGTTGGCATTTCTGGGACTATTTACTATGGCCTATTACTGTATAGTATGTTACAGATGTACACAGTATTTTTGGAACCTGAACTATGGGAGGTATTCTGTATTTGCAGGGCGGATGTCATGAATAGATCCTTTTCAGATCCTTTTATCATTTTCCATGATAATACTAGAGCTATAACAGCCAAAAAAAAAAAAAAAGGCTTAAGGAAAACTTAGGAGAAAAAAAAAAAAAAAAAAAAAAGCTCTAAAAACTTGTAAAAGTCTCATTCCAAGGCTGTCAAAGGAAGAAGCAAAACACATGATTTTAAGCACTTCCCGTTCCTCAAAGAAGTGAAGTTTTATGACTTACTTCTGCTTGCCCAGAAGTTGCTCCTGTAACTACTCTCCCGAAGTTCTGTGGATGGACTAATGATTGAGATGCCAAGTTTGCTCACCTGGGATTTATCAAATAAAATCTCATCCTACATTAAGACAACTGCTTTGAAGCCTATCCATTTAAAATCTGTCTACATGGATGTTTAGATTCCCCCACAAAGCTGACAAGATTTTCAGAGCTTACTGTCCACAGGCAACGCAGATACTCAGCACTCTTCAAAATCTACATCTCTGTTATTGCTTTAAACAGGAGCCGTTGATTTCAATATTGGTTGCAGAGGATAAGAAAGCTCTCAAACATGCAGGAAGGGGATGCACTGATTAATAGGAAAGTAGAGGACCCTCTTATCCCACCCAACATTACACTTTCCCTTTGCTTTCATTCAATTTTCATGCAAATTGCCATCTTCCACCCTTTCTTTTTGGCTCATATCTCTAAGGGGATTACTATTTTACAAGCATCTTTTTTTTTTTTTTTTTTTTGACTGACACAGCTTGACCTTTAGCTCATCTCCAGGGTCCCTACATGGTTTGTTCATCTTCCTCAAAAATCCCCACTTCTGGTGCTTTCAGGAAACCACAGTGAAAATAACTCTTGCCATGGGTTCCAGCTCATACCTGTTGTCCTCAGACAGTCAGCTGAAGTTTGGAGAAGATGCAGAAGTACAGGAAAATCTGTACTGCTATAAACAAGGGCTATGTCATCTTCTCCTTCCACTCTTACTCTTCAGAAGTCTGTGCTGAGCATGTAAGAGAAACAGATCTGTCTCCAGAGAATTTGGAAGTGTTAAAATACAGATAAAAAAACCCAACGATGCATTGGTCACCAGCCCAGCATATGAGGTTAAAGAAGTCTTCACTTGGGGAAAAATTTAAAGGGAGTGGTTTTTCTGAAAGAATATTCAAAAGAGAAAAATGGAGATTGTCTAAGCATGAAAGCAGGGAGCAAGTTTATTGAGTGAAGACCTGTGTGCAGCTCCATTTGGTATTCCAGGTCAGGAGTGACCATACCAAACTGGTATCTGACAGAATGAATTCCGGTTACTATTAGGCACTTTTCTGAGCACTGTTAAATGAGGAGCTTAGCTGACCTATTCATCTGCCTTTCTTAATCAATGGAGAATCACCCTCAAGGTGATTCACATTGCATGGCGTCTCTCCATCGCTAGAGAAGAAGCCTACACATGGGTGGTAGGGCAAATGCATTCAGGCTCACGATAGTATTCTCCTGCACAGAAAGATGCCTCCAAATTCCTCATTGTTGAAGGAGCTTTATAATACTAACCAATAAACTGCAGTTAATGTAACTGTCTTAGCATATTGACTACTTCTGCTAGACAAACATTTCTTGTGGGATAAGATTGCTTATCTGGGGTAGAAAAGTTTCTTTTAGTAACTATTATAGTTACTGTGGTTACTGTATTGTGAGATCACCCACATGAATAAAATGTTTATTGGGTTGTTTGTTTGAGTGATTACTTCCTTTCTTACAGTTTTGGCAAAGCTTTTGAGAACTGGAAAAAGTAAACGGAACAAAATAGTCTTATTCACCTCCCCACCCACATTGTCAACCATGATTATATCAGCCATGATGTAATAATATATGTTTAAACTGTCTATAAGTAAGAACGAATTTTAATGGATGATAATGGTGGAAGCTTACTGTATAACTTGTGACAGATTTTGCAGTGGCTGTGGAAAGGGTATTAGATGGCTCAGGGAACTGATTGAAGGCTCAGGATCTTTTCACAAGCCAACAAAAAAAAAATAGCAGTGGTTTACAGGCCAATAAACATATAGTGATTTATCTGATGTAGGTTTCTCTTCTAGTGTGAGTGACAGAAGACCACAGCCATATCTAGCCACGTTGTAGGAGTGGCAAAAGGCTGGACAGTTAGGGAAGCCAGTTTTCCCAAACAGCAGGTGTCTGATTGAAGCTAGGTCTTGCTGGGGCATTGGGAAGATACAGGGATTTGTCGTGGTAAATGGCTAGGTGATGTTTACATAGTACTATGAAGATATGAAGTGATGTAACAATGTTATCTTTGTTATTTTGCATGTGTTAGTGAATCTAGAATGCTATGAATCCTGCTGCTGCTCTGATCTCTTTATATGCTAGTTCAAGCTCTACTTTCAAAAGTATCCTCAGCAGCACAATACCTGTTTAGTCTGTAATAGAGAGACATTGCTGTTTGATTTTCTTACTATTTGTACAAATTGGGTTATGAGAGGAAACTTTTCCATTATATTCATCACACTGTTTTTTTGGTGCTAATTTTAGGGTGGCTCCTCACTTACAAATTGGCTTTCTTTTCTTTTTGTGTGCAGTTTAAAGAAATATGCTAGGACCAGTCCTCACTCCTCTGCATTACAGGTTAGCAAAAAGCCTTTGCACAGAAAGAAGTTCCCTTGATTTTGAGTGCGCTGACTAGAGGACAGGAGATGGGGCATCACTATAGATGTTGCAGTAAGGCCCTTGGCTGTGAGCTGCCTGTCTGCTGCCCCACACAGCTCTGGGGACATGGTACTGGAGGACTGTGGTGATGCTCTTGGAGATCTGCCTTGCTCCCATGTAGCAGAGGTTCTTGGAGAAGATTTGTGGGCAAGTGGTCAGAGTGTTGAAGTTTAAATGTCTGGAAACTTATGTCTCTGGAATCCCCTCAAAACCAGCAAAGAGAAATTGGTCCTCTGAGTCACCTCCAAAGGAATCTGTTCCCTTCCAAGTACTAAGCAGCACGCTTTTTGTGAGTAGGAGGTATCTTAGACACCTACTTTTCGCTGCTTCGAGCTAAAGAAATCAGTAATCCCTGTATGTACTTGAAAGGCAGATTTTGTGCCTTAAAAAAGAAAATTCACATTATTAAGATCTAGATGACAACTGACAAACAAGCAGTTTGTTGGAATGCTGAGCTGTGAATGTGTGTACTACTACTGCGTGATCTTCTATTGATCTTCATGGGCTGCCGATCAGTTGCAGCAGTATGGCCAGGGCAGAGAGAAAGCAGCTGCAAAGAAGGTGAGGTGCTATTGGTCTTTATCTGAATTCCTTTTTACAATAAGATCTCTAGAAGTTGTGTGCCTTGGGACTCCTGGGGGCACTCAAGTTACAGTAAAATTGTCCAGCAGCTTGAGAGTTCTTTCATAAGAGTATGTCTCTAATTGATGGACTTGTTATTTCTACTGCTTTGAAGACAGACATGGGTGAAGGGAAAAAGGGACTGCTTGAAGACCATTAGAAATCCACTCTAGTTTTTGTCAGTGGGAGCTTAGGCCTATGTGCTAAAAAACTATCAAGAGCTTCCTTTCCCGCTCCGCAGTTAAATGTCCTTAATGTAACCTCCACTCCTGTAGTGCTGGCAGAGGTCCTTGTGTGCGGAGACACAGAAATCAGTCTGACTCTTGCATGGATGATTGCACGGTGATCATTCATCTCACTAATGAGAATGATCCACCTAATCTATTCTGTGTTTTCTAGTCCCTCCTAGTCACCTCTTTTTTCCACATGAAACAAGAACAGGAGTATGACTGAGAGAAATTAATTTTTTTATGAGGAGAAAATAAGAAAAATCTAGAGCCAGTCTATAAATAACTGAAATGTGACTGCCCTAATAAAAGTTAGATTCGTGTCTATATAAACTACTCTCTTTCTCACCAATACTTAATAACAATATTTCCATAAAATATATGGGCAAGTCCACATGTCAGAGGTATTGTTCAAGGTGGAAATTGCCTATACCTACAGCTCTGTAGAAGAGAAACAGTTGTGGGAGGAGTGTACAGATGTAACAATAAACTTGGCTTCTTTGATCTTGATCACTGACTTGAAGGGTGAGTGAGGTAAGGCATTGTATAGCCATAACAATGACCAAGGAGGGCAATATGCCACTCTTTCTAGTACTGACTTACGGCTGAACTAAAACACAGCTTGGAAGCAGGCTGATAGAAACAAGTGAAAAAAACCCCCACAAAAATAGAGGCAAAGAGGAGGAAGAAAATGGAAAGAAGACTGCTGTACTTAGGAAGACTGCTGCAAAAAGTTTAACATGTTAAGACTTTTCTCTGGGGAATGTTCAAGTCATTCAAGATGACTTCTCACTTGCAGGGAGACTTCATTCTGATCTCTCCTTATGTTCTCATGCCAGTGCCTACATAAGAAGGACTCTGACCTGAAGAGCACAGCAGCTCACATCTTTCATTAGTCCAAGTTGTTCTGGTTTTTGTTGTTGTTGTTGGTTTTGGGGGTTTTTTTGGTGTTTTGGTTTTTTTTGGTTTTTTTTTTTTTGGTGAAAAGTTCTCTATCCATGCCAAGAAAAAACTCCTGAAATTTCTAGGAAGTGGGAGACAGCTGCCTACGGGTGTGAGAATGCAAGGAGAGCCTGACATTTTTTATTTCTAGAAAGATCCTTCTAGCCACTGTCGTCACTGCTGTTCTCTTCTCTTTGACAGCAAGGGCAAATATGACCGTGGCTCTGACTCCTGGGCATGGAGCAGTCTGCCTGCATCACCACACTCCAGTGGCTTCATGCTATTAACCTAATTGTATCAGACATTGGAACCAGTGTGTCCTTTGACATATATCTCTGACTGGTAAAAATATATTAAGCTTTGTAAAACTGAGCAATCAAAAAAAAGTTTCCTGTGGGAATCCTTATTAGTAATTAAATTAAGGAACAGATTGTGAATCTACTGAATTTGATGAACGTCTTGGCAGCTGCTGGCTCATTAGTGGAAGAAAGGATTTAACCATTTTGGCCCTTAAAATGAATGTTCATAGGACTGTGTTATAACTACAGATCAAAATAGAACTCAAATAAAATGTTAATTCAAATCTTAGCCATCAGATTGGCGTTCTCACCTCTTCCCATACATGAGGCTCCACACTGTGTAAGTGCATTTTCCGCATGCAAAATCCAAGGCACCTGCAAATCATGGAAAACCAAAAATTATTAGTATAACAAGAAGGTACTATATTTTTAAGATTACCACACATCTATTATTTACAGTTTCCCATTCAATAAACATAGGGCTTACCACAGAAGGCAGTGGTGAAATACAGTGACATCATCACTGACGATACCATTATGAATGAGACTTTTGCTCCTTTTGCCTAAATGGCTTTCATATTAAATGGTACTTCTTAAAGTGCCCCTAGTATCCTGAAATGCATTTGGTTTCAGAGACAAATTAAAAGTATTTTCAGATAGTACAGCTACTCATGATTCCTGCCAGCTGGTTCTTTTGTTGATTTGGGGTTTTTTTTTGCATTTAGCTATAGCTTATTCCCTCGTTTGTTACTATATGTGAGAGGTATACAAGCTGAATATTATTAGTTCAATCTATCATTCTGGCATGGTGAAGTTGAGATGAGCTTAGCCAGAAATACCATCTGACAGAGGACCATGCTCTAACCCATGTAGTACGCTCCATGATACACAAAGAAACCATGCACAAGCCAAAGATTTCTCATCCCTTCCAATTACAATAATCTTCAGTGTTAAGTGTGGCAACACCAAACAGTTTTTCAGGAAAAATAACTTTTTTACAGCGTCTTTTTGAAGGTCAGACATACTACATTTAGATTTCATGTGGTTTGTCCCACTGAGGTAACGCATATATGGTACGGACTAGTTCATACACATAAGGCATTTTCCTTCTTGTAATAAGCAATAGTATTTCTTGTTATAACACCTGTTAGAGTGATGACAGCACAATCCTAACCCTAAGCAGATCCTTAGAGAAAAGAGTTGCCTGTGAAGTCCACGAAAGGGCTGTTTTTGTTGTCTGTGTTACATAACAAATCATTTGCAAATGGCAATGTGAAATTCCCAGGTATGTTATGATTAAAACAAAGCTATAGAAGGTTTTTTTTTTCTTCTAACCTGTACTGAACTGTGTTAGTGTGTACCAAATCCTTGACTACACTGAATGCATATAAATCCTTTGAATTAGCTTATCTATACCAGTTCAGGGTCTAGACTTTAAGAACTATGCTATACTAGTAAATGAAACAGGTTCATGGCACCAGAGAAACACGACTAGCCTGCAATTGTCCACACTGGCTACACGCTTCGCAGCAGTTTTAGCTTGTCTCATCTAGTTCTCCATCAAACAGTGCCCACCACAATTTAGGCAGCAGCAGAACAGACTAGAGATCTTCTTGTCTGGCATTAAAACCAAAGCAACATATTCAAGAGGAAAAAGATAATTTATTTAGGTAGATCTAATCCACGCTATGTCTGTTGCCCTCAGAGCCAGAGGTTTGATCTTTCACCATGTGATGTACCAGTGCAGATTGTCCTAGTTTCAACAGAGAGAGTCAATTTTCCTCTAGGTAACTGCACATCTAAGTGACTAACTGCAGCATTTTAGGTTCTGTGAGAACAGTGTTCATAACACATATTGTTATAGTTGTGGCTAGGTAATTTTTATGCTCAGATAGAACTGATTTTCTTCTCAGCAGCTGCTGTTTTTCTAGATTTTTGTGTCAGAAGGATGTTAAAAGTATTAATGTTTATAGTTGTTTCTGGGGAAACCAAAGACCTTTCTCAGTTTCTCATGTTTTATAAGTACGCAGGTGTATTAAGCTGGGAGAAGCAGATGCAGGACAGGTGACCCAAACTGGACAGGAAGGTATTCCATACTGTCATGCTCAGTATAAAGTGAGGATGGATCTCCTTCCCTCAGCCCCTCAGCCCTTGGCAGTCCCTTGCTCTTGGCTCTGCTGCTCCTCCAAGTTCAGCTTCCACGTTTTGGTGTTTCTCTGATATGACTGTGGCCTCTGCCCCTACTGAAGCTGCTGTGCCTTCTGTGCCCACCATTTGTCTATCATTGCTTGTAGCACACATTCTGCTACTACTGTCCTGGACAGCAATGATGATGATGATGATGATGATGATGATGATTATTATTATTATTTTGTCTTCTACTACTACTACCATCACCACCACTACTCTTTTGTCTTCTTCTATTTTTATTAAACCTGTCTTTTTTCAACCCACACATCTCACTTCCCTTTCCTGATTTTCCTGTGCTGGCTGGTAGGGAGAATAGAGTGACAGAGTGATTGTCTGTGGTTTAGATGCTGGCCAAAGGGCTAATCTGTAACACAGATGTAGCCTCACATGCCACTGGTTGATATGCACAGCATCTAATCAAAATTGTTCTGCAGTAGCACTATAGGCATAACAGTTGTAGTACTGTGAGTGAGAGCATCATGGGAATAAACAGCAAGATTATGTCACATTTTTTCAATTTTATTAAAAAAATAATTGAAGAGCAAGAAAAAAGGAAATGAATCCCTTTGCCAATGGATATTTCCATGGACTTCTAAAAGTAAGGACTACAGAGACATAAGCATCAGAAATTCTTTTCAAGAATAGCCTTCTGAGTTTCTAAGCAAATTTTCACAAACTGTGTTTCCTGTTTTCTGTGTCTAAACATTTAAATTAATTTACTTTCTGCTAAAACAGTAGAGTTCTCAGTATCTGACTTGGTATTCAAGAGCAGAAATTTTTCCAGCTGATGTTGGCTAACAGCTGACAGGGGTTTTCTTCAAGAGGAAGTTCTGAGTTCATAATCATGAGTATTCAGCAGTTCATATCCCATTACTAAGAGCTACTTCCCCAGTCAGAGAACAATCCCTTGAGAGCCATGTCCTAGACACCTTGAATGCTGAACATAAAAATTCAAGGGGAACTGCTTGGAAACAAGATGTAAAAATTACTCGTTTGTAGGGAGTACTTGGTGACAAATTTCTTACCGTAACAATTGAAAACTTGCTCTTCATTCATGTTAGAAATATTATAGGAAACTCGGAGTATGGTAGCCACTATCTATATTATGTCCTGCGACCTCAGTAATGAGCAGAAGATTTCAGTGACTTCGAAAGAAATGGTCTTCGATAGGCTTTGCAACCCTAACTGTATACCACTGGTGACTACGCCCCTGTGCTGAAACTGGGAGGAAGCTCTGATACCCTTCTTTTCTCAGTGCACGTCCACAGCTGATCTAATCTACCTCCTCATTGTTAGCGAAGAAATGCGTAGCCCTAGTAATCACTACGGTTTCATCTGAGAATGCCACCACACCTGGGAGGTTTACAATTTACACGTACACATCAGTGAGCTGCAGAAATGCCTGAACCCAGGGAAATGCTACTTAAATTTCTGACTCAGAGTAGATAAAACAGCTCACCAAGAGGCTCGAGTGTGCAATTAAATGGTCAGGAATCTTACTGAGTAACTCTGGAGGTCAAGGCTTCCATCTAGTGGCAGAACTTAAAGGTGCTAAAGGAGCAGTTTATGAAAACGAGAATGAGAATGGTCGAGTTTCTTGCAAGCGTCCTCTTTCTTGTTCCAGACTGAAAGTAATGAGAAGAGCAAGGAAGTAAAAGTAAGAAAAAAGCCAGCTCACAACGTCTCCGAGGTTTGGGAGAAACTATGTAGTTCAGGCAGAAAGAGAGGACCGTTCACTGGGGAGGTGATGCCTTTTGCTTAAAACCAGGCAGGACGTTCTGTAGATGTACTGGCAGTGGTCAAGCATACTGCATGAGTTGTTAGCCCAACACATGGCCTCAAGCACAGTAGAAAGCGAAGCCTGGTGTTTGCCAGGAAATCTGCATTTTCAGATTCTGTTTTTCAGAAATGTGATTGTCACAGAGGGCAAGGAGAATGACATTTTCCATGTTGTGATTGTTCTGTCAAGAGCTCTCGATAATCTTTTTGTCTCTCTCATATGGTTTAGAACTGTAATCTGGCTCAAAATCACTTCTGCAAGGATATGCCAAAGAGATGGAACAAATAGAGCCCTTCTTGGAGACTGTAATAACATTATAGTCAGCAACAGAATTGAACTGTGTAAAGAAAGAGGTCTGTGACTTTGTTGAGATTGCTTTTACAAGATTAGCACACCTCCTTTCCCCTTGCGTTCTCCCCTCCTCCAAAAAAAACCCCAACAAACAACCCCCAAATCAAACACGCAACAAACACAGAAAAATCCTTGATATCCACTGGCAGAAATCCAGACACACTGTGGAGGAATCTAAGTGCATATTTCATAATTATATTGATAGCCATAACCATATTCACTATGCAAAAAATGAAGAACAGTGACACTTGAGTGATAAAAGATAGTGTTCTGCATACTGTTTAAGTCAATAAGGTGAACTGAAGTGAATTAAATTGAAATATCAACTCAGTTTTTGCTGCCTCATGTGTTCAGACAATTGGATTTCTCTTTATGCAAGAAGAATTATGGATGATAGACTGCAGTTCTTTTCCACTGCGGTAAATTCTTTTGGATGTTCCTGTTGTATCTGCTTAGCTCCAGTGGATGTGTAAAAGATCCTCCATGATCCTCACTGACTGTGCTTTGAGTCGGAAATGCTGTGGCCTTTGCTTGCTGTCAGCTCTGACCACCATTTCATCTGCTATCTAGGCCTGTGTGATTTTGTAACACCCACAGTTTCCTGGAGATGCTTTTTCTTAGTAACGGTTTTAGGAAAAAAAATAAATCACAGAAGGAATATTGGCTACGTCGATCCTTTCTATTCTGATGGTCCCTTTCAGTTTGTCCTAATGCCCAGATTACAGACCTATAACAATCAAATGTTTCAGTTCACCAGAGTTCACATAAATATTTCCTTCCATTTCAGTTCACTTGCCTTCTGCCAGACCTGGGGTTCTCAGGGAAAGAGATATTAAACACCTCTATGTTTTGCCCATCTTGGGTCAAAGGCTGATGTTCTGCCTGATTTCAGGGTATGGATGTAACATACAGGGTATGTTCCTTTGATCACAGCAGAAGCTGACTTGCAAGCTTTGTGAATTTAATGAGTATCTTAGCCTGGAAAGTGTCGTTTGGCTTTGCAGATTACTGCAAACATCTTGATAAGCTGCAAACCCAGTCCAGCATACATGTCTATCTGTACCTATGTTTCCTTGGGTTTTTTTCTGACATGACTGAAATTTAACCCAGATATCTTTCCTGAGACTTTTCAGTTTTCTTTGAAAACATGGGTAGGTAAAGGTTATTTTTGTCTTACTTCCTTTAGTATTATTGGTGAGGCATCTCAAAGTTTCTTACAACTTCTGAACCCACTGCAAGCAGCGTCTAACCCAGGGACACCTGAAGTGTCCACTTTTGCAAGTTGCCAAACGGTTTCATGCAGCCTTTTTGAATCCAGACATTCCAGCAGCAGCTACACTGTGCCCAGCAGGCTAGTGGCAGGTGTCTTTACAAGCTCTGCACAGCATAGTAGGTCTGCTGCTATGGAAGATGTTGTTAATTGATTCAAAACTCCTGGGAGGGTGTAAATGAACTCTCTTTGCCCTGGCAAATAGCCACAGCTCGAAGTAGTGTACTATTTGATGGTTCACAGTGAGTGTAGGCAAAATGCTTTTTGAAGTTTAGCTTGAAAGTGGTACGTAAGGCTGCATAGCCCCTTCTTCCTCTCCTTCCCCCACCTTTTCAATGTGTCTTAACTGAATACAGACAGGCAGGGCCGTGTTACATGGGCAGTGGAAGGGTAGCTGGGAGGTGAGTAGAGACAGAAGATCAAGATAAGAATTGATGTTTACCAGCAACAGTATTTCCTTTTAAAACAGGCAAACGACCAAGAACAACGTGGCATCTGAATTCTCCCACTTTTTTACTGACCACTCAGAGAGGGGCAACAGAAACTTCTCCTGCTGATCCTGGTTAATAATCATCCTGCATATTTTGGTTTCTCCCCTTCAGAGAGCTACATTTTATCAGTAAAACCTTTTCCAGTATGACAGCTCATGGAGGGATCACAGCAATTGTTGGTACTGACAGCTGGTGGTTTGCACTCATAGTAGTGAAAGTATTGTAGGATTCAGTCATTGTAGGATGTCATTGCAGGTATAGCTGGTGTAGGCTGAAAGGGTCCTGCCTGGATCCTCGTACTCCTTACCATGTATCAGAGAAACTGCTTCTGCAGGTGCTGAAGGAGATGTACAAGAAAATATGTTCAAGGAACATGTGGGAAAGAAAATAATCCCTTTTATTAATTATGTTGTAGCAACAGGGGCAAAATCAGTCCAGGACTGCTGTGTGTTAGGCTGTATACAGATATATTTTTTCCCTAGGGACGTTGTGGTCTAAGCAAATAATAGTTATTTTGCTCAAAAACACCGCTAAGAACTGCTCAAGACATTTGTTTTCTTTTTCTTTACATCCCCCCCCAATGCTTAAATCTCACATATACTGAGTTTGTCTTTCTCCGATATCCCAACCTAACTATTCCTTCTTTGCCGCTCCAGTTTAACTAGACTTCGTCCTCTTTCCTTGGGCTAGCAGACTATGAAGGAGATAGAAATGGGAAGCAGGGATGTAAGGGTGACTGAAAATGTCTCTTGTATCATGAGTGGGCCTTGCCTGGAGGTGACTGATATGTATGGCAACTCTGTGACTTACCATAAGATCCATACTGTTGTCTCTCATAAGTCTTCCTATAGGCTTCCTTTGTGGGAAGGATAAATTGTGTGTTAGAATTTAATTGGAATGAGAAACAGATGATCCAGTTAAAGATCAAGACAGACAGGTCATTTAAATGTTTGCTTTTTATAAACTAATTTGAAGAACTGCTGCTTACAACATCCATTCCTCACTGAGCTATCATGAAGGAATCTTAGCTATTTATCACATTCTTCTGGCAAAGACTTTATCAATGGGTGATGGATGTGACAGGCAACAAGCTAGACATCACAATAATTCTTCAGCCATCTTTGGAACAAAAGACTCAAGAGGCAAGACAATAACTAATTCAACAAAGATTAACAAAGCTTTGAAAGGTCCTAACAATGTTTCTACTGAAAAGACATGAATTCTTCTAATGAAACAAGCAAGGCCAACTGGTTGTCCCTTGACCCTACGTGACAGAAGACAAGACAAAGTTCTCTTGTCAAGCTTGTCACAGAGAAGGAGTTTTTAATGACAGCAGGATTATTCGAGGAAACAAAGGGAAAGAAGAGGCTAGATGCAACAGGGTATAAGCATGGTAACCTCTCACCCACTGAAAATGCTGCCAGGCAACAGCTATGGAGATAGATCTAAAGTAAAGGGGCGTTTCACTAGAGCACATTTTCTTGCTTTGTCATGGGATGCACACAAAACTTTTCCCTACAGTTTCCCATTCAGATGCCAGGGTAAAGTAGTAGTAATAACAATAACAACAATAATAGACTGGTATCTCATTTGTGTAATCATTTCCTAAGCATTTCTCTGTAAATGAACATTTCTTTATCTTTCTTTACCTTATCATTTATTTTTATCTTTATCTGATAGAAATGAGCCACTGCTTTGGTTGGTCACAATCAATGCTTCTGCTGCAACAAAATCTATTCAATGAATGCAAATGTCGCATGCAGTGAAAATTTATGGAGAATATGCAAGGTCAAAGTCAAATGGAAATACGTGGATTCAAATTCACATTAGACAGAAAGATGATGCTCCAGATTTACCAAAACCAAAATCTATTCATCCTCTGATTGGAGCCTTAATTTTTTCACTCAGCTGGTTTTGCAGGTTGATGTTGCCCAGGTGACAGCACAGCTCAAGTGTGTACCCTTAAAAAAAAGATCACCATTAAATCTGATAGGGGCAACACATCTAGATTTCACTACATTTACATCTAAATCAGCTCAAATGAAAATCTTTTTTTTGTTCTTAGGAAACTGATCTGTGCAGTTTCGTGCCTCTGAGAAGTAATCATAGCTGCTTCAAATGCATAGTATTGGAATTTTTCTCCTGTCTCACACTTTGAGAACTTTCCAAAATAGGAAGAATATCAAGCAGTTGCTGATAGCAGTTCTGGGGAGGCAGAAATCCTCCAGGCTGTTACTTTCATGAAAGAGAAGAAACAACCATTCCTGAGGATTCTTCTTTGCTTAATAACAATGTTTGTTCTTCCACCATCCTTTTCAGTCAATGAGAGGCAAGAATCCTGTGGTATTGAATCTCTAATAGTGGGTGTTTCCTGTCACCCACCAAAAACACTAGCGTTCAGCACCTGATCTATGGTTTGTTAATGCCACATCATCCAATGTTTTTGAGTATGTATGTCCTTTGAAAGAGTTAAGTTTCACCACAACCACCCTATGCAGGTATCAAACCTTGGGACATTATTTTTCTTTAGTATTGAGCTGTGGTCTCAGCATTCCCTCATTTGTTGATTTTCTCTTAAATCTCTAGGACATTGTCTATATTTTTTTGTGTGTCTTTGGAGAGCTTCAGGGAAACATATGAAGTGGTATATAGTAAGGGACAAGACAGCAAAGTGTAGATACAGTAGATAGTTATTGTGATGAATTGTTTGCTCTGTTTTCCTCTGTTTTGCACTGTTTCAATTAGCTCTTCCAGACAGTCTACTCTTTCAGGTAGCTATTTAGACATAACAGATTTCAACAGAGATTTACAAACATTCTTTAGTTTCTCAGTTACCTAAAATAACACAAGCCTCAATAACTATCCACTCACACATTTTGCAAGTATGATTTTTTCTTCTTTTTTTTTAAAAAAGTGTTTTCGGTTGATTTTTTAAAATTTAATAAATATATTATCCTGAATGAGATACAACAGCTTGATAGAACACCTTGGTATAATTTTACAATAGAGAAAGAATACCTTGCCATCTACAGTTTGTCAAAGGTTTTCTTCTTCGTCATCAGAGCTTTATTTTGTTTCAAGGATGATTTGATGTTCCTTTGTATCAGTCACGTGAGTGAAATGTAACTATCAAATAGAGAGTTTTGTATGCATGATACGTTATCCAGGAGATAACAACACATTTTATTGATTAAATTATTGTGAAAAAAAATTTAAACTATACATGATTTTTTAAATTTTATCTATAGATTTGATTTTATTTGGTTTAGTTCAACTCTATAGAAAATACAGTTAAAGAGTACATGTGCATATTTTTAAACTTGATTTTCCTACCCAGTCAGGATGGCTCAGGAACTGCCAGAGTGCCAGGGCTAGATAACAATAGCAGTCTGGGGAGTGGTTGGTTGGTGGTCTATCACTCTGCTAGCCACAAAACAGAACAGAAACATTGAAAGCAGTAATAGAAAAGAAGTAATTTAAAATAAAAAATATTGAGTAAGTGAAGTCATATTCAAGTAGCCAAGTGAAAAAACAGGATATGAGCACTGCCTTGACAAAGTTGGTAATCTTAGATGCCATTAAACATTTAGCATGGTCAATTTGATTAGTGTGGTCTATTTGATCTGCTTCTCACACGTTCCTTCTTTGAGAGGTCTTTATTTATGATTTAATAGCTGCCTGTGAATTTGGTACTTTGGATTAACAGGCTAATTGTTCTTGTTCAACCATATTTACCATTTGATGGGTGTGTTTTTGCAGAAAGAAATAATCCTTGAATAGGATGCTCCTTTTTAATTACCAGCTGTCTTAGATAACTTTAGCATAATCAGTCCCCAGCAATAATGCTGAGGAAAAGACCTACGATCTGCAGTGGCTGAATTATAATTGTCCTGCTATTTACTTAAACGGAAAGAGTTACGGGTACAAGGGGACCAGAATCTGACTATAAATAAATACAGCATTGTTCATGAAACATGTTTCAACTCAAATATCTTGTAGGAAAATATCTTGAAAAAACATAGGACATTCGCTTTCCCACAAAACACACTAGAGACATTTGTGACTTTTAAATTTATCCATCTTTTTGTCCTTTAACTTTCTAAATCCATGGAGCTATTTAAATTACAGTAGAGACTCTGAAGAATACAAATTAATATGCATTTTTAGAACAGGAGAGGAAGATTGTGTGTTCCCACTGCCCATAACCAATGCATAGAATAAAATATTAATGTCTGATATAATTATAAATGATACTTTATTACTCCAAATTAAATTCTAGCATATAATGCAGCTACTGTATCATCTCATGCATTTATTAATCCTTCCTTATTTTAACACCACTGCAAACAATGGGAACTGTGCTCATGTTGGCACAGAATGGAAGTGGCCAATCAAGCTATTTTAAAAATTGGGAATGAGCATGCTTGAAATTGAGAACCATCTTAAGATCCTGAAAGATTTTTCAAATCAGTGAGATGTCAGCATATGTTTTAAGAAGTTAGTTGAAGAGGGATAAGAAAATCTATGGTTCTTATGAAATGTTTTTCAAATCATGGTGTATATTATTAGATTTACTCTTTGTAGGTGTATCTTTTTTTTTTGTTTCATTTTTTTCCCCTTGCTTTACCCTATAGCTCTTTGTAAGTCCAGATGAGCTTAGGAATCAATCTGCTACCTAAAGGCCATGTCCGATTCCCGAAGCTGTTGCACTGTGGAGTTCCCATTGACTTTAATGTCTTGAGTCTTTGTCAACAATTTTTTGAGCTCTCACTGTTTTTTTTGAATCACAGGTTGTGTGGGTGAAGTGACTTCAAGGTCACTCAGCATGCCTCTCTGGGGCTCACTTGAATTGTATCATGTCTGTAACTGAAGACCAGTACCCAGTATAGCAAATCTAAGTAATTTTTAATAGGGATATTCTCATTTTTGTAGTTTACTGAGTAAACACGGTGTCTGGAATGACTATGATAGATATTTACCTTACTAATTTGGGACGATGATTTAAAAACCACTTGTAGCTTTTTGCTCTCAAAATGAAATCAGTCTATAGATGGGACTATTATTCTTCTGTGCTAGTATTGATGACTAGAAATATTCTCCATCTCAGACATGTAATTATGGGGAGACATCTCATATCTTTTTGTATTTCTAATGATCTATGCTAACAAAAAGTCAACTTGATCTATTACCTAGCTGTGAGACTAAGTGGGTCTTTGGAAATAATCGACAGTCATGCCTCTATACAAGTACTAGATCTCAAGCAGCTGAATGTATTTCAAAAAATCCTCTAGGTTGCTCTCAGCTGTAGTGGGAATCAGGCCTATGCTAGTATTAGAAGGCTGAAAAAGTGGGAAAAAGTTAGTTTGCCTCTTTTTTTTAGTTATATTGTAAGGATGTTACAAATTTAGCTAAAAGTAAAAGAAACACAGTGCATGTTTTAAGATGGTTGTGGTATATATTTAGCATCCAGTAAATCAGAGTTCCTGAGGGAATGGATACAAATTTATATTAGAACCTATTTTTCCTGTTGAGGTCCTACAGCTCTTAGGGTACTTAAACATTCAGTTCAGACTTCTACTGGTATTAGTAGAAATTTGCTCAGTAAAGTTGCAGGGTTTCATGAGCTTTCAGTATTTTCTCAAGCACTCAGTGCTTAAGCAGGATGAATTATGAAAACTCTTTTGAACATGGTAAATCTGGACATTACTTCTTGCCATTAAAAAGTTGTTGATTGTCTTAGTAGTGAGAACTGACCAAATGTCTCTCTCTTCTTATCTCTAAAACATACATGATGTTGTAACATGGTCACAGATCATAGAATCATAGGATCATAGAATCATAGAATGATTCTATAGAAGGGCTGGAAGAGACCTTAAAGATCATCCAGTTCCAACTCCCCTGCCATGGGCAGAGACACCTCCCACTAGGTCAGGCTGCCCAATGCCCCATCCAACCTGGCCTTGAACACCTCTAGGGATAGGGCATCCACAGCTTCCCTGGGCAACCTGTGCCAGTGCCTCACCACTCTGATAGAGAATAAGATACTAGCAATCCTTGAATATGCTGGTAATAGTCAATATTCTCAGTAGCTTTCAGCCAAACAATGTCATCAAGCCCACTATATTAAGTGTTCTTGCAGTAATCTAGTAGAGGAACTAATGTTGAAAGATACAAATGCATCGGTCTCTGTCTGCAATATCTTAAATGAGAACTTTGGAAGAGTGTTTTATTTTATGGCATCCCTTACACAGGGCATCTTTGTATTGAGTGTAATAGAACCTGACATCTGAATCCACTTTATTCCTAGTAGTGCTGTGGTATCGGGTAGCTGTAGCCATCTCCTGGTTACCGTAGGGTGAAACCCAGAGCGACTTCTTTCAGCAGCTGAATGCCACTTGACAGAAACCATTTTCCCCGCTCGTACTTTGGTCCCTGTCGAGGCTGATCTCAGCAAGCTCATCCAAAAGAAAAATCGTCTGGCAAGGTCCTGCCAGGCTGCCGGTGGACGCATGGTGAGGGCGGGAGCGGTTCAGCACCACGGCCAGCGCCTGGCGGCGGTGGCGGCGACGGCGTGGGCGACGCTGCGGAGAGAAAGCAGCGCGGAGGAAACGCGGGAGAGGGAATTCCTGCCCCCATGCTGATGGTTTTTATGGGGACCCGCAGTCAAATTAAAGGTCAAAGCATGATATTTGGCCTCCTGCATTATATTTTAAACCGAGGAAAGGAGAAAGTTATCTCGCTGGCACAAATGGAAGAGAGAACACGCATCTGCGTTACCATTGTGCTCTTCACGGTGTGCTAGGCTGAAAAGCAATTTGTGCAACGATAGGGATTTTTTCCTTCTCATTACAATAAGTGGCAAAATTGTCTGTCCGCTGAGGACAAGAATAACAGTTACTCATTACGAGATCTAAGGTTAAATTAAGCGGCTGAAAGAGAAAAGGTATACAGGGGAGGAAGTGGCACACTATGTTCAAAAAGATCCATTCTATATTTCACCCCAACTTCCATCGAAGAAATGTGACGGATGACATCCCGTACTGTGATGGCACTGGTTCTGCGGTGAGATTGATCCGCAGCACTTCTATGTACATCCTTGGAGGTGAGCAGGAAAAATTTGGAGAACCACTAAAAAAATACAAAAGTACAACCAGCATTGACTCTTGCTTCCAGCAAAAAGAGGAAGACAGAGACTGGATGTACTCTAAGACTCAGGACTGCTTGAAGTACTTACAGGATCTGCTAGCCTTGAGGAAAACATATCTTGACAACATCAACAACTTGAAATCCATGCATATGGCTGTAGATTCCCCAACATCCACAAAATCATCCAAAACTGGAATGAAGTCGTTTCTTCCACTTCCTTCCAAAGATTTTTCTAAGGTAATTCCCAAGAACTTTTGTCTTGTGCTTGGTCTTAAGCCATGAAGAAATTAGCTATGTTGTTTTTCTACTTTACTGGTCCCAGACAATTGACTTTTTACTGTTACATTATTTGATATGCTGTTAAATATCTTATGTTTCTTTTTGAGTAGTGTGAAATTAGGTTTGAGTGTCTGGTCATGGAAAGAAATGTATATGTCTCTCTTGTGTAAAGGGAGAGAAAATAGGAGAAGGGAAGAGGTATGGAAGTATGGGAAGTATTCTCCACTATGGTTATTTAAACATATGATTATGTTTATATATAACAGCTATTTATAGCTGTTAATGACTGACAAGCACAGTAATTCCTAAGTTTACCAGCAACCTTTTTATTGGCATAAAACTGCTTCCACAAAATTCATTGAAATAAATAGGATTTTTTTTTGGACTGGTTAGAGAGCTTGCCAGTGTTATGTTTAATATCGGTGCAAGTTCTACTGATAGGCTGCAGGGCATGAGGAATTCTTAAGGGTTCCTTTCTCAATTAATAAGTTTGCTGGTAACTTTGAGACAGTATAATTCTTCACCTTTTACTGTAATGAAAAAAATAAAACTGAAATGTCATCTTTGATGCAGATTGTTTCTATGTATCTCCTAGGGAGAAAAGCATTGCAAAGCTTCCTCCTGGCTGCAGTTTATGGTTATCACTAGACAGTTTAGTCATGAATATGACTATAGACTTGATTCAGTGGGGATAAAGGAAAGGATTGCAGCAGGTGGGGTGGTCTGTCTGGGTAACATGACCACTAATATGTTTTTGACAGCAGCCTCACAGGGTAGCCATTGCATTCTTTAAACTGGATACTAATGGGGACAGTGGGAAGGAGGAATGTATGGCTGATTTACTGATTAGGCCAGGTAGACTTTACCAAAAAGTTGTCACCACATTTAGATGTTCTGTCACAGCAAAATGTCAATGGTTGAAGCTGAGCTCTATTGCAGGCACTGCTTAACCAAAGGACCAGCCTCACAGGTTTAAGGATCGATACCACGCCTTTCAATTTAATTTTTTGATCTAACACCCATTCAGTCAGGGTGAATTATTCATTTGGTTTTATTAGGCTTTATGTCATCTTTTTAACACTTTGAATGGTGACTTTCAGAAGGTAGGAATAATATTAGGGAACATTATTGAGCTCAGTGGGCTGGGATAGATTTTATAAAGACATTGCTATATAGGACAGGGAAACATCCAAAGAGAATGCCTAAAATATAGGAGATGGATCTCAATGCTATGGATACAGTCTGTGAACTGACTTTGTGCACTGTAGCAAAAAAGATTGGCTCGAGGCAGGGGAGATTTACAGCGTGCAGTTCCCTGATGAGCTGAGTGGTGATGTAACAGAGCAGTACATGACTTACTGTGAGCCAGATGGGAAAAAATGACTGCAAGAAGATACTAAAACCATGGACTGGGAGGCTAGGAGATAGGTGCTACACAGCTAGTCTTATTGTAGGGTTGTGAATGTCTGAGATTTGCCACTGAAAATACCACGTACAAAAAAATGCCAAAAGCTTAATTTAGGTTTGTCAAACGAGTCAATTTTTCACAGTCTGAGTGCTAAGAGTGCTGCCATCTGACAGTGGCAAGCTAGCTCTATGTATGAACAGCCCTGGCACTGGCTGACAAGCAAACTCCATGAGCCATCCCCTCAACAGCAGACAGGAACATCAGCATGATATGCCACACATATGAGTCAGTCATTCTTACTGACGCAATTGGCTGGTCACAGCCACACAGCCCTGGCTTTGCAAAAGTTAGGTAGAAGTCAAGAAGACTTCTAGAATAGCCAGAATACTCTGCTTCCTAACTACAAATTTTATGTTTGTTTTATCACCAGGCTTGAATGGTTCTATCCCTAACTACCCATTTGTGTTAAATTACCTGTCAGTGGAAATTCACTGCTTTCTCCTACCTGCTGTGTGATTAATATGAAGGTACTTTGTCCAGACAACTCTGTCCTCATGGGAGGTTTAATCCAAAGGTCCCTGGGATCTGGACTGACTGTGAATTCAATATTTGCCACTTGGGTCTAGTGAAAGAAAAGAATAGAGAAGTGTGTCTGTTGCTGGAAGTACATAGGCATTTCTCTAAAATGCCTTTTAACCAATAAGGGTTTAGTCATAATAGCAGTCTCTATTTTCAGTAGATGTGTGGTAGAAGCTATCTTTTAGCACTTCTGAGGATGTCAATCAACCCATAATGTCAGGAGTGAAGCAAGCTAGCTCATCGCTCTGCCTTCACAGAACAGAGAGCAAGCTGGTCCTTCAGAGATGTGATACAACATGTATCCTTTGCTTTCATATTTGAAACCCAAGGTAGCAATTTTTTGACTTGGTTTTACTGCCAGGCAATACACCTAGCTTTGATTGGCAGGGAAAATAAATGAACGTCATTAGGTAGAGCCTGGTAGGAAGTATTCATCCCATATGGACCTACAAAATTGTTAACCAAGGTTCTGTGACTGCTTGGGCATTTATAAACAGGCACTTGCTTTTTTATCAAGACAGGCTCCTAATTTTAAACCCTGTGGCTTTCCTGTGGAAATTATCACAATGTTGAATGACTCATATTTTAGCAACACAGTCCTTTTCCATTTCAAAAAGACTTCAGTAACTTAAATCTGGATTCATTTCACCTAACCTAGGCATTTTAATGAGGTGCTTAAATTAGTAACCAAGTCACCCCACAATCCCTCTGCAGCTAACAGAGAGTTGCCTGCAGAGAAGAATTCAGCCTACCTAAGGCCTGAGTCATCTTCTGAAAGTACTGGAGGCCTGCATTAATTACAGAAGGAACCCTGCATGACTACATTTCTAATGTATGTCTTATTAGGCACCTATTGCTAAGTCAGAATAAATTTGACCACAAAGCCCATCTGTAACTAATGGCCTGATATGGGAATTCTGAGGGATTTTATAGCACCTGGTTAGCAGTGCCCACGTGGAAGATGTTTGGTGTTGAGCATGTAAGATATTTCTTTGTTAGATTGCTGTCCTGGTTTCTTTCAAGACTACAAACTATGGAGTAATCTGGACCTGTGTCCTTTTCTGACAGCTTGAATTACAGAATACAGTTAGTTTAATAAGAAGTCATTGACCTCAACCTTTAGCTAACTCTTTTCCCCCTCTATCTGCTCAACAGGCATCCGTGGAGAGAAAAGGGCCACAGTCCAGTTCTGATGTAAGAGAAGCAATAGCTTTCTTTGACTCGGTTATTGCAAATCTGGATTCAGACAGATGGTGGAGAGTTCCTGATGTGGATCTGCCAAATGTGGATGTTGATTTTGATGGTGCAGTATAAACCAGCCAAAATATGATTATTTTTGGTGTGCAGAGGGCAGGGGGGAGAGGGGCATTGTACAATCATGTTTGTTTATTTAAAGGACAGAATTTTACTTCCCAAGTTTAAGACCATTACACGCAGGATGTGAAACTACAGCAAGACATTGCTCGTTCCCTGTTGAAAAGGTGCAAATATTTCATGTGACATGTACCCATTACATGAACAAATGTAGTATGTGTAGTGCTGAAATAGTGCTTGCCTTCTGCTCAGGGATGAATTCCATTGAATTCCAACCTTGTATCTCTATGCTGAGATGTCTTTGGAAGAGAGAGATAAAAACCCAAAGATTATTCTTTTCTTAATCTGTTTTAAATTTTTCTCATTGATAAATGGCTGGATGTTTTCCCTCCAACAAACAGAAAACCAAGTCATTTAGAGTTTAGGCTAAATAACAGTATGTTTCCATCCAAAACATTGGCCTGCCCAAGTCAAATGAAGATATGCCCGTCTGAGGTCATCATCTATTCTGTATAAACAGCGGAGAGAAAAAGATATTTCACTCCTTTGTCTTAGGCTAAGGCGGATGTCTGAAATAGATTGGGTTAATTGTGCCCTAAAAGTGTGTATAAAGGGACTAGCTCTGACGTAAGTATTTACACTGCAGGTGTTGATATACTGGATAAGATGAATCCCATCTCAAGCAACATCCTGCAGTGAAAACAGGTTGGTTTCTCAGCATTACCTCTAGGAAGGAACCAGTAGGCAGCCTGTTCTCTCACTGTGCATGTAAAAATATCACTAGCAAACTGTTAACACCAGATTTTCTTCTGTCTTTCAGTTGCTACCAGCACAAGTGAACACAGTTTACATTCAAACTGGATCCTTCGTGCTCCCCGGAGGTACTCACAAGATACTGCCCAATCAGCAAAGGCTGCAAACCAGTCTCAAAGAAACAGCCAGCGGACAACGACTGGCTCTAGGAAGAGGTTGGAAAGACACCCAATGTACTTGCCCAAAGCTGTGGAAGGGGCATACAGCACTTTAAAATTTAAACCCAAAACACGTAAGAAAGAATATTGAAAGAATATTTGCTCTTCAGTTGAAGATAGAATACATGAAATAGGGCATGTAAGACTCACATTTTTTACCTCTGACCCAGCTCTTACACTCTAGAAGTGACATGTACAGTCACTGAAGGTTCCTTGTGTGGGACATATTTCAAGCCATGACTATTCAAATGTTGGGCTCATATGAGGGTTTAACTCATTGAGTTCATTGTGCCTAGCAATACTGCTTTGTATTCATTCAGCTTAGGGGGGGGACTCCAACTTGACCAGCCTTTTTTTTCTAGTGCTGTTATTGAAAGCAATGATTCAGAGATTGCCTGGTGCAGTAATTTTTCTTCTGACTCCAGTACTGCAAAGTGATTCAAGCAATTCAGCTAATACTTTGGAGATTTTTGCACTAGCGTTTCCAATGTCAGAGCAGTGAAACAGAATTTCCTCCTTTTTTGCTTTTGAAAATTTGTATGTGCCATCATTGACTCTGTGATCTTAGAGTATAGCAGCATTGAGGTACAAGCAGGCTGTGGTACAAGCAAAAAAACCTGCAGTGAAGGAATCAGCATTAGAAACCTGTCTTTTGTGGAACAAAATCCCAGTGTGTTTTGTACTCCAGCTGTCTTGTACTCTGCTGCTATTGGGAATAGTTCTGTCCTGGGATACAACATCAAGGGACTCACTGCATGCAAAAACTTATACAATTTTTTTTATATGGTTACACTGCCTGTTAGTTTTCATCTATTTTAATGCCCAGCTGCTGAATCTAGACATCCTCATGTACACTAGAAAAGCTTAATGTCTTGGAGAAGAACACTTTGTCAATGAACTGGAGCAAAGATTGCTCTCAAGGGCAGTAGGCAATTTGCAGACAAGTACACTTCATCAGCATTAGATTATACCTGGTATATGCAGTTCTGCTGCTTCATCATTGAAGACTACATCTCAGGAAGAACACAGTATAGGAGTGTTCCTCTTCAGGCTCTTTCATCTTAGAGGTGAGACACCCTATGTGTGATACTCGGAACGGTTAAGACTCGTACTCTGCCTGTTTTACTGGTGTACAGCAATGTAAAAATGCATGGAAAGCAACAAGGAGCTAGCACCCCGTGGAAATACTAGCCCGTGGCCCTTCGGATAGGGCAACAGAGTTTATACTACAACCATGAGTCACGTCCCCTGGCTCATGCTTTGTCTTAAGAATCTTCTAAGATGGTTGGGATCAAGCCTTTTCTTACCCCGATTTCTTACATCTGGTTTTCAGTTGGTGGTTCACTCTGACAGGTGGATGATGGCAGCACTGGTATGACCAGCTGGTGATTCACTAGTGATTTCTTGTTTCTGTGTTCAGTAGTTTCTGTGTCCACAGGCTTGGATAAATTTCTTAAGACATTAGCCATCAATATAACCCATCTGATGCATCATAACCTCCACAGATCTTGTGCCCACCACAGAGAACATTTGGCAATTCTTGCTGATTTGCGTGCTTAGTCTTTGGGACCAAGTTATTCAAACAGCATTTCTACCACAAAGCTGAAGTCCCTCTCTCAGATCTCACTGATCAAGGACACTTTCTATCATGAGATAAGAGAGTGCCAAAAAACTGCCAGGTGTTCCTTCATTCAGAGCTGATATCTCCTGTTTGATTAAAGCATTTTGTTTCTTTCTCTAGTGATGCTCATGAAGGGGAGGGAGGAATCGTATCTGTAGCACTTTAATTCCAAAGGTGCTTTTCTCATTCTTCGTCTAGTCTGTACCTCCCCCATCCTGTCCTGACTGGCCTGAACCAAACATCACAACTGTCATTAAAACTTCTGACTGACATATGATTGTTTAAGTCTAAAACCTGCATATTTTCGGTGTCACCCTGAAACCTCTCTCTAAGTAAAATCACACATTGAAGTTGCTGATGAACATTTTTCTTGAGTGTCTGGTCACCTTCTTTGCTACTAGAACCTGCCACAAGGATGGAAGTTGATAGAAAACCTTGGCATCTTTTTGAGTTACTCCAAGAGAATTAGGCATGTGGGTAATTAATCACTGATGAAAGAACAAAAAAAGGATTCCAACAGTCTTTGACCCTGGTCTGTGATTCATGTTCATGGTGCCAAGGTTTTCCCATGGAAGTAGCGGATGTTTTTGCTGTTTGTTAAGAAAGCACTGTAATGTGCAGAACCAAACTGCTTCAGCATGTGTGAATTCTGGTCTGTCTTTACAAAACGGAGTGTTCCTGGTCATCTGCTGTGATGGAGGGTAAGGGTCCCCCTGCTGTCCAGCACACAAATTCCAGTGTGAAATATGTGTTTGCTCTTGTGAGTAAGAGACGGGGGAAGATATTTGTAATTTAAGTTTGGATTCTGTGATTTTTTTTTTCTTCTCTTAAAGCTCCAAATCTGTTATCATCTAAGGAAATTTTCATTAAGCAAGTAAAATAAAGCAGTTTTTCTCTGAGAACATTTTCTATCTCCTGTCCCATAAATGCAGGCATCTTCGTACTCCTAGTGTGTTAGCCCTTGGGAGCTCCTCACTGAACATGGCTTAGCTCCAACAAAGCTGCAGAGAACTGCTCTAACAACTTAGGGCACTCTCTGGGGAGACAGGAGCTGAGGGTTCAAACCCAGAAGCTGGGTGTTGTGCTACCTGTGCAACAGGGCAGTTGAGGAGAAAGTGAGCAGGAGACCTGAAGGGGAAGGAAGCATTTCCATCCCTAGTGTTAGCTGCCTCCTCAGAGAAGGATTTAGTGTGGGTGGTAGCACCCTCTGTATTGCCCTGACACAGTACCATGACCTTGTCTAACACCAATTCACTCTAGGCAGCTTTCTACAGTTTCCAGGAGCAGTTGATTGCCCTACAAAGGTGCCTCTCATCTGCTTTGAATTATTCCACTAAGGCCTTTGGAGGCAGACCTCTCTGCACAGACATTAAAGGGACTCTTTCTGTCTTGTGTAGGCCCATAAACGACTTTGCTGCAACATGCAGTTATTTTCAGGCTTTGTAATGTCGAAATGAAGCACCTACTATAGGTGCTCTAACAATGCAAATCCTACTGAAGAATTATTCATGACCAGCAGAGCTCTGCATGACCTAGATCCATGCAGAGATAATTAGTGAGCTCTTTCAGTCATGCCCCCAGGCCTTCATAATGAAATGCATCAACTAAGAACTCTATCGATCAAGGAGTGTTCCCTGCAGCACTGATCCCCAAAAGGTGCACTGGATTAATAGGCAGGATCTTTAAGAGAGCACCTCTTATTTTGTTGTTTCAAATCCAGCTCAGGTGAAGTATTGCAGTATTTCAAGTTCCTTTAGCTAGTGTCATTGCTGAGCACTAGCTCAGATCGGGTTCTGGCTATTAATTTCTGTGCTGTCACATTCACAGCAGTCCATGAGAAACTAAAGAGGCAGCGTACAAGACACCAGTAACTGGAGAGAGATGAAGACTGCTGAAGAGATTATGTCCTGCGGAATTAAAAATGTTTTTCTCCTTTTGTGTTCAGCAACTTGATTTAATCACATTGCACCTAAGTGAGCTGAAATTGTAAGTGTCTTTGGCAGAAACAGAAGAAATACAGGCAGCTAATGGAAAGTTGGCAGCCACACAAGATGTGTGGTCTGGTTTGAATCTTCCAGTGTTGTAGAGTTACAATGAAGGCAGAAGGTGTCAGCGCTGCATTAAGTAACTCAGGGAGTCCTCCAAGGTAACACACAGCAAAGATAGTTATCTGCTGCTCTGGATTGAATGGGTGTATGAAAAATATTAGATTAGCATGCAGCGGATGGCTTCAAGATTTTCACAGCTGTAGGGCCAGCTTGTAGTTCTGCTTGGGCAAATTCAGGAGAGCATCTGTTCTGATTTCGTGGTGGAACGGGTCCACAAAGAGATGAAATCAGTACAAAGCTGGCCAGTCACAGCAGGCTGTGTTTAGAGGGGTTTTCCCACCGTTTGGGTCTATAGCTCTGAGTTATCCCCGTGATAAAGGTGAACCAAGTTGCATCAAATCAGTGGAATGGTTCTTGACTTATCTTGAATTTAATGTCTAGAAAAATATGTTGTTCTGAAAGAATTTGAAGGAAAATCCAAATATATCAGCCCAGCTGCTTTAGGCCAGCCTGAGAAGCAAAGGATAGAATCTGTTACTTGATTAGCAATTGTTTAGTGCATAGTAAAAAGTTTTCTACTAACGAGCTTGTCACATTAAGAACATATCCATCTTTTTAAAGGCAAGACCAGGCACTGGCCCCTGAATGGTTCAGTGATTATGACACCCTGGACCCTTTCAGAAGCTGAGGTGACCTATTTAGAGAAAATATGACAAGAACTTATGGAGTTAAAACTGGTGTGTTCCACCATTTGATTGAAGTGAGACTAAGAAGGGAGAAAGACCTCACCAAGAAGCCCATGGCCCCTGCTAAAGAAGCATTGCAAGTGCCACCAAAGTGAAATGTGTGATCAAGCAGACACTTTCCCTGGTAAGTGCTCGGTAGTGTTGCTTAGAGCAATAGCTCTTGAAGGAGATTTCTAGAAAAGTAGCTAAACCTGCCTCTTGGCCACACGGTGGCAGTTCATTCCTAGCTATTCTGCAGCTTTCCTGTTTCTCTGACTCTCCTATTTTTCCAGTCAGCAAGAGAACTACGGATGAAAGGGAAAGGGAAATGTTTTGTCCTGCCTCATCAACAGACCGTCAGTGTGTGTATCTGTTATTCACTTCTAGGCTCTTTAATTCACAAGCATTGTTTTGGCAGTTTCCAATTAACATTAGTTCTTTAAATGAGTTTATTCTCCCAGGGAGATTATTTCCTTAGGAAATAAATAACCATGACATCATAGGAGACACTGAGACCTCAGTAAATCATGTCTGAGGTGCTGACCACTTACCTCTGACTGTGTCTGGAAACAAATGGACTAGGTATTGCCAGAAACAACGCACTCAGGCACAGAAAACATCAAGATGGATTGAAAATAATAAACAGAGGCTTTGAAGATTTAGAAGTTCAATCTTGAGATAGGCCTGAGCTCAGAGTTCCTGACCTGATTCTGAAGTTCCTTCCAAGGCCCAGGAGAATCGCTATATGAGGTTTCCAGCTTCTTGGGGCCTGTAATGCTGTTATTCCAGAATTTGCTAATCCAAGCAGCTTAGTTAGTCAAAAGCCAACCTGCTCCTGCATCAACTGCTCCTGTGTCGTCCAAGGGGATGTTTATATTTGGTGCATGCATGCTAAACTTCTTAACATTTTTCCCTTCATTTTTAGGCCAAAATACTCATTTACAGGAAAAAAAAGTGTATATCTGCACTGATTATGACTACACATCAGCAACAGGAGCTTTCTTTAATTCAGGTAGCTGTAAGGTCCCAAAGTTTTCAGATTAATGAGGTTCCCTGCATTAAGGTGGCCCAGGTATAACATCAGCATTGGGACTGCTCACACACACACCCTTAGTCTGGGCGTGCTTGTGGTTTGACACTGCACCCTTTTTAACTGACACGGTACCACTGTCTCCAGATACTTGTTTGGGGAACAGCAAAGGGAGAAGGAGATTGATCAACAGTTAAATGCTCTGTGCTGTTCCTAATTTGGAGCTAGTTTTGGTACAACTTCACTGTAGTGAACTGATTCATCACATTCTTACCCTTCAATAGTTTCACTTTTCAGTTTCCAATATACAGAACTAATTTTTGCTCATTTCTCCCCCACCCCTTAACTCAATGATATAGGTCTTTGCTGTGCCAGGAAAGTGATCAGTTCAATAGAAGGACTCCAGTGTGAGCAGAGATGACCTATAATTACAGCTGAATAAACTGAAGTGAATATAGTTGCGGCAAGATTTGCAGTACCTCTTAGTGGGATTTTCAAAAGGCAAGTAACCAGCATCAGTGGGAGTTAGGTGACTCTGACAACTGCACTTGTGCCTGGCTGCTTTTGGAAAAGACATTTTGGAGCCATGCTTGAGCAGACACAGCTTCGCTTCTGGGAATTAAATTAGACTTACAAGAAGCCCAGAATCAGCCTTGTCTGTCTGCCTCTAAGTCTTTAAGCCTTCAGGTGGCATAATTCTGAAAAAAAGAATTATCTCACACCTTTGTCAGATTTCCACAGCTTTTGCTGCTCTCTTCCTGCAAAGCTGTTGGTTGTTAATGGTGCTACCATGTAACCTAGGCCCTAAAAGTTTGTTCATAATGTTCCTGAAAGTGCAATTACTCAGAAAAATAGACTTTCTATGAATTCTGTGTGAAATGCTCATATATTTGTAAAAGTATGTCCAAGGGCTCTTGCAAAAGTACCCCTCTGCTGGGGCATACTTGCACGTGGCAACATGGCATTTTTCCATAGACAGGCTGTTATGGCAATGTCCCACCTCACTTCCCATACCTCAGGAGAATGTTTCAGACTTGTTCTAATCTGAAGTGAGATATGAAAAACCACAGTCTGATCTTCTTTGCTACAGTAGACCTGGAGCTCATCAGTTGACTTTAGGGGGCTGAAAGGAAACAAAAGACAGGAAGAAATTAAATAACTTAGGAGAGATCCCAGGATGAATAGATTCAGTGCAAGTATTACCCTTAAAAACCCAGCATTTGGTCTTTCGGCTTCTCATAGACCGCACCTTGAGTACTGTGTTCAGTTCTGGGCCCCTCACCACAAGAAGGATGTTGAGGCTCTGGAGCGTGTCCAGAGAAGAGCAGCGGAGCTGGTGAGGGGCTGGAGAACAAGTATTGTGAGGAGTGGCTGAGAGAGCTGGGGTTGTTTAGCCTGGAGAAGAGGAGGCTGAGGGGAGACCTTATTGCTCTCTACAACTACCTGAAAGGAGGTTGTGGAGAGGAGGGAGCTGGCCTTTTCTCGCAGGGGACAGGACAAGGGGGAATGGACTCAAGCTCCGCCAGGGGAGGTTCGGGTTGGACATCAGGGAAAAATTTTTCATGGAAAGGGTCACTGGGCACTGGAATAGGCTGCCCAGGGAGGTGGTTGAGTCACTTTCCCTGGAGGTGTTTAAGGGACAGGTGGACGAGGTGCTGAGGGGCACGGTTTAGGGATTGTTAAGAATGGTTGGACTTGATGACCCAGTGGGTCCCTTCCAATCTAGTGATTCTATGAGTCTATGATTCATATGGTATGATGCCTAATAGTGTCAAAGATCAGCAGAACTTGCCAGGTGCAGTTAGTATGCAACTTGTGGAGAGTACCTGGCCAGCTGAGAGGCTGGGCAAGCAATGGACTGCATTTTGCTGGCTTCCAGCCAGAAATAAAGAAGAAAAGAAACTCACCGTTCGTTTGCCAGAACAGCAACAAGCAGATGCAGTGTGGTTGCCACAAAGAGCTGAGAGCACCTGCCTTGCAGAAGCTGCAAGCAGGCAGCCAAACCGTGGTAAGCTTCTTTCAGTATTACTGTTTAACATGAAAATATGCAGTGAGAGAGCACTTTAAAAAGATCAATAGCAAGTTTTGTAAGTCAGATTTAAATTGCTTTGTACTTTTCCCAAATAAAATAGTTGTCTTTCACTCAAGTCTGATATGAGATCCATTAATTTCCCCTCTTTATTCAGTCAATAGTTTAGCCATATTGGTTCTAAAAAGATTCAAATTACCCAGAGATGATTTTATTGTAACTGCCTTTAATTACATTCTGGCTTTAAAATTTACAATGTTTTCTTTATGGAAACTTGAATTAGTGATGTGAAAAATTTAGGACCGGGGTCAAAATCAGCAGAGCTGTTAAAAAAACAAATGTACACAAAAATGAAGGGCACTGATGTTTTCTTTAGAGGCTTGCCATTACATTTTAACTAACAATTCAAGAGCTCTGTTTTCCCCATTTTATTCCATGAGGTATAATATGTTAATGTTTTCCCTTCCTTTACTATGAACTTATCAATTGCTGCCTAAAATCCCTTACTTTGGAGAACTTTGGTATAAAGACCTGGAAAAAGCCCTGAAACATTTTATCCTCTAGCAGAGAAGTACTGGTTTTGAATGGGGAGTTTTGTAATGGGGCCAAAGGGGGTTAAAATCTGATTACGTGGTGAGGAGGATTATCAATAAGATTGGGACATTCCCTCCTAGCTCTGCACTTCACCATTATAATTAATTCTCAGCAGCCTGTGCCAAAATTCTATGCTGAGTCATATCCCCATAGAAATTGAGTGGCTTTTGCTTGGTGTAAATCAGGAAAAAAAATCAGAAGACGCAAAGATATCCCACTTTGTTGGTGACAGATGCATTTGTCTGTGAGACTAATAACATCTTTACCTGTTGTCAGGTTCGCATTTACGCTCTAGGATTTCATTTGTTGCGTATCATAAACCAGACTTGATCATTTAGACCATCTCCTTCTCAAACTGCATTAGAAAGTGGCAAATGGCTGACAGAGACTCTCTTGGCTCAGTGGTAACTCACCACTCCTCTCTAGAGTGGAGGAAAGCCATGAGTGTGAGACATGCTAAATGCTGATGATCCTTTCAAGGGAGGTGTGTGTTGACAGGAAGGGTCTCCTGAAGTGAAGGGATCCCTGTGCAAATAAGCCTGCGTTGTGGCATGGGCTGGGAAAAACTTAATCGGGGAAACTCACACAACTGACCTCTGCAGAGCCCTGTTTCATTGACAGCATGGACGATTTCATTAACAGACCACAGAAAGTACATTTACAGCTCAAAAAAACCTCACAAAGTTCACAGCATGTTATTAACAAAGCCCATTGCTCTCTGGGCATGCTCTTATTCAGCAGAAATTTTAAATAACAGGCACATGGCAATGGACATCCTAGAAATGCCGATACTTATGGAAAAATGAGTAGTGAGCTTTCTCACTAGTACTTTTTGAAACAAGAGTTTCAGCAGCTGCTAGGTGGTTTGCATGGCACACAGCTCTGTTCCCCAGGAAAGAATTTCCATCCCCATCTGCATTGCTTGCCTTAATTATTAATATGAAGACTAAACACAGACAGATGGCAAAATAAACTCTGTTAGGTTGGTGTGAATTTGAAGTTCCTTCCACCAGCATAACTGGGAGCAGATATTGAGCCAAAACATATAGAAAGCTCTTGATGTAAGTCTGAGATGTCACAGTTTGCACAAAAAAGATCCGAGCATCAAATTCTTGGTCTCTGGGGCCCGTGTATCAAACCAGAGTCGATGGTGACATTTGTAGAGATTTTCCGTCTCTCTTCAGCATTCAAACAGATGCTTAGGTTGGGCCTCGCACTCATTTTTTGTCTGGATCTGGCAGCTTGCTTTACATGCTGAGCTGATAGTAGTTTTGTCTTTCAGATATTTACTTGTGTTGTGCCTGCAAGCACACCAGAAATATTCAGGCTGTTCTGCCTGTGCTTTGATTTTCTGTTCTCAGCCTCTGAAATGGGTTTGCATACAGTGTTTTATTCCTTGTTTTCCCTTCAGTATAGCTGTGTTTCTCCAGTAGTGCTTTATTGTATTAATGCCAGGAGAACAGGGAGGAAAATGTAATGATGGATGTAGCCAAAATACAAGAGGATGCAGAGAAAGAGGATTGACGGATATAAGCATTTTCTATTGGATATAGAGAAATGAGTACATGTGAACTCTTCTGGACAGAATACACGGGCTCATGTTCAACCTGTATAACTCTGACTGGGGTGACATCAGCTGAAGACTTATTGCACCTAATAGAAGTCATATTTCATCTCCCTGTGCCCTTACCGGAGGCTGACAGCCCTTCATGCAGGTTACTCATCTCAGGCGCAAGATGGATAGGATGAATCACCTTCTGAAAATGCCTTTCTTTCACAGTCTGTAAAAGGATCTTAGGCAATTAGCTCTGCCTACATGCATGACTTCTAGCAATCCAAAGGTGGATGAAATGAATTACAAAACTTTTTTTGCAACAGGTATGATAACTTAGAGCATCGTGCCATTCACCCTGCCTGCTACCTAGAACTGCTCAAATCCAATGCTCTTGATCATAAGTGGAAAGGAGTCGTGTACTTAAGCACACATTGGGTAGCCTGAATATACCTCTACATAACCATTTTCTGAGGGAACGAGCTTGAATGATTTTCTGTGTATGTTACCTGAAGTCATTATCCTCTGTATTTTTCAAAATCCAGACAGGAATCAAAAATACCCTCATGACCTATGCTTTTATGATGATGTTACTGATTTGAGAAGTCTGTGGCGTGCTAAGTAAAGCATTTTACTAGTTTTCTATGGCTTAGAGAGCACTGACATCTGCCCCAGTGGCTCCCGGCAGACCTTGTTGTCATACCAAGATATCAGGCTGTGGCAGGTCTGCCTGTAACCTTTCTCTTAGGGCAAGAGGAAATTGTTTCCCTTTCCATGGCAAGCCCTGTGAGGGTTTGTCCTGTAGAAAACAAGATCTTTCACCTAGGTTCAGGGAAAGGACAGGCAAAGGGTGTGTATGTATACTCTGCTTTTGTTTACTGCCTTTGTGTTACACTACGTCCCAGGCCTTTCTCTGATGTCAAAATGACAGTTCTAGCTGGCTAGATCTAATCAGTCTCCTTACAGATAGGCTTCACTGAGCATCAGCACACCTGTGCAAAACAGCAGTGACACGTAGCCCCCGTTTGGGTCCAGACTGCAGATATTGTAGACAGAATAAGTTCCAGTTGCCAGTATGTCCCTGTCCACATGAAAGTTAGGGGTCTGAGCTCCCATAAAAGAAAACAGAGATCTAATCAAAGGATCAAACAGATTCTGCAATTATTCAGCTGACCAGATGTATGTACGTGCCTCCAGGAACTGAATAACTCCACAGGCTTTGTTCACTCGTTCATGTGGGGAAAGAGCTACAAATGTTGTCTCTCTGGACTCCAGTAAGGCCTTTGACATGGTTCCCCACCGCACTGTTCTCTCTGCTTTGGAGAGATATGGATTTCATGAGTGGACTGTTCAGAAGAGGAATTGGTTGGATGGTTGCATTCAGAAGGTAGTAGTCACCGGCTTAGTGCCCTGATGGGGATCATTGACAAGTGATGTCCCTCAGGAATCTGTATTGGGACCAGTACTGATTAATAACTTTATCAGAGACATAGACAGTGGAATTGAGTGCACCTTCAGCAAATTTGCAGATGACACCAAGACGAGTGGTGTGGTTGACACACCAGAGGGATGGGATACCATTCAGAGGGACCTGGACAAGCTTGAGAAGTGGGCCCATGTGAACCTTGTGAGATTCAAAAAGAAGAAGTGCAAGGTCCTGCAGATTACTCAGGGCAACCCTGGATATAAATACATACTGGGATGAAGCAATTGGGAGCAGCCCTGAAGAGAAGGACTTGAGGGTACTGGTGGATGAAAAGCTGGACATGAGCTGGCAATGCGTGCTCACAGTCCAGAAGGCCAACCATATCCTGAGCTGCATCAAAAGAAGCGTGGCCAGCAGGCTGAGGGCCATGATTCTGCCTATCTGCTCTGCTCTGGTGAGACTCCACTTGTGTTCACGTCTAGGGCTCTCAGCATAGGAAAGACATAGACCTGTTGTTCTGAGGAAACTGAGAGAGTTGGGGTTGTTCAGTGTGCAGCAGAGAAGGTTTCAGGGAGACCTTATTGCAGCCTTTCAGTACTTAAAGGAGGCTTATAAGAAAGATGGAGACAAACCTTTTAGCAGGGGCTGTTGCAATTGGATGAAGGATAGTGGCTTTAAATTAAAAGAGGATAGATTTTGACTAGATATGAAGAAGAAATTTTTATACAATGAGTGTGGTGGAGGACTGGAAGTGGTTGCCCAAAGAAGTGGTAGGTTCTCCATCCCTGGAAACATTCAAGGTCAGATTGGACAGAGCTCTGAGCAACATGATGCAGTTGAAGATGTCCCAGGTCATTGCAGGGGGTGTTGGACTAGATGGCATTTACAAGTCCCTTCCAACTTAAACTAATCATGATTCTATGATTTTGGTTGATGTTTAAGACCTATCCACTTGCAAAGAGGCAGCACTGGTTGTTCATTTGAAGATCAGAATTTATTTTCTGTACATTTGTATGTGTTACTGTGAGTATCACTTTGTTGTGGGCAGTGGGAATCGTAATAGAAAATAATGGCTGCTGCTCTTAGTCCTATGGCTTTAACTTGATCATATCCAAATAGCTGTGGTTATGCAGCTGGTGCCTGTATGTAGTGACAGATATTCTATAAATACCATAGACAGAAAATAATTGAGAGACCGTTTAAAGTGTCATATGAATATCATATTTTGGGGTTTACAATTTTATGTTGGGTGTGGGAGACATAACTTGCTTTCCCAGATTTTAGTAATATAATTATATAATTGCCTGGTGTTTCCATTTCAGAAAGACACCTGTTTTCTTGCAATTCTCCCCACCCTCCCAATACAGACACCCAGAAGCTCCACAGTCTGAATAGTTCTTACTCTGTATGAAATTCTGAGCCAGATGTTGAATTCAGTTCTTCTGGTGTAAATCTGGAATCATTATGCTTTGACTAAAATTCTTTGAGATTACAAAGTTACAGGAACATAAGTCATTATTAAAGCTGGTTATAATTGTCCTTTATATGCCATACTTTATATCAAATGGTCCTGTTGATGAGCTAAGGAATAGCAGAAATAAAGGATAAACCAGAGGGAGAAAAGATGTTTCATTAATAAACTTCAAAAAAATTGGCCACAATAGTAAGCTGTGACTGCTTTTAAATCAGGTAACGCAGAGCCAGTTGCTAGAATTCTTCAATAGTGAAGTGACAATGGAAATTGTTAATCAAGAAGAGGAGTGTAATGGAGGAGATGAGCATGTAGTATTGCTTGTGCTGCATAAGTTTAACAGCCCAAAGAGAAAAACAAGAATGGACAGAAATTCAGAAAATGGAGCCTTTCATAAAGATAATGAGGTGCATTCAATGGTTCAGAGAAATGAGGAAAATTGCTTACAATTTTCTCTGCCACTCTGGAGTTTTTTTAATCTACTAGAAATATGTTAGAGATAACACACATTACAGCCTTGAAGTTTAAAGAGGGATGGAGATGGATGAGTTGGATTGTGCTTTATCTTGCCATTCATACAGGACAATTGTCTGTGAGCTAAATCAAGCCAAGTGGCTGTATTTTGTACAGGTGTAAATGACTGAAGGGTACTTCTCAAGGTGATTCAGCTGTCATTTTTAGATGACTATTTTCAGATGAAATGAATTGCACTGCAGAAATGCCTTTTTCTTCTTATTGACTTTAAAGGGAGCCTGGGATGACCAGCTCAGATAATGGGAAAGCATAACAAAAATGTGTAAGAGAGTATTTGAGAAAGAGTGTATGAGCATGTAATGAAAGAATATATCATCACTTTTTCACAGACTGAAGCAAAATGAATATTGCATGCAGCACTGCTGTCTCATGTTTAGTAAATGCTTATCTTTCAGACTTTGTGTCATCTGAGTGTATCATATTAAAACAGTCTACCAAGATGATTCATATCGTGCACAGGAACATGAGCGCACTCACATATGTTCTTCTCTGTGCCGTTCCCTAGACAGCACAAAATGAAGCTTCTCAGGAGACAAAGAACTGTTCACCTTGTCATGAAATTGAGAGAAGAAATCATAATGGGATATTTTGCACAGTGTGTGAAATTACGGCAAGGTGGGAGAACATCCTCTACCTCACGTAGAAGGATCAGAATCAGCTATGGGGCTCAGTACAGACATCTTCCCATGAGGGAGACAGCCTGCTGAATATAAATATTATAGGCAGTGAGTCACCAAAGATGATGTCATTGATTTATGCAAGGATTGCAGAGTTTGGATTTGATGGTAGATGTTTTCTTATCTGAATGCATCCAGACCATGATATGCAATGAGTTTATTTTCTTCTGATTGTAGCAGATCTTTTACTTGACTTTCATTTTTTTGGGGGTGTTCATTGGGTTGTCTGCTCAAGAAAAATATGTATTCTGGGTCTCCTTTTGTTTCTTTTGATTATTTTGTGTACATTTTGTCCTGAAAGGAGGTTAGTTTTTCAGCAGTTACATAATCGCTGCTGTTGCTTATACAACCAAAGGAGGAGACCAGAATCGTTTTCAGTTAGCTTTCTAGAGATGTGTCTGAATTGAAAAAAAATGCAACACATCTTTCATGGATGGTGTCAGATGGGACACTGATTTTTGGAAGGCTGATGAAGAGGAAGAAACTGTTCACTCTTTATCAGAATAATAACTTCTCAGATTTTAGACGTGGGCTGCTGATGGCTGTCCACTACCACGATTAGTGTTTATACACACACACACACACACACACACACACACACACACACACGTATATGTATACTAGCTAAAGATAGGATCTCAGTTTTAAGGATTATGGATCTAGAACAAGACATAATTCATATACAAACCACAGTTCAGTGGGGTTTTTGGACTGTCTTTCAGTTGTTTTTGAACTTTTCCACTGGCAATTAGTAAATAACAGCACTTTGGTCAGCCACAGAATTTCAATAGGCTGATGTGGCCATGATATTGCCATTTCTACCAAGCCCCATGAACTGCAACCTTTGCTTCTCTGGGTTCATGCAAATATTTGTAAAGAAGAAAGAGTCATCTCACAAGTCACCGAGGTAGCCTCCAGCACCATACAAAGGAGTTTTGTATAGCAATTAAAAAAAAAAATGTTTGCGTTATTATGTGCAGGGTCTTTTTCTGGCTACATTTTCACAAAACTAGTTCTTCTGGACCTACTACACTCTCCATAAAACCATATTGTGGGCAGATATTTGGCATTGGAGAGCAATTTCAACATGATAACTAAGGTTTCCTAACGTTTTGCTTCTATATTTACTTAGGAAAATTAAAATTAATTTGATTGTTTATAATTTACATGGGACAATAACTGGGTTCAGGTAGGCAGATTTCATCTTCTTTGCTTTTATGGCTCTCTTTTGCTACACCAATATGAACTTGTTGCTTTTTCTTTGGTAAGGTTGCATTCATTGAAAACAAGACAATTTATGCACATGTTGTCACAAGAACTGGAAAAAAATATCGCATTCAGGCTGCTTCATGGAAACGTTTCAAACTACTGCATTAGCTTGTGTTTCTTTCCTTTGGAGAATAAAATAGCTAGCCACATTTTCAGTTCATTCTTTTAATGAAAGGTGTTACAAAAAATACATTTCTTCAGGCAAAATAAGATGAAATTTCACAAAACTGTTTTCTATTTTCCCATAAAAATCACCCTATGGAAAAGTTATACGAATTTCTACAAATAAGTTTTGTTAAAATATTTTGGTTTGCAGAAAATAAAAATATTCTTAATTAATTGACTAATGCTCTGAGATCAGTTTATTATGGATAAATAAGGCTTCTGAAGCCTTATCAGTCATTACCATGATGACAGCTCCATTCTTGTCCCTAACTGTTTCTCTATTGAAACACCTAGTCCATCTTTATGTGAAGATGACAATTGTTTGTTAAAATGTCTGGAAAACCTTCCAAGTGTCTTTAGTTCTACTCCATGAATCAAGTTCTGCTTTTGTTGTGAGCAGAGACTGGAGATGTTGGGTTGCAGTAAGGGTGGGTTAAGTTTCCTAGCAAGTCTTTTGGGTACACAGAGCTCTTCCTAGACTGCTAGCTATGGTTTTCTCCTATTCTGTGGCCAGATGCAACAGCCAAATTCATAGGGGAGCTGATTGCATTCAGGGCATGGAAACAAGGAGAGAGCATAGCATTGCAAATGAATGAGGTAGAGCTGTCTCTGTGGAGCAGTGTGATGTGCAGGAGGCTTTACTCAGTTCATAGAATCATAGAATCATAGAATGGTTTGGGTTGGAAGGGACCCTAAAGATCATCTAATTTCATATTGCTGCCACGGACAGGGACACCTTCCACTAGATTAGGTTGCTCAAAGCCTCATCCAGCCTGGCCTTGAACACCTCCAGGGATGGGGCATCTGCTGTTTCTCTAGGCAACAAGTTCCAATGTCTCACCACTCTCACAGTAAAAATTTTCTTCCTGATATCTAATCTAAATCTCCCCTCTTTCAGCTTAAAACTGTTATCCCTCACCCTATCACTACACTCCATGATAAATAGTCCATCCTCATCTTTCCTTTGGGCTTCCTTTAAGTACTGGAAGGCTGCTATAAGGTTTCCCTAGAGCCTTCTCTTCTGTAGGCTAAACAAGCCCAGCTGTCCAAGCCTGTCTTAGTATGCGAGGTGTTCTAGCCCTCTGATGATCTTTGTGGCTCTCTGGACTCACCCAGTTGTTTATACTAGTCTATTATTGTAGATTTCCTTCTCAAGTGTCTTGGTCTTAGATGTGTCTAAAAAATATCTAGTGTTGCTAGATTGTGTTGTTTCTATTACAGACTAATCTATGGCTTGGGAAGTTGTAAAGGAGAAAAATGCATGCACTGGTAGTGTCATTGGCCTAAGTTTTTGTTTAAAGGAAGGATGATCCAGATGGAGACCATGCAATGCACGATGTATTTGTGCTCCACCAAGCTCTGCACCTTGGTGTAACTAGAGAAGCTGAAGACACAACTTCCTGACATTGTACCTTGTGATGTGACAAGGAAACTTATCCTCATGAACCAGTGGCACCTGGCAGAAACAGAGCTTTCAAACCAGCTGGAGAAGAAAAAAAAGCTTAGGGTGTTTTCAAAGAGTTTGGAGGCAGAAAAGACAGAGAACTTGCTGTATGCCATGCTGCCAAAATGCATCAACTTAAAGAAGCTTAAGGCATCAGCTTAAGGAAGAGGAAAAGGTGGAGGTACTGCAGGTTCCTTTCTTTTCCTCTGATTTTATTTTTTCTAGTATATATGGTCTTAAACTTCACAACTCCCTTTGTAACAGTTTGTTTACCAGAGCAGTCCCAAGGTATCCTTTTTCTCTTGTGAAGAATTATGACACCCAGAGCATACGAGCATCACCAGGGACCCTTGCAGCTATGATGATGGGGAACAGATGTCTGCACATGAAGAACAGACCTTGCCTGGGAACACCAGCTCTGAGTTGCATAATAAATTCATGCCTGAGCACCTCTGATACAAAGCTTTTCACAAGAGGACCCTATTATGAAGCAGTAGAAATAGTTCAGAGCAGGAGAGCAGGGCATTTGTGGCATGTGTATTGCTTTGTTCTCAATCTGGAATACACCAGCTCAGCAAAGTACTATCCAACACCTGTTAAACAAAAGCTTTTTAGCTACTCCAGTCAGAGGTGCCTTTACTTAGTACACATGATATGCTGCCCACTTAGCCTGTGCTTATTTGTATTAGAACTATGAGCTTCAAAACTTGACTGCACAAAATGGTGACCACTAACTTGATGAAACCTACAAAGTTATGCCTTTAATTCTTCTCTGAAAATGGAAGGTCAGAGAGATTCTCAGATTACAGCTAAACAGGAAAGTACAAGAGTGCTCCTAAATTCATAGATGCAGATCTATATACTTACCCTTCTCAACTCCACAATGCACCATCACCCTTGACTCCTCTCCCCACTCCAACTCACTGTTTTCCCTAGGCAGGAAAAATCACTGAGTGTGAAAGGAGCTGAGTTATCTTATTAGTAGGTGCCCAGTTTGTCAGTTCACCACTCCGCAGCACATGTCCAAAGCACAGGATACAAGTTTCCTTTGGTCCCATCCTGCTGTTTACCATTAGGTCTGCTCTGTGGCTCCAGGCACTCGCACTTCAGAAAAATTCTGTCTGAAGAAATGACTTTTTAAACAGATGCAAAATAGAGAGGTCTCAAATTCTGCCAGTGTGGCTAAGGATATTAGTATACTTCGGCTTGGAAGTCAACAGAAACTTGAGAGTGAGATTTCCACACCACATGACAGTGTAATTCAGCTACCAAACAGAGAAATATGGGAATCTTTCCTGTGCTTGCAGGGAGCTTTCCTTCAGCTATAAAACCAATCAATTTTGGCAAGTTACGGAAATGTGTTGTCACAGCTTATTAGTGACTTAGTCAAATAAGAATAGAAATCTTTACGAAGAAATGTACACCTAAGAGCCAACTTCTTCCTCAGGAAAACCTGATTTCCGCACAGTACTCTTCAGTGATGTTGTGACATTCACAAATATCTGTTCTGCCGATGTGCCCAAATGGTGAAAATATTGAATTCAATATATTCCAAGTTTGATCCAGTAGGCAATGTCCATAGAGTTTATAAAGTAAGTGTTTCTATTACTGGTTTCTCTGGTGTTTGGTATTTCTTTATTTTTTTTGTGTGTGTGTGGTCTTGTTTGTTTGATTATTGTTTTGGCTTTATGATGAGCTTTCCTGTGTCTAACCAAACAGAATCTGTGGTAGGAAGTGAAACTGCCTCAAGATCAATGCATCTCTATGAGTAAGCAATCAAGCAAAATAGATAGAAAACCTGCATGGATGAGCAAGGAACATCTGAAAGAAACTCAAATAGAAGAAGGAGCTTTACAGAATGTGGAAAAAAAGACTGGGCACTTGGCATGTACATAGGAGCTCTGTCAGAGTATGCAGGGATGGAACGAGGGAGGCTAAAGCCCACTTGAAATTAAGTCTGGCAAGGGACATCAAGAACAAGAAGGGCTTCTTTGAGCACATCAGCAGCAGAAGAAGACTAAGGAAAATTTGGTCCCGCTGCTGAATGAGAGGAGTGCCCTGGCAACATACAATACGGCAAAGGCAGAATTTTTGAATGCCTTCTTTGATTCAGTCTTTACTGCAAAGGCCAGCCCTCAGGAATTCCGACCTCAGGAGAAAGTCTGGAGAAAGGAAGACTTTCCCATGATCATGGAATATCCGGTTAGAGATCATTTAGGCAAACTCAACATCCACAAATCCATGGGCCCTGATGGGATGCATCCCACGAGTGCTAAAAGAACTGACAGATGTTATTGCTGAGCTGATCTCCACTGTCTTTGAAAGGTCAGAATAGAGGACAGAAGAGGTGTCTGAGGACTGAGGAAAGCCAGTGTCACTCCAAACTTCAAAAAGGGCAAGGAGGATTGAGGAATCTACAGGCCAGTCAGCCTATCCTCTGCCTCTGGACGAGTGATGGGACAGCTCATTCTTGATGTCACCTCTAAGCATCTGGAGGAAAAGGTTATTCAGACTGGCCAACATGGATTCACCAAGGGGAAATCACACTTGACCAATCTCATAGCCTTCTGTGATGGCATAACTGGCTGAGTAGATGCGGGGAGAGCGGTGTGTGGCCCCTTCTTTGACTTTAGCTAGGCTTTTGACACTGTCTCCCATAACATCCTCAGAGGTAAGGTTAGGAAGCGTGGGTTAAACAAATGAGCAGTGAGGTGGCTTGAGAACTGTCTAGGTGCAGAACTCAGAGGGTTGTAATCAGTGGTGCAGTCTAGTTGGAAGCCTGTAGCCAGCAGTGTCCCCAGGGTTCATTACTGTGTCCAGTCTTGTTCAACATATTCATCAATGACCTGGACGAGGGTATAGAGAGTACCTTTAGCAAGTTTGCTGATGATACCAAACCGAATTAAGTTCAACAAAGGCAAGTGTGGAGTCCTGCACCTAGGGAGGAATAATCCCATGCACCCAGGCAGCTTACGGATTGACCATACGGAAAGCAGCTCTGCGGAGAAGAACCTGGAAGTCCTGGTGGACAATAAGCTAACCATGACCCAAAACGTGCCCTTGTAACCTAGAAGGCCAATGGTATCCTGGGGTGCATTGGGAAGAGCGTGGCCAGCAGGTCAAGGGAATTTATTCTCACCCTCTACTTTGGCCTGATGAAGCTACATGTGGAGTATTGTGTCCAGTTTGGGGCTCCCCAGCTCAAGAAAGACAAGAAACTACTTCAGAGAGTCCAGCAGAGGGCTCTGAAGATGTTTAGGGGGCAGGAGCATCTCTTTTATGAGGAAAGTCTGGGAAATCTGGGTCTCTTTAGCCTGGAGAAGACTGAGAGGGGACCTTATCAGTGTTTAAAAATATCTAAAGATGGGTGTCAAGGGGATGGGGCCAGACTTTTTCAGTGGTGCCACGCGATAGGACCAAGGGCAACGAGTACAAACTGGAACACAGGCAGTACCACCTGAACATGAGGAAAAGCTTCTTTACTGTGAGGGTGACAGAGAACCGGAATAGGCTATCCAGAAATGCTGCAGAATCTTCTTCTCTGGAGATATTCAAAACCTGTCTGGACAGGTTCTTTGCACCCTGCTCCAGGTGAAGCTGCTTTAGCAGGGTAATTGGACTGGATAATCTCCAGAGGTCCCTTCTAACCCTGACCGTTCTGTGATTCTGTGAAAATTTAAGGTGACAGAGTTTCTTCAGAACTTCAACTATCAGTTGCTGTAAATTGACACTCTCACTCCTTTCAGTGGCTTGAGATAAGAATTTAGAGATCTTTTCAATTTCCCTTTCATTCATCCATGTAAAAAACCCTAAAGTAAAAATTTGTCACTGGGCAATCTTTGAAATTATAAGAAAAATATTTTCTTATCCTTGGTGTAGGTCACTATTTATCCTTTCAATGGATGAGTATCCATGTCTTCAATGGAAATGGAAACACTTAAGACCTCATAAGATGGGGCCATGACCTCATAAGATGGGGCCATTTCACATCTATGGAAGCTTTTCCATTGACTTCAGTGAGCTGCAGGGACTGGGCATTTTACAACTGTAGAATTTCCTGCTGTCAAGATGAAAAAATAAGAGATGAATACCTGGTTGTTGGATGTGTCACAATGCCATCGACAGCCACGCACTAATAGTAGCCATTTTGCATCGGTATGAGATTTGTCCCCCAAGAGATCACAAACCTTATGACTGAGAAGCCCATTCAGGTAGGGATGATTTAGTTCTTACTTTGAAATAGGTGCTATATATATGGATAGATATTTAAGCAAGACCTCAAGGTCCGGTGAAGGTCAACATACTTGCACTTCATGTTAAAATTCACTCTAAATGCTATGCTGAATCCAGGCTCTGGGGCTTTACTTTTACAACACGAAGAACTTTGCAGTCCAGAATCCAGTAATGCACCAAAATATGCATTTAATAACAGCCAAGTAGTCCATCCACTTACAATCTAGAGAAACAAGTTTTCAGAAACAAACTCTAATTATTGGTATTTGTGTTTAGGGATAACTAGAAAGTCAGTTAGTAACTCAGGCACAGATAAAAAATAATTGTCATAATGATTTATTTTGCAGTTGCTCCTTGCTTGTAAGAGCTGCTTACAGAAGGCCATACATTAAATTATTCATTGAAAAGATGGAATTTTACAACTCTTTACAATGAAGCTGTAAATCCTTCTTCTCTTCTGCCAATTGGCATCAGCAGTGTGACAGTCACAAGACAGGAAAGTAGTTAAACCGCTACACATCCTCCTCCTCCTCCTTACACACAATGCACTCCCTGTCATCATCCCAAGGATATGTCCTTGTTTATGCAAGCAAGTGCATGGGTTCCTGTGGAGGAGTAAGCTGTTTTTTAGACCCTAGAATGAGTGGTGGGGAACAGCCTGTTCAAGATTGTGCATGCCATGCTTATTGAAAAAGGACTGCTAAATGTCCTAGCAAGCGACAATAAGAAGCTGATACGATGTATCACATTTTCCTTCTTGATTCATACCTACTGATGAGAGTTGGGATCCACTCTGGACCAGTGCTGGCTGAGGCTTTTGATGAGAAGGAGACACTATCAACACAGCTTCACAGATGGAGGATCACAGTCTTCTCAGAAGCATCCATCTCAGCTCAGTAGCATTTGGGTGGGGAAAAGGAAGTGTCAAATGGAACAAGCCAACCGGAGTATTTTCTTTCCTGTCACTTCCAGCTAAAGCAGTAACAAAACAAGGGACATTTTGGTAATACCTACAACAGGCTACTTTGGAGATTTAACTTGAGGGGTGTTCCTAAGATCCGCCAGTTCAACATGTGAGTCAATGGTAAAATGTAGGTCCTTAGAGATGACAATCCTGCATGTCTAAGAGAGATATCAAGGGAAGCTGTAAGAGGAGGTGTGAGCAGTGCCATCCACAGATCATATGTTCAGAATTATTTTCACATTATTATTTCCATCCACTACCTAAAATCCAGGTGCTTAAATGGAGGAACAATATTCTCCTAACCCTCACTTGGTAAAAATCTGAGCAAATGCTTTATTCATACAAGAGTCAATTGTTTGCAGACAGACACAGACCTCTCGGCAGTGTCATGTGTCTCTGCCTGGACAGGTTTACCTGGGCTCAAGGCCTCTTAGGCCAATGGGATGTACTGAGTAATGGGATATACTGAAGTAATAACTGGGGAAGTGTAGAACATCCACTGCCTCTTGTGTTTGGACTTCTTTACTGGCAGGCTCTCCTCTTTCTATTCAGGCTTTTACCTGGATAAAGTTGTGCCGCAGAGGTTCTACAAAGTCTTTGAGCATCTTTGTCTTGCCTTCCTTAGCACAGCTCAGAAGGTCAGTGCATCATAGCAGTGCTAAATGTGGTTCAAATAAGCTGGAACCAAGCTGTCTGTGGGCACACAATAAACTGAGAACACAGAATAGAGGGGAGAAGGAAGTTTAATGTATAGAGGATGCACAGAAGTTGCTTGGGCATATAAATATGATCATTTGCAGGTACCTATAGATCTTGCAGGACAATTGAGGCAGCCCCTTTCAAAACTTAGGCTTGGTATTTACACTAACCTGTATCTACAGAAGAGAAAGGAATCTATTTCCTAATAGTCCTGATTCTGGTTTCCTATTTTATGCTCAGGTTCTCCCTCAGGGGCTTGTTGGCTCTGATTTACGGTTCACACATTTTTCTTGGTCATGGTCTTTCAGAATAATTCATAGTAAAAGTGATTTTTGGGACATCCAAAAGAGCAACGCTTAAAAATAAAATTTCCATGACCTGCAGTGATTTAGTGCCTGACATAAGCTGTAACCAACCCCAGATTCACCAATAAATAACTTACTGTGGCATAACTTCCTTCCTGTGTGACCAAATAAGAGAGTCTTACTCTGCATTCCATATTCAGGCAAAAGTTCTGTTGGTATTAATGGGACTCGTGCCTCAGTAGTCTAAAATTTGCTCAGAAGTTGTCAGTTATAGTGGTGACACAGTGCATGGAAGCTAGTCTGCTCTGCTCTCTTTGTTCAACTGAGGTTCTCAGCTGGCTATCTTACCTCCTAGTGACTTCCAGCACCACTTCATATCATGCGACCCAGAATGATTCTGGTTTTATTTGCAGGAAAAACAATGCTCAGTTTGTAAGATCAAGACATTTACATGTTGTTTTATTAAGTAGGAAAAATGCTCTTGTAACACACTTGAAGACATGAGTACCACAGATTCTTGACTTGCATTGTGCATTGGTGACACATGCTTCCAGGAACAGATAGAAATACTTGTTAAATACAGAGTAATGAAATGCTACTTGCTGTGCTCTGCATGCAACGCCTTCACATACTTTACACCATCAATAACTACTGTGAAGTGTAATAACAAACAGCAAAATTAGTGTGCAAATGAAGTCTTCTATGCCTAGAGCAGATCCCTTTCTGACAAGATTTGCAATGCTCTTTTCTGCTAAAAAAGTGGCTAGGAACAAATGGCTTTTTTTATTAGCACTGCAGAACTAACAGAGCTGTAGGAGAGAACTCTGGATTCCTTCCTGATTCATGCCTCACAGTGGAATTGTTAAGTTCCAGTTGCAGGATTTTTTTATTTCTGGTGGTGTTGCATGAGCCAGGAAAGAGCAGAGGCCAAATGGTTGCAGAGCTGGCACTCATCTAAGAGATTTCCTGGTGAAAAATAAGCAAATCAGATCAAAAGTCACAAGTATGGACCCTGACACTCTTTCTTTTCACAGGCTTGTTTTCCCTGTTTTCCTGTTTTGTTTCGTGAGTGACATTTACATTCTTAAATGAAATCTGCCATTAGAGAAAACTTTGCTGAGCTCCAGTCCTGCAACATGATGTGCTGCTCCATGTACAGGGAGGGAAGCAGGAGAGCTCCGTGTGGTTTAGCTGTCTACCCATGTGCTTTACATCATGAACTGGCTGGTTTTGGTAGGGGTCTGTTAGAATTTATTTGTACAGCTATTTGATATCTAGGGAGCCCACACTCCATCCAGCTTTTTAAAAATTGCCTTATTTCTCAAAATAAATGAGCTTTTGATAACTTTTCCAGTCCAAGTAAAATCTTACCAGGAGTAGCAATCTGTGGTATACTGACTGCTTTCAGGATCGGGGCTGATGCTGTTAGGTGCTTTATATAATGCAAGGAGGTGTTTACACCCAGAACCAATCACAGCACAGGCAAGCCCACCTAGAACAATAAGTGATTACTTTGGATAACGTTGTTCTGGACATCCAAAGCTACACAGCACTAATGATGCTGTACTGTCATTTCAGTTTCTAATTTCCTTTTGATAATTCTTGGTCTCTTTGTTGCTGTAGGCCTCCTTGTCCTAAGTTCCACATTTTCTCTTGTGCAGAGCTCTGCCAAATCAAAACTTCATAGCAGATGAAAGAGGAGAAGCTGAGGAGGAAATGAAAAGGGAAAAGGGCCACGTGCTTTTTGGGGAAAAATCTGCGTGCAACTGAGGATGAAATCAAAGCCTCACTGCAGCCAGGCTGAGCAAAAAGGCACATACAAGGGGACTGCTGGTCCAGTGTAAAGCAGATAAAACAACACTGCTCTGAATTCTAGGAAAAGGTGGTGAGGTCAATTTGTTTTGAAGTGTCAGGTAATCTAGTCCTTCTCCAGTTAAAGCCCAAAGAAAATCCTTCAAGAAATTCAATTTACATCGCAGTGCCCATATCTTCTTTTCACCTTCCATACTGGCTGTCAGTGAGCACACTGGATGATATGAAAATGAGATAGCAGGATGTCTTCTGAAAGCAGGTGGAGAGGAAAATTTAAGCAGTAGAAACAGAATTACATCTACGCCACCCCATGCTTGGGAAAACATGCATGTGAAAGAGGGAAACTGTCCTGGCCCAAAACAGAAGGTGACCAAGCACTTGGAACTGGAGAACACAACACAAAACCTATGTCAATAGGGTATCAAATGACATAAAAGCTGAAGTTTTCTTTGTCTCAGTTACTTTAATATTCTTGCAGAGTGACAGGGGAAGGAGGAAAGGAGAGCCAACAAGCACCCAGAAGCAGGAATAGGGGAACATGTCTACAAATGAACCAGGTAGACCAGGAGACAGACACAGAGGACGAGGGAGCAGGGGAAGAGTATTGGAAGGGATCAGAAGCACAAATAGAAGCTTTCTCTGGGGTGTAGAAAGGCAAGTTTGAGGGATGGTTTATGTTTAGAAATACGACTCACATGGCTGGTTTTGAGCCCTGTTTCTGAACAAAATTACCCCAGGACATGGAATATGTGTGGCTCCCCACTTTCACATGAGGCAGTCTATGCTTGTACAGAAAGTTGTATCTTCTTGGGCCGTGTACCACCCTGCCTTTTGCCAACAGGAACCAGGCAAAGTCTGCTACTAAGGCACCTCTGCTCCAAAGAGGAGACAATTTCACTGCAATGTGTGTCCATGGATAAGGTGTTTGCTCCTACTCTGCAAGAAACAAAGACAACAGATGTCAGCAATGTACCATGAAGGGGCCCTTGAACCTCAGCCCAGATGCAAATGTTTTACCTGTTTGTTGGCTCATATATCATTCCATTCAGGGATGGTTGCTTGCCATAGAGAAGTGTGAAATTCTGACAGAGCAGGAGCACCTATGGCAGAATGTGAGTCAATGGGATCCCACTTCCCATCTAGTGAGATGAAAAGAGTATTGTTTCAGGCAAAGATGATGTTTTGAATCTCAGGAGTGTGAAAATTGTAACAGATTTATGAATTCCTCCTCAATGCATGCAGCCACTCGCCTTTAGCCAGCACACGATAGAAGTGCAGAGCCTACATGTGTTGGGTGTGCTGGGGATGGTGCTGGGATTGAAGAGCACAGCTAAGCTCATTTCTCACTTTTGTGACCAAATTACATATGGGAATAACAATGTGAAGGTGGAGGAACACAGTCAGGCCAAAGGTTTGTCTAGATCTGCACCCTAGCAGGGGACAGTAGAAAATCCTTAGGGAAGATCCTTAAGAATGGGAAACACAGAGACTGAAGGTCTGCTTGGGATCCTCTCCTGGCTTCCAACAATCAGCAATTTAAAAGCTCTCTAGGTCCAAAGTTGTGTTCAGGCAACCGTTTAACTGCCAACACAGACTTACCCTCTCTGAATTCATCTAATCCCTTTTTGGACCCTTTACTTCATAGTTCTGTGATAGCTGCACACACAAACACAGCTTGGCAACTGCACATGCCCTAGTGTGGATGTAAGGATCCAAGCAAACCTGCACTCATTAAAGGAAAATAAGATGTAAGAAAGCATGACTTTAAGAGCCTTTCTTCCCTCGCACTCTTCTTTTGAGTCCTTGGTTTCCAGACTCCTCAGAGCACTAGGTATTGTCTCCTCTGCTTTTTCCTCCCCTGCTGGAGGCAGATGCTGTAGGACGCCAGGGCAGCGAGGTGGTCGCTGTTATGGAGTACAGTGATGATGAGCAGCTGCTCACCACAAGCAGCACTGCCAGCAGCGAGCATGTCAAAACCTCATTTTAAAACGGTTCTGTCACTTTATTTCACAGAACAGGTGGTGGGCTGAGGATCATGCAGAGGAGCCTAGTAAAGCCAGGTCATACCTCCTCTGGTTCCTATGGCAAACAGCACCTCGAGGGACAGATTTTATTTTTTTTTTTCCTACAGCATTTTTGTGCTCCACTCCTCCTGATTACTCTGTAAACAAGGCAACAAAGTCCCTCGAAAATCTATGCCTTTGTCTTTACTACTGGAGTCCCCACATACCTAACAATTTACCTCTACTTGTTGCTGGTAGAAGCTGTGGCTTTGTTTGCTGACTTGAATGTCCAGCTGGTCCTTGGCTCTTCTTAAAGTAAAGGCTTGTGATCTGCAATGACAGTGGACCTGCACAGCAGCAACAGCCTTTGGCAGCAGAGATTTATGTTAGTGCTAAACCCAACCGCAACTAAAGGGCATCACTTGTAGGTTCCCACCACAGCAAACCATGTTAAAAGCCAGATTTCAAATTTTGTACTGTGTAAGACCCTTTAACACAGGTTGAAGCAGTTTTATAACTTGATTTGGCCTTATTCACTCTGAACACTGCTGCCATGAAATACAGTACTAATCTGCTCTGGCCACAGCAGAGTTCACACTTTTATGGGTTGATTATGAGTTATTATGAGGGCCATTTACTTTGCATAGAACAAGCCATCACCTCCCAAGCTGTTTTGGCAACCAGTCTTGCTGATGCCAAATCACCTGTCTCTCCAATAGCTATTTGCCCGGCAGCAGCCTCATTTCAAAATCATGAGTCACCTTCATCACTGAGTTTTAAAGAGTGTTTTGGGGGAGTTTGGAATCTCCTAGGGGCACTGTAAAATTGCTGTTAGCTTCATGGGAAAATGAAGGTAGATGAGTCAGTACAATTCCAAGGAAGAAAAATGGATGTGAGAATGCAGACACCTTGTACTTCTACACTGTCACTCCCACAAGCCCATCGTTCTCACCTCTGGTCTGCTGGGCAACAGTCGTAAAGCGGAAGGGAATCATTCCTAGGACTTTGCAATCTACTCCTTTGGTCTGATATGTTCCCTCAAGCTACTTCCCATGCATTTGCTGAGCCGGGCCATGCTCCACCCTGCCTGTCTTTTCTGTTTCCCATAAGCAAGTTTCTAGTATACTTTTGCTTTTAGAGTTTTATTTTCTCTTCTTTGCTACATGACCTGTAGTATTTAGGATACTGCAGATAACAAAAGAAGTCAGAAGCGAAGTAGCAGCTCTGTCAGACAGAGATGGATGCAATACACCAGCCCTGCCCAAGGAAATGAGTCAGTCTCACAGGACAGTATAGGTGTCTAAGAAAGGGGCTTCTCCACTTCAACAGAAAATTCTTCTGGAGTGGCTAACAAGTGATATCTGTTCACACTGAGGACTGCTTGGAGATTTTCCTGGCACTTTCTTTTTTAACACCTCTTTTTGTTCTCACTTGTTATCTGCCAGCAGCTGAAGCCAGTTGGCTTAAGAAGAGTATACAAAAGGGAACAATGAAGAGTGGCTTTCCAATCAGACAAAGATGCAGCACTTTAGCAATGGCAATGGACATCCTAGGCTTAGTGTTTTGTGGTAATACATCAAAAATAAGGAACAATAAATTGCAGAAAGCCTGATATTGAGCACTTTAATGAAAAAAGATGATGAGTTTTCAGTCCAGACTTGAAGAATGCCAATACTGTGTAATAAAAAAGGTAAACAGAAGTGTTCGGTGCTTTTGCTATCAAGTCCCAAAATGAAAAAAGATGACGTTTTGTTACTTACTTTTAAAAAAAGTGAGAGCAGTCTAGAGACTTTCTCTTTGGAGGCTAATATAAAGACGATGATGAGATATAATGTCATGACACAGTGATTGCCCTTTAAAAGAGGAAAAAGCTTCCCAAACTTTGATTTGCTAACACTCTCTGGAAGACTATTTTAATAAAAAACAGAGGATAAGGGCAAGTATCTATAAGCTGGATCTGAAGCCATAATTCAAATCCTCTGCACTACACAGAAGATTCAGAGGTAACATTGACCGAGGACTTAGGCTCCCTATGCTTGTTTTCATTCACAAGTGAAGCGCACCATGAAGTTAAGCATAAGGAGCCAGAGATCTGGTAGTCGGCGGCCTATGTAATACTTTGGCTAAGAAACCGAGATTGTGTCGTCCTCTAAGGTCTGGAACAGCAAGTACCTAAGAGTTATTACTTACAGCTATAGCACATATTTTCAATCTGGGGTCTCTCTGACCTATGGAGTCCAGAAATACATCTTGTCAGTGGACTTAAATTCACTAAACAGTGATGTGCCCCTCCCTTAGAAAAACTTCTGAGTGTCTGCAGACAGGGAAGAAAAAAGTTAGAAACCATAAATTTACAGAATTGAGTAAAGTTGTGATTTCTGTCTCTGACACCTGCTTGATCTTCATGGTAATGGCTCTATCCCTCCTTGATGTCTGCACAGACTCACCTGAATATTTAGCCTGCGATTTCTTCCTTTTCTGGTGCAGCCCAGAACTTTGAACTCTTTGTTAGGTCTTATGCCTGTTTGTGCCATTTCACGTATATGTTCTATGAAGCAGAAGCATTTGCGTCTGGCACCCAGTGTTCAGATGACGATACATTTGAAGGGTGTTCCAAGGAAGTTCTATGATTTATGAAAAAAACCCTTGGCCTCCTGTCCTTGGAGGAATGTTGTTTGTGTCCAGATGACACAAGGGGAGAAGATGAGGATTCCATAGTCACCAAATAATTCACTTCTTCCTCAAGAGAAGAACTTTCAACCCCAGAGCTGAAGAAGTTTATTGATTTTGAACCTTAGGTGTATTTTAGCTTCTTGGATGCCCCAGGAATGCCTGCAGGAGGACTTCTTCAGGAGCAGGAGACCCACCAGCAGGACACCCTTCAGCTCTTATGTGTTCACTGGGTGGTGAGTAAGATGCTGTAAGACAAGGCCAGCTAGCAGTCCTTTGAAAGAGATAATAAGAGTGTACTACAGAGTAGAACTGCAGATGTGTGACTGCAGAATGACAAGGCTCCTGGGGGGGAGCCAGATGTAGGATTTGCTTGCTCAGTAAATCAGATACGGTACGGGTGCACCTGGAAAATATACTCTTGACCCTTCATTGATGGTCAAAATCAAACAAGAACCTGCATAGAAACAAGGGCCTACAAACCTTCCAAGCAGAAATGAGTCGCTTCAGTGCCTTGGGAAGTTCTCTCATCAGAAGAGCAGGACGTCCTCCTTCCAGCTATCTCCCTCCTCCATCTTATGGACCACGTCTGATCTTAAAAGGCCTGATAATGAGTGTGCTTTGATTAGGGCCACTGAGAATTATTGATTTTCCATTTGGAGAGGAGACTATGCATTGAACTGAAACAGAAAGAGAAAAATTCCCACTATTCAGCAGAATGAAACAATTAATTCTGGCTGACTTAAGCATTTGAAGTGACCCCAAACAAATGCTTTCCTTCCATTGCCTTAGGGCTTTAAAAAAAGCCAAAAGGCAAAGAAAGATACTCAGATGAGGAGGCTAGGTGTCCTCACCAAAGCCATTGACAGAAATGCTGCCTTTCTCTTCACTTTGTGGATGAAAGTCTTAAGCAATAGTTAGTGGAGGCTCTTGTCTGGGGAGTGTACAGATGAGCTTGAAACCTTTGGTATACCCAGGTCAGAGTAATGAGCTTACGCTGACAACTTAACTTACGAGAGGGTGAGAGGATGGACATACACACTGGGTGTTCATACACTTCCAGTTTCTAGAAATGATAACCGTGTGGGCCAGAGGAAATAGATGTGTGATGAGGAGAACGTAAGGCTGGGATTGAAGGAAGTGAGCTCCAGCTGCAGGCAATGAACACTCATCTTGTGCCTAACATTGAGAATGACCAAAAACTACAAATGAGCCAGGACGGCTTCAACAAAGATGCTGGGGCGAACATCTTGATAGTGGAGATATTCAACTGTGGAGTCCCTGCACAGAGCTGTGAATCAGGCAGCAAGGGTGTTTGAACTGAGGTCAAAAGTATTTGAATCAATTGCCTGTGTACTGGGTAGTTAGAGGAAGCTCCAAAACCAACCCCTCTTTGCAAAAGGGGCCCAAGTCCCCCTGAGAAACCAGCCTCTCCAGATGGAAATCATTTATATCAGAAATGTCAGCACTGAGCATAAATAATGCTGATGGCCACACAACGTTTACTTTTGCCAAATTAAAGGTGTACCTAACACCTCACCTCTGATCAAATTCCTTTTATTAACATTGCCACAAGTACAAAATGAAGGATATGCATAACACGGGAATGTACCGAGCCTTTGAATACACAATATGATGGCACATTCATTACCTAGACTCACTGGCTGCTAACTGTGTCATTTACTTGGGTTGCTTGTTCTGCCAAGTCTGCATAAGTCATCAGGAGAAATACAAACACATTTCCTTTTTTTTACATGAATTAGAGTCACGACACAGGCTTTCTTATATTTTGCTTCTATGGAAAATACTTTTTTCATTTTGTACCCAGCAGTTTTCTTACTATGCATCATGCAGACAAATAAACAGCCCCGCAATGTAACCAGGGAGGTTAGCAGGCTTGATACTGTGCTGTGTCTAACCGAGCCAGCCTTTTACATATGTTATATATTCACCTTTTCTCTGGCATCTGCATTGCACTTGGGAAAACACTCGCACGCAAAGGGATGGGCTCTGGGGAATAGAGAAACATTATCTAGCACGGGAATACTCAATTAATTTTCAGCAAGCAGCTTTTATAATACATAACATACACTTAACATAATACACTTCGGTCTTGTGCCAGAGATTCTAAATGATTAAGCTGTATCAATTTACTCTTGAAACACTGATTAAAATCTCAAAACTTTCATAGCAAATGGTGCATGAACCAGAATCTGAAATGTGATGATTGAAATATTGCAATGTCACAGATTCATCACACTGCCTTTCCAAATCCACTCTCGGTTTCAGCTGGCCCCTTAAATGTTCTGCTCACACGTCCTAGTGATCAGCTTTTTTCTCCAGCTCAGTCTCTGGCCCCCCCCCCCCCCAACACTCTGCCTCTTGGAAAGATAATAGCCAGGCCTTAATTGAAGCAAACAGGTCATTAAAATAGTAATTTTGTAGACATTTGCAATGACAGACATTCATTTGCTGCCAAAGACAAGCAAAGAATCAAGGACTGGATATTCCACGTACATTAATTCTACCATAGACTGAATCAAAGTTAAACATCCTCCCTCCTTCGTACTGTGAGAGATTTCCATTGGGCACAGAATTTAAACAAAGAGAAATGAAAAATAATTATTCAGCTCCTACCCTGTGAATTGTGCCCTAGCCTTGAAGGAGGTCTTGACAACCAGTGTGACAGCTTCTGCTATGAGAATGCAGAACGCTCATCTCTTGTTTGTTGGTGCATGGTCACACCTCATAATTTGTTGCAGATAAGAGAGGTCAAATCACCCCAGTTACTTTTACAACCTCGTGACTCTCATGACAGTGTTACTAAATGCTCTTAGAGACAAACTCCAAGCCCAACTGCCTGCTGTGCAGAGCACATTGTCTGAAGAAGATGCCTGAATGAGGAACCATTGTACAAGAGTTTTCTTGAAATGATACTTCAGGAGAAAGGCATTGCTATAAATCTAGTATTAGGTTTCTAAAGTCTGTGAAGTTAAGTACACTTGGCCTTCTATGAACTGCCAGTTTCAGGTCCCTTTGTAGCTGTCAAACTATAGAGTCCCCAGGGAGAAGTGATGTGAGATTCAGATAGTCAGCTGGAGAGGATATCCTGATCTGCTCTAGCAAAGAAGAGCCGTCATCGCCCCCAAGGCAGGCATCTGAGGCTGGACTCATCCCATTTAACTTCATGCAAAGTTGAGAGTCTTATTACAGTAGGATTTTTTTTCCCACAATCTGTATTGAGAAGCACCACCAGACCCTTTGTCAGCACTCAAACGAAAAAAAGTTTCTGTCTGCAGTGACTCTGGAGGAAACTGCTTCTAACAAAGTGTTCAGTTAAATGCCTAAAATGAGGTATGATGACCTGGACCAAGCAGTAGCCTGGTGTAGCTGCCTCCCATGTCTGTGTGCTCCCTTGCCAAGTCCATTGACAGGTTAGGACCAACATGACTGAACATGACTGGTGTCACATTAGCATCTAAGGATGCTAAGGACTAGGGCCTGGGGAAATGACCTCTGCTCCAAACATTTTAGGAGTCACATACGGGAAGGAGAAGTCAGAGGAAAAAGCGCATCATCATTTCAAGGAGCAGCATAGGTGCCCCACTAGAACCAGCGGCAGTCCCCCTAGAGCTCCTCTGTTCCCAGCTGGCAGTGCTCTTCGCTGTGCTTTCTGCATGCTTGAACCCAAGTCTGTGAGCACTCCTGGTCCATCACATGTCATCGTTAAGGGACAACTTCTGTGTTCTTTTCAGAGCTTTTACTTTGCTCCAGCTCGAGCTGTATGTATGTGAGAAGGAAGAAAAAGCCTGACTGAATGAGATCATTTTTCACTTCTCATCTCAGACGTTCAGCCTGCTAGCCAGGGTTATTGGAATAAAGCAGGGAAGCTCTTTTTCCATAGCAAGCCATCTGGTTGACATAGACTCACATTGATGCTAATCTGTTGGTTTCTTTCTTTTAATTTTTTTTTTTCCTGAGGAACACTTCGTCTGCAGCTGTAAATTCAGACCTGCTCCCTCTGTGTGCAGAGAGCATTCATTTTGTACACATATTTATTACTGCATTATGGCCCATTGTAGGTGTCAGGAAATCATTGTTATCCTTGGTGTGTCTACGTTGTTCTAATGTCAGGGATGTACTTTCAAATGGAAATTAAGCAATTATGTTTCACATGGGGAAACCTGACAGACGGTAGATTTTTACACCACTGGCAATGTCGCTGTCACAAAAGCAGACATTGTTCTCAACGGACTGTCAAAGAACTATAATGTATTTCAAGAGCAAAGCGGGAAGGGGAAGGGAGCAAGGAGGGGGAATGTGGGGTAATTAACTGTGTGATTCAAGTTCATAGATCATGGAGCTGTTTAACTTCAAAATGCAATAACGACATGACAATGAGGTTACTTAACTTATCCTTGAAAAGGAGGTTTTGAGTAGCATTTTAAAACACAAATAAATGCTTTCAACCTTATCTTCACCTCCAGCTTGTTTAAACTGAGATGCTATTGCGTGGTTACTATTAACAACATTTATTTAGCTGTTGGTTTAAGTAGACAATAGGACAGGTGTTGTAGAAGCAAAGAGCCTTACTAGTTCCCAGTTTATTGAACATCAATCCTCTAGCCGAGCTGGCCAGGCAGCGTCCTTGGGGCAGGGAGTTTTGGAAGCCTTCTTCTGGCAAGAACTGCATGCTGCATGTTGGTGTCATGCATGAAACAGGGATGGGTGCCTTCCTCTCAGTCCCTGTGTCCTCATTGCTGTAGTGCAGCACACAGTGCCAGTCCAGAGCCTCATGCAGCACAGTCCACCTTCCCCCCCTCCTCATCTCCCTGCTAGTTATCTTTGGTTTGTTATAGGCTTTATTCAGCAGTCTTTTGTGCAAGTTTCCTCTGCCCTTGGTCATTAGCTTCATACTAACTCCGCCGGGTGTTAATGCACCAACAGCGGTCCAAAGCCAGCAGGCAGTGAGCACAGGCCAAGGGCTGTACTCATGCCCAGTTGAAATCAACAGGAACTTGGGGCCCAAGGAAGAAAATATCTTAAAAATTGAAGTATTTTTTAATTGTTTCAACCAAATATTCACCAGTAAACATGTTTTACTGCAAGGGCTGTTAAAAAGCACAATGATGTACACTGAAAACTAAGCATCCAGTTAAATGGACTGCTAGACAAGATCAAAAAGCACTTAACACTGTTCAAAGAGGATGTATTTGTTTAATGGATATTTTAGATGGGCAAATCCTCAAGTCTTCACTAGGGCAAAATTCTTATGATTGAGATTACAGAGGGACAACTGAAGATCAGAAGTCCGGTAAGCCAAAAGCTGCATGAATGTGGCTGAGGAAATGGGCCTCACCTCAAGGAGCTCACATTAAAAATAAGAGACTTCACAAACCCACTGCTCAGGGGAAAGGCAGACTTTCAATCCTTCCTCCCCTCCATGAAGTAACCCTCTCTATCCCTGCCCAGTATATATATCACCACAGGTTTCAGCAGAATTTCGGAGCAAGCCAAGAAATGAAACCAGATGGCTCAGCTGGCAGTCGGAGATTTTAAGCTCCTCCTTTGGTCAGTCAGGTCACTTTTACCTGTGTGAGAGAGGAATAAAACTCACAGCTGTTGGTTTGGGTCCAGCTGGATGCAGGTGTTCGGGGTCTGCTGCTCCTAGAGATGCAGAGCAGAAGCACTTGTTGGCACCTAGACACGTCTGCTGAATGTGAGCAGATCTTGCCTTATCCCTGCAGCCCAAGGAGTCTCACTGGGAAACTGTACCTATTGCTCTCAGTCTGGAAAACAGTGTTGATGTCATTGGCTTTAGGACATGAACACTTCTGCCCCTGTCTTCTGCAGCTCCCTGCTGATTTTGCCTATTTAACTGACTCTGGTTGCAGGCTCTAGTTTAAATTCTTTTTCTGGTCCTCCAGAGAAGGTATCACCTTTTCATTAAGATACAAAAAAAAAAAAACCAAAAAACCAAGACAGTAGGTGTAGGACTTGCCATTTGCCCTTGTTGAATTTCTTAAGGTTCTTGTCAGGCCATTTCTCCAGTCTGGCTCAGTCTCTCTGCGTGGCAGCCCTGGCCCTCAGTATATTGACTGATCCCATTAACTTTGCGTTGCCTGCAAACTTGACAAGAGCACTCTCCTCACCTCATCCAGGTCACTGAAAGAGATGTTAAATAGGATGGACTGCAGGATAGACCCGTGATAAACCACTAGCATCCTGGTAGGGTCTGACCAGTAATCATGACATTTTGAGCCTGGCCATTTAACCCATCTAGTTGTCCACCCATCTAGACCACAACATCCCAACAAGTCCCAGTACAAGTATGCTATGGGAAAATGTGTCAAAAGCCTTACTAAACTCAGTGCAAATGACATCTTCCACTCTTGCCTCAATTACAAATCCAGTCATTTTATCATAGAAACCCACCAAGTAGGTCAGGTGTGAATTACCTTCTCGTAAATCTGTGCTGTGTTTCTCCTTCCTGTGCCTGGAAATGTGCTCCAAAAGGAAATGGTCTCCAAAATGTCTTGTTCTGTGCCCCAAAAGGTCTTTCTCCACGCTTTTCTCAGGGACCACAGTGAGGCCAACTGTCCTTCAGCTTCTTGGACTGTTCTTTTGGATTTTTGTAGCAGATAGATGCAACAATAACCTTTTGCCAGTCATCAGAGACCTCTCTCAATCTCCACAACCTTTCAAAAATTATAGAAAGCAACCTAGCCAGGCTGCATGCAGAGCTCAAATTCCTCCTGATTGTTTCCCAGACTGACCCTATTTGCGTAGTTACACTTAAGGTAAGTGTCCCTTTGCCTGGTGTTGCCATTTACAAAGTCTATCTTTCATCCAACATGCTGCAGCTTCTGCTTTCGACTGCTGTCTCACTTAACTGGGTCATCATTACCCCTCTCTCTCCCGTCCTTCCTAGTTCAGCTCTCCTTAACAGGTTGGTCAGCCTATTGGCAAAGATGCTTTTGCTCTTCTTTGTCAGGTGAATCCCACCTCTCCCAAGCAGGCCTCAGTCCTCAGAGTGGGTCCCATGGTCGTAAATGCCTGATTCCTGTTGACACCAGGTGTGCAACCAGGGCTTGACACACTGGAGCGATCTGTACCTCCTCAAACTCTTCCTTGCACTCATGAAGACCAGGTATTGTGAGCATAAAGGCTTAGACTCTGCCAACCTATAAACATAAGTATGTTAATACACACTGTTCACTTAAACTCAGTGCTTCAAAACTCCAGGACAGAATTTAGCTACAAAACCCCCTCTCTGCTTAATAGGATTTGCGTGGTCACAGCTTTGGCAGAATTGAAAATATACACACACAGAGTAGAACACATGAACACAAGTATGAGGACATTTGAGAATGTCATGGTTGTAGTTATTCTGCAAGTCCTCTGGGACAGATACCTCATCTCTTAGCAGTCTTCAAAGCCAACTAGGAGAGTTTTGTATGCTGTAAAAATAAACAGTCTTTCATAAAGAACTGCTGAAAAGGCCCTGGAAAACTCTGGACCCAGAATCTCTCTGATCCCTCTAAGTGCTACTGGCAAACTCATTTCTGTGGTGGTTTCCTCTTAAAAAGCTCCAGTACCATTTTCTTCTTGCCATGGAGTAGCATGTCCATTCTAATGTTACTGGGTTTTAGTAGCTGCCTGCTACACAGTGGTTTTCACATACAACTGGCACAAGTAAAGCAGAACATTTACTGCACAACTCTCAGACAATAAGAGAGGTTAGAAAAGTGCCGAACCACAGCCCTTTTTGCTTCCCTGTGCTACCCAAGCTCTCTTTCTCTTCTCTGCCCTTCCTGTCTCTGGTCCTTCATTTCCCATCTTGAGCCTTTTTTCCTCCATAACGTCCTGCGAATAAAATACTCTAATTCCTGTAGGAGATCATTGGGCCCATGCTGCTGGTCACTAAGCAGTAGACCTGGAAGGGAAATGTCAATCTCTTTGAGCCCAACATATGTGCACAGGGACAAATCACTTTGGAAATAGAAAACACAGCAGAGAATCCTCCTTGGAGGCTTCCCCTCTGCCAAAGCTGCACACTGTAGCCAACTGATGGGGAAAAAAGGACATAGCACACTTGCTGAAGTTCTGTGGTAGCACATCCTTTACACATTTCATAGAATAATAGAATTAAAGAACAGCCCAGGCTGGAAGGGACCTCAAAAGACCATCTTGTCCAACATTTTATGGGAAAGGGAGCCTAGATGAGTTTATCTAGCACTCTGTCCAATCACATCTTGAAAATCTCCAGTGATGGGGACTCTACACAATCTTGGAGAGGTTCTTCTAGTGAACGATTCTTCCCACTGTAAAAAATATCTTTCTTATGTCAAGATACAAACTCTTCCAGTGCAATGTCTACCTGTTCCTCCTTGTCTTCTGCACGTGACTCCTCATTAAGAGAGAGCCTCATTTCTCTTTGAAGCTGACCTTAAACTACTGGATCACTGTGATGAGGTTCCTCCTAAGCCTTCTTTTCTCCAGGGAGAAAGGACCTAACTCCTTCAGTCTTTCCTCATAGAACAGGTTCTCCAGCCCTTCAGTCATCTTCATGGCCCTCCTTTGAACCTTGTCCAGTCTGTCCATCTCTTTCTGGAATTGTAGGGATCAGAACTGGACACAATTCTCCAGAAGCATCTTGACAAAAGCTGAGCGTGATCATGTCTCTTTCCCGACTACATTCAAACTTATTTCCTCATTTCAACCTCACTTAGGTTTTGCCACTGCTCCACCTGCTTTGAGCTGGAGCAGAGCACATACTTATGTCTGTGCTTGGCGTGGAGAGGATGCAAAGGTTGAAATCCTGTTCTGCCTGGGAGGAGTGCGCATGGGCAAACTCTCCTTGTCTTCCCAGATTTTGCAAGTTGCCCAAATAACCTGTAATTTGGTAAGTTATCCTGGGACCAACTATCCTGCTAGAAGCCCATGAACACTTTTTTTGGTTTTTTTTATAGCTAGTGTTATTGTGTAATTAGACTCCAGGAATGCCAGAAGTTACAATTTGTGCTTACTAAGGGCAAATCATACCAAAGCAGCACAAAAACTGTAAAAGCTTTTGTCTGTGGGAACAAATGACAGCATTAAATCCTCCACAAACCTTCTGTTTCGTAGAGTCCAACCTAAACCAACAACTCATGACCTGATTTAGAGAAAAACTTCCCTCCATCCAGATTTGGGAGCCTCTGTCAGGTCTCCGTTACTCTGCAGCAGGTTGTCTGCCTCACATGGTGTCATGAACCAAGTGGTAATCTTACTTTGCTTTTCCTGAAATTGGAGCAAATCAGTGTCTATGTGTAGCTCTGGTCTTCAAAGAATTGCTTGTGGTAGGCATATGGGAATTCAAGGAAGTTCAGGTTGAGTTCATCCGATTCAGTTTTAAATGCATTTTCATTTAAACTGTAATCCTGTGAGCTAGTAACTGTCATGACTTACTGTGATGAGGTAGGGAGACATAATTCACGGTTTATAGATTGAAGGCTGAGGGACAGAGAGCTGAAGTACACTTGGATATATTCTTTCAGTTGAGCCTTAACAGCTTAAACAGTTACGACTCTCTGGCTGTTGGTTGCTGCTTTAATTCACACTGAAAGGCTGAATGTGCCTCACACAATAAGTCACAGCATCGCAGCCAAAGGTGCAGGGGCAGTTAACAGCTGAGAAACAATAACTGGAAATTAAGGGGCTAAAACTCCTTAAAATCAGTTACAAAGAGTACATCTGGAAAGGGTGGCAGGGGAGAGGCCCAGATCAACTTACCTATTATACCTTCACTGCTTGCAGATGATGCTGATAGTTTGGTCCAACTCCTCAGTGCTTCTTTGCAGGCTGATGGGAATGCTTTAGACATCAGAGAGTGGACTTCAAAATTATTGTGAATTTTGCCCTCTCAAAGACAGAATGGTAATTTTGCGGGATGGGGTACTATGCCAAAATTTCATTGTTTTAGGGGCTGTTTAAGGGAAAACTAAACGGCAAGACTGCAGAATATAAACTGTAGGGTTGAGAGGGGAGGTTTCCCCTCCCAACAGAACAGGGTAAAAATTAAGTTTCTTATGTGTTTGTAAAATGTGGAGAGAGAGGAAAGAGAGAGAGAAACAATATCTAATGGAAAGCTAAAGAGATCTTGAGAGTCTGACCTATCCTGTCTAGCCTGGAGGCTAAATTCAATTTCTCAAATACAGGACTGCCTCCAATTCTTGAAGGCACTACAGTCACATTGAAGAGAGCCATCTACAAATGTTGTGTGCAGGCACACAGAGTGTCTAGGTTCACCTCACTGTGCATGAGAAAAAGTCACAGCTCCAGTGGATAATTCTTCCTAGGATTAAAAAAAAATTAATAAAAATCCACCAACCTCCGTAAATGATTCTGTTAAGAATATCAGCTATTCTAATGAAGAACCTCTCCCAATTCAATCTGCACAGGGAACTGAGGAGGAAGCAACAGCTGGTGGTTCTATCCTCAACCATCTCCACTCATGTGTAGGGTTGCAGAAAGCTTTGATTCTGGCTGTCTTCATCAACGTGGGTTCCTATTCTGAAACAGTTTTCTTGGTTGGCCTAAACTCTAAAGGAGGTGGAGCTGTACCAAGTTAGCACCTTTTGAAAATCAATCAGTCCATCAGAGTGAAGAAAACCAAAGGGTGAACAGAACAATGAACATAACTCCAAATTAGAAGCCAGATTTTAAAGCACAGCTTTTCATCTTCTTTTAGCTTCACATTTTTAAAACTGATGAGCCTCATTGGGGCATTGTTTTACCTGTGATAATGTTGCTTGCTTTGCAAATATCTCAGGGTACCAAATGCATTTTAAAAGGGAGCTTTGGAAAAATTAGGGCAATTTGTGATGTGACAGACCCTCCTAGATGTAACAGTGGTGCACACAGAGGGTATTAGACAGCTAAGCATAGACACTTGAGCTATGGCAGTTCTTTGAAGTTGTAAAGTGATGTGCTGCTCTCCTTAGTCTTTGCATTACTTCTCAAATTGACTTTATCGAGCTAAGCAGTGTAAACGCTATTTCATAGCCAAATAGAAACTGCCATAGTGCTTTGTCCTTAGCATTGGTAATTGTTTCTACAGATAAGTGCTGGCTTATTAAATGGTACAAATCTTACTACTTTTCTTGCTTGGTTCTCATTAATACCAATAAACCAACTCAGCCACCAAATAGAAAACCCACTACCTTTGCTTTATTCCTTGTTCTCTGGATTTTACAAATGAAATAACCCTCCTAACAGCCTTAAAGCCTCATGTCAGCAATGAGCACAGTATCATGGCAATACCAGTATGTTTTGGCAGAGGAATAGTCTTTCTCTTGTGTTTGATTAACTGCCTGCTACAAAAAAACATGGAAAAAAATTGTCTATCTGTTCTGTTTAAGTCTGTGACAGAGCATCTATACACTATATAAGTGATTGCAAAGACCACAAAATATGTAAAAACCCCACATGAATATCACATCATTCTCTTCACCTCAACTCTCCTCATGCTTCCACGGCTTAGAGATTCGCCACCAAGTTCATGAACATCAAAATGGCCAGAGTACTTTTGCTAACAATTATATGCACACAGAACTGCGTTTTCTATACAGTAAGGTCCCTCAAAGATTAGCCTAATTGCTTCACCAAATCTGTCGTAATGAACATTTTTGTATTTATCTCAGGATTCGTTATTGCCTTCAACTCAGTCTAGGGATTACTGACTACTTTGTGGAGGCTAGCAGTATTAGCAGTCTGATTGCACTGCATTTTTCTTTGCATTCCTCTGTGACATTAATGAAGTCATAATCAACAAATTATTCCAAAGGTCTTTATTTCTTTCTTCTATATGAATTAAAAATAACATCTTACAAATATGTATTTTATTTATACATAAAGCTTTTTTCTTTTAATATAAGCTAGAAAAATAGACATTTCATCTTGGACCCATATAATATTCTTGCAGTACTGCCTGGGGAAACTATGTTAAAATAAACATTTTTTCCTTGATAAGGGATAGTGTGCATTGCTTAACCAGACAAGCATCAAAGTAACAATAAGAATTCAGTGCAAATTTCTAGAGTAAGCATTAAGATTACATTTCCTTTCATCTATGACTTCTAAATGGTTACTGGTTCAGTGTTTTCATATTCTGAAAGAGTTGATCAGAATCAGTTGAAAAGAAAGTTGAATAAAGTATTGCATCTTCATCTTGAAATTAATTTTCAGCAATGTCCTCACAAACTCTTCTTGGAGCTCTTGTTTGACCTGAAGTTAGGAAGAATTTGCCAGAGTGGAAGCAAAATATTTTTTTTTTTTACTCCTTATCTAGAATGCTTCAAATATATTCAAGGTTTGAAACCTGTGAACTGGAATCACAGTTAAAATTTACAGAAGTACACATTCATTAAGTTATCACTTTTAAAATGTTGTGTAGCAAAGAGTTAGATATTAACGGTAGTTTGATGAACAGGTTATCAAGTTAAAAACATAGACTGCATCTGACACAGATCCCTTAAGGATCGCCTTAGCATCCGTTTTCTGCGTGCTTTATGCATGCTCAAGTTGACATTTTGGTTGAAGTTCCTTCCATAGAAAGTGTGTCTTACATGATTAAGAAATAATTAGGTGGGTTTTTTTACCTGACTACACAGGTTTTGGTTTAGTTTTTAACACAAAATGTATACCTTATCTTATACATGTTTCTAAGGTTTCAATGTCTTGGAAAAAAAAGAAGTAAAATAAAAATAAAGCTTCTCCATCTGCTCTTCTGAACACACATCCTACCTCAAGCTTTAGCACTTCACAGCAGACTGTCCACATGAAAGCTGGCTGACGTCTGGATAAAAGGTCAGAACTGGACAAAGCCATTTAAATCAAACTCAGGAAATCAATTTAAAAAAAGCCATAAATGTGCTAAAAAATAGAATTAACTTTTTTTCCCCCATTTTATATTATTCTAAGTCTGAACATTGAAATTCCAGTCCAAAGTGGCTACCTTGCTGAATTTGACTAGATTTTGAAAAAGAAAGGAGAAAATTTCATACAGTATTTTGCTATGCAGCTTCTAAATCTTACAATTATCGCCACTAAAATCATATACTCTGTTAAAAAAAAAACCACAAAAAAAAGAAATTCACACAAAATCAAATAATTATTTAAGACTTGCTCAGGGCTGTTGTTGGTGTGACCCTGCAAAATACTTAGGCAGGTGCTTAATTTTAAGCATGTGAGTCGTTGTGCCATGAGAGATTTTATGGTGAACACTAATGCACAAATATTAGTTAGACTGGCTCTTCCACTTCAAGATAAGCAGGAACCTAAGTGCTTTGCTGGATATGGATCAGGATGCTCAGCACCTAACAGTACTTTAGGCGCTGATCCAACAAAGCACTTATCCACACGAACAACACTGCTGACTTTAAGATCACTGCTCATGTGCTTAACATTAGGCATGCTCGTAAGTGCTTTCCTGGAAGGGCCCGATAGACCAATAGCGTATAAGCTATAAAATTTGAAGCAGTGTATGTTTAACACACCGCATATTTAATAATGTTAATCTGCTGAGATTTGTTTTTCCTTGGAACAGGGCATGTCTAACTCCAAGCACTTACTTTCAGAAAGTGCGTAAAAAAAGCCTTTAAAAGCTGCTTGGAGATTACAGCAAGTTAAAATAATATTAGCGAGTCTCCTTATGCTCCTTTCATTTCTTCTTCGCACGTTTTTGCGCAGGCATCTAAAAGGGAAAGAGAAAACCCTAGTCATAAACATTATTTGAATAAGAACCCACAAATTTAGTTCCCCTCAAAAAAACCCATGAAGTCAGATGCAACTGAACACCCGAAAACAAGCCTTGCTAACTCTTTCAAATTTCACATCTGAATGCAAATTCTGCCAACTTTGGCGCCTTTTCTGCAGAAAATATTCAAATCACCAATTGTCACTTCTACAAATAGAACTAAGTTTATTACTTCAGACTAAAAATGATGTGCAAGTCCCACCCTTGCATGTCTCTAAGCCAGTGCTGGTATTTCCATATGAAGTTTTCCATGCCCACTGATGTCAATCCATTTGCAATTGTTAAGTCAAAAAGAGTGGAAATACAAGAGCTGCTCAATCCCAAAACAACTTTAAAAGCATCACAACTCATCAGATATTTACATCAACAGGTAGAGATGGCATGTGAATGCCAAAACCAAATAAAGACAGACCAGATTTCTATAATGATGCTGGCATACTGTTTCATACTAAGCTAACCAAGAAAGAAATAGCAAAGCAGCACTTCATAATGACCTACTGCTACTGCTGGCCAGGCATAGTAGCTATATTTAAACCCTCATTGTGGTAGGAAATATCGTTTTATGTATTTGGCACCACATGCTCTTCATAACTTCTTACAGCTACATGTTGAGGAAGTTTCAAAGTTACTAAAATGTATTTCTTTCCTAAAGGGACAAGTTTTTGTTTTTCACGTGAAAGCTCTGATGGCTTTTGGAAATGGCTAATTTTTTTTGTCATTTTTTTTTTTGTTGTTAAGTTATGGCATAGCTGAAAGCTGAAGTTGAGATGTGACATGCTAAAGCACAATGCATCTATGCACAGAGGAAGAACTCTAGACTTAGACCTGGAGTACAGCAGCAGATGTGAAAGTCACATAGAGAGAACGAAAAAAAAAGGTACTCCAGATCAGAAGTCAGCACACAGACCTCCCATCTCTGTCAGAATTGTCCTCCTTCTGTCCCAAATTCTGACCAGAGAAACTTGGACAAGAAGAAAGGTTCTTGAACTGTTCAGTTGATGAAAATACATGTTTACATAATTTATTTTCAAAACTTCTGAACTTTTAAAAACAACCCCATAAAACTACCAGATTTAAATACCCAGAAAAAGTTTCTATCACGCATCTGTCCTACCTCATAGTTCCTGTTTCTAATGTAATTCTCTCCCACTCTTGGTTTTCAACTCAAATGTCCATCCATGCTTGTCTGCCTTTTTAACATATTTTAGTGCCTGTAGTTGGCTTTCCACTAATAGATACACGATTCTTTTCCTCTTGTTTACTAAAACAATCCCCAAGATGTTGCTTACTGCTCAAAAATTCACTACTAACATGACAGTACGTGCCAGTTCTTATTATTTTTCTTTTTTCTGTAATATTATCCTGCACTTAGCGTGGTGGTTTTCACCAGTTGTCACCACCGGTGCATCCCTTCTCCTACTGCTGTGATGCTGGGTTTCTTTGTCAAATAAACTGCTGAGCTAGGCTGAACTTTTCCAAAACCTAACCCTTCCAGTTCATGACCGCAATTACCCATTCTGGGCTCACCAAAAGGTAGCTCTTTCCAATCAGAGCAAGGATCCATTGGAAAAATCAATATGTATGGTTGGACTTGATGATCCGGCGGGTCCTGTCCAACCTGATGATTCTATGAGCTGCTACAGGGCTGATCTTCACTTATAGCCTAGACAAGCAAGGTAGGAAAAAAGCAAGATGGCAATACTAAAGGTGGTGCGCTTACAAATCATCACATACACTGACACCTGCTATTATTTTTTAAACTTGTCTGATGGCTAATTTCAGAAAAGGAAACTTTACTGATAGGGCTGGTGAAATCAGCAAGGCAGTGTGCTACAACAGGAACTTCTCTATGGCTTCACGTAGCAATTACTGGGATTTTTTTTTTGTAGTTCCTACTGCTCCCCACTACCTTATACTGTTCCATAAAGCTGACGTTCATTATTGGAATTTTATTAAAGCACCAAATGGCTTGAGATAATGATTCTAACTAAATCAACAAAGTCTATTCATGTGAATCACATGCTTCTCAACCTATGTTCAAACTCCAGTACTACAGGCTGATTTTCAGAGATAAGGAAGACTTACAGTAGTGATTCCTTATAATGCCCGAAAAGCAGTTTTTTTCTAAGGAACTTTATTTTCATTTTGGCTCTTGATAATCCACCTCAGACAAACATTTTTAGAATCAGAAATATTAGCTGTATGTTACTGGAAGGTTATCCACATTTCTTAAATAAATTTCTGTAAGCAATAATTCCATAGATTTCCAAATATTCTCCTCTATCTGGATTTCCAACCATACTGACTTTCCCATTTACAAACTATGCCTGAAACTTTAAAAATCCACTGGTTTGGAATGCAGACAAACTCCAACAACAATTGCAAAACTGGGCACAACATACAGCAAGCCTTCTCATTCATTTCTGGTTGGAAAAAAATATCACAGACCTCTTTAACCTAACAGACACCACTCTAATCCATGGATTGTAAACAGCAGCAAGAAGTCTGAAGCAGAAAAACGGCATAGTTACTAAAAATGAAGAAACTCCTCACTATCAAAGAATACAGGCAGATTCTCTACTGAGCCGAAGTAGCAAATAACATTATTTTAAAATTGTCTTTCTAAAACACATATTGTAGTTGATCCACTGTAATAGCTCAGTGCAACAACTGATGGATGAAACTGAGTTAGTGGTGTGCAGAACTGGTAAAACTTATACAAATGATCCCAGTGACTCCATCTCTTTTTGTCACAGAAGCTGCCACATAGCAGACAGCTGTCCCCCTGAATATATAGGAATAATCTGCAATAGGGAAAGAACGCACCCAAGAGCAAGTAGTACATTTTAAAAAACAGTCCTATCTTGTGCAAAAATCCACCAAATAAATCTTATCCAAGACACTCATACGTAAGCTTTTGAATTACACATCCAGCTCCAAACAGGCTTCTTTAAAAGCCCCAGTTTTGCCTTTAAATAAATCTGTCCCCTATTATTTTTGTAAGGACCTACTGACCTTGGAACTCAACATAAAAATACCCCTATAATGCTATGTGTTAAGAGATTTATCATGTAAGCCCAAAGTGATGTTGTAATTCTTATAGGATTAAAATTTATACACAGGAAGACACTGAAACCCTTTAAGAATTGTGCTGCAGACTAATCTGACTCTTGAAACATACAGCAAGTACAACAAGCACAGATTTATTACACAAAGTACTTTATTGCATTACATGCACATTGACATTTACTGCAATTTGTTTCTAGTATATTCAAAACAACTGAAATCCCTCTATGGACACTATCTTTGCCTTGATAAATTGCCACCAATTACAATGCTTACATCAGCAGTAAGATTTGGGTGAACACAAAAATCTAAAGATGCCATCCTACCTTGGTGTTATACTGGGTAAAATCTCCAAAAAGCCTCCAAAAAAATAATGATCCTTATGAATAAAAAAACTCTCCTTAAAAATTCATCAAAAGAGGGCATGCTTCCAGCCCAGAATGGAGTGCAACGGAGAAAACTTGGTGGTGGCTTTGACTGAGCTCACTCTAGAGCAGGCAGCAGTACACTATGGTACTGTGCTACACCTTGCTTCTCAGCTCAAAGGACCATGCTAATGCAGCTAGGCTGTTTTCCTGACCCAGGCTGGAACATCTGCATGGTAGTGCCTTGCCCCACTGAGGTATAAAAGCTTGTCCCACACCAGCTCACAGATCTCTACACATCACACTCCACCGTGTACAGAGACATGTCCTGCATATACTATACTAACGAAAAAACCCAGGAGACATCTTTAGCTAAATGCAAAAATAACCACTGTATAAAAGTCTTTCAAGAACAAGTCTTTATTTTGTTGCTTTAGGTTTGGAGCTGAAGAAAGCAGAAATGGATTTCATTCCAGTCTTATCAACTTTGGCCAGAGCCTTCTGCGCTGCAGACATCTTGCTGTTTGCCTGTTAGTGAAATGATAAACAGAAAAAGTTAAGCAGCCTCTTCATAGGAGGAGAGTATATGCTACAAATTCCTACATACAAGTAGTACATACAAGTCAAGCAAGAAGTTGAGTTGCTTTTTCAGTATACAACAGTAAAGATAATGTTATGCAGCATTTAAATTGTAAGAGAAAAACCTTACTAAAAAGATTTCAAATTATTCAAAAAGAAAAATACTTGTCACAAATTGCTTAACCTCAGATAAAGAGAGAGAATCATATGCAAGGACAAGGAGGTGAACCATCTTTCCTTTCTGCAGAATGAGGTATCCCAACTCAAATGTTTACTTTGGGATAATCCCTGAGTGTACATTAAGAGGAATAATGCATGCAATATAACAGATGCATACTGTACCCTCCAACTCAATCTCATGATTATGCTGTCAGCAGGCTGAATTACAGCCTTGCATTACAGATGATGAATAATTCACACTGATGTATTATCAAATCCTCTATGCACAGAGAAATACAGTAATAGAAGAATTAAGAATGAAGAATGTAACTAACGTTTGCAAAGCACTTTGAGGCCACTGGGACAACTTCCCAGACTTTTACACCTAAAACACATTTTATGAGCCACGTTTTATAGAGCTGACCTCTTTTCTTTCTTACCTTTTAAAAAGTTATGTTTTAAATCTCTAGCTGTTTTCCCTATTAAGAAAACTTTGCACTGACCCTTCTTTATGATACTCCTCAGTCTGCAGGACTTCACAATTACAATACTTGGGATCAGCTAGAAAGTTATGGATAGGATGGAGATATGCAACAGCAGTATGATCGTCTGTGTTACTGTACAAATAAAAACACTGCCAAAGTATTTTAAAAAGAGCAGTATGCTGTAAAGAGTCCAAGAGCTATCTTTTCTTTCCCAGACTCTCTCATCAATGTGCTTCATTATTTCAGAAGTAAATCATATTTAATGTTAAAATTAATTAACTCTCCTCAATCTATTTCTATCTTTATGCTCAGTTCAAAAGCTATAGGTACATAATGGGGAAAGGGAGGAAACATGCATATTTTAAACTATCAGGTTCACTTAGGAGGCAATCCTCTTCTTACTACAAAACCAGCATGTGCCCTGAATATAAAAAATTCTGGGGGTTTTGGAGAGGTGAATGAATGCATCTGTCACCAGCTGCTTCTCTTTGCAAAAGGATAAAGAGTAGTGAGCATTAGTCTGAAGGTCACAAGACCAGCACAGTGGGCCTTTTTGGTTCCCCATGGACTGGAGAAGGATTCACTTTCCTTCAAAGTTCAGAGAAATAAGCCAGTGCAAGCCTCAAAACTTTGGCACACATAGACAGAATATATTTATTTTCACATGTCTGTTGCTCTCCTAGGAATAGTAAAGCGGCAAGCACCACTGGAGTCAGATTTGAACTGGCCTTTAAACTTAACATTGGAGCTGGCAATCAGCAAGCTCTGTGTTGACTTAACTTCATTAAGTTGACATAAGTACGTGCAAAAGCAATATTTCTAGGTAAAAATAAAGCCTGTCCTAGCATCCACTGGAATTTAAGTGAATGCTGCCATCTTGGTTTCTTTATCAAGTTAACTGAAATTTAACAGTTGCTATCACTAAGCCATATAATTTCTAATCTAAAGATCTCAAAGAGCTTTCCAACCATTAACTGAGCACCCTCACGTGTCAAACCCTATGAGGTTCACTGGAATGTTCACTGATGAAACAAGAGTTAAACAGTAATAGTATAGAAGAGTTCAAAATGGGACATTAAGACTATAAAAGTCAAAGTAAACCTGAATGAGAAGTTCAAGGAGCTGTAACTACAGACATCTGCCATGTCTGGCAGATGAGGAGAAAAATAGGTGTTCTGTGCTATAGTTGGATATTTATGCTTTAGCAAAACATGCATGAATGCAAGGCCTGCTTACCTTTTTGGGTTTCAGATCACTGCTGTTAAACTTAGTATAGTCTTCTGCTTCCACTGGGACATCTGATAATTTCCTTTTCTGAAATGTTAGAGTGAGGAAGTTGCTCTGTCAAGCACTTTTATGATGTACACACATGGAAGTTTAAAGCTTTGGCTTTATAATGTAACCATAGCACCAAAATAGGACTGGCAATCAACTGAAGAATCTGCACTAACAGTGGAAGATTTCTCTTTGTCACTGTCTTCTTTACACGTGAAGATATACCATCTCTAATGTATTCAGAAGAGATCATTCAGTGTCACAGGAAGCATTTTCTTCTTTCTAGCCTTCTGAAGAATGACTTCTAGAAATCACTTGAAACCTGCTTTTAACTTCCACAATTGTGACTTCGGTGTCAGACTCCACAGAATCTTTACAGAGCAGCTGTTGGAAGTTAGTGCCTAACAGCCAGGGAACCTCGACTCTGGTCTCCATGGTCTCATGGAACCGTGCAGCAACTCTAGTGCTATTGCTATCTGCCAACACAAGCGGATCATCACCTAGTCTATTATCTGTTTGTGCACAACCTTTAGAAGTAATTAGTTTCTACAGTTTGGCAACAGTGGAACACTGACATACTTCTGCTGACTGCGTCAACACTGCGTCCAAGAGTATATTAAGAAGCTTGACTCTGCATGTGCTGGGTGCCTTCTAACTTCAGAAATAATGGAAATGAACAGTTCTAGGCACTTTGCATGATCAGGCTGTAAGAATGAATATTTCTTTCCATAAACTGTGAGCGTGTTTAGTTTAAAGGTGAAAACTTCCTGGTATGTTTCCAAAAGGGGAAAATAGTATATGGTATTTTACAACACTGTATTTTTCTATTATTATATATACGATATTACTACCCTATCCTTAATATCCTGTGAAATCTAAACTGCGGCCTTCCTAGTTTTTGTGCCAAAAAGAGTGATTTTGCAAGCAACTTGGATGGTACCACACATTTTAAGATCCTGTTTTATTCATTTTGTTTATGGTGCTTGTGATCTCTCTCTCTCTCTGCCTCCCCCTCTTTCTCTCTCTTTGGCACAGAAGCCAGGTCTGCAGCTTAAATTTCTCAGCTCTTAGAACCAGATCCAAGAGCAGCCTTTTCTTTTGATTTCAACGGGATCTGGATCAGACTCTCTAGGAGGCTGTTTACTGTGCTGTGATTACATTTTCAAATGACAATCTAATGAATAATTATTATTCTCCTCTTTTTGGAATCTGATAAACAAGTTTTTAAAACTTACAACAAAGTGTCTGCATTTCAGCAAAACATTTGCTCTTCAGTTGTAGCAGTGTCTACATATTCTTTGTAGAAGTTTGTCATCATCTGCCAATGCCCAGATTCCCAGTTGACAAACTGGACAGTATGACGATTACAACACAAGATCAATGACTTACAATTAATATAGAGAACATGTCATTTTGATTTAATCATTAAATCACAGAGCCCAGACTATACCCAGTTTTGTCTTGTACAACAGGAGATTCTGTCGTAGCTTTTTTGTTAACCACTGAAGTTCCTAATCTGTCCTCCCTTCAGAACTTACTTTAACATCATTTCTAAACACGCAATTACTTTACCATAATAGGAAATACAAGCTAGACCCTTCTTTATTTGCAATAATTCTACATTATGTCTGTCAATACACCTTGCTCTCATGATGAGAAATGTCAATGCAAGTGAATAAATATGATCAAGAGGAGACTATAGATTCCAGCATACAAGCTTGCCTTGCTCCCCTGTGACTGTGAAATAAAGGAGTGTTTTAATCTCTGAAGTTGCAAAGACTTAAACACAGAAGCATCACACACACCCTGGTTAGTGCTCTGGAAATTAATCAGATCCTCAGCAAGATTTCACTGCCCAACAACTGAACAGTTCTAAGCCTCATTTCCTCTGTAGCCAAACTGCTGAAATAAAAGTACTTTTAAAAATAGATTCTCAGAACTATCCCAATGGTATAACAGCTATTCGTACATAACATGTAATGTACATCACATGTAGGTTAATATAGTTGTTATAACATGCTTATATGGATAATGAATATCAGTTGGCTCCTGATCTGCGTTTAATATTTCTTACAACACATAAAGATAATTCTTCAGTGAATCAAAGAGCCAAGTAACTGTGCAGCCAGAACAACTGTCCAACCACATGGAAATAACTTATATCCATGGATATACATTGGAGAACAAATGCTATTAATAACAGTAGGGCCCAATTATTCCTGCATGTGCCAGCTGACATACTGCTTAGTAGAACAGTCACTGAACCGGCCAGGAATTAGGTTATTTTAGACTTTGTTTCAGTAAGTAGCAAGGACATTGCAGTTAAGGCTGGCCTAGTAAGTAGCCCAGTTTCAGTAGACACAGGGTGCCTCAGTTTAAATTAAATGGAGAGAATAATCAGAAGTGGGGTTCTTGACTATAGAGGAGCCAACTTTGCAAACCATATGCCTTACTTCACTAAGCCAAAGCAAAGGGACTTGATGTGTAAGAAGGACACTTGCAATGTAAAAGGAAAAGATGGAAGAAGTGGTTTTGGATCTTTTACTTCAAACAAGGTGAAAAATCTTGAAGGAAAGAGCTTCTCAGAATAAACTATAAGAATGATCCCCCTTGCTCACATATTTCCCTCCCCCACGACCAAAAAGAAAAAAAAATACTAGGACTAAGCAGAATTCTACAATGAATAGGGGAAAAAAAGACTGCCAAAAAAAGAGAAAATTTGTTTTAGGGGTCAGGTAATACTGGGATAAAGTAAGAACTGCCAAAAAGTCAAGCTGAGTTAGACCTTGGAAAGGAAATTAAAACAAATAGTAGAAGGTTGTTTAGCCAGAAAGGCAAGATGGGAACCAAAAAAGAAAAAGTGAAGCTGCTATACAGTGAATTGCAGAGACATTAAAGCTAATCTATGTGTAGCCTCAAAATGGAATAAATCCTTCGCTTCAGTAAATTGTTTTCAGTAAAGACGAAGAGGTTAAACACAGGGGCAGAAAAGACAATAGAAACCACTCTATTCAAGACAGAAGTAAAAATCCTTATGCTGACACTGTTGAGAGACTGCCTTCAAAATCACAAGTCCGGACACACAACCTGGCAACTGTTCTATCAAGTAGGGACCCTACTCCTGCAAAATAGCCCATCTATGTGTAAGGAGGAGGAGAAAGTGATAGTAGGCCTTAGTAGAATAGAGAGAGGAGAAAAAGTGAAAGAGAGTAATTAAAGATACAGAGTAAATGAAAACTAAACATAGGTAATGCCTACCCACATCTTTTTTTCCCAAAGATAACACATTTTCTAGTGGCAGAAAATGCGAAGGACTGTCAGAGGACTTGATATAATGCCACTTAAGCAACCTAGAGTATAGAAAACAAAGACTGTGTATGAATTTTAAGGTAGGTAAGAAGCTGGGTAAAATGGAAATAAAGGCAAATAACACAAAGGAACATCATTGAATTGGATGGAGACTACTAGTGCAGTGCTATGAACAATATCTACTCAAAATGTTCATTAATTGTTAAATAAAGGTAACAGCAGGCTAACGTTTGCTGAATGTACACCACTGAGTAGCATTATGAATACCTAAAGAGCTTTTAACATTGTAAAGAAAAAGCCAGAGTATCTTTTAACACTGGGAACATTACAGTACAAGGTCAGGTACACAGCAGCTAACTGTGTCAATTTATCACAAATCTTAATGCTGTTTTACTAAAATTGCAGTGGAGGAAAAAACCAACCAGATCTACCTGAGTGTCTTCCCTGTTCACAGCAGGACTGTGAAATATCTGTTTTACCACACAGCAATAGAGGTAAAAAAGATTCTAAGATGTAATGAAATAAAGTACTCCCAGTTAAGACAAGAAGGGAAGAATGCCTTCTATACTGTACTGGTAAAGGTTTTGTCATGTCCAGTTATATATGATTCTGGTCACCTGTTTTGAAACAATTGAATTCATCCTGGAATAGGTGTAAAGAAATGTTCCTGCAATGCCGAGGGAATGAAGAACCTATCACACACAACCAAGTTTGGCTTCACAACATGAAAACAGAAAGGATATATGCTTTCCCCTTGCACAATGAGAGAACTAATGTTAGGGAGGGAAAAGAGCCATTGAGATAAAAAAAAAGGCCAACAATTATAATGTTAGCACAAAAGCGCAAGGGAATAAATTGGCCATGAATAAATTCTAGGTGGAATTTACAGGAAGGTTTCTGAGTATCAGAGGAATGAGGTTATAGAACAGTCTTCCAAGAGAAGTAATGGAAATAAAAAAATCCTAATGAGACTTACAGTGAAGAACGGTCAGTGTATGAGAGATTATCCAACATGGTTGTCTGGGAATTGATGACCCAGGAGGTCCCTTTCAGGGTCCTCATAAATTACATATGAAAGAAAACCTATGAGATCATATTATACCATCAACCTCAATAAAACTAAATAAGCAAACCACGTATGAAAAGACTGCTGAACAAAGACATACAATATGTCTCTTCCCCTCCCCCTTTTTAAACCGGAATACCAACCAAACTATTCCTTATTAAAAAATATAAAGTACCTGGTAAATTTTTTGCATTATTTCAGAATGGCTTTTCACAAGGCCAACTTACTTACTGAATTGTACCCAGTGCTTGGCCTAGTCTAGTTTTAGTAATTCAGAGAAATCAACTTACAATACCATGTATCTGTCAATATCTTAATGCTCTCCTACCTTCAGTGGTGGCTCTTGTGCTGGGCTTTTAAGTTCTGGGAGCCTGTAGGACAAAAGAGTCTAAGTTATAAATTAAGACAGCTGGATTGCACAGCCTACAGCTTACAATTCCTTCCCCACAAAGATTGCTTTGGTTATTACACATGGCATGCGTTTGTGAAAAAAAAACCAAAAAAAACCTCAGAGACTTTATTTCTGACTTAGATAACTAAAACAGAGCCAGACTCCATACAGAAACATGAGCTTTTAAAAGTTCTTAGATCTGGCAACCAAAACAGGAGAACTACACCTTACTTTTAAAAACTTTGGCTATTAGTAAGGTATCATAAAGCACATAATATCGCTTCAGCGAAGCTGTCAAGCTATGGGACTTCAAGCTGCAAACTGCACATTTTTCAACAGGCCACCAGAACCTTTGAACAGAACTGGACTGAGGGGCAGGTGCAGGGTCCCAGCGATGCTTCAAGCAAAGCCTGCTGCTGACAGGGAACACCAGGATGATGATGCTGGCTCATCTTCCAGATTTAAATATAAAATAACAAGCACAAGTTCAATATGTGAAGTCAAACTCCAGCAGCACCAAGTGAGCAGGGAAAAGGAAAGAGGGCTGGGAATGAGGATCCTATTCCTGGCTCTGATGCTCATGCTTGACAATTCTGCTTTAACTCTTTGCATTTCCTTCCCTGCCTTGCTTTTAAATGGGAAACATTGCTCTATGTTTCATGATGTAACCATGATAACAGACATTCTGGATTTATATAATACATCTCTCCTCCATCCCACAGTCCTTACATCACAGGAACAACACAAAGGCATAATCTACACTGGAAAAAAAAAATCACATTTAAGTGTGGCAAATATAATCTTCGTTGTGTCATTCACTGCAACCTTGATAAACAAATCTCACTATTAAACAGAAATGGCCGAAACAACATTAATGTATGCCTCATAGACACAGCAGCTAGCTGGAACAATACTTACCCTAAGTATTTTAACAACTCTTTGCTCAGATCTTCAGGAATATAGTCTGATACTAACCCATGGGCATACCGCATGTAGTCTTCAGGAACAGAGAAGGGAGGGTGAAGGAGAAGAAAAAGAACATTCACATTATATAGTCACATTACCCTAGCCATATTCCATGCACTACCATAAATCATAGAGTTCAATTAATAGTAAGAGACTTCTAATGGATACACTGTGATGGTTCTCTGTGTTGAGTAGTTTATGTTACATGACACTTGTACGTTTATTTAAGAAGTAAAGACTTACTACACTCACTTTGTCAGCACATGTTATTAATATCTGCTGTATGTACTTTACAAAAGCTGTCCACTTTCTGAGAAAAGTAGATATCATATATTTTTCCAAAGAAATTAAATTTTTAAAACCTGCAAAAGTAAAAAGCTGACTCAACAGAACATGCAATCATTAATTTTAAAGCATCTGGATCTTACAATTATTTGGCAAGGTCTTCAGTACTGAAGTACATTTTCTGGCTTCAACTGAAAACAATTAGATGAGACAATGAATCTATTTCAAAGTCTTGTACTTAATTTCAGTATTTTATGGAAAATGCCAAGGCCTATCTAAACATCACTGGCAAGATGGGATAATTATCTGTGGAAATATGAACTACTAGAAGCTGTTTTCAGTACAGGGCACTCCTGCTATAAATGCCTTTTCTGAGAGACTGAGTTAAAAAAAAGCGATGATTTAATAACATGAAGTCCTAAATCAGGTCCTTTTGGGTCACATTCTACACAACCCTTACTGGTCATGGGCTGGATCTTTTAAACTTGCAGTTGTTGGGGCTGCTAGGGAGTAACCGCACGCATGCACTGGAAGTATTTGCCAGACAGACATTGAGCTAAAATCTCACCTCTGAATTCTATCTACAACAGGTCAGCTCTATCTGTTCATATGCCTACACGCTTGTGAGAGTTCAGAAGCACATAGTAAGCAAGCCTCAGGGTGGTAAAAATCTATTTCTTCAGTGCCAGAGATGGTTTCGTCTTCTTTTTTTCTTTTTTTTTTAAGTTATCTAAAAAGCCCACTGCAGCACTAACAAACCCACACCAGCATATGCATTTCAACTATAGTGACATCAAATTCTTAGTATAATATCTCCTGTCTGTACTGCTCCCTCCTTTACTGCCTGGATTCATCAATAATTTGTCACTCCCTAAACTCACTTTAGTGTCAGAAGAGAGCAAGAAATAATTCCATCCAAGACAATTTCATCTTAACATTTAGTATATCCAATTCATCACTTATGAAAAATATTCCCAGCATTTCACTCTTTGCATTATGACACTGAATGGTGAGTTGAAGTCAACTGCTACTACTTTGTACTAAATACAAAATCCATTCTCTTTGCATTGCTGCCTTGAAGCAATGTTCACTGGCTTCTTTACCAATTTTAAAATATCACTGTTTGCCTTCTAGGCAGTCTGCGTTTTCACCCTAGCCTTGCTGTGCTACTAACCTCCTGTCAAACATCAGGAATACTTGTGCACGTCCTTTTTTTACGTTCTGAATGAATATTCAGGTCTCACATGTTAAACCTCCCCTCCTTCTCCATTTACAGTCATTATATCCTCCCAGATGTTTACCCTACAACACCTGTAGATGCTAACTACACATATCCGTCTATTTATAAGGTACTGAAGTGTCATGATACCCCTATGAAAGCAATTCTCTGCAGAAATAAATTGCACTGTCATGGCAACGAAAGGATCAGACAATAAAATTAGTCTTATTAACAATAAGTGTTGAGTAAGGTCCACTCGACTTCCTGTCATTTACCTTGCTACATACAGTGGGACTGCCTCCAAAACTTACCTACTTTTAACCCCCAGTATTCCCTGTTTCAAATGTTGCTCTTTTAAATTTAAAAAACACTTTTAGAATACTATTTATCCTCATGACTGTAAGTAACGAGGAAGGTAGAAAAAACACTGAAGATGAGCTATTTAATTATAAATTTCAGAGATGAAGTATTTAAGCATAGTCAAGATGATTGCCCTCAAGACAGTTTTCCCTTTCTTTAAAAAAAATGGAGGTGGGGAAAAGGAGAAAAGCTACTATGAAGTTAAATTCAATTACAAGTTTTGAGCTTTGCCTCTTTTTAAAAACCATATATTACAATCTCTGTTCTATAAAACTGTCTAGTTGCCTCTTAAATCTCATTTATGTTGTTTCCTTTGATATCATTACTTGGTAACTCATTTTCCACTTCATCAGCAAGTTGCTTTGTTTCTCCTTATTTTTCAGCAGCATGCAGACTTCCGAATGTCTTTGTAATAAGGAACAATTTACTTATGTTCATCTTGTTCTAAACTTTTCTTAATTTTCATTAACATTTAAAGAACTTATTCTGAGTCCGTTTTCAGGTTTCTTTACACAACTTTATACCCTAGTAACATTCATGACATCACCCCCCCTAAGTAAAAGGTGACCAGAAGCAAACAGGATCACTCCAGACTTTCTGGTACCAGGACTGTCAATTTCAGGGTAATTTAATACCCATATTATTAAAGTTTTTGCCCTTAATAAACATGTGATCCTGTGCTCTATACATTTGTCACATAAAGTAGTGTTCGGACCAGCAGCTTGACTTCCTAAGATCCCTTCCCTTTTTGGAGAATTTGATAAAAAGCACTTGCACACTAATAAAAATAACTAAAAAGAAGTCTGTTCTGATACAGAGACACTGAGTAGATACTAGTATATATTATGAACATGTGTTCTTGTTCCAGACAGTCTCAGTTCAGCAAAGCACTTCAGCATATATTTCACTGAGAAAAACGTCTTCTTGAACTAAGGAGAAGCTGAAAGAATCCTACTGAGACCTACTATTAATTACAATGTCACCTGATGAAGATACCAAAGAACTCAGAATAAGTCAAGGCACACAGTCACAACATATACAGAATTTTCTGTACAAGGAATACATTTACTGCAAAAGCCAGTTTCAATACATTTTAGGTTCTAATTATGTGTTTTCTACCTCCACAAATGAAATTTTACAAAAATTGAATTCATTACAATGTTTAGTTTTCTTACCTTCATCAGTATCTGTGATCCGTTTATCACTGATAAATGTAGGTGCATGTACCCTTTCACCTACAGATATATTGTTGCTTTTAAGTGCTTTCACTGTTTGAATGACCTATAGGAAACCACAGAATGAAATGTCTGTATCAGTGTTGTTATGCACATGTTAATGCAGTGACAAAGCTCTTGTAATTTTGTTTCAAGCATATAAAACACTCAAGTTATGGACTGTGGTGAAATTTAATATACATTTGTAATGACTAGCATATGAGCTCAAAAATCCAAAGAAACTAGTATGTCTTTGAACGTGTTGCCTTGACAACACAGAACCAGTTTTGCAACACCCTAAGATGAGCGGACCTACTCAGATGCAACAGCCATGATTATACAGGTGAGAAATACACCTGCCCAGAGAATAGGGAATGCCTGAGCTCAGCTGGATTGCAAAGGCAATGCTTAATCAGAGATTAAGGACTTTACACAGGGCATGGCTATACTGGATTTACAAATAGCTGGCAGAGGAAGGTATTTTCAACAACACAAACAGGTACCTGTTCAAATGCAAATATCCAGGTATTCACTGCAAAATAGATATTCCTATGCCTCACTATCACAGAAAGCAGATAAAATTTTGTGCTTGTATTGATTAACTGAAATGACAAGGCTTCCTTGTATCTCATAACGTATATAATCTTCTTCTACCAAGTGGCATCATAGTAGGGGTATATGTGTGTATGTAAAATGAAACTTGTCTTCTTCATAGCAAAACACAGATCATATCAAGCTTAGTTGTAACACTAGTTTATTTTCTGCATACTGTACAGACCTCTTCAACAGTGTGTTTGGATCAGGACAGCAGCAACCATACCAGGACTGTTCTGCCAAAACTTGACCAGGAAAACCATTTGTAGCACAAAATCAAGGCATTTCTGTCCTGCTTTAAAGCATGGAAGCAATTAAAAGTTGCAAAAGTCTCTCCTCCAGCCCATCTGTGCAGCGAACAAACCTAAAGACAAGCCCCTCACCTTCTGCAGAGCCTGCAGAACACAGTGATAAGCTGAACTCCAGCTGCTACTTCTGCCTCCCCATACTCCATAAGCCCTTTCATGCCAACCCCGTCAGAAAGAGAAATGTAACAATCTTGTCATTTCTCTAATATCTCATCACATTCACAAATGCAACAACTGTACTGTGACATCTGTCCTTCTAGATGAGGGCATGTTTTTTGAACTGAGGCACATCACATGGCTCAAATGCTGATATGCACAAGCTAATAACCAAATTTTAAACATACAGGAATTTTGAAAACAAAAGAAAATACAATACCTTTTTCTTTAACCACTTCAGTGTCTTCTCTTGGCTGTATCTGTGGAATTTCTGACTGCCAATCTCTAAGAAAAAAAAAAAAAACAAACTCAAGGGGAAGAAAGTCATGATTGGTTTGGATTGCATTTTCAATACATTTAAAATCTTTTAAGTTGCAGATACAGCATCAAAGTTAATTTGCAGCTTACACATGTTTGATATCAGGGCAATAAGTTTCAATAATTTTGGAAATGTGGAAAAATAAACAGACTAAGCTGAAATGCACAAGTCTGAACGACTTGACAATTCTTTAACTAGGCCGTAATCCAGGAAAGCACATATTTTATTTATTTGTATGTAATCTTGGGCTGCCTGAATTCACTAACCCTCTTCTCAAGCCCTTGTAGTTTGCCAATGCCAAACCTTCAGTGCCCTGTGTCACCAGACTGGTCATTTTACATAGTTCACAACACAAAATGTTGGTTCCATGACTGCTTTTATTTAAAAACAAACAAACAAAACAACAAACCCCTATCTCAAATCTTTACTTACGTAATTCTAATACCTAGTAAGCAACCAGGACTGAGAGCTGGTTTTTGGAGACAAAAAATCCACTCTTTCAATAAACCCCTGCCCTATCAGTTCTCCTCTCTCTCTTCACAGGGTGACTAAAGCAGCAGTTTTACTTCTATCCCACTTTTATGTAGTTTAGTATAGTGCCAAAAGAAAATACAGACTCCAAAATAGTGAAACTCACTTCTTGTGGGAGGAAGCACAAGATTAATTTATGATTTATTGAGGAACATAAATTAACTCAATGATAGAAGAATTTCAGACAGTGTTTCCCCAGTGATAACTAGGATACCACGAACACTAGCTATGCACATGTGATCAGTTACCTGGAGACAGGCGAATTCAGGATGTTGAGGCAAATGAAAGAGAATATAGCAAAGGCTCATGGAAATTTCCGCATAAAAATTCAGTGTTAATTCACAGAAAGTTACCTTTTGGAAATGGAATGAAATGTGTAATAAGACTACAAAAGGAGATTTTAGAGCCCACTGTGTTTCAGTCTTTTTCTGTATCAGCTATTTCAGTAAGTTTTAATCTCCTGCATATAATTCTTATAAATATCTACATCTCTTTCGTGTCATTTACTGATCCAGTATCATATTCCAAAACTTATTCATAGAGTTTCCTTCTACCCTTGCAAACAACAACATATTAGTTATGATTTCTTCAGCATTTCCTTCTTTGGGGTTTATCTTGGCTCTTTCAAATTGCTTACAAATAGCTATTATGTGTTCTTTGTGTATGCATGGTAGGGGGTATGGAGAGGTCGAGGAAAGCAGTTGTCAAGATAACATTTAAATCATTCAAAAAAGTTGTAGAAGAGTAAAATGCAAAAATTCTTCAGAGCAAAAAGAAAGAAAACCTCTAACATACAGTTTACTTTGAGCAGATGATGAGTTGCAGGTAAAGTAATTAGCTGTGACATTGCTGGCTGCAGTCTTTAGGACTTTGAAGCTTCTAAATGGCTCTGAAAGAAGCAGAAAATGGGGGAGATGCTCTGGATACTTGAACCTGCTTCTCAAAGAGATAACATGGTTTGAGTCCAAGTACAGTCAGTACAATTTGCGGATTCCTCTCTTATCTAAGAAAGTTCGAGGAAGGGACATCCTCTGGCCACCATCCCCCAATCCATGCTGAAAAGTAATTCTAGTCTGGATTCTGAAGTGGACTCCCCCACTACAGCATGATTCAGAGTGACTCAGTTAGGGAAAGAAAACGTAGAACTATGAAGCCATATTCATTAAAACATGTGAAAAATAATTACACTAAAACCTTCAGAGATCACTTTGTTTGAAAATATTTTGTGCGCTTGACAGTTCTGACTATTAAACTCTAACAACTGACAATATTTGAGACCTCTGAAGAATTAAAGTGAGTTATGAAAGTCACAAACTGCTGACAAAAGGATTCAATATTGGAACGTGGATTTAACATGTGATGCACATTTGATATTGGTGAGAGTTAGTGACTATGTTTGATAATATGAGTATATATTGGAAAGCCTTTTGTTCCCTAATGTGTCTGGTGCCTATAAAACTGGTCTGAGACATCTGGAAAGAGTGGGTTCGAGAAATACAGATGGAATATAAGTGGTTCTACAATTAAATAATATGTTCAGCGATCGGGTAATCACTATGTAGACTTGGAAGTTTCCCTGATGTATTGTTGAGCAAACTGCCTAAAGCACATTTTAACATCCATTTTCTCAGTGTTTTCCATAACTCTAAAACTCACATGGCCCCTTTTTTCCTAACTTCTGGGAATACAAGCTTGGCAATATTACTTAGTTATTCTAATCAGGTAAGTTTTCTTGGCTCTTCATGTTAATCACATCAGACAAGAGCAGGGGGCAGGTTTTGCCTTGCAAAATGAAACAAAGAGTAACACTCTAGAACTGGAATTCATAACCCTTTCTTAAACCTTCTCTGTTGTACTTTCTATCCAACATTTGAATTTATTAGCAAACAACCTGCCTCACCCAGATTTAACAAGCTGTAACACACCCTTTCCCCAACTACTAAAGCAGGTAACTGGTAATTTAATCCAGCAAAATGAATTTTCAGTGCCCTTCAACACTGAGACCAGAGAAGGTGGACTTTTCTGCTAATTCAGTAAGTGTAAACTGTGAGCGCTCTAGGGTCAGAATTTTTTAGACAGATGTTATATGCCTTAAGATTAAATTAAGAGTGAAATAATTATGTTGTTATGTTCTGCCAAACAGATCAGAGCTGCCGAAGACTCAACACTTCTTGCCCTAAAACCTCACTCTTTAAATGAGAAAGGCTACAAAGCGAACGACAGGTCTCAGAGCTAGAGAAGTGTACCTTAGTCATAATACTGGTATTTTTTACAGGCAATAAAATACATGAGAATATGAAACACATAGAAGTGGATTGAACAGAAGGGTGATCAGTGCATGACAGGCAAGCAAGTGCCAACGTATTTCTTGCTTAACAATATGCTTGATGCTCTGAAAAAAAGGAAGAAGTGCTAAGAATGAGCTCTGCTGTTACTTTCTGCCCAATCCAAACCTGACCAAGAAAAGAAACAGCAGGTACATGCCTAAGGACATCCAAAAACATCACATAAAATTGCTGTGTGCATGTGTGTACAGCTTTCATGACAAAAGCAATTTTTACCCTGCCTTTCAAAACAAAAACCTGGAAGTGAACATAACTTCTTTAAGAGTTAATATCATTTGCTGGCAAAATGACACAGACTTATAGGTGTACATAAAACACTATTAAGAACATGAATGCAAAAATCCAAGCAGTAAATCATCTTCACTATTGTCTAACAGAATACAGTTTATCAGAGGATGTTCTGATAGATAACAACTGCAAATACAATTTCAGAAAGGATACAGAGGTTAGATCAAGGTCTAAGACCTAGCCTAGAGCAAATACTTTTTTAAAAAAAAAATATTTTGCTGATAAGAAGGGAACATAAATACTGTCCAAAGGCAGCACCACTGTCTGGAGGAAGTGCCCCTGCAAAAAAATAATCCAGATCTTGTCCTACATTCCTATACAGGCTTCTTAGTTTGACAGCCAAGACAATCTGGCGTGATTATTCATGTCCTCAGATGGGTGCACAGAAGCTTAGTACCCCTTCTTTCACGCCTAGCTCCTTAGCGTAAGACAAGTTATAGGGCACAGCAATTACCTAAAAGCTTAATAACAGTTTTTATTAGAAGTATTTATCACTTCATGAGAAGGCAAAAGCAGTTTTGCAGTTCAGATGTGCCTGTCTTAAAGAAGCCTTCTCAAAAGTCAGAACTTGCCCAAAGAAAAAGGGTGCCTGCTCCCAGTGATACTGAATGTAACTTAAAGTTTTCCAAACATTCTTTTGGAAGTCCAGGAGTTATCACAACACCATGTAATTCCAACTACCCCAGTCCCAGCAGAACACAACAATAGCTTTGCTGCCCGGACTTCCTGCTCTGTTGTTAAAGTGATAATTTTCAACGGAAACATGTCCCACCCTGAAGTTCAAATTCATCTTCTGGTTGAAGAAAGTACCTTACATCACTGCATATGCACCATACGATACAGAAAATACTTAAAACTTGTGCATCTAAATCTTTCAGGAAAAACTCACAGCCCCCTCTACCCTTGATGTTCTATGCAGCAATAAAGAGGTCTGGTGTTTTACTTTTTAGGGTTTTCATTCTTCCATCACGTGTCCTTAGCCAATTCCCAATTATCTCTAGATCATATTTCTTCTTATATGTATCAACAACAAGGGCAGAGTGCTTCGTGAAAGCAAATTCCTAATATTCTGGCTTTTAATCTGTGTACCTCAACTCCTTGGAGGAGCTTTACATGCATTAGGGTCAGGCAGCTTTGTCATTTTGCAGATGGTGGTAGATTCCATGTTCTCACACTCCTGTACCACCTCCTGTAGATCTCCATCTGTGTGTCGGTAAATCTCTGTTCACTAGCAGGAAGTCAGCAAGCATAAGGAAAATGCTCTTTGAAGGACTGAACATAAAACCCGATGTCTTGCATCCCTTGCAGGTCTGCTAAACTGTGGAGATTATGTAATGCTCCTTCCTCTTCCTTAGAAAGCAGATACTGTCCTCAAATAAAATAAAAGCCCCCATTGGCATGGGAATGCTGGGCAAAGGTTGAGGACACCATGTACACATTTGGTACTTTGCTATTTTTTTTTATTTAGGTTTTCTCTCTCATACACTTATGCATCCTAATCAAGGTTTCTACCTTTTTAAAAAAATAAGCCTCTGAACTTAAACCCACAATGCTAAATTATGCAAAACTAGAAAAACTGTGCTCTCCTTTCTCAGTAGCATATTGTCTCTTCTTCAGCTTTTTCCTACTTATTGTTTGAATGCCTTGGGAGAAAAGGAGAAAAAACGCCAAATGGACAACAGTTAACTTCTTCCACACAAGACCACACTACAGTAAAGAAAGAATTTAGAGAGATGTAGAACTTTCGTCAAAAGGCAAAGAAAGTTCACAAACCATACAATAATGTCAAGCAGCCAGCTTTGATGAGTTTATCATTTTTATGACACCTACAATCAAGACTGCATGAGTATTTTGGAGCTACACATTACTATTCACAATACTGCAATGACAACTTCTAAGTCTAAGCTTCTGTTTTCAAAATACAGCTTTATCTAGCACCTTGGTAAAGCTATCTTTATTTAGTAAAGAAAAAAAATTAAATCTATCTTGTAATGAAGTGGCACTAACAAATCCAGTATTTTTTTATGCCCCCCCCCGCCCCTTTTTTTCACCTTTTTCTTCTGTTACATGATGTATGTACTGTTTAACATCTGCACACTTCAGTAGCAGTGGGCAGTTAGGGAAGTCCGAGTCTAGCACAACTTGATCGAGTGGCTGGTACTTTCCTTGCTGCTGAAAATATATCAAAGACATTACACATAAGTTATTATACTGTTAAGACACATATACAAGCTACACATATATAGAAACACATATGCATTCAATGGCCATGTCTTTAAAATAAAGTATTTAAAGAAGACAATATTTTGAATGGTAACACATGACACATTCAGAAACTGATTATAGAGCAAACTAAAAATAAATATTTCAAATCAGTAAATACCTGCAAAACACTGAACTCTTCAATTACTGCACTTAAAAGACTAATTTTAAAACAACATAGGAAGAAACTAATGTGAAGTACAGTGCGATTTTTTGGAAGATGACATAAGACACAGTAGTCAGTATGTGCCAATAGTGTTTTAGACCAAAACCTGTTGGATTAAACCCAGTGTCATAACTTCCATCCAAATTTTGCTTTTTCTTCCATAAAGATAAATCTCAAAGGAGCAGGGCAGCTTCTAGAACACAGTATTAACCTTTCACCTCTGCAAAATCAATTCCAGTTTGGCCACAGTATGTATATAGTGATTTTGGCATAACTTTAATAGACCAACACATGACAGAACCATCAAACAAATTTTGCCATTGCCAAACAATGCATAATCATTCAGCACGGTTTGGCACAACTGGCAACCTTCCCTTTGGAAAGACTCAGTGAGCTCTCCAAACTTAGAGAGTGCATGGACTCAGGAGCCAAAGCTGAAGTCATTATACTGGTCAGCATGAAAAAAAGCGCTTGGGTATACTGCTTACATTATGTATTAATCCTCTTACTAGACAGTCAGAGGCTTAATAAAAGTAACCGTCCACTGTTAAATCACCATATAAACAAGCAAAACCCAAACCAAACCAGAAAATACTTTAAGTTTTTTTGTCCTGAAAAATAAAAGGCACAATAACAATGGCAAAAAGAAGGTTATGAGACGCAGACATAAATCTGCAGTAAACTGTTTACTATAGATAACTTACCTGCACAAATCTGCTGTGGCCCAAAGCAAGATGGCCACATTTACGTTGTGCAGGGGTACAGAGCCTAAGCCAAAAGAGCCTGCTGGATAGGAGATGGCTCTTTTCAGAAGACACACTAAGCAACCCTGCATCACACTATCAAAACTAAAGGATAGTGCAAAAGATGATCCTAAGATACCTAGTGGATACCTTAGTTCAAGCCAGAAGTGACTGTGCTGTATTAAAGCTGGTCTTGCATGAGGTATCTGCAATATAATCCTCAAGACTTCTTTTTACTGAAGAATACACTAACTTAAGCAGAGCACTGCAGGAACACATTTGCCTTGATTTAGGACACGGAACAGCTCTATGCCTCTACCTGGCACCAAGCATGGCCTAGAAAACAATGTACCAAGAAAGTAAAGGGCAGTACAGGACTCTTCCCATACACAGGAAGAGCAGCAAAAGTCCTTTGTTCAGGCTACCTCAATATTCTACTACACAGAGGAAATTTACTGTTTCCCTAATTTAAGTTTGGTATAACATTTTCAAAGGGATGCTGAATTCAAACAGAGCACAGTGCCTTGAGAATGAGCTAAACTATTCCTGGTAAAACGACTTTGGATGGGCAACGCTGAAGTAGGAACAGACCACAGAAATACAGAACACGTTTGCATGTCCTACATCACAAATAATTTAAAAATAATTACAGAACAAGTTGCTATTACAATTGTCTAGTAGGACTTTATTTCTTCACCACACAAAAAAAAGTTCTCTTGCATTCTCCACTAGCAATCTAATGCAGAAAATAGAAAGTAACCTAGTAGGAAATGCTCTTAGAGCAAAAACTCTTAGAATGCAAATATGAAATTACTGCTTCCATGAAACATTCCATTTTATGCCCTTTTTTTCCACAGGCAGATTACAAATGATAAATCAGTAACTTTGCTTATGCCTTTTGATACACTTCAGAAACTTAGGTGTGGTGTTACCACACCACGATAAATCATTGAAGCCTTTTATTAATTATCCAACTTTCAGATACTTTATCATCCCATTGCTCTTCTATGATACAGCATCTCTACAAATACTCCAACCAAAAAGCAAAATTTCCTTTCAAGTTCAAACACTGCCACAGAAAAGTTCCTTTTTCCTCTCTCACAGCATCCAAATTCTTTCCCTTCTTTCCCTAAAAGACTGATCTACTCATGCCTCAGAAAGGGCACTAGTTTATTTTACTCTGATGACATCTCATCATTTTAAATTCAATAATTCTGAGGCTGTCACAAAAGGACAAAAGAAAATTCTCTGTTTCTCTTAAAAAGGCGGTGACTTCCAGTTACTTGAGACTGCAAGCTAACTCCTGGAATATACTTTACTGACCGAAAAAAATTGATGTAAACAAACATACTTCTAGAGTGGACATCTCTGCTTTAAATATAAATGACATTTCCTTTATGATGGAAGCCCCTTTTTGTAAAATTAATATAACTTTTGCAGAACATGAAGTCAGAATGCTTTCTCCTGAGTGTTTCAGTGAAAAAAATAAGGCTTACCTCCTTGTCCGCCTTTATGAGGTAGTAAAGTATCAGAAATAAGGGGTCCATCGGTGTAACAAACAGCAGGCGCCCATCTAAATGACAGATATGTAAAAGCAAGCTTAGTACCAAGAGGCACAATACATTTACTTTTCTTTAGGATGTTTTTCAGGACTGTGGGCAAGAAGATGAGAATATTTCTTTTTTAAATAAGTATCCCAATACTTTACTAAAATGTGCATGAAAACAGTATTTGTGGTTTTATTTTAAAAATACAGAGAGAAGTCAATTCTAAACTCTGTCAAACCAAAGCAGAAGCTCCACTGGTCTGCTGGCTTCAAGCACTCTTAGCTTTGCCTTTTTATGAAGTATTAAACCCAGCAAAATTGAAGCTGCCCTCTATTGGCATATTTAGGTGTAACAGAAACTTGTTTTGAGATATATAGATATATACATATATCTCCAGCATATTCTACCTAAAACGCTTCTGGCAAGAAAGAATTTCAAGAGCTAGTTAAGTTAAAGGCTTGTGGGGATAGGACTAGGGGGAATGGGTGTAAACTGGAGAGGGGCAGATTTACACTGGAAATTAGAAAGAATTTCTTCACCATGAGAGTGGTAAGACACTCTCACACAGGTTGCCCAGGGAGGTTGTGGATGCCCCATCCCTGGAGGTGTTCAAGGCCAGATTGGATGGGGCCTTGGGCAGCCTGATCTAGTGGGATGTCCCTGCCCATGGCAGGGGGGTTGGAACTAGATGATATCTAAGGCCCCTTCCAACCCTAACTATACTATGATTCTATGATAAGTCAGAGCTGTTGTTCTTTTGCAAGGGGAGAATCTGCACACAGCCTCCTAACAGAACCAAATACATTAAACAGATTACAAAATATGGCTCAGTATGTTGCATTCAATGTTACACACAAAGCAAGAACTTGGTCTGCCCTTGAAACAGTCACCTCTGCCCACCTGGAGCTCATTGCAGGACAATGGCTTAGTCAGGCTTTTTGTATAATAGGAAACAATGTAACATCAAGGAAATTCACTAATGAGATACAATAATTGATGCCAATTTGACATTAATTAGCAAACCAAAAGCAAATAAATGTATTTTTTTTGCATTAACTCACATGATTGAGATAATTAAAGAAAACTAAATATTATTGAGCTGGCCCTAAAACTAACAAACAATGGAGTGGGAAGAATGTGGTTTTGACAAAGCTGGTACCCAATCCACCACCTGCATTACTAACATGACGCATTGTGTGAGGCAAAGCAAGCACCAGGACTACTTACAAATATGAAAGCTGTCATAATAAAACCAGAGTGGAAAAGAAACCCGCCAGCCCCTTTCTCAAAGCTTCTGTTTAAATGCATTCCACTGCACCTCCAGGAAGATGTATTTTTATTTGTTCTGAAGAGTTCAGACTGACTGTAAGTGTATAAAGACCTCTGCCCTTTTCTGCAGATAACAAAATAATATGCTTTATACTGCAAACACACAACAGTTTTGTAGCATTCTTCTCCTGACCACTTCAGAGATGTGGCAGCCCTAACATTCAGGAACAATTTTTCCCCCTGTACCTTTTAAAGAAAACTGAGGCAATGATTCCTTAAGGCAACATTTTCCCAAGGGCCAAAATAGAGGTTAGAGTGGGAGGAGGAGAATAAAATGTGGACATAATGTGGAACAGAGAGCAGACCCAGTCTTTTGGCTCACCCCCAGATGCAGCAAGGAAAAGCTCACAGACATACATCTTTCATTGCTATGTGCACCTGCAGAGGATGTTTAAAAGTTAACACAGGCTTTGGGATATTATCATTAAAGAAGGCATACGTCTGGTGGGGTTGCTTTTATTTATTACTATAAATGGTCTTTTTTCTAGTTAAAAAAGGACAAAATAAATATACCTTCATTTCCTAATTAATATTTATTTCTTGGTCTATGGACAAGCTGGCAGAGAAACACTACTCCAAGACCACCTTACTGACAAAGGATTGTTAAAGCTGTCACAAGCCATTACATAAGCTTCCTCCTTATTTTCAGAAACACAAGCTAGGATCAGAGAATGATTGGGATGGCACAAACAAGCTCATTTTGGGCAGAACACTGAAATGGCACGTTCAGACAGTGGGCCTATCCCTGAGATGCTAGCACTCACACACAGAACTTCAAAACTAATTAAAAGAAAGCAAGGCCATACATTCCAATGCTTGGAGCTCTGACATATTGCTCTGCTTAGCTAGCTAAGGCCTTCCAGCCCTTTTTCTCTCCCATAGGATAACAGATATTTTACTTACACTGAGGACTTGCTGATCTGATTGACAAGGCAAGCGAAGTATTTTATAGCACTTCACTTTAAATACAATTGAATGACTCTCCTCACACCCTCCCTTCCTCAAAGACAAATGAACATCTGCCTAATTGAGGTTGCCAAAGGCAGCCTTTTAAAGAGAGACCACAAAGCCCCCAGCCCTGGTTAAATCCAGACGGCAAATGAATGTATCAGAAGGTGGAGATGCAAAGCAGCATGCCTCAAACAACTAAGAAAAACACCTGTAAATTTACTAGAAGAGAGAGGGAAAGTCTGTGTATGAACATTAGTTACAGTTGGGGGAAGGATATGTTATATTACTCACCTTGTTGAACGGTCTGACCTATAAACCAGGAACGATAGTCCTCATGATAAACTTTTACTTCAAACAGCTGCTGTGCACCACTATTGAATAAGTAAAGCGTTGCTTCCCCTGTTGAAAAGAAATCTGGTTTGCATTTGTAAGCTTTCACAAAAATCAAAAGAATACCCAACACATCTGAAGAATGTGCCTTATATACATAGACACACAAACATACACATATTCTACATAAACTCACTACAAAGAAAGCTCAGACAAAGAAAACTATTATATACAGATGTTTATTTACCAGCTCTATAAACCAAACTGAATTTGAAACAATAAATCAGATGTGTGAATAGTTTATCTTGCAATACAAAGCCTTTGATACAAACCCAAATCAAAATCAGTCAAGAAATCAGCTTTTGTCTGTACTGGAGGGGGAAGGTAGAAAACAAGAAAATTCCTTCTCCTTCCATCGTGGTTGTCTCTAAGATATCAGATGCTGTGCTAAAGAAACAAAAGACTCAAACCTTCAAAACACAATTCAAAACAATTTTTTTTTGTATCAAAATGATTTGCTAATGACTCAGTATGGGTAGACAAATAAGGTGAACAAGGAAGCTAAAAGAAGTTGCTTCGATGTGCCCATCAGAATCTTAATAGCTTGAAAAGGAAAAGCTTTATTTCAGGCTATCCCACAGCACTGCTCTGCTGTTTCACATTAGTTCTGGGTTATAATGAAAGGGTGATGAATATGTTGCAAACAGGATTGGCATTTTCTAAAACACTGAACTGCCACAACTGCAGAAGGGGCCACTGAAATTTCATCAGCTGAGTCTGGTCTGGTCCTGTATTGGTTACCAATGCATCATCAAGAGACAAGAACAACTACAACATGGCGGTCCTATTCAAAACACATAAATAGCAAAGCTGCACTGACTTGCATATCATGGACTGGCTCAAAAAAGTCTCAATGTAAGCCACTGCAAACTGACATCAGCGTTGCTGTTCTCAGTCTGCCAAAATCCCTAGGTGCAGAGGGAGATCAGCTAAAATGGGTAGATGCATCTCTTCCCATAATTACTGATAATGCCCTTTTCCTCCCTTTATCCAAAAGGCTGTCTAGATGTTTAACCACACCTAAAGATACAGATTCAGTTCTCTGAGTGAGGAGAGCTGTGAAGAATAGATATAAGGGTGAGCAGAGGTTTCAATCATTACCATATGGTTCTCAACAAGTGTCTACACCATAATTTGAGCAGCACCAGACGTCAAACTACTCACAGAAGTGTTCATTGAACAGCTTAAGACTTCTACCAGTGAGCATCCTAGTCAAATGTCATAGTGAGCTATGCAATCTTGGGAAAGGGACCATTCCTATTGCCTTCTTAATTCCTTATATTAAAAGGACAGTCACCACAGGTTCCTAACAGTGTCATTAGAAAGAAACTCTAGAGGATGAAGAGACAACCTAGGCAGCCCTGCCCAGTGTTACCACTTCAATTAGTTGCTTAAGTCTTTTGGTATGGTTATTTCCCTTTTAGCTCAGCACTTTGAAAAATGCTTCTTGTGGTACTTCTGAATTGCAGACTGACCCCTAGTTCATAGACTTTGCAACGGACAGAAATGTCCTTTTCACCTGTCTAAAAAAAAGGATCCTGCATACTTTTACTTTATAAAGTGGTCAGCATGAATTCTATGGTGCTGAGTCCTTCAGTGCATATTTATACAATATCTGGCATCAACAATTCATCTGTTAGACCTAAATGTAAGGAAAATACATTAATGGGGTGTTCTCAGTCCTTCCATTTTTAGACCCTATACTTATAATATGCTACATAACTGAAAGTTTATGCAGGTCTATAAATAAGCTCCTGTAAATTCTAAAGGAACACACTCAGGCAATCATTGCACTTTACGTTTTCCCCAGAAATGTTTCTGATTCTACAAGGTAAATATATCCATTCTTCCACAGAGAAAAGCAAATTAACACCTATGCTCTTAAAACATAAATTAGAAAGCCAATATAACACAGCATGTGGGAAAAATCTGTGGCACTATAGTCTCACTGTAAATCTGAGCAATCAAAACCCAGGTATCATAATGAGGCATTTCACATTCTGTTGTCTATCGGTTTTAATATTTTCCTCTTTCAAGAATAAATACCAGTTACTATATTGTAAAATTGTACCCGAAGACTTTAGTTACAAGCATACATAAATATAAGCAGTGAATTTCAAAACAAAAACATACAACTTAAATCTACAGAAAACAAACAGGTTTATGAAAAGACAAAAAGACAACATGAAACATGTTTTTCCAGCAAAATATGTTAACCCCAACTAAGGCTTACTGCAAGTTTCTGTTGCAATTGCAGTATCTCATAATCCAATTATTACATTACTCTATAACGCTGTCATCATCATTTCAGTTTGCAATATATCAATCTTTTTGTGGTGGGAATCAACCAGAACATTAGTAGGGTCACGTCACAATTCCAAAACTTGCCTGTGCTTGGATTGCGCAGTTTTGTAAACAAAGGTTCACTGTCAGGTGGCTTAGGGGGTTCAATAGCAGCCTCTGTAGGGGGAGAGGAAAACGTTACGAATTCGTAAACCAAGAAGTATTTCACATTTTTCCATGCTTTTCTAAGACATTCAGAATTAATTTTTGACTTTTTTTGAAAATTCACATCTTTTCTGCCTAAAAGATATGTGCTTCAGCTCAAATACATCCTACCCAACCAAGGCACGTAAATTATGATTCCAGACTTCTTGGCACTCTTCTGTTACAGGAAAGATAAGCACCCAGGGATTATTTAGATTTTGAAAACCACTTCTCACCCTATAGAGCCTTAGGCAAGAGGGCTCCTAAATGTCACATCTCAGTTAAGTGAAATGAACTGATATGTTGCCCTAATTAGTTACAAAGACAATGAGAATACTTCCGTAAATTAGATCAAGCACAGTGTGGACCTTATAATGTTAAAAGTGCAAAAGGCAAAATATGTGTGGGAAGACACAAACGTTCTCTAAAGCTTTCAAGAAGTCAGATTATCCAGGAATATGAGGCAGAAATTGCCTGAATGGTTGTTACTTCTGTGAAAAATATGCTCAGCTGTTTATCTGTTATGTATATTCTTTAAAAATAAAGAGTGCATTTAATTTTCCCCACAGGAAAAAGAAGCTGAGAGAATACAGCACATCTGGCTTAAAGTCTCTGACAGTTGCTCTTTTTCCTGCTTCTTTAAGCAAAAAAAGACAAAAAGCAGAGCCACAAAAGTACAATTTCTCCATGAAATTTTAAAAAAATTTAGAAAGGAAACCACTCCCACAACGATGCTGATTCAAGTCTGAGAAAAACATCTACAAGGATCCCCAGTTAATTATATTCTATCCAAGTTCTCTTTGTAGAGAAGTCTAACTTATATTTATGAAAACAACTTCCCACATCTGATTGAAGAACAATATGACAGCATCATCTTTCTTAGCTTGCACACTGCCAGTTCTGTCCCAGTTCCTTTCATATAGGCATTCATCAGAGCAAGGAAAATTACTAAAGCATTTCACATACATAACCACTATCGAAGCCCCAGAGAATGGACTGACAGGGATCAGACTGATGTTTGTGTTATGGTGCTGCTGAAGAAAGCAGAGAGGTACAGCAGAATAAGCCTGCAGAGCTATTCACAAGGGAGGCTGCTGTAAGGAACAGAAGTGCCACATCGTCCTTCCCCTTTCAGTAGCACCCAGGAGGTTTGAAGAGAGGGAGATAGCACAGTTCTTTTCTGTGGAAAACAGGGAAGTAGGAACCTCAAATACAACCAAAACCAGATGTTTTCCACTCTATCCCAAACACCTCCAGAAAGAACAGGTGGACTTCTCACCGGCCATTCACTGGCACTTCAGTGACCAAAAAAGCATCATGTAACCCTCATCTTTCACATTCACTCCTGGTTATTCAGTTACGCCACAAACAGAAATTGCCCAGATAAAGACATAAGCAGGGCTTAAAAAGTAAGTGCGGTTTGTGAAAAAGTGTTGGAAGACAATAGTTCTCAGAGCTGTTTGGAAAACTTACGACCATTTTCTTCCCCTGAATTTTCAGTTGAGCGTTTAGGTGGCTTGAAAAAGTGCTTCGAAAAGTTTCAATATAGGTTGGAGGTTTTTAATGGAAAAAGTCCGTATTCACTAACCAGACCTGCTTCATATGCTGATACATAAACATACACGGTTGTCAAGCTACATTTGTCCTGGCAAAGGCAAAATTCAAATTTCTAGAGCTGTGTATATTTCAATTCTTGACCACAGTTTAACATTACTGTATTTTTTGTTACTTTTTAAAACACTACAGTGATTAATGACAGTGAGAGAAACACACCACATGCATTTACTTTGATGTGTTTCACATGAACATGTTAAAATATACACATTAAATGTGAGTTTCAAATTTTGAAACAAAAAGCAAAATAAAAAAACCCCAAAGGAACTTTTAGCGCTCACTTGCTCTGCTTTCTTCATGCATAGATTTATGAGCACTGGGAATGCGTCCAGCTGAGCCCTCAGTTGCATCTTGTTTAATGTGAACAATTAAGTAGACAATCTTTCCTAATGTAGCTGTTTTTAATGAACTTCACATCTTTATTTAGTTGATATGCTCTTTTCCTAACCTTCTAGTAACACAAAGAATTTATCCGTGCAGACAGGGTGTACTCAGTGTAACAAGTCCAAGGGATACGAGCGTCCCATCTCTTCCTCATCAAGCTTCTGCCTTCCCAACCGAGAAAACTGCCCTCTATCACGAAGGCCCACCCTATGCTATTCCAGGTCTAGCACACTCTGCTCTTCCTCTATGTACACCAGCCTGGTTCTACTGCTGCCTTGGCTCAGCCTACAGTTCTCCCCCATGTGAAGAGAAGCACAGCTCTGCCCATTTTGTACCATGGTCCTCTCCAAGTTTCATGGGGCTCAATGCTGCACAGAGGACAGCAACCATACCCTAATGAGTTGCAGACTTCAGTCTCAGTATCTCGTGCTGATGGGATCAAAGCATATGCCACACTCTCCCCACAGCTGCCATAGAAGACGGTTCACCAGAAGGGATACACACATGACCATACACATGCATAGAGGAAGGAGACGAGAACGCAAAGGTAAAAGTGGTTTCTTTGAGTTTCTTTTACCTTTACTTTCCTCAAAATGTAGGCAATACCCTACTCCATTTCCGGGGCAGCTGAAGTATATTTTTATTACAGACTGTTTCTACTACATGTCAAGTTGGCAGATAAAAAGAGGGAATTGGGAGAATGCCCGCTTGGAAAACTGGATGCAATATTAATGTGGCCTTAAGGGAGAAGAAGGCCCTATTTATCTGAATTTAAACACTTCATGACTAAGAAAGCGCCGAGCAAGGGATTTTTGAAGTTAGGTGTCCAAACCTAACTTGTGTTTGTTCTGGCCTTTAGCCAAGAAAGGTAATTGGATTTCTTTAATGTCATTACGTTTATCTGTCCTTCTGTTTGGGCAAGGATCTCTTATAGCTACGTAAATAAAGATTTCTTAAAGAGCAATACTGCAGCAATTTTCTAGAAAAACAAGAGTTAAAATATTATTTCTTTTTTTGTTGTTGTTAAGATTGACATCCAGATAAAAAAAGTTACATAAAATAAGCAGACAAAAAGGACACTACAAGAACAGGTTTTTTTGTTAAATCCTTGGGGAAAACTTCAGATGATTCCCACTATGCTTACTACAACATAGCCATATCTCAGTCCTGAGAAACTTGTTCTTCTACAAGAACATCAAATGAGAGAGGTAAGACCTTTCTGATTGAATATTATATGCTTTACCAACTGTGTTGCAGCTGTAAGCTGCAGGTAACACAGTCAGTACAGGTCAACTTACTAACAGATGTGCCAGTACAGCATGCTACTCTCCTAGGACAACAAAACCCAGATACAAGGGTACAGAAGGGCTCAAATAATCCTGTGCCAAGGAAGTATCTCAATTAACAAGGCACTCTCAATTGCCCAGGAAGACAAATGAGAAGCACTTCCAGGAGGCAGCTGAACTCACCTAACACTTATATCAGCCCCTGGAAATACATGCCTCTGTCTCTTACAGACAATCTCCAGCAACACAGAATGAATCTGGATGCAGTACTGCTATAGCTATACCAGAGGAGGGAGTTCTGAGGTACGCGCAAAGCAGGACAATTAAGTGCCACCACTGGGCTTACTACATCTACGTATGCTTTGCTTAAGTTATAGTCTACTGCTCACTCACTATTAACGAAATCACACCAAGTCCATCTAAAAACGTAGGCGATATATCCATCACTAGTACTGGGGTCTACAAATGGAACCTCAGAATACTGAAGCTGAGTGAAAGAGACTATAAAAACTTAAACAAAGCTTTCCATTACAGAAAAGCCTATTGTATTTCATCAAGGTCAGACATACAACCAGGCAAATTCTATAAAATATATAAACAGAACAAAGTGAAAATGAACCAGCTGTCAAAGGATTTCTGGCAATAATTTCTTCCACAATGGACAGATACGAGGCACTAATGAAACTGGCCGTTGGAGGGAAAAAAAAAAAAAGTGTTGGCTAGTACAGCGACATAAATAAGAAAAAGAGCATAAAATTCCCACTAAGATCTACGAAACTGTTATAGACGATGCAAGGTCTATTCACTTTTTTTTTTTTGTTTTTGAAAAAAATGCTTACAGAATACTACATATAACAGACTAATACCAAGTTATATGGCATTCCCTGCCAGCCAAGCAAGCAAAAAGGCAGTATATATCTGTCAATTGCGTCAGAGGAAAAAGCCCTCTTAAGAACACAAATTTCCCTACCAACCCCCACCCCCCCCACCCCCCCACCCCCAGAAAACCCTCAGGATTATTTAAAAGTCTGGAAATATAAAGTTAAGATTTCATTTAAAAACAGATATTAAACCATACGTCACCTACACAAGTCTTTTCCATTCCCTTCATAGCTTCTACTCATGCATGAAAGGTGTGTCGGATGGAGACATGATGGAGCCCATTTAATCAACATTTTATGGAAGCCTTTAAACTATGTAGCCTAAGTGTGGAGATATGGTGATCTAATAATTGTTATGTTCTTTTTAGAATCAGTCTACCTTGAAATAAATGGTTTTAATTCAGTGCCTTTGTTAACAGTATAAAATCAAGGTGTCCTCTGGCCTGCATCATGCCCTGAAAAAAACCCAGTGAAAATTCAAAAATAAATCCAGTACTTTGTTGCACCCCAAATTTTGACAATTTTTATAAGTTACTAAGTATTTAAATACTAGCATAATGACTGAATTCAGGTATGCACAAACTGAGGATGCAGTTTCATGAATGGCTTCAAATGACCAAAGATCACAGGCCACTGAAAAGCACAGTCCTGAGGTCCCCAGTTCGGCTTCCTTCCTGTTGCACATCTTTGCTGCTTTCTTTACATCAAAACTAGCAATCTTGTGGCCACGCAGCAAGTCGGCTCAGTTCAGTGAACCAGTCACAAGAAAAGAAGTATTAATTTTCACCCAGATCAGTAAGCTATGCCCACTCACCATATGGTTACGTGATCACCGGAACAAAGAGACAGAACCCATGGCCAGAGCAGATGGCATAGAATATAACTCACTCAATGCGTGACACTCGGGTCTTTGACCAGTACAGGCTGATTAGAAAATTAGGTTGTATGTGACTTTAGAGGTGGGAAAGCAAGAGACAGCCATAAAACTACATTGTTGCTTCTGTGGCACACAATACTCTCAGAAGAGTACTAAGGCACACAGCTTACCGGTAAGGTATGGCTTTGCACTTGCACACAACGGATTTTTGGAAACACTCTCCTCAGTTTTTACTGAGTTATGTTAACCTGATGTTACGTCATCACCTTACTTTCTACTTGACCATACATAGTAGTAGCTTCAGTGAGAGCACTTTTGCCATGCCTGTTGTAAAAGAATAGCTATCAGTTTGGTAATCACAGCACTTATTATTTCCCTAAAAAAATAATTTCCCTAATTTCTCTAAGGAAATTACATTTAATGTTATGCAATTTAGAACCCTTAACCTCTTTCCGGCTCCAACTTCACCTGAAAACCCTACAACAGAACACAATGAAATCTAAAAATGGCACTGTTTTACATCTTGAGCAAAACTTTCACATGGAAATGCTACTAGGTAGTTGGAGTAATCTTTCGCTTTAGTACACAGCTATGCAATAAAGCTCAATACGAAAACTTCTGCCCGTGAGCATCTTTTGGCTTCCCCTTACACTGGCACAGTCCACTTCTTAGGCCAGAAAAACATGTTCATGAACTCCCTGGCAGCAAAGGACAGTACTAATTCATCTCTTACTGATTTCTAGATGCTAGGCAGATCATGCAGAGGCTTGAGCTCAGTGAAGGAGAGGCCAATCCTGAGAAGTTCAAGAACACGTTATCACTTAGAAGGATAAAATCTTCAGATTTCCATTCTCAATATTTATAGGGTCAACACTCATGCAGCTGTATTACTGGCTGAATCAGCCTTATTCCCATGTGCAAAGAGGCCTAAGTTGGCATAAGTTGGTCTCTTTCAAGCCAGATGGCAGAAAGCAGAAGTAGGAGATGGTGTTACACATTAAAACATCTCTTTTCAGTTATTTTATTTGCTATGCTTCCTTCTGGCTCCTTAGCTTGCCAGTTATATCTGCTTTATACGCAGCTGAGCTCAGTATGCCTTTTAAGAGACAACATATAAGAAACGGTGCAAATTACCTGCAGGCAAAAGTCTTTGTTCAGGAGATGCAAATGCCAGTTGAGGGGGAGGTTAAGTAAAATATGCCCAGACTGCTAACTTCTAAAATAAGCATATTCACATTCACTTATAAAGAAGGTATATAAATATATGCACATATTTTATATAATCTTTCTAATGTTTTAAGTCAGTAGTTAAAAAAATATACATATTTGTTTATTGTAAACATTATTTCCAAGTCCATCTAATTATTCTAGAATTATTAATGTTCAAGTATCCTGCTTGATTTTGACATTCATTACAACTTCTGAATCAAGCTTCCTAACAGCCTAGCAGTGTAGTCTATTTTGTAGAAGACAAAGTGAACTGTTTTTTGAATGCTAAATAAAAGCATATATTAAAGGGGTTTTTAAGTGCAAGGTGCTAAAATGGGAAAAAAAAACGCAAACCAAACCAAAACAAAAAACCTGCCTATTTCAGATTTTAACACAAACTACTATTATGCACTAAATATTAAATGCTTCTTTTGCTATGACATTTTCTCTCAATATGACCCAAAATTTTCAAGTCAAATGGCTCTTCTGTTGTTGCACAGAAACAAAAGTTCCTTAGTCCCATTTGAAAGAATGAAGAATTAATTTAATGTGTGCTGATGCCCTATGGTTTTGCAGCACAGACCATTTATTTCTGCCTCCATCTGACTTTTGGCATATATGAGATCTGTTCAAACAACTTGCTAAGTCTAACGTGAAACTGTTCCTTTTATTTTTAAATAAGTAATTCCTAAAAATAATAGGACTGTTAAATTTCCATACCTTCCCCTGCAATCCTTCCAGTGCTATTCATATGGCACTTCCCATAAAACAATTAAAAAAACCTAATCAATTTACTGCTTAAGGAAAAAGCACACTGTCGCCTTGTCTCATTCAGCAAAAATAAAGGTTAAAAACAATTTTCAGCTTGTAGCTAACCCTTGCTTCTTTTCCCAATACAGACAAACACAGGACAAGCTAAATACAGCAGTCTTAACTTCAGGTGTAGAGTGCAACACCACACTTGGAAAATCGTCTTCAATTCCTGACCTCTTTGCTAAAACCAGTGAAAGATATAAATAGTTCTAGTTCTGACAAAACACCTATCCCTGAGAAAGTGTAGTGAAAAGAGACTGCCTTTCACACTCATCCCATTAAGCTGGTAGTGCGATTCTGGTTGCTATTGTAAGACCAGTTTGAAGCCACTATGTAAGACGGTTTATTTGTTTTATAGAGCCCCAATCAGATCATTGTCATACACAGTGACACTATCACAGTATTTGAGGGTTTTCTAGAGCCCTGCCCTTAGGACCCTTCAATTAGGTGGGATCCCTGACTTATTTCTCTGTCTAGAAAATAATTTCTAGTTCTTATGATTTTCAGAAAAAACACTAAAAATGGCAGTTCCATGTGTCCAACTCACAAAGCAAGCAGAAATTTCCTATACCCACACTAAGCAAAATAAATCTCATTTGTTCAGGCAGTAGGTTTTTTAAAAAAATTGCATGAATACTCTGTAAACATAGACAAAATCTCCTACACTAAAGCACATCATTAGCAACTTTCTAGCTGTGAGACGGTCATGTTGTAATCCTTAGGAGCCGCTTCTTTTCCTTTGTACCTGTTCAGTAACTAGACCAAATAAGAAGCAGCCTGTATAGGAAGCTCTTCATCCTTAAGAGGAAAGGAGGACTCGGATACACGTGTAATATCCCTGATTATCCAACAACTATGACAAATGCAGAAAAGCACAATCTGAAAACTCGGCCACCCACAAATGAAGTCCATGTAGGTCCTTCAGTACTTACTAGCATTTTGGTGTCTCTGTACTGTGGTTCCTTCAGAACTTCAAATTCAGGAGGTCCTCCTAACCACTGACATCAACCAACCTACACAAAGTAAGTTCAGATCCAGATTTCCAGCCAAGCCAATAAAATCCCCTGGAACACGAAGCACAGCATAGAAACACCCAAGTGGGTCTGCACAGAGCCAGCTTGGGTCCATTAGGACTTATTAGCTCAGACGCTGTCTGAAAGCAGCTGCACCGCAAAGCCGGTCCTGGAAATAGCAGAGATATGTTAACATGCCACAGCATTTGAACTAATAAACTGTTAGTGCTGAGCTGAGTTTGCTCTAGGCCAAACCTGGTGCCTGCATATCCACACCGTAGTTAATCTGCATCTGGAAAAACTGCCCAAAGAGTTGACACTATTCAAGCCCAGCATGCACCGCTCTACTCCTACACACATACCTAAATTTTCTGTCCTCATCACCTCCCTCCAAGTGACTAATCCCTCCATTTACCCTCTTCCTGTTTGTTCATTGTTCTGTCTCGACTATTCAGATCCATTTCTCATCCCTCCCCTAAATGCCAATGATACGGCTGCACAACGAACACCACAGCAGCTTCTATGACTACCACCCTCTCCTCGTCCTACTTTCTCCACTAGACCAATGCTTCTTCCTAACTCTTCACCCCCGATTCCCAAACCAAGGCTTTCCTTTTTGTCCTCCACTTTGGTGTTTCAATCCCTAACACAGGAACAAAAAGATGATAGTATTGACATATTATATTATCCTGTCTCCACGGAAAAGAAACAAGTATAAGCAGAAACACCATCACAAGAGCTCTCACAAGAACAAGGGCAGGCTACCATTCCTAAAGGTAGGTATTCATTCATTATTTCACCTAGAAGTTGCCTACCAGCCAGCCCAGACAGGACTGCCTGAGGCTCTCCTTTCTCCTTCCTACTCGTACTTCCCTTGTGTGACTGTCCCATGCCAAACAGCCTGATTGTCTTGGTGTCGCTAAGGGCTGGTGAGAGCAAATACTGCCATCAGGCTGCTACCGATAGGAAAGGTGAACGAACCTCTTTCACTGTCACAAGAATGAGGGTAGGCAAAAACTGATTGAAATGAAGCATAGGGTGACTGGCCTGCTGACTGAACATCAACTCTGCCTCACAGCTCAGGCAACTCTGCTCCTCTTTTCCACCTGCACTCACCTCTTACAGTCCAGGTAAAACACCTGCCAAGCTGTGTGGTTTGCAGCTCTGTCCTATGATGTGTAGGCACAGGACAGACACTAACGATCAAAGTTTTACAGTACTGGAAATAAAATGACAGCTTATCCATTTGCAACAGAAAGTGACAGTCTAGCCCTCTAGAAGGGTTCAAGAGGGCTGAGATAACGTACATCGTTGGTGAAATAACGACTCCAACTGCATACTCTAGCCATAACCATGACTTCAACAAAAAACATGGGCAGTTCTACCTGACAGGGGTAATTCTTTGTTGCAGAACTGCTTCCAGAACACTGAAATGAATACAAAAGCTAAGAAATCAGAAAGAAAATTGGAATTTATCACCATTATCAAACATGCTCTGAACAGCAGAGCAGCAATTTATTGTCTATTCAATATAACACAGTGTAAAAGCGTGTAATGAAAAAGGGAAATCGGTAATAATTTTATAACCTTCAATACTAAAGCAGACAAGCATATTGTACTCACTTTCTATGGCAATAGAAATAAAGCACTGTCTGCTTTTTAGCTGCTGTGTTCCAGACAGCAACCCAATGTTGTTGGTTGCTGAAGTCCAAATAAGAAAGAATCTCACCTTTCCCTTATCTGTGCTTTTTACATAGTTAAGTGTTTCTACATGTCACATAAACAGTAAAACCAGCCAGAGACTTTTTCAGACAGATTCTCAGAACACGAACTAAGGAATCAGAGCAACACATGTATCATTGTTCAGAACTCCAGACATATCTTTGCCTTGTACTAGGAAGTGACCACTGAAGCTCTAACGTCTAAATGATTGAGAAATATTGGTACTTAAGAAAGCAAATTTCAGTTCTCATTGTTTTACTTCTACACTTCTGACAGACCTCATTCTTTTTTCTACTAAGACATCCAGCCTCTTTGCAGAACTAGTCACTATCTCCATGCATACGTGAACTTTTAAGGTGTCACAATGAAACTAAGATGAATGGCATACACCCAAGTGGAGATGCTACTAGGTTCTGTAGGATGGTATAGGTTATTAACCTTACAAGCTGTTCTAGGAAGTAGGCTACCCAGGTGAGTAGTTCAAACTAACTTAAGCACTTGAAACTGGGACCTTCATAAGTGCCTTTTTTACAAGAAAAGCTTTGGAGCTTCTTGCATAGCATTAAAACACAACTCACTTCCTCCTCCAACTACGCATAGTATAATGGTCACAGATACAGGAAGATAAATAGGCTACTCAGACCAAGATAGTGGCAGACTTATTAACAGATATTATTAAACTCACATTCAGAGCCAGATCCTGCAATTATTTACACCAGTTGTTTTTATGCATGTATGAAATATAATGCCACACAGTTATTACGAAGATAAAGATTGCCATAGGAATAAAATTTAACACAATCATAGAAAAAGCATTTTTTTTATAAATTCAATTGCATCCATTTTCATTCCTAGAAGTAATCAGTTCTTCCTACTACAAACTCTGCTAAACAGCCAATGAAGAACTTCTGAGATCCATTAAACAAAGCAGTTAAGACATTCAATACTTTGAAAAGTGATAGATGTTAATGTTAAAATCTCTTTTCTGAAAAAAAAAAAAATGTGAAACCTAAACTAAAATAATTAAATCTGCTTAATTTCAGCGGTCCTATTCATGTTACTGGCCAGTCTCATCAACTGTGGAGTTCTGAAATTATCAGCCATAGCCTACTTTAAAATCGCTATGTGCTCTGAGGTTCTACTAAGGCTTAATAAACTTTCTTACAGGTCTGGAGTACTACATAAATTTTGTCAAAGCTGTGCTGGCATAAATGGTAATACAAACTGTCTGGCTTCATGAAAGTTACAAGCTCTGGCTCCAATCCTGCAAACACTTACTGAAGAATTTAACTTACTGCACAGAACTGACTACTCATGCATAAGTTAACCATATTTGTAAATATTTGCACAGTATGGACATCTGTTGGCACAGCCAGTCTTCCGATACAAGACTCAGCTTTAAATCCTAGTCTGCAGAGTCAATATTAAAAAAAAATTAATTCCGCACTTATAAATTCCTTTCTAGGCATCAAGCTTGTCAGATTCCAAAAGGGGAGAACTGAAAAGTTAAAACTAGAGGAAGGGAGGAATCAGTGAAATCGTAACACTGGTTCTGTTTCTCATGTAACTAGAGAAGCCTCGTTTCTTATGGATGCATGTATAAAGACTGAGGTCCTGCCCCGTTTTCAGCCTTTGGTGAACTAAGCTCTTGCTACACCTTTCCTTCAGTAGTGCCATCATGGCAGATACCTTCACAAAGATCACAAACTCACTCCAGAGAGAACCTCCTTTTTATCGTTTTGATTGAAATCCAGTCAACAGTTTTGGGTGGGCTAAGAAACAGGCACACTACAAAGCTGACCCACAGATAATTGTGGAAGTTGCATTTCCTTAGGAAATTAAACTAAGAAAAACATTATGAAATGCCTCCTTCCTTGTGCTGTCTTGGAGTTACAGAATATCCTGTTTTACTCACCCTCTTTAATAAATACAAAAAACCTTTTAGGATCTGTGAATTTAAAATTTTAAAACCTGCCACTACGCAGAAGTAAATCTTCTAAAGGGAGGAAAGCATCTTCCCATTTATTCAGTCCTAAGTGACAGAAACTAAGCCTACAGAGTGTTTTAAGGCATTGTGTACATCGCATCTGCAGAGCTGCCACGTGGTAGACTACTGCTTTAGTATACTGAGAGCTGGGGAGATCTTACTGTGGCTTAGGACTTATGGTTTTCAAGGAATTTGTTTTAAAGCTGAGACTTAGGGCACTAAATTCTTTAAACAAATGCAGGATGGACTAACGGGATGGAGGCAAGGTAGGCTGCCAGCAGCAGGGAGACGACAGTGAGGCTCCAACCCAGCGAGACCTCTCTTCCACGTCTCCTCTCCACAGGGCTGACAACGCTGTTTGCAAACAGGGGCGAGCTGACCTTTGGAAAACCCCAATGTCACACAAAAACAAGCCACACAGGTGCGGTGAGGGCATGTCACGCCACAACGACCCGCACAGGTGTGGTGAGAGCATATCACACCAAAACCAACCAGCACAGTGCGGTGAAGGCACGCCACAGCAAAAAACAACCCGCACAGGTGCGGTGAGAGACTGTCATACAAAAAATTAGCGGCGCAGGTGCGGTGAGGGACTGTCACACAGAAAATGAACGGCACCAGTGCGGTGAGGGACACGTGGCCCCTGACGAGGAGAAGCGGGGCGGGTGCTCTGCAGGGCTTCATGTACAGGCTGCGTCCTTACTACACTAGGGCTGGGGCTGACTGCACACGCCGGCCCAGGGACCTGCCCCAGCCCACAGAGAAAGCCCCATCCGGCCCCGCCGCGGTGCGGGCAGGCACGGCGGAGAGCGATCGATCGGCGCTGCAGCAGAGACCGGTCCCGCCTCGGAGACCCGCCGGGTTACCTGGTGCAATGAGCACCCACTGGCCGGGGTGCGCGCCCGCAGGCCGCTGCCTGCCGCTGTGCATGTTCCGTACGCTCCCGCCGCCTCGACGAACGCCTCCTCCAAAACATGGCTGCTGGGGCGGGGCCGCACGGCGCGGCGGGAAAGGGCGCCCGGCGGCCGCAGCCCCGCGCGCGGCGGGGTAGCAGCACCACCCCGCTGGCGGGAGAGAGAGGGGGGCGGGCGGCAGTAGGGCGCTGAGATGGTTGGGGCCACCCTGCCGCTTCACCTCTCTTCCCCTTCCCCCCCCCCGCTTATGTGGAGGGGAATGGTACGATCCCCTGAGGGCGGGGCAGAGCCGCGCCCCGCGGGCTGCTGGGCGCGGGCGGAGGGTAGCGGCGCGGCGGGGCTGAGGGACCGATCGTGCCCTTTCTCGGCCGTGGGGGTCCGTGGGGTAGTTGCTATTACAAGTGGGATATTTTTGATTTAAGTTACAGTAAAGTTTCGTCTAAGGAATTGTATGTTTTGAAAGTTAGAATGTTTGGCTGAGAGAGTTGGGCTTGTTCAGCCTAGAGAAGGCTCTGAGGAGATCTTACAGCGACCTTCCAGTACCTGAAGGGGCTACAGGAAAGCTGGAGAGGGACTGTTTACAAAGGCTTGTGGTGATAGGACAAGGGACAGTGGGTATAAACTGGAGAGCGGAAGATTTAGACTAGACATTAGGAATTTCTGCACCATGAGAGTGGTGAGGCACTGGCACAGGTTGCCCAGGGAAGCTATGGATGCCCCATCCCTGGAGGTGTTCAAGGCCTGGTTAGATGGGGCCTTGAGAAGCCTGATCTAGTGGGAGGTGTCCCTGCCCATGGCAGGGGAGTTGGAACTGAATGATCTTTAAGGCCCCTACCAACCCAAACCATTCTATGATTCTGTCCCTCTGATAGCATGTTTTTCAGGTGCTGTTCCTTTCTTGAAGATGATAACATCTGTGAGGTATGACCTGTGCTAAACAGATGCGTCTCCTGTAATGACCTCTGTTTACAGTCTTTTCCTGTCTTAAATGCAAGGACAGTCAGAGAGCTGGCTCCAAAGCTCTAAATAAGCAAGATATTTGATTGTTGTGGAGTTCGTAATAACATTAGCATTAGTCCTTGTTAAGTAACATATGCATAAGATTTCTGGGAAAATTTATACATAAGCATGCAAGTGGGAAATGCATCCTGTCCCAGCTCTTGTCTTGCAGCACACCATTGGTAGTGGTTGTTCCCTTGTGTTGCCCAACCTGATAAAGGGTGCTTGCTTTCTAAAATGAGTCTCAGAGTTTGTTATCGTTTTTGGTCACTCTAGGGCTGCCTTTCCATACACGTTTTCCCCCTCACACCCAGAGGGCTGGCAGGCAAAAGTTTCCTTTTTCCTGTCCCATCACAGGCTAGGGGGTGGCCGGTTTTGCAGGAGTCTGGCAGGGCAACCATAGTTGAGTGGTGCCTTGCCACAGCTCCATCACCACCAACTCCTGGCAGGAGGCAGCACCTCTGCCCAAAGCTTTGTCTGGAGCGGGGCACAACTTGAATTAGGCATGATGAGTTTGGACCTGAAGGCAGAAGTGCAGAGTGACAGAGGTGATTAACAGGTTTGAGCATCTGGTGTGAGGAACAGCAGAAAGCTGGGGCTGTTCACCCTGAGAAGGGAAGGCCCAGGAGGCAATCTTAATCCATGAACATAAATACCTCAAAGTGGGGAGTAAACAGGATGGGTCCAGGCTATTCTCAGTGGTGCTGACTGACAGAGCTCGAGGCAAAGGATGTGAACTGAAACATGGAAAAAGTCCATCAAACATGAGAAAAAATGCCTTTAGTGTGCAGGTGGTTGAACACTGGAGCAGGTTATCATAGAATTGTAGAATGGTTTGGGTTGGAAGGGACCATGAAGGTCATCTAGTCCAACCCCCCTCTGCAATAAGCAGGGACATCTTCAACTAGATTAGATTGCTCAGACCCCCATCAAACCTGACCTTGAATGTTTCCAGGCATGGGGTATCTACCACCTCTCTGGCCAATCCATTTCAGTCTTTTACCACCCTCATCATAAAAAATTTGTTCCTAATATGTAGTCTAAATTTTTCTTTTAGTTTAAACCATAGCCCCTTGTCCAATTGCTACAGGTCCTGCTAAAAAGTTTTTACCCATCTTTCTTATAAGCCCCCTTTAAGTATTGAAAGGCTGCAGTAAGGTCTCCTCACAGTCTTCTCTTCTGCAAGCTGAACAATCCTAACTCTCAGCCTCTCTTCACAGGGGAGCTGTTCCAAGGCCTTTGATAATTTTTTGTGGCTCTCCTCTGGACTCACTCCAACAGGTCTATGTCCCGTCTGTGCTGAGGGGTCCAGGACTGGACACAGTACTCCAGGTGTGGTCTCACCACAGCACAGTAGAGGAGCAGAGTCCCCTCCTCAAGTTGCTGGTCATGCTTCTTTTGATGCAGCCCAGGATATGGTTGGCCGCCTGGGCTACAAACGCACATTGTCAGCTCATATCCAGCTTCTTATCCACAATGTCCTAGATGACCATGAAGTCTCCATCTGTGGCGATGTTAAAATCCTGACTGGACATTTCCCTGAGCAGGGAGCTGGATTAGACCACCTCCAGAGGCACCTGCCAGCCTCGACTACCATTTTGTGGAACTTTGGTCTTTTCCAAGGCTGGACATGGGCAATGCCAGGGTCCCCTTGTAACAGTCATCCTCCCCAGTGTATAATATGATCATGTTAAATATATCCTTTACCTACGGATCGCACCAAGGAGCCATAGTTGCAAAATAAGATGAATGCTTATGCATATTTTTGTACACACATACATATGTACATAAACTCAGCTTTACCTCACAAGAATGAGTTGATGGCCATAGTCCCAGAAATTTAGAAGACAAATACTGTATGTTATCAAAAGTATTAAAGTGCGTGTATCAATTGTAGATCTCAGAGATACAAAACAAATACTAAAAACATGCTAACATCTATGCCCCAAGACAGAGCAGAACTAACCAAGACCAACTTATGTAAAACAGCTGAGTTGATGTAAGGCTGGAAAAAATAATTTCCTGAAGTTTGAGCATGCATATTCATAACTCTGAGATTACATTGATCTAAATTTGTTTTATTTTAATTTTCCTGATTCTTTTCCCTGCCTGAAGTAGGGCAAGATCTCACCGCCAAAGACCACACCATGTGTTTTAAAGAAGTCCCAACTGAAATCGCTTACTTTGAAAGTGATTGCACTGTGCTGTAGTATATGCTTAGATTGCAGCTCTGTACTTGTGCTAGCAAAGAGAGAAAGACAGTATCAACTGTTCCACTGTAATCCATACAAGAGCACTGGAAGAGCAGAACAGAGCTGGTTTCTGTGACTGAACCCTTCCTAAAAGAAAAGCCTTCCATATGAAGAAAAGGTTCTCACAAATAACAACATCAATTTGGCCCTCAGCCCTGAAGACGACTAGTTGCAGTCTGTTGTGTACCTCTAAGCTTAACAAAGCTCTGGCAAAACCAGGAATCCAGTCCTGCAGTCCTTCAGATGCCGCATGTGCCGGTGTCAAGCATAGAGGCATAACCTACAGTTGTCCCAGACATTCTATTTCCTCCCTGACTGTGGTGTGTCCATTGTTGTACATTTAGAAAAATGACTTTTTAAGCTCACATTTTTCACAGCACTGATCCATCTTTATCCAGGCACCTGGTAAGCAAGCTATTGTAATTTTCAAAGGTGCTGAGTACTTTTCACGTCCCTTGAACTGAATGGACATTCCAGCTGTTCATTTCTTTTGATTTATGAGCCTCTTGCACAATTTGTAGGTGCATATTGGCCCTGGAATCTATAATGTCATTTTCTGGGAACTTTCTGATATAAATGTTTTTCTCAGATACCTCAAATTGAAATTCTCAAATGGGCCTGAATAAGACTCTAGAATGACATCAGTTTTCGAATAAAAATAATGCAGTAATTATGCATATTAAATATTTAAAACTTCCTTACTACTTGTGCACATTTGAGATATAGCATCTGTCTTTGTAAACATAGGATAGACTATAACATTATAAATATAATAAATAAATAATAAAAGATATACTAAGTAGTGATTTCAGTCAGGAGCTGATCATACTAAAATTTTGTTTGCTTAAGAATTAAACACTTTCCATGCAGATTTGGTTAGAGTTTAAACTTCAGTGATATCTTCCAGAAAGAAAATGCTGACATTTAAGACACTGGATGGATCTGAACTCCTGTGGTGATATCATTTTAAATAGTCAAATCTAATTTTACACATGTGGGTATTCTCACTCAGACCCGTAAGACTCATCACATCCAGAGAGCTAATTGCATGCAATATGGGAGTGCACCCTATCTGAGCATAAGCATTTTACACATTTCAGAGCCACAGGATGTGCATTTGGCCTTCTGCTAGGGCTGCTTCTTATAATCCCAGTGTCTGTGCAAATGTAAGCATCCCTTTTTGCCAAACAAAAATGTCATAGAATCATAGAATGGTTTGGGTTGGAAGGGACCTTAAAGATCATCCAGTTCCAACTCCCCTGCCATGGGCAGGGACACCTCCCACTAGACCAGGCTGCCCAAGGTCCCGTCCAACCTGGCCTTGAACACCTCTAGGGATGGGGCAGCCAAAACTTCCCTGGGCAACCTCTGCCAGTGCCTCACCACTCTAATTGTGAAGAAATTCCTCCTTACGTCAAGCGTAAATCTTCCCCTCTCCAGTTTATACACGTTGTCTCATCCTATCCCTGTTTGTGAAGTGTCCTTCCCCAGCTTTCTTGTAGCCCTTTCAGGTGTTGGAAGGTCGCTTAAGGTCTCCTCGGAGCCTTCTCTTCTCCAGGTTGAAGAAGCCCAAGTCTCTCAGCTTGTCCTCCTACGGGAGGTGCTCCAGCCCTCTGATCATCCTTGTAGCACTCCTCTGGACCTGTTCCAACAGCTCCATATCCTTATGTTGAGGATTCCAGAACTGGACACAATACTCCAGGTGGGGTCTCACAAGAGAGGAATAGAGGGGCAGAATCACTTCCCTTGCGCTGCTGGCCATGCTTCTTTTGATGCAGCCCAGGATATGGTCTTCTGGACTGGAAGTGCTCATTGCTGGCTCATGTTGAGCTTCTCAGCTGCTTGGTCTGTTGCCAAAGAAACGCTATCTTTGTGCACTTTCAGCTGCAGAATTTACCCCTTCCTTCTACCCTAGAGCCTGAAGTTAAACAACTTCTAAATGTTGCTCTGAGCAAGAGATGAAACAATGTTTAGAAAAAAGTATGATTCATTGTTAGGTCAAGGTTGTAGTTTAAAAGACAAAAACCTTTCTGGTTATGACTATGTTTCATTTTACATGGTTTCAACAAACAAATTGTATTTACAGGCGAAGTTTATTTATTTTATGCTTCAGTGGTTCAAATATTTATATGCATAAATCCATTGATCTGCATATTTAAGGATCACCTGTATGTGTGCGAGTGTTACATTTCATCCCAGTTAAAGGCCTATTGGTAGGTGTAACTCCAGCTGATGTACCAGGATAATTATGGTTCATTTTAAGTCGTCTAGTTTAAAATACCGTTCTCTGTTGATCACAGGTCAAATTATTGTTTTGTTTGGTTTTATTCGAAACAACATATGTGTGGCATTGAAACAAATGGGAAAGATTTTATTCAGTGTTTTTTCTCCTTTTCTTCCTATTAGACAAGAATCACATTCCTTTATCCTCGCCATTAATGGTGGATATGCACGAAAAGAAAAACAACAGATAAATACAAAAACTGAAAAGCCTAATAAAACTGTATAATGGAACATGAATCACGCACCATTATACATTAAAATAAGCTCGTTTAAATGACAAATGGTATATTCTTAGCATACTTTAACAGAACATAAACCAGTGATGAAGCATTTGTGCTCTGACCCACCAGAGCAAATCATAGTGCTTACTCACTGTGTGACCAAATATGCACCCTGAATTGACTGAAATGCGACACGCACCTCCCTTAGTTCAGGTAATGGGATCATCTCGCTGCAGGTGGCTTGGCACAATCCCATTCTGTGGCGTGGAAAACTGCTGTTTTGGTCACATACATGTGCTGGCATGTAGGAGGGAACAGGTCCAGATATGCAGTCTTCTTGTCCTCCAGAATACGATTGCTTGTCTCACAGAACAGTTTCCCAATCTAATCTTTTTTAATTCAAAAATACTTACAAGCTGTATAATATCTATTATCTAAATCCTAGTGACCTTAGAATGTTCTGCTGTGGCTCAAAAGAACATATGGAGGCCTAACACAGAGATGGTATTGACCAGAAAGAACACATAGAGACATTGCAAATCTATAAAACAACTCTCAAAACCATGTTTGAATTTCAAACCGAAATTGCAAGTCAATTTCTCAGGGTGAAAAGTAATTATTTTACATAGTTCTTCATGACAGTATTCATCTAAGCAAGTACTTCTCTTCTGGAAAATAGCCCATTTTAAGAAAAATAACAGTATTAATTTAAAAGCAATCAAACAATGATGAAAAAGATTCTAACCAACTCTGATCAGAAATCACTTTTTCCTTTGTACTAAACGAGGTTGTGTAACACCTATAGGTAACACTTATAATTCTTTTTCTGTGATAGTAATAAGCTGCTGGATTCCAAAGTTTGCCCGTATGTCAGGTCAAATAGGCATAAGAGAGAGAAAAGGAAAGAGAATTAGATGGGAAAATATGGGCATGTGCTTAGAAACCATAGGATTCATGTTGCCTAATTTCATACTGTAAATATCTAACTTCAAGCTGATTTTTTAGTGTCTTTTTATAGTTAATGAAGAGAAATAGAGTAGTATTCATCTGTTTACCTCAGAGTTAGCCCATTCATCTAGAGGTACATATCCAAACTGCAGATACCTCCCTCAGATAAGCAGATAAGAACCTTTCTCCCTTACCTTTTTTCTGTACTGGGTCAGGGCACAGTTACATGCAGTTGCTATCATTGTCTTACTATTTTTCACTGTCTTTTGTGCATCCATCACACCTTAGGGATGGATGGGGACCTCGTAGGGTTAGGGCAAGCAGATATTTATTGACCCAAGTGTGCTGGATCTTCCAATTTTCTTTCAAAGCACCTAAGAAATATATTCTTTTCTGTTTAATCAACCAGAAAATTCACTTATTGGAGGTGTGTTGCTATAGCAAGGAGAATTTGGTCTGTTTATAGAAGCTGCTCACAATGATACATACTATGTGAAGAAAAAAGTTGAATGAGTATACTGATTGTGAGCTGGCTTAAAGTGAACAGTAGAAACACTTGTTTAATGGGCATGATGCATTCATCAACAGCAGTAAATAACTGCAAAATATCCTCCAGATTATGACTCAGGCACTGGCCAAAAAGAAAAAAAAAATACAACAAAAAAAACCCCCAGCAACAAAAAAAAAAGAAAACACTAATGTATTTTTCAAAAGCTATAAATATATGGAGTCTCTTTTTAACATTTTCAGATTAAAAGTTGTTGCATCAAAAATGTAATAGTGGCCAAATTAACCCTACCTTCCTGTACTCTGGATTGCAATGTATTTCTCAGTCCCATCAGGACAGTCTCACAAAACAAGTGTCCACTTGAAAAGCAGACCATGAGAAAAACACTATGCAAATAAAATGTCTAGGTTGAAAGAAAACAATACTTGAGCTTTAATGTTACAGTGAACCTCATAAGTGACATCTGATGGTATTATTATTATAAGCCAACAGTACCTCAGCAGTCTTGATGCTGTGCTTTCTTTTCGTGATATCAATGAAATGTAGAATCTGTGAGTTAAAAAAAAGCAGAATCAATACCTTTCTGTCACAGTTCTTACAGATGCATATACATATATACCTGCATACGCGGACACAACCATTTAAAATATATATAGATACTTTCCATATAAAACATGTATATATGTCTATACGTGTATTACTCTGTGCACCAAAATATTTCAGACTTCTGTGTGCCGGTCTGTTGGTCCTGAGACTTCATCCCTTTGTTACCGAGGAACAGAATCCCAGATTTCTTAGACAAATCCTAGAATGCTATCTATATAGTCCAGGAAATGCCTCTTTTTCCTCTCATCCATCTTTAAACAGCTATAATTCCATTTGATCTTCTATGTTCCCATTTTTCCTTTTTGAGGAATTATCTCTGAAAAACCACCGTGTATTTAATGGTTTAATTTCTGCCTTTTTGTTTTCATCCCTGCTTATTTACTAACAACAATCCTGTTACTAAAGCAACACATTCGTAATTCAAATATCCAGCAATAACCAAGACAGCATTCCATGCTCAGAAATCATTACACAGGTCCATCATGTTTAATTATGAAACTTAAATAGTTAACTTCTGCTTTCAGTCATACAAGCGTAAACCAACAGACTTATCCTCTTGAAGAAAACATTCCAGATAGGTTCTCGAAGAACAGAACTGTTTGTAGTGCTGTCTTCAGAGAGATCCTTCCATACAGGCTCATTTTCTTTTCTAGCAAATACTGCCCAAGCACAGCTGTCACCAAAGACAGTCATTCATGTGGTTCAAACCTGGACTTAGTCCCCCAGCCACCCACTGAATTTCTGTCGCTGGGGTTGGCATAACAGTCCTCTGTATCTGGTAAAAGGTCGATGTCCTCTACCATGGATACAATGGGATAAGGAACTAACAGCAACAGCAAAATAGCTGTGGAATCTCTGCGCGGTGTTTATAGGCCAGTCTCCTAAGGAATCAGGGCTTAGGGGAGCTTATTGTGTGGATGTATGCACATCCCTCAGTAAGTGGTCACTGGCTTCAGCCACCTTTGGTGTAGGTTCATATTTTATGAGAATACACAGCTAGGTTGAGGAGAGGAATACACTTCAGGCAACGTCCAGTTCCTCCTAAAACTGATGCCCATCTCTGAGCAGCGCAACAACTCTCTAAAATCCATGGTATTTGTTGACTGCAGGCTTGATATATTTGCAGAGTGGGAGCAGTGCATTAGCAGTCTCCCCTAGGTCTTCTGTCATATACTCTAGCTCCATATTTATGTGTCAGATACCTTGAAGTGTCTTAGAAGTCATTAGTGACCTTTCTAGGGGAGAAAAGGACTATGAGATGAAGAAATAAAAACTATAAATGCTCTAGAACTGAGTATTTTGATGTTCAGGCCTCACAAGGCAGTGGAGTATCAACATCATAACCAAGCTATCTCTCTTCTAAGAATTCTTTCATGTCATGTCAAACTTGGATGTTAATATTCCTGAAGGCTTCCCAGCTGTGAATTTGTAAAATGGCCAGCATCTGTACGGATTATCTGATACCTAAGAAGAAGTTGAGCTCATGCTGCAATTCAAAGGAAAGTTCAATAAGCTATGAGACACAAATTCATTAGAAACTGGGTATTTGAAACTTGGGGTTTTTTGTTGTTTTTTAAAAGCTCTATATATTCGGAAGCATGGCTTATTTGTTCTCTACTTGCATCCCATCTGTGGTTTTGCATAAAAATACCTCCACAGGGCCAGAAATGTGGTCTGTGCAATGGTTGTGGGAGAGGTGAACATTGCTTACAGGTCGAAACAAGGAGATGTCCAAGCACTGTATGAGCAGATTTAGAGAGAGCAGCTAGGTCTATAGTCGTTTGAGACACCTGAGTTTTAAATGCAAGGAACCTAATGCAAAGCAGAACAAAACCAGTGCCCTCATGACAAGAAAACATATTTAAAATGTGTTATTCATGCCTCATCTGGGCGCATACAATTCTGAGACAAGTATCCAGTATTTCCATTGTTAGAGTGACTCGATCCTAGACTGCTTCACCTGCCTCTTCTGTAATTCTTGGTTGTGTAACTTTACTGTAACTGTGAGTGACATCAGGAGAAGTAAAATAAACAGGGTTGAGCATGGCCTTAAACACCATCCAGAAATTATCTATATTTTCTAACAGGTAGCATGTCCTGGCATAGTCCTATGCCAACTAGCAAGTTCCCAGGCACTGCCCCGGCACAATGTAATGGACAACATGACTGTTCCCAATAAGCAATGTGAACAGGGACACCCTGTTTTGGAGAAAGAGTACAGTGGCAGTGTTGGTCTTCTGCTCCTGGGGCCATGGAAGGCACACTGGCCTGATTTATTTACTAGTATAGACATAGCCATGTGTCAGTATGGCTCACAGTGTGGCCAGTGAAAATTTTTGCCCAAATAGATCTACTGCAAGCAGGCACAAGAGGTCAAGATTCAAATAAAACTTATCTGTTTCTAGGAGTTGGAGATGAAGGTTGCATAGAGACAGCCAGTTCATATACCATGACCCTGATATTTCTGGAAGTATAGGTCCTGTTGCACATGCAGAAAACATACTGTATAACTGCATCTGTAATGTGTGCAAACGGACTGTCCAACAACTGCAAGGGAGCGCTGGTACTGGTGCGAGCATGGTGGCCATTTGCCAGAATTTAAGTTTTTTAATTGCCTCTGAGTTAATGGTTTTGGCTCCCATACTAGCTAAAACTTTTCATCTCACAGTAGTTCTTAATTTCTCTTTTAAAAGTCTTCTGAATTCATGTGCAAAATGAATCTTACTGGTAATTATGCGTTTGATGAATTCTCAGCTTTCTGCACTTGTTAATCATGTTGAAACTAGCTGTATCCTAAGGTTACTTTTAAACAAAACTGAAAAACAGAATTCTCAGTTGAATTACGTATTGGCTTATGAAGTGTTGTGTCTTCACTAATGCAAGTAAGTCTATTATTTTGTGAGCACTGCAAGGGGATTCTATTGTTAATATACATAAAAATTTATTTCAGCCAAGTATGTTCTCAAGGGTAATTCTAGAAGGCAAAAGGTACTTGTTATTTGAAACATCATTAACAGTATTTTGTGACCTTCAGAGGAGATCATTAGAAAAATGACTTGTTAAGGTATATGTATCATCCATAGCTTTATTTAAACAAAGGGCCTGTGAGAATTGCTATATCAAATATTCTGTACAGATCAAGAAGTGTTGTCTTTGACATAACTGTTATCAAGAATATCATACTAGAAATGAAGAACTGGCGATAAAGCATCCCTTGTGTTGGATTTTGGGAAGGAACCAAACTGATTACAAAGAAAGATTGTAAATTGATTTAAAATGTGAAAGAGTAGTATTAAACTTAAGGACTGCTGTACTTGTTCCATATCTTTAGAAGTGACTGGCTGAAGACTGACTTGCCTGTAGTCTCAAACAGACTTTTTATCATCTGTCTGCTGGACGGAACAATACAGGCATGTTTCATTTATTTAGAAAATGGCCAGGGGCCAAAGAAAGATTAAAAATGTAAGCAAGAGTCAGTGTGGTGATTGTTTCTGTAAGAGTTAGGCATTTGGACTGCAATATCAGCAAATCCTCTCACAAAAGATATATTCCTACAACGCAGGATGTGCATTTTATGTTCTGGAAAAGCAATTGGTACTGTGAGGACAGGCATATCGGGTACTCCAGCAGTTGAATTTGGAATGTATTTGGCATTTACAAGAGTAAACAAAAGCAACTGACATACTTCAATAAGTTATTTTGTGAACAGATGAACTAATGAATGCAAACAAATTCTAAAAGGAACAAATTGTTTCTTATGGATTCTACCTTTGTTTTCAGTCTCCCCCATCATAACCCTAATTCCCCTGCCCAGGTCCTGTTCAACATTTCAGGCAGCTGAGATTCATCATATGCTGCAGCTTATCTAGAGCTGTGGGTGTGCTGGTTGCCCCCTGACCACAGCAGGTAGGCCGTGCAATAGCTGAGAGTCTCTCTCTGTCTCAGTGCAGGCAAATTGTCTTGAGGATCTCTATTCTCCGAAAGATCTTCATTGATCTGTAGATGCCTAAGATGGGATCAAGCCTGCCTAACACTGGGACCAAACCTGAGCTTAAATTCAAGAAAGCTAGCGAGGTAATCTTTTCATAGTGTTTCTGTGCCCACCACAAGCAACAGAGGATCATCCATGTCTTTCTAAGGCTAGGCATCTAAACTTCATAGGGAAAGTGTGCCTTCAGAGATATACAAAGGCATTTGCCTGTCTTCGCTGACTGTAGAGGGAAACTTTGCTCTTGGAGGGCTTCTTCTTTGGTTCTCTAGAATGCTTGTTCAAATTAGGAGCCCAAGATAAGAACCTAGTTTGAGCCTTATTCTTTCTAATCTGATTGAAACTTGACATGGAGGTCAGGAAAGGAGGACAGACAGACTGCCCCATTGCAGGAAAACAGGCTAAATTAATAATTAGGAACATGTGTGTTTAATGTAGTGATTTATCTGCTTTGATATTTCTACAGATAATGTAGAAAAATATTACAAAGAATATAATAAATTTTCATTTAGTTCCATTAAAACTTCTTTATGAACCCCAAACTTGTGTCTACCTGGAACAATTTAATTCAAGAAACATAAGAGTTCAGCTCAAGATTTCATTTTGGGTAAGGGAACTGATTCTGCTACATACATCATAAGTGAATTGAGCGGAAGACAAACTGCTGTAAAACCAATAAACTCAGAAGATTTCTCAATATCCTGAGTCATCTGAATGTACCCAGTCTGGTGGCTGATGTGATTCCTTAAACTTTCTCCAAAACAGTTTTTTAATTTTAACTTAACACTCAGGTTCAGCAGAGATCCATTGTTTTACGATTTAAGTGCACTCAACTGCTTTGGAACACGTACAGCTCATTACACAAAGAAGGCAGGAGTACAGCTAGTTCAAAAGGGCACCAACAGAGCTTGAAATAAGTCAGTTTGAATAAGGTAAGAAAAAAGCTCAGTCAATGTCCAAAAATCTGACTGATTTCAAGCTGAAATCTTTTTCACGTTTGGATGAACAAAGAATACATTACAAAATATAGTTTTGTGCCTTCCCACCCTGTTGAAGTGAAGCTGGAATGAGGAGATTCTATGATAGCACTTCTACCACTGTGCTAGCTGGAATCAAACATGACTGTGAAGTGGATGAAATCTCACAGGAAGCTCATTTTGAGCAAGTTGCACAGGCAAAGGAAGTGGGATGTTTGGGAGTGAGTGTGCCTAGTTTTCTTCAGCGTATGTCTGAAGACTACTATAGGACCCTGAAACCCCATAGTGTCTGTTTGTGCACTCATTTTTTTTTTTTTTTAAATTGAGTGTTAGTTTGGCCAGGATATGCATTCATGAAAAGTGCTAATGAATCTCTAATCACCTGGGATGTCTCTGTCTCAGAGACAGCATCCTTAAGAGTGCTGAATCCTCTTTTATGAGCAGTGACATTGGGACCACAAAGAGCAGTTCTCTCTGCTACCAAAATGAACCTACCTTCAGAGCACAAGCAGGTGAATTCCTTTGGCTTCCTCTATTTGCATGCAGTGAAGCCTTGATTATTCTCTGATGTGCAAATACACATGGATTCTGCCATAGTCTGGCTCTAGACCCATCTTCAGTCACATTTTCCTTCACATAAATGAAATAAAATTTTCTAAGTCAGTTCTGCTTAAGCAACAGAACACTTGGGAAACCATCCGGGGCTCAGGGAGAGGTATTTTCACTGAGATGCTAAAGATACTTAAGTACCAAAACCATTATCCGAATGTTTCTGAAAAATAAGAAAACTTAAGCAAGGTGGAAAACATCCCTGGTTTTATTTGTGCAAAATATAAGTTGTGAATTAAATAGAGCACATCTAGAATAGTATCAATACTTAGAAGCATGTCTTAGCTCTGCTTCACAGGATTTCCACATTCAATGAATTTAGAAGTAGGTGCTAGGACCTTTCTTTTGTTAATGTAAAACTTTTATGCTCTACTTTTAAGTGAGTTAATGTGGAAATCCTGAGGGACAAAAAGCAGAAGGCAAAAGCAAATGGAAATAAAACCAGAAAAAAACAAGAGGGGCTCTGGCACAGGAGGATAAAAAGATCTAGAAAAAAAAGAGAAGTGAAATACCTCTACTGAGAGAGAAGGAAAAAGTATCTACAGGGAACACTAGAAATTTCACATCCATGGGACAGTATCAGTGGCTCGGAAGGAAGCAGCTGTACCCAGCAGAGACCCAGATTTGTCAGAGACCTTGAGGCTTCCTTTCTAGAAGCTGAGCCTAGCTTCCAAATGCCAAGTAAAACATTGAGGCGAGGTGAACAGAGCCTTTTGCTTTAAATAATAAGCTTTGCGTCAAATATAAGCTTTCAAAGGACTGTCCCCTGTTTTCCTCTACTATATGAAAAATAGCAACTGTTAGCAGTGGTTGTTAGTCTCTGTTGTCAAGGTCTTGGTTATAATGCTGCTTGGATAGTTAGTGTGGATGAGGGCAAGGGGTGATATAAATGGAGTGATAGGGGTTTTTGTTGTGTTTTGGTTTTTATTATTTATTAGGAAAAAACCTCTTAGCTTAGGTCTCTACCTAGGCTTTTTTCTTAAGCTAGATATAAAACAGTTTGGCTCCATCCTAGCTGGCCAGCCAAACTATGTTCTAAGGTCAGGCCATAAACAAATTTAACAACTGTTGTTACTTAAGTAGTTATTGTAGTATAGATGGGGTCAAACAAAGGGTATGTGTGGGAGGGAAGGGGAAGAGAGGGCCTAAGTGGCAAAAGGCGGGGGAGAATCTTGGCTCCTGATTTAGAAGGTGTGAACAAGCAAGAACTCTGTGGAAACGACCTATGGGACATAATAGTGATAGTTAACATTTCAAATTGTGGTGCAAATATTAAGAAATTAATAGCAAAGAATAGCTCATGTTCCCTCATTCACGCTTTCCTGTGCTCTGAAACCATGTTGGTAAGTAAGACTTAGCTTCCCTCAAGAAGAAATCCTGTGTCTACCTCTATCAGCGGTATCACTTTAACAGCAGCACTTCATCGACATAGTAATGCCTCTTCGTGCCACGATGTTGTCCAAGTTCCAGCTGGTTAAAAGAGTTGTTATGGAATGGGAATTCCAGTTGGAGATTTATAGAAGAGCAACAGAGGGGGAAAAAAATAAAAGGACTCAGAAATGTGCTTTCCTTGTCATGAAAGTGGACCTCTGCCTGCGTGTCTACAGCCTGCCTTGCATACTGATTTTGTGTGTGCCTAGCTAAAACTGCTGCCTGAGATATGATCTGATTTCAGCTCTACAAAGGAAGGCAGGACGAGCAAAAATTATGTTTCAGGTCTGTAAGGCATTTTAAAGTTAATCGTGTCCTTTGGGTCTGATATAATTTGCGTAAGATTGCTGTTGATGATTAGAATAGCTATTTAAGATTTTTGTTAATAGTCTGTTACATGGACCCAGTGGAAAGATTCCAATAGCAGTGTGTTAGTTTTTCCCTGTCACATGCAGGTTACAGACCCTTCACAGATGTTGTAAATACACATCAATACTAAAAGGGAATATTACACAAATTAAAATCATAAGTGTGCTCAAACTGCCAACACAGACATTTTGTTAAAAACATCTGTGACATAAAAGCAAACATTTAAAGCCAATATATTTATAACAATTGTTTTCATTTTTAATATGTACTACATGTTTTTCTTTTCTTCTGTTATTATTGACTTGAATATTTTTTCTTAGTCTTTAGTACTTCTTTTTTCCAACATTTCTCATGTTCTTGACCATATAAATAATAATAATGTGGACTTTTAATGAAAAGAAATAAATCTCAGTCATTGGAGATCTAATAGATACTTGCACAGAGAATGAGTCAACTGAGAATCCAACACCATGTTCTCCAAAAAAGTATATAGTTATGAGACATTATAAAGACAAGTATTAAGCTGGTTGTCTGTTCAATTATATCCAGTTATTTCATTCTGTTATGAAATTAATTTCTCAGGTGAAAAAGATAAATGACATATTAATCTCCTGTTCTGGGCCTCTTTGTTTCATTACTGCTGATGCAGCTGTTGTGGTTGTGCCAGTATTCACCATGACACTAAGTAATAGAGCTCCCCAAAGGTGAACACCACTGGGATGTCTTTTCTTGGGACACCTACTGCACTGGTGTTACTCATCCCTTTCTTCTCCCCTTTCACTACTGCTTGCAGTTTCTGGGTAGACCCTCCCTGATATCTCTTAGCCCAAGGAGCTCTAACCTCCTCTCACCAGTATTGACATCTTAGGCTGTTTATGCTACAAAGCAAAAGAGAGTTAGGAACCATTGGTGCCCCCATTAACCCTGCTTTCCACTCCTCTCTCTCTCTCGTAGGTTTGCTTTAGGGAGACCTATTATGAGCTAAAGGCAGGAGAGGAGCTAACAGTGAAGGAGTGGGGACAACTGGAACTTCACACTCAAGCTCACATCCTTGTCTCCTTCTGATAGTAGCAGTCCCTTGTCACACTACCTAACAGCTCAAACATGTCATAAGATTATATAAATTCCATGAACTGTCTCAATAAGGAAGGCTTTGCTACTCATTGAACAAGAGTCTTGATCTGGTTAAAATCAGTATTTGCTGTTTTCTTCATTATTTGTGTTCTGAAAACCACCTGAATATATGCTCAGCTTTAAGTCCACACTCAGTGTTCCTTAAGTCAGTGAGCTCTTTCTTTTTATAAGGCCTCTGTATAATTACACACAGTTGAACAGTTGCAGTCTCTTGAGACACTGTTTTTTTGCATGGCACAGAGGGTGTGCTGGACCCTTTACAAATGTAAATAGCAACACAGCCCATGGCCTGGGGAGCTGTTGAACGAAGTCAGACTCACACAGAAAAGCCATGAAAAATGTAAGTACTGTCTTCTGGTTCAACTCAAGAACAGAACAGACCTCATGAAGAGATTAGAAAGATGCTCTGTGGTGTGGGACTGAATACACCAGACCCATAGTATCATAGAAAAGTTGGTAGGAAGAGATGTCTGGAGGTCACCTGGTCATCACTTTCAAAGCAGGATGGCCACCAGCACTAGAACAACCTTTAATCTCAAGGAACATCGGCAATTCTTTCTTTTCTCTTTGTAAGGAGATATCCATACTCCCCACTTTGCAGCACAGCCCATTACTCTTTAAAATTTTTATGTACAACTTCTCTGGAATTACCCTGCATGTCAGGATCAGGTCCAGGTGACTCAATAAAGGCATTATACATTGAAAAGTGCAATGATAAATGCCAGAGTAAAACCACAACCAGAAGTCACTAGGCTTCACTGAGTTGCTGAAACACAGTCAAGAGCCATTTTTGATAATAAAGAGTATCCTGTCCTGCTCCTGCTTCCGCAGGGCTCTGGTTTGCCATAAATTCCATCATAACTGTGTGTAATGTCTGCCAAACCTGCATAGGTGCCTTATGGTACTAGAGAATCTCGGCTAGATACCTATATTTAGGCATGTAAATGAGCTCCATTGACTGTACTAACTAGATTTCAGCTGACTACAACAGGAGCTTACACAGCACACTCTCAGATACAGACCTGTGTATAGATGCCTATAGGAGCCAAATCCTACTTTGAGTGGCAGCTCAGGAGCGTTCTGGAAGAAAAAGAGTTCTGAATATTGTTTTGAAGAACACTGTGTTCATCACTTGTTTTTATTGTGGGCAGGCATATCCCATGTCCTTCATGTTTCAAAGGAGATGAGTAGGAGGCCATGCTGTATGAGCCTGGACTCTCAGTCTGTGAGGTAAACCAGCCTTACTCAACCTAAAGCATCAGAATTTAAGTTCCTCTCATATATTCTTTGGGGTTTCTGTGCTGTCTAACACTCAACTCTGTAATCATTGTGTTTTTTTTAACTTGAGTATTTAATAATATTTAATTGATTGTATTCTGTTGTTATTTTTCACTTAACAGAAGATACCTGAGAGAAACAATAAGAAAAGATAGTGAATGTGCATGAAAATTATGAGCTACTACAATCTCCCCCCGCCCCCCAAAATGACATAGTGTACTTTTAGGCTTTTTGGTGGGAAAATGGGAACACAATGGGTCACAAATAAAATGTTGCTCTCAGCATAACTGCTTTTATGAACTGCAAACCAGAACCACCAGGCATTCCGGCATGGTGCAGATAAGAACCATCAGCGTCAAGACACTAAACTAACAGATTCCTATAAAGCACGTAGCCCCTAGGTACGTGACATGCATGGGATCCTGCACTGGAAAATACACAGTTCCTGCAATATGTCAGTTCCTCTGTTTTCCACTCATCTTAATTTTTGTGTGCATCTTACTTTGAGATGCCTTATTTGCTATGCTCTGCATTACTTTAGGCAACCATTTCTCAGTCTGCGTGTGCGCTTTGTTGCTTTACTTCCATTATTTTGCTCTGTGAACACAGTCACTGCTGTTTGCAGCATGAGTTCTAGTAGCATTGCTCAATCCTGTTCTTTATGAGCTTAAAAGTGCATGAATTCAGGCATTTCTCTACCTGCCTTTTTAATTTAAGGCCAAATCAAGATATTATCTAGAATTTACCAGCTATGTCAGTAGAGAACTCATTTAGGGTATGTGTACATTCAAAATATTTATTAACAGCTAAAGCAAAAGAGGTTTTCTTTTCTGAGGTAAATGAATTGGAATATTTAGCAGGAAATAAACTGTAAGAATCAAATTACTAGGTTATTTTTTTCAGAAAGAAAGAAGCAGTAAGCTGAGAAGTAGCCGAGGGACAGTGTAAATGTGTAGGGGTTTGGAAGGGATTTTCTGAACTGATTTTATGTTTAATTGCATTGCAGCTTTGCATTGCAACTAGACTCTGCTGAGACAGAGGTAAACTACCATGGGGAGGAGGCAGTATGAGAATATTAGCTGCAAATCCAATGACACATCGTCTCTCAGTAACTCCATGGTCTCTCTTGCCTTGCAGAAAAATGATCCTTCGAAATCTCTTGCCTTTCAGTGAGAGACAGGTTGACAGGTCAACAGTTGCTCAGTACCAGAGGGGAAAGGCTGGGCCAGCAGACTGCTAGACCAGACAGGTTGGGAAAATGTAATCCCTGGTCTTTGGGTCTTGTTCTAAGTCCTTCCAAAGCTCAGTAGGAACTTTCATTGCTTTTTCTGAGTGCTGGGTGAGATCATCTGTGCATAGATTTTCATGTTACCCAGTTCAGATCCTACTTCATGCACTCCCTGATGGACGTGGTTTTGTAAACACGTTGTAGCATACTGCCTTTGTGCTTAGCTGTTACTTATACGGCTGGTCTCTTCCTTTGAGCACGCAGCTGCACAGGAACCTGTATTTATCCTCATATTCCATTGTGCTTTCAACTGTGTTCAGCTCTTATAAGTGTCTTCTATTTATTATTTTCCTGCTGAAGCCTTTGTTCACCTAAATCTTTGATCTCACATATCCAAATATAAGTAATTCTCTCAAACGCTGTACTCAGATGGCCAGAGGAAGGAACAGTCTTTGCAAATATGCATTGTGTCAGTATCTCCAAAATCAGGGAAAGCCACATTCATAAGGCCAAGCTTCATCCTCTGTTTATAAGACAGTTAGAAATAGGAAAGCTTCTTATCACTGCACAGAGCGGCTCGGCATGGAAGGGGAGAGGCCCCAGAGAGGGTTGGTCCTGTGCTGTTTCGATGCTGTGGTAGTGCAGTGGGGATGAATAGATATGTAGGAGAACAAGGATGTCATGCAACCTTTTCTGTTCCAGTCTCTTTCCCAGCAGAAGGTTGAGGTCTCTTAATAACTCCCGTACTATGGCCTCAGGGTGAGTGGAGTGTGAGCAAAGCCTATTCAAGTGTGGTTCCAGAGTGCTGTCTATTTCAGGTCGTCTTCATGGGCTCTACAAGGGAGGCTCTTAGAGACAAGATTTTTGGTCTCCCCCACAGGACAGCTCCGACATGGAGTAGGAGAAATGTGGTGTCATGGTTTAGCCCCAACCCGGCTAATTTCAGCAGCTAAAACTGTGCTCCCAGTTCTTCTCCCAGCCACCCCAAGGGAAAAGGGAAAGGAAAATGAGAGGAAAAAGGCTTGTGGGTTGGAAACTAAAACTACAGTTTAACTGGAATAATAATAATAATGAAAATAATTATAAAGTAATAAAATACATACAAATGTACAAGATCGCGCCCCTAACCCAATCCTTGATGACTATACGTCACAACAAATACTGTGGAGCAGACACAAGGGAATGGGCCTGTGGCTAGGAGGGAGCTGGACTCAGGAACTTGATTCAGGAATGCACGGATCTGACATCAGGAGCAACAGACAGACGAGGTCCTCACTGGACGTTGGCCATCACAAAAGAGGAGGAAATCCTCATAGTCTCTCAGTTTTATACCAAGTATGATATATATGGGACAGAATACTCTGTTGGTCAGTTTAGGGTCACCTGTCATGTCCTCTCCTCCTTGTAGGTGCAGCCCTTTTCCACCAGCTCAAGGATGCCCTTGGTTGCTATAAGAGTAAGTGTAAGAACTGTCTTTTTTGCATACTGATGCCCTGTGTTATCACTTCTAGAGGGGATCACTGTCTCAAAAACATGCAGTTAGCTTTCATAGAATGAAATTACTTAGAGCAACTGAGAGTCACAAAACTGACTCTAATTTAGCTCAAACCACAACATGTGGCTTGTGCCATTTACTTTTATGCTATAAACACTCTTGAACGAGAGACAGACTTACAACTTGGCTTGAAAACACCTGGACACTTTGGGAGTAATGTAAATGGTATGACTGAACTGTCATTTCATAGGGGAGATTCAGAGGATGGCCTATTTCAGTCTCATGAATTCTGCTGTGGTACTTCTACAATTTCCAGTAGAGTGTTTCCTACGAAGACAACCTCCCAGTTTATTTGGACTCTGGTGACCTTCAAGATTTAAAGTTGTGGAGGACATACACCAGGCTGCGTGCCTTTCTCCCAGGACGATATAACCCCCACAGAGGGGACATGCTTTCTCTCACAGTGTCTTCCCCAGCCATGACCCAGCGTTCATGACGTACTGGACAGTACTAGTGAACTAGCCATGAGGAAACCAGTTGTTAAAGAGGAGGTGAGCTGTATTTTGTTGATCAGTATACAAATTCTCTAAGCATTGCTGCTACAAAAATAACTGCAAGCTACCTCACAGGAATTTGTCATGGATAACGAGTTTCATCTTTACCTTTGTCAGTGTCCTGGATGAACTGTCTTTCTACCATTACATATCAGATCTATATGGGAGCATGTTAGGAGTCTGTATTGCCCGCCCATGGTGCCCCAGCTCACTTAGAGAATAATTTAAGCTCTGTTCTGCCTTTATTCACGTGCTGCCTATCAGGCTTTCCCTGAGTGCTTTGTCAATGGAGAGTAAGTGCAGCACAGGATTTGGTCCTTTCACTTCAATTTTTAGGGTTCCTTCTTATATGAGCACATTTCAAGTATTTTTACAAAAGCTGCATAATGCAAGATGGTTTTTGGCATGATTGTAAGAAGTGAAAAGACCAGGAAAAATTGTTTCACTCTGATCTCAAAATGAAGGAGTAGAAAGCGTCCCAGACATGGGAAGGTCCAGAAAAGACTTCTTAGCATCCCTCAACCTCCATAAGCAATGAGACAAGTGGGTCGATATAAAATGCTGTGAAAAGCCACTGTAGTTCCAGCCTGTATTTCTCATGACCTCAGGGGCTGAAAAAACCCCACTGCTTTAAAGCTAGAGGTTGTTGGGAATTTTCTGCTTGGGCTGACCTTCCACGCAAGAAGAGGTACATATTTCATTTAATTACAAGTGACTTCAAGAAAATAGTAAGGAGTCCACATTGTTGCGTTAATGCAATCATGCTGTGTTGTCTGAAATATGTTGCTGTATCTCACCTGCTTTCCAGCTGCTGCCCCAGACAAGCACTGGTTTGCCATAGCACTCCATCTCATCTGTCAGCCCCATATGGATGTTTTTGGATACTTTACAGCAACCCGTCCTCCTCGGACGCTGCAGTTGACTCAGGCCATTTCTTCCTTGCCACCTTTTTGAGGCCCAGAAATGAAATTCATTCACCAATGTAAGTTCTGTGGAAGTCAACGGTGAAGTCAGAGAAATCTGGCATCCGTCTGACTTGTTCTGTCTTGTTTCCCATTTACCTGCTGAGTTAACTGCCTGGTCTGGTTTGGGAGCCCTGTGTAACTAGCTCTAGCTCTGCCATAAGAATGACCTACAGAATTAGCTTTACATGTATATCACAAGCTCCGGATGGAAAATTCAGAGCAAAAGCAGACAGATACCTGGACAGACTCCCAGATCTTTGGGAGAAGGTGTGGGGGAAAGTTTTCTGCAAAGCTTTTCTACTTGGGAAGAGATAGACTAGGTATTGTATGCAATGCACATGTCTTTTTTACAAATGTTTTTGCATTAAGTAAGTATAACCATCCATAATATAAACTCTAAATAACCCACCACATGGTATGAATCTATAGGTAAGTAAAATTAGAAATGGTTCAAATGTAGTTTGCCAGAACCTAGTTTCCTTTTTTTTTTTTTTTATTTTCCCCCTATAATTAAAAGCAGAAAATTATACCCTTGGACTTTTTACTTCTTCCAACTAGCTTGCAGTTTGACCGTGGGGCATTCAGGTGAGTGAAGATACAGAGGTTTCATTGTGAAAGGTCCAATAATCCATTGCAACTTCAGACATGTGTGAATGAAGATCTGCACAGGAAAATTAACCACTTTCTCCATCTCTGTGAGGAAATGATAACATCTTGCCTTTATGAACAAGACCAAACCACGCATGTGTGTTTTACAACTCTATTACCACATCTGATGCCACCTGATTCTTTTTAGGCACATTGCTTTAATAGACTTATAGAATCGCAGAATAATAATGAGACATTGCATTTTCCCTATATTTCCACACTGAGGAACTCAATGCTCTTTGGTCAGGGACACAACTGTGGCCATTTAGCTGAATTATGTTTTTTAAATACTTACCTTCCCCAAACATTTTACATTAAATTAACAGAACAGCAAAGAGAAAACTAAATTTGGGTTAATTTTCATATTATAGTAATGGGGTGTTTATTTATAATGACATTAAAAAGCAAACCACTGACAGCAAGCACTAGGGAGTTGTCAGTAATATAGTTTTTTTGGGTTTTTTTCTTCCATTTCAAGGATTATATTGTGAGCTACTTTCAGGGTCATATTTAGCTCTTATCTGGGTTAGGGCCAGCAACATGGCTGTGCAAATACTGCCGTGTCATGCTGCTCCTCTGGACAGTGTAAATGACAGCAGGATAGCCATATCATCCTTACCCTTCCTTGTAAGCACGTGCCGGACTTCTGCCACCCAACAGTTCAACATCTTGGGGTTTTTTTTCCTTTTTGTATTCACATTCTTCATTTTGTCTGCAGGAGTTGCGCATTTGATTTTCACACATTTGATTGAAAAATGCTAAGTGAAAACAGGTAATGCTAGGTTTTGGGAAGAGCTTGCATGCATTTCCATGGATCTAGGCCAAATCCTACAAAACATAGGCTCATAGTTAAAGCCACACTGAATTTAACAGCAGTCCATGACAGTGTTTACAGGATAAGACCATGCACCACACAGGCCCCTCTTTCTAGACAGATCAGCTTTTTATTTACGCAAAAGAGCTGTAGTCTTCATTTTTATCTTTGGAAGAAAAGACATACCTGAACTTCAATATCTCCAGCAAATCTCCAAGGAAACTCCCATCTAAATTATGCAAACCATCAAGTTTATGGCTATGGCTGTTAAACTCAGTTGCTGTTTAATTGTATTCATACTTCAAATTGAGCTGTAGGAAAGGGACTGAGCCATATTATAATTGGATTAAAAATACAGTGTACCCCATGTGGAGACCCTGGTCCCCTCCCAGGACTAGATGACAGAGGGATTTGGATGGAAGTGAACAAGCTGTCATCACTTCTTCCTATACTGAAAAACTAACTGGAAATGTAAGTCTTTTCTCCCAGGCTGACCCTATTTTTGCCTTGCATCCTGATCTTGGATTCTTCCAACCATTTGTAAAACATACAGCCTTCCTTCTTTTCTGATTAGGCAATGATGAGACCCTGCAGTTCAGGGACTGTCTTTTCTGTATCTTCCCCAGTGTGGGCTGGTCAACCTCCATAGTCCTATGTGGTAGCTTTGCCCCAGCTGTAGGGTCTGTGATGCACTCCCAGCAGTGGCACCAACCACAACTCCAAGACAACCCGAGTTTCATTCAAAAAGCACCCTAGGCTAGAAGGAAGTCAGGACATCACCTGAAAGTTGGAACAGATATAATCTTTACGAACTTCTGTCAATGCGGACCCCAGCGCAAGGTCTAACAGGATAAATAGTTCCCATTTAGCAAGCACCAACTGTCTTTTGTCTACGCTGGATGGGACAAGCCTCCTTCTGAGCAAATTGCATCCGTACTGTCTTGGCTCAAGGTGTCCTGCAGGCCTCACCTGCTATGCCTTGCCTCGGGTGTCCTCATTATTCCGTGCAACAGTTTCAGCTCAAAATTTCTAAAATAGTGCAGTCCAAGGCTGCAGACCACCACAGTTATGTTTTCACTATAATTCTTTGAGGTCCAAGTTTCATGTCCTGGATTTTGACACAAAAACATATGGGGGAGTTTGAGGATGAAAAGCAGGCTGCAATAGCGTTAGGGAATGGTGTAAAATAGAGTGAAGTAAAGCCGGCGCAGGCTTGACTAGAACTATGTTTAGGCAGTGTCTTGGACAGAGCTATTTGGACAGGTCCAAGACAGAGCCACAGAGAAAATAAAGTTGTGTGGATAATAGAGGGTCCAGTAATGGAGCTCATTCTTGGTCCTCCTTTCTTTAGCACCACAGAAATCCTCAGAGGTGGCATCCCACAATTTGTGCCTGCTGCCTGCAGTTAACATCTGCAGGCAAGGACAGTCTGCCTATAAGCCACACTGGGCCAAATGTTCCACATAGCTACTAAATTTAAACTGTGCTGCTTGCATATAGATGAGGAGAGCGTTTATTCTGCCTGCTGAGTGCCCTGGGCTGCCCTACCAGATCAGAGCAGTTCTCCAGCAGCAGGAGCTGGGATGGGGGACACACAGGAAGTTAACATTTCCGTCTGCCTGAAACTGCAATTGCAAGCAGGGGCACTTAGCTATCCACCAGGATTCCACTGGTCCATGTTCCCCAGGGCCAGAAATTCAGGCTTGCACCCAACTTCTTGCTGCTAAGGCTCCTGCTTCCACAAGATGTGCCCGTTGCGAGTCCAGACCCGCACTTTCTGTCAGAGGGCTCAGCAGCAAGTGTGATGCAACCCACATGTATTTGGCTGAGCACCCTATTAGATGCTGGTGGTTTTGGTTTCATCTCTGATTAGGGCAGTACTAGGATCAGAGGGATGGCCATGACAGGGTTCAGGAGCTTACTGTGGACATATACAGAGCTACAATCTTTCTTGAACCAATTTCTGTGGGTTGAAGCGAACACAGCATTTGTGCGCTCACTGCCAACCGCATCACTTTTCTACTGTCTTCCGTTTCATTCACACATGGCTTTCTGAAAGGACTGAATAAATCGAATTATATTACAGTTTCATTAAATAATTTGGTTTTATGTTAGTGTATGCCTCAGGATTGTTATCAGATGTCCCATTTTGGGTATTTTATGCTGGAGTGGACGAAGCTCTATAAAATACACATGGGAAAGCATCAGAGTTGGCAGAAATGATATCATCCTGTGAAAAATAGTGACACTGAGTGCTGTCAAAACCAGTCTAAAACCACCCTCAAAGGGCCAGGATTTTACCTCAATAGTTTGAAGAAACCTTTCCCATTTAAATGTTCTCTGATTCTGTAAATGACCAATGTTACTCATCTTAGGTCTGTCACATAAAGAAAATAATGTACATATGAGTTTAATCCCTCCGTTGGTTTATAACATTAGAACTCAGACAGGAGAGTCACAAATCCACGTAGACGTCCCCAAGTGCTGACTTTTGCATTTGGATTTCTGATTTAGTTGAAAAATATATAAAATACTTGTGTAGCCAGACAGCTCTCTATTGGCTACACATCTGTACGGGCTCAAGAGCATCATATATTTTTGCAAAGATTTGGAATAAATTGTGCTCAATGAATTGGCTCCTCATATATTTATTTCAAACAGCAGACTCGGATGAACTCACGTATCATGGGAGCATCAACGGCAAAGCAATACATCTTGGGTCAAATCTGGCAGGAACAGCCATCATAAATATGGAAGATGCATAGATACATAAATAAATAATTTTTGGGAAATGGAAATGTACTTACAGATCAATATTAGTAACTGCAAGCTACCTTCAGCTTCTCAGGCACTAGTTTTGCATTTTGAAACCTTCGCAGTGACTGAAGAGAAGTAGTTTCTGCAGTTGGGATTCGTCTATCTGCATCAGCCATCTAGAAAAGAGGTACCTGGTCTGAGCCCTCCACCTACAAACATCATTTACATGGAGCTTTGTGGCTGTTTGACAGCAGAATATGTTGCCATATGAGATTGCTTCTTTTTCTATTGACAAAAGGGAAAATATACAGGACTCCATTTAAAATGGTACACTTAAGTTTTGTCCAGCTAAAATTAGGAATCTACTGCTAAATGTTTGCTCAGTAGATCCCTTACCCAGCCCACATGCATAAACAGCAAGCAAGTGTACAATTCAGACAGCAGATTTAGTGGTATTTTTGGTCATGTGGTTTCATCCACACCTCACTCTGAAGGCCTAACTCAGGCTGTCTCATTAGGAGAACAATGTCTTATCCATCTTTTTCACCTGACCTGACCTTATTTCTTTAACAGTAGGGTATCTGTACACTATTTTTATCCTGTAAACATCAAGACTTATATTTGCAAACACTAACTCTTAACCAACAGCCAGCCTCTCCTTCAGGTGCTCACACAGATTTCAAATGTGAAACTTTGTTTTTCTTTCATGACTAGGGTTCTATGAGAGCGGATGAAAACTGCACACAGATTTATGAATCCTGCTATTCACCCAGCCTAATTTTTGGCTCTGCTTCAACCTTTTTCTCTTCTTGTTTTCTCAAGAATGTTCCCCCTTTGGAAGCCAGCTTCATTAATGCAAAGTTCAAAATTATCCAGAGACTCCCTCCCACCTTCCTAGCCAGCTCACATCCTCACTAGGAATGTTGCAGGTCTATTCCCACCAAGCCAGGCTCCTTTCCAGGTCCCTCTGGTCACAGTCAGTTCCTCCTCCTGCCACCTGATATCCTGTAGGAAGCACAAGCCCAAGTCCCTCAGCTCTTTTAAGCTCAATTTCCTCTCCCTGAATTCCTTGCTGAATTTAGGTGACCCACAATGTTTCCCAGAGGGTCCAATTATGAGTCACTTGCTCTTAACATATGAACCATCCTTCAGCACATCTGCAAAGCATACTGTAGCTAGCACAGGTGAGACTGAGTCTGTAGTAACTCCTTTCCATGTCAAATAACCTATTTTAAGAAAAAGCACGAACCATTCTCATACCCCCACTTCTAAAGACACTTCTATTTATTTCTGTTTTTTAAGAAGTAAATAACTAGTCCCACTTATCCCTGACTAATATTAGTATTGCTACTGTAAGGTCAGCTGTGGTAGCAGCCTGGTGAACATTGTAAATTGGCAGAAGTAGTTGCCAAGAAAAGCAATGCCCTGTCTCTTGTCACTTGTTCCTGCCTCACAGCATCCCTTCCCATGTGAGCACAGAAGCCTGCGTATCTACAAACCAAGTTTCCCTGGGGAGGGAATCCACTGAATATTTTTTTTGACGTTTAAGTTTAAACCCAGATCAACTTACTCCAATTCTCCAAGGAGGCAATGCAGAAGAGGGAATGCAAGGCAAGAAGAGGTGAAGGCAAGACAAGTGTTGTTCAGCACTGATGCCGCTTTATACCAACTTCCACTTTCCATTGCACTTCACATTCAATTAATCTACCTGACAGTGCCTATGAAGAAAGTGCAAATTGTATGTGTTTCGAAAACACAGATTTTTTTTAAAAAAAATTAATGTCATTCTCTAGTGGAAACTCCTCTGAGAACAAACCTGTCACTTCAGGTAATTATATTTTCTTCAGTTCCTGTCAGTTTTTACTCCCTAGATTTATATGGACTGAGCAGTATCAGAATTTTTGAAAAAAGGTTTTGTGACTTATAAACAGTCAGAACACAGTTAGTAGTTTAAGAAAGTGTATACAGCATCTGAAACAGTTAATGCAGAATGATAAAGCTGTACTTCACTCATCCAGGAAAAATACCAGTCCTTTCTTTACTCCAACATCAACATGTTTACCACTGGGCTGGAGGGAAGACAACACCCTAGGTATACTCTTAAGAATAAAGTTATTTTGACCTGCAGGAATTTTCATTGCCTTTACTCTCACAAATACAGCACAGATGTGGATATTAGGAGAAAGCATTTGAAAAGCCATAAAACTGCTACTCATTTTATCATCTACTTACAGTCTCTATATGATTACCCTGTCTTTAGGCAGCGCATTAGTCAGCTGTGCTCAGCACTGACACTTCGCAGATGAACTGCTCTGTGTGCCGCTCCTGTGGTGCTCTAAAGCTGATAAAACTCAGCAGCTGTTATTTTCACATGGCTTATGCAACACATAGTGGGTGTTCTGGTCACTTTATAAATATCACCTTTACACTTCCAAATGCTTATAAGCACATTTATTTCTAATAGAGTATCTCCACTTAGGTGCAATGTGTATTCAGTTGTTGTTATATAAAAAGGTCAGTTCTGAGGGCAAAACATCTCTCCAGAATGACATGTACAACAGTGAAAATGTTTTTGCATTCGTATCCTAGGGACGTATGCCTAAGTCTCGTCAAGTGTTCACCACAGGAAGAATCGCACTGGTGGAAGAGGTTGCAGTGCCCAGCTGCTGCTCCTGGCCCTCAGCCACAGACTCCAGACCCCAGAGCTGAGCCAGCAGAACTGGCCACATGGGTTGTCTCCACCACACCAGTGCTAAGCCACCCACGCTAATTTAGGTGTTCATCATTTTATAAGTAAACTGTGCTGACTGCTTTCAGGACAAGGGACATTCCCAACTCCCTCTTTATGGGGACGCTAACTTCCAGCAGGAGAATTGGAAGAGGCTGGAAAGGAGAATTAGGGGAAATATGATAAAGCAAAAATGCTGGCTGCCATAGAGAAGGACTGACTACTCACTCGTCCCTTCCACGACAAGACATATGGGCTATAAGGAAGCCAGGTTGAAAACAAATGTAAGAACATGATACTTCAAGCAGCAAATAGGCATGCATTTCACTGCCAAAAGACACTGTGACTGCATGAGTTTTAAGGAAGAGTGATTGGGTAGATGAGCACTTGGAGAGGATTCTACTATGGGTTACTAAACAAAAAACACATCTTAGGCCCAAAAAAACTCTGTAATTGAGACTGGTCAGAGGCTGTGGAAACACTTCACAACTTACTTGGCGTCTCGTTTACCAGCAGGCATCCTATTGCAACCACTGTTTTCTTTTTCTGGGGGAGATCATGAATGTGGTCCCTCAGTGCCAAAATTCAGGCAGATGAGTTGCCTGGTTTTGGGGCAGTTGGAGGGTGAGTACACCCAAAATTCTGTGGATGAGCTTTTTTTCAGGGAAAACACTGCAGGTATCCCCTGCTACTTCTGGAGTCAAGGTATGGGCTTGGGATACTCCGATCTAAACTGGTACTGCTGTCCTTAGGTTCAGCACCCAGCCAAAACAATGGACAATTAAATGACAGAAATCACATGCCTATGCCCAGAATTATGATCTTGGTATGCATGAGTACTTTACATGGGTCCCTGAAATTTTCTTGGACATCTGTAATTGGTCAGTGCTTGGTTTACGCACAAGCTCTGTTAATATCCATGCTGGACATTAGTAACTTCCACTCTCCTTTGTGTAACGATAGTAGCTACTGATAGAAAACTAGTAGCCTTTTGGCTGGTTTTAACCACAGAGCTGTTGTAAGCAAGGACCCAACCGCAGTTTAGTAGTGTGGGTGACGAGGAGCCAGCACTCAAGCTCAACCTTAACCCTCTTTTATTCAGCAGCGTTCATCCCCACAATTCCTGTCCTGCCTTGTTAATTAGTCTGATAATCAACATTCCCACCAAGAAAGTGAGGGACCAAGTTCAGAATACATATGAGTGAGAGGATTTTAACTCTTATTTCCCACAGTGCAAGGATAAATGAAATTTTTATACTCACTGCCTACCTTTGCACGTAGCAGCAGTAGCAGAACCTAGGTGTATTTCCCATGGCAAACAGAAATGCTTGTGAGGGCTCCAAGGAGCATGTCCTCCATCTCACTCCATGGTCCTTCCTGCTGCCATATCGCTGGTGATACTTTGCCAGTCCAAAAACTACTACAAGTAGAGAACAAATAATTACTTGTGGCATTCAGCTAGGGTAGAGGGCAGGCAGTATTGTTGGCAGGCTCCATATCCTTGTTCCCATTACACTGTATAGACTATAATCAATTTTTTTGCCCCCGGCCAAAATAGTCCTGGAACATGGTCAGAACCTGCTTTTCCTGGCATAGCAGGGCTACAAAGTGATGCTCTTGTCTGCAGGTCTTTCCATAGTCAAGTACGGAATCCTCTTCTATCAGAGCTTGAAAACATAGGATACATTTCCCCAACTTGCTTCTCAGCTCACAGTGAGACCAGATCTGCTCACAGTGAAACCAGATCTGTAAGAGATGACAGTGGAAATCCTTCCTCCACTATAGTGGGCTACAGCAGGGATTACCATAAAAAACTACTTATTGTAGAGGTGAATTTTGTCATTTATTTGGTCTGGTGGATCAAACTATGCATCTGTCCTCTGCCCGTATCAAATGCTAGAACTGTCCCAAGAAAATTACAAGGTGTATCTGGAAGGGACACCGCAATTATCTTCTCCCCAGAGACAAATTTCTTTCTAATCCTCATCAGTTTCTGGTTGGATTTTGCCTTGAAGCTGAAGGGCTTATGTCTTTCAGAAGCATTTGCTCTGCTTCCACAACAGTCCAGAGTTCTCCTTACTAACATTCACACACAAACCCACAAAAATCACAAAGAAATCCCTAATCAAGTTCAAATTAGATCAACACATTCTCGGAACACACATAACACATTTCCTGGATGCGCAGTCTCCACCGAGCCTGGTTGCTCCTTAAGGTTCTGCTCAACAAGGGCAATTCCACCACCATTGTAATGTGCAAACAGCAACAGCAGCAATCAGCAGCAGTGCAGAATCCAACCATTCCTGTAAATCCCACTGTCACCAGCTAGGGACAAAGGTTCGTGGACTCAGAGCCACTTGAGCGTTTTAAAAATTATTGTCAGGTTTGGTTGGGCTTTGGAGTTAACCGCTATATGATCTGTGTCCCTTTCCTCCCTCACAATCCAGGCACTCAGTGAGAGCATCTCAAATCTGCACCACTGAATACTCCAGCACTGTCTGCAAGGCCTTGTCATCCCAATACCATCTGCAGGTGCCAACTCAAACAAGAAACATTTAGCACAGCGTAGATTGGGGGAACGAGCTTCTCTCCCTGCGCCGATGGAGATGGAGCGGCGTGTGGCATTGTCCCACCAGCCCCTCCTTACCCAAGAGGCACTGAGCCAGGACAGCAGACCACTGCAGGTGCAGAAAAGCCACGGAGCTCGAGTCTCCCCACAGGTTTCCTATGTTCCTTCCAAAGTCACGCTATTTTAATTGATATTTCTTGTGAGAATTCAGCAGGTGCAACATAAATCCCATGGATTGTGCTGAATCCCACAAAATCTTGACTTTCATTTTGGAAGGAGTGGGGGGAAGAGGGGGAAGAGGAGTTTTCTTGCTCTTTGGGTTTTTAGCCTTGAGCTACATGAGACAGAAAAAATGCTGTTTGCTCAAAGTGCTGCCAGATTAAAATAAGCAGCTATACATCTTTTTTTTTTCTTTTTTTTTTTCCTAGAAGGATGGTTAACTCATTGAGAAAAAACTCATTGACTGTAAAATTACATTCAATTATAGCAGAAGTATAGCAGGGACAAATTTGGCTTTTCCTTATAAGTCCTGGACGGGGGAGCAAAAGCTCCTATGTCAAATTTCTGCCCCTTCAGACATACTCAGCAAAGCAGATGGGAGAGCAACAGTGTCAGAAAGGGAAATTCTGGATTTATGGGTACACACTAAAACCTGGTAAAAAATGTTTAACAGACCCATTCCACCATGGTTTAAGTTATAAGGTGAGAGATACTAGCAGTAATGAAGGTGGTATGTCAGAGCATGTGATTTCTTTGGCATTAAGGTGTGATATATCTCCTTTTGGTTTACTTGCCACTTGATTGATGGCTCAATATCTTCAGGGCTCCACATGGTACAAAGATAAACAATGAGCAGATAGGGAGGCAGATGTTGGAAATAAAGACAGATTTCCACTTCTCATTTTTGCGATTGTCCATACAGAATATTTCTCTAAGAAAATTCCTGATAAGGGTTTGTTAGAGGGTTTGGAGGTTTTTATGTCTTTGTATAAAAAATGTTTTATAAAATGTTAATTCATCCCAAAACTTCGGGCCACCTAAGGAGACCACTTCTAACACTTAGACCACTTCTAACACTTAGAAACAGAGCAAGTTAAACTGCAAATCTCTGTGTTCTTCTCCACACTCCTGTACCCACTTCTCAGTTCTTTTATCTCATTTGCAGTTTGGTTTGAGTGCTGAGCACAAGTCCTGCACCGATGCCAGTCTAGCCTGAGAGTCCCTTGTAGGAAGGAACAGAGCTCTATCTGCTGACAGATGTCTATCAACTGATGGATGAGGTTTACAACTTTAGGAAATATAAAAGCTCTTTTCTTTTAAACTCAATACTATTGCTCAGCACCACAACAAAAGCAACAACAAAACTGCTAGTAGTAGTAATATAATGTCAACATTGATAATAATAACAAAAAACATATTGAGAACATACTGAAGATCTTTAAATCCTGTAATATTAATATCACTTAGCACAGGGAGACATGATTTTTAAAGCAGAAAATAGGTAGGAGAGCAATCCCTCTATTCTTTCCGCTATATGTAACAAAGAGGAAGAAATGGCAGGATTTTTTTCCACAGAAAATCTTAGATTCTTCATTGAGGATGAAAAGTTGAAATTTCAAAGTATTTTGTACATTAAAATCTAAAACAATGCAAAACCCCAAAATATAGACCAACGCAAGTAAAAGACTTACTCCTCCTTGGTGCCTTTCATCTATATAGAACATCTCTAGCCCCGAGATGGGATTGATACCCCTGATTTAGAAGAGACAGTAAAGCCCTGCTCTGGGGACCAGGACAAAGACCAGCACTTCTCCAGAGAGGATTCCTGTGAGATGTTCTCCTGAGTGACTAAGACAATTTAGGAGGGTCGAAAGAGAGTGGGACCAGGAATGCCCCTCCTCATTTCCCCCTAACAGAGCAGATTTATCTACATTTGTAAAGAACAAAAAGCTGAGAGGTTTCTGCCTGAAGTTTACCCGGGGAGCAAAAGGAAAATTTAGATAAAAGTCTTTCAAGAAAAAATAATGAGCAGAATTGCAGTAGTAACTGTTGCTATACGGATAAGGCAAAATATTAGACAAGGAAAACATCTCTCAGAAGAAAGCACAAGGGTAGAGCTATTATAGCATCCGAGGCCTTTTCCCTCAGACTTCTTATTTTATAACATATTTCTAAAACACAACACCCACAACTGTTTTTCTTCATCTATCAAAGCATAAAATTGCCAGTCCTTTGACCTAACTTAAATGAAGGAAGTAGCAATGTTAGGTTTAATTAAAAACAGCAAATATTTGTACAGCTGTCCCTGGTTTCACAGTACAGAAATAGGTTTAGCATCAAATCTTACAATTTTAAATCCACTGGGAACCATATACAAAAACATATAGGATCCTTCTGGCTGACTTGCCCAAGCCAGAAATGCCTTTTTTTTGGAGTTATTTCAGGTGGGGCTCATTCGGCCTTCCCGTTTCCAACCCACTATTTTCCTACTTGAGATTTTTTTTTCTTTTTCCGTGCTCCAAACGCAGTACTGTCAGCTTGACAGGTTTGGATGCTTTTGGGGTTTGTGAATAATAATAATAGTAATAAAACCGAGGGTAGGCTGAGAAGATTTGGCTTAGCAGCAGCTGTAGTTTTTTGGTGGAACCTTGATGGCTGGACCTGTTTGGGTATTTCCAGGGGTCTCTGCCTCTTGATGTGGGTGTTGTCAGGAGGCACCTGGTGTGGGATGCAGGAACATCAACCAGATCTGCACTGAACACCCCCAAAAGCGGGAGGGGTTTGAAGTGAAAGGTTTTGCTCCTTGCCCTCGCTCTCTTTTAAGATTACACACTGAAACACATTGTAAAATCCTTCAGCACAGAGCTTTATTACACAACCTCTGGAAGGCTGAATCTGCACACACCTCACCACCTTGACCAGGGCAGCCTTGGCAAGCACTCTCCCAGCAGCAACGACAGGAGACAGGAGGATTTACACCACCTCATGCGAAGGGCTCAGTGCTCCCCCAGCTCTTCACCCACCTGCCCGTCCCTCTCAGGCACCGCAGGTTTTGACCTGCTGAAGTCAGCTCGGGGCTGGGGTGGAGACGTGGGTGGTTCAAGTGGCCACCCACTGCGGTACAGAGATAAAAGTGAAGAGGGAAGGAAGGAGCCAAATGAGGTTTAAAAATCCACACCAGGTCTGGAGAGGCAAGGGAGGTAGGAAGGCTGATGGCCAATTCAGCTGCTCTTCTTGCATCCATAGGACACCAGGCAGGAGGTCTCAGCACTGTTGTCTGAGCCTCTCCAGGCTGTTGCAGCCAGTCACCCTCCTCGTACCCCCTTGAAGCCTTCCCACACCCAAACCTTCGGTGCCAGCAGGTTCAACCCAGGATGGTGCACACTGGGAGAGGAGATGGAGGTGTGCAAGGTTGGTGGGACTCAGGAGGTGGAGGAAGAGAGAAAAGCCCCAGGGAAAAGCCCTAAGGTAGGAGATGAAAGTGGAGACTTAACTCCTCTCCCCAGGCCAAAGAGGCTAGCCTGGCCAGGACTGACAAGGCATGAGACACTTCAAGAGACAGCTCTGCGCAGCAAGTTGTCCCAGCTAATAGAAGTTACTTCCTGGCTTGTACAAATAGAACAGATGCTCCTGCTTCCTGTCCTACAGCAGCATCCTCTTTCTTTCCACCCAAAAGTAAGTAATAGAGAGACAAACATATTTGTATCATGGGCTTTTGGTGAAAGGGCAGTGCACTGCACCCATAATTGCACATGCTGTGTCTTGCCATGGGCTGAAAGAGTTAATTTACATTAATTTTAAGTCAAGTAAATTAAGCCTATTGGAAGCTATACATGATGCAAAAAAAAAAAAAGAATGTTAAAAATCAGCTGAAATTATTAGACATTATTCAGAAATGAGATTACAATGACAGGCTGGAGTTCTACAAAACCAAGTTTCAATAAGACTTCCTCATTGGTCATAATTTAAAATAAACGAGGCTAATGACATTTGGGTTTTGTACAAACAAATGTTAGTCTGGTGAAATACACCCACCTCAATGAAGGTTTTATTTTCTTCCTCTTCTTTCCCAGAACTACTTTAATATTTACTTGTGTGAAAGAATTCATTTACATACTACTGAGAACAGAATTTACTTTGGATTCTGGTTTTCCTATTCTACTTGAAGCTAAGTTAGGTCCATTTTTCACTGAAACCCCATTATCACAACCTATTGAGCTCTGGGGCTTTCCTCACCTTCCCTTCTACAATGAGGATCTACAAATTCTGCAGTAGGCTTCCTCAGACCCTGCATCATGGATAACCAATCCCTTTAATTGTGAGTAGTTTCACTGCTGCAGATTTGATTTTGAAGTAAATTGGACTCCAAGGGATCCATTTATATTAAAACCTGTTTATAAATTCAGATGAACAAGCCCTTAAATATAGACTCCTACCCAATAGTAGATCTTGTTAGCATGTCCTACCAGCCACTGGTAGCCCTTGGTTTATGGCTCAAAGACACTTATTCATGCTAATAGTCAGTATTCAAAAAACTTCTCATTTATTGCTATGGTCATGACTCTTTTGGTTCCTTCTTGACAAACCCAGATTCATAGACTGGTTTGGGCTGGAAGGGACCTTAAAGATCATCTAGTTCCAACGCCCCTGCCATGGGCAGGGACACCACCCACTAGATCAGGCTGCCCAAGGCCACTTCCAACCTGGCCTTGAATCCTGACTTTCCTGTTTTCCATTTGTTTGGGGGCTCTTCTTCGTTTTCCTTTTGTTAGTTTATGGTGTCAGGATTGGTTTATCAGCTGAACTGGTTCAAAAAGTCACTCTATAAAATGGTTCCGAAACAGATAGACATAAGCTTGAAGAAAAACTAAATTCAAGAAATGGGGAAGGACAACACTGAAATAGCCCATCTCCTATAAGTACTAAGATCACTGCTTTCCACTGTGCCTCAGTGCCCATTAGACAGTGTTAGTCCTCAGCAATTAAAAGGGTCAGTGCTAATTTCTGATGAAAAGCGACAATCTTACAAGAATTTGGAGAAAATCCTTCACTATCAACAGCAAGCACAATATTACTGATTTTGCCTGCAGTACAACTATACAGGGACTGCTTAGCCAAAGGGTCTGCGTGAAGATAAGGAAGGACAAGAGGTCTCTTCCCCCTGTCTTGCGACCCAGGTGACCACATCGCCCCACTGCCTCACCAGCTGTTTACTGGCATTGCACCCACAAGCAAACCCCTCGAGCCTTCTGCCTCCACAAAGATGCCCTGTAATAATTTCCGCATTTTCTCACTCCAGTAATTACACACTGCCAAGGCGAACAGAGCGGCCTTTTGTTTAACAGAGATTCTGTATTTTAAGGAGCAATGTGAGTGCATTTGAAAAGGAAAAATACAAGGTATAAAAGCTTCCCGAAATAGCAGCGTGCGGCTTGCCCTGGCTGTGCTCAGGTGCAGCTATGCATTACTCCAGCTTTTTGATAACATCCTGTCTCCTGCACTGAAGTTACCAAGGGGTCGTGAGGACGGTACTAAATCAGAAATGTGTAGCGGATTGGACTAGGCCAATCTCAATGGCAGCCAGCGGGGAATGGAATATAAATCATGCTAAGAAGTTAAAATAGCCAGCCCATTTGCAAAGCAGTCATCGTATTTTCTTTAAGAGGGGAAAGAAAACAGTGTCCTTAAGAGGTGCCAGATTGGCAGGGATGGATAATAAAAAAACTTCTGACTGTGCAAGTTTCTTCTGCCCCTGTGCTGCGGTGTGGAGGAAGGTTGGGGCGGCGGGCTCAGTGCTCCTAGCCAAATGGAGCAACAACAGCAGACCTGCATATCCACCTGTAGTTCTCTTGCACCCTTTGGGGACAAACAGTGTAGTTACTTTGAAATTAGCCCAGCATCACTTAATTTGTACCAGGAATGAGTCACATCACCCAAGTGGCAGCATGAAGTCAGCCCTGTCCGACTTCCAGCGGGCAAGCAGGCAAGGGGACAGTGGATTGTCTCTGCTAAGTCTGCCCACAACAGAGCCAGCCACAGGCTTTGTTTTCCTGCTATATTGAGACCCATCCCTGGGGAACAAACCAGAAACTGCAAATTCATTGCAGGCCAAACAACACGACAGCATCAGGCATCACTGGCATTGGCCTCAGGTGAAGAGAAGACCTGGAGATATCCTGTTCCCCAAGAGAGAAGCCAGCTTTGATGGCTGCTCAGCACAGCATAAGCCCAGGGCTCTTCACCTGGAAGATATGCACATTTTAGGGGAGGAATACGGAATGAGTAGCTGTTGTTAGATGATATTTCTAATGGTAGTTAATAAGCTTGTTTTCTGGTTGCTGATTTCCTGACACAGATCAGAGATCAGTCCTCACTACAAAAGTGACTCGTTCCTCCTTATGCGAGAGATCTGAATACTGATTCATAAATAATGGCTTAGAGGTGATGGAAATGAGATAAATTGCTTTCATTAGAATTCACATAAATCAGCAGCACAGTCCCAGCTTGCCACCACAGATTGAACAAATGTGCCAGCATGCACGTTTTTCATTTTGCAGCCGCTGATATTATGAGGTTGTTCCTGGACCTAATAGCTTTGAATGTTCATTTTTTAAAGTAATTAATATGAAGAGTGATCCTGGAAAAAAATGCCTCACCCTTCGTAAAGTTATTTGCAAGCTGTAGGCATCAATACTCGTTTGTGCAGTTATTTTTTTAAATGCTGACAAACGGATGATTTGAAGTTCTTCAAGTGAGGAATTGTCTCCAAGACCCTTCTGGAAGCTCAGAGGAAATATGCTTAAGCTGTTCCATTTTATTAATATGATAGTGCTGCACTCCACATGCATCTGCACCTGCTGTGTTAGAAAGAGGCTTTGCAGCAGCAGACCACAGAATAAACTACACCAGAGGCTTAGGGGATTTTTTTTTTCCACAGTAATAGTAACTTTACAAGAAATTATTAACAACTCCACCATTGTCAGTGGTATAAGTCTTAGGAGATATCTTTGAAATGCAACTGTTTTAGAAAACAGCAAGTGAGAGATGGGTACAGACTTGAGGTGGGGCTTCTCTTCCCCACATAGGTTTCCTGAAGACTGAGCTGCTTAAGCCATATTCTCTAGGGTCATCACAGAGAAAGAGGCACTCCAGATTCAGTGCATCCCATAACAGCCATCTAAGATGGACTAGATAAACCATTCGTATGGTTCCACAACTGATCACACACAGAGCTTCTGGGAAAAAGCTCCAGCTTAGACTTTCATGTGCTCAAGGGATGCCACAGGAATCATTTTCTAAAATGACCATTTTATTCCTCTAGAAATTGAGCTATCATGAGAATTTATTCTGTAAAAATACAAAATAGGTCAGTGCGGGTAGAGGCTCTGAGTTATGAGGCATGGATGGACGTTAGGAGCTCTGGCATTCCCACCTAGACTCTCAGATTTTGGCCCGCCAGTCATGGAGACCATCCAGCACCTGGACCAGGGCACCATCACTGCCACTCTGCCTTCAGTGGAAATTTCATCTACCAGGGTGCATGGAGATTAAGAAAAAATGCTGAGGGCTGGCAGCAGACCAGGGTCTAAAATTTGAGCTTGGTGAAGAAAACGGCAGCTGTCTGTAAAAGCCAGCTGTAGTACTCTGTTTGATGGGTCAGGTTGGCATTTTCAAGTAAAATAAAAGATGGAAGAAAACCGTTTGTATCTTCTGTAAAGAAGCCTTTATAAAATTTTTCTCTTTATAAATGCAGAGCCACTTCGTGGATAGTATCAATTTTATGTTAAGGTTCAAAAAATAAAAGCTGGGCCATCAGAAACATCCTGAAACTTCAGCCTACCACTGAGTGACAACTGCATGAAACAGACCCAGAGCAGTGGAAAATTTTAAGCCATAAATTAGAAAGCCTTGAAAGTAGCAGGCCATGGTTTGTTGGGTTTTTTTTCTTTTTTTTTTTTTTATTCTGCGGGAGGTTCTTTATTAACTCATCTGTCTAAACATATGGATCTTGACAAATGAAAGCTGTAGGGAGGATCTGTTCCTATCCTGCAATCGAAAACATTTAAAATCAAATCACTGCAGACATCCTGTTACCTTCTCTTATATTGCAGGAGCTGTTGCTCTCTATCAGTTCAACTCACAAGGGCCCTATTTCCTGGAGTTAAAACGGAAAGAATTTTTAGTCTGAAACTTTTTCTTTTCCTTCAGTTCATTACTGCCCACTTTTACTGAAAGGAGAGAGATAAGTCAAGTTTTTATTCTCTGTCATGTATCCCAAAGCTCCCATGTGTTGGACACCTGCAAAAGCTAGCAAAGATAGCTTGTTTACTTAGTGCAATTTATTTGACCTTTTAATATATTTGAGTAAGGATTTTATACCTAAGGCAACTTTACAGAACAGATTTGAAAGGTGACCTTCAAAGGAAACATTAAAATCTTCCTGAAAAAGGAAACTTTTGAAATATAAGTGAAAAAGACCGCTTTTCAGCTAACCTCCTGACTCAGGACTCCCTGGCTTTTTGGCACAAGGGTGTACCAGAGCAGTGAGTTCAACTTGCCCACAGCAGCTCCACGACCTATATGGTAGAATACCTAAGGGCCCATGAATGGGTTGGATGGCTAGTTTTGGTGTTTCCATACCGAATATCTTCTATTTGCTGGCTGGTGCAGTCATTCAGCACTGGTTTTGATCTTAACCCACATTTTAATCTTTCAGCTACAAATCCTTTTGCTGTTGCCATTATGAAGCTGGAATTGTCTAGGTGAAATAGAGTTTTTAAAATTGGTTTCTTTGTTGTTTTTAATAACAAAGGTAAAACCCACAATAAGCCTGAACCTTCATGCTTTTAAGAATAAGACTAAAACTCAATTTCCTGTCAGCTAAAAGCACAGGCTACTTCTAACTAGAAGAGTAAATATATCAAGTGAAGGAGGTAAGAGGTGCCAAAATCTGCGTGTACCACATGCTATGGGAGATGGTTCCCCCACCCCCTACTGCTTGTACGGGAGCGTTCATTGCACATGCAAGATTGCACAGAGGCATAGACATTTTAGGATGACAGAGGCTGATCCTGCTGCCAGAAGATGTCTTGCCCTCTTCACCCCCAAAAGCTCATTCCCACTACTGAGATGCTCCTTCCTTTGTGCTGATGCGTCCCTTTCCTAGAGCGAGATTCAGGCTAGGGAACCATTGTGAGTTAAAACTCTTCTTCTACCATCTGCTCCTACCTTTCTTTTGGGTTGAATGTGGGTTAGGAGCATATGGAAGTAGTGGGGAATGTTTTTCTTTTAGTAGTTGTGTAGATGTGCACTACCTTACAGTGCTCACAAATACATGCTAGCCCAGCTCAATGTCAGGCAGAAGGTTGCCCCTGCTATAGGTAAGCTCCTACAGCCAGCAGCAGTACAGGTTCTTTAGGGGCATCTGGCTCCACTTAGGTTTTTTTCTAAACATAGCAGGCAAGGGTTTCCTTGGGCTGCAACATATGATGTTGGTCTGTCTGGATTAAGGAATGATTTTGTCCCATGCAGAGCATTTCACTGGCATGGGTAGGTGTTATAGCAGTACTTCTCGTGCTGTAGGCAACTCCATGTCTGAGGGACTGAAGTCTTCATAATTTGTTATGGTGTGCCACTGGCAGAGCTGTGATCCCAGTCACCTCACAGACCAGGGACACTGCATGGAAATCATGCTTCAGCAAGGGTTGCTGTCACAAAGTTCCCTTGGGAGCCATTTGGACCTCTCCAGAGATGTCTGGATATAAAATTTCCCTGAGGTCCTACCATTGCCTATCAGAGTCGGAGGAGCTGAATTAAAACCAAAAAATGTTGATGCCTAGGGAAAAAAGTGCCCCTTTAAAGTGAGTAGGTGAAATTGCTACCCAAGGCCTCTTGCTTGCAGCAGTATTTAGTGGTTCATTTATCTCAAAACTGAAGATGTTTTACACTGTATCAGAGATGAACATTCACTGTTAGGAAGTTTCTTCTTAGCAAATCATGTCTAGAAAACTTGGGGAGCATGATTTTTCACTCACTTCTCTTTGCTTTACTTTTAGGATAGCATAGAGTTTAGAAACATCTGTAGTTGTATGGCTTTACGCAGAGAGGGACAACAATTTGAGAGAAACTTACATGAATACCACCAGTGTCTGAAGACCATCATTGAGAAACTCATTTGTTCATTGGCAGTGGTCCCCTCAGATTCTTATACCCTCATCCGATCAGCTCTGAGGCAAATCCTGCAAAATCTCCTGGGCAATGTGAAACAGCAAGGCTCCTTGGCCAAGGAACAAGCAAAGCAGATGAGCTGTAATAGATCTATAAAAACAAGAGATAACTGGAAAGGTGAATCTTGGAGGTTTTACTGAAGCAAGAGTTCTTGCTGACTTTACATCAGTGTAGACTTCCCAATGGAGATGGTGTTCCAGCAAAGTACTGAATAGCCTCTTCTCATATCAAACTCATACCAAAGTCATGTTACCGGGAACTGGGAACATCTCCAGAAGTTGCTCTGGATGAACAGGAATTCATTCTTAAATAATAAGGTCTCAAAATGAAGCCTGAGAAGACAACTATCAGAAATTTCTGTTTGTATCACAGCCCAGGAAAATACATTTCCAAGCAATTCTTTATGGAGTGGACACTTGAGAGAGACATAGAAAATATCATGCTGAAATATGGACTCTTTCATGATAAGGTGTACAGCCTGATTATGCTACAAATAAAGAGACCCTGCTACATCTTCACTACATTTTACCACAGTAAGCCAAAAAACTAATGGAAAAGTGAGAATGCAGTATCTTCCACTGAGAAAAGAAAAAACAAAAGGGAGAAAAATATGTAGGGCCAGTGAGATCAATCACTTTAAAGCAATCAAGGGTCTTGGTAGATGATCCAGTGGAGGTGAACGGAAAGCAAAGTAAAAGAAGCATTAACGCGGTGAAGCAAAGGTATTTATAAACTTAGGTGAAACATTTGTGAACACTGCTTTGCAGAGCTTTCTCAGCCTCTGTGACTGCAGCAGACAGAATAAAACTCAACTATCCTACTGCCAGATCAGGAGGGTTTATGAAGTCACTTACTTCTGTCAAACAGCTGCAGTTGTAGTGCTGAGAAGAGGCATTCTCCCCCTGTTTTTGCAATAAGATTTAATATCTGTGTGATTGCTGAGCAGGAATAACGGCTTGTAAAATTTATTTTATTTTTTTAAAGGGAAAAGTTAAGCTCCTTTTAACTGTGCTTTGGGTAGTAGGTGAGGGAATTTTGTAGACTATGAGATAGAAAAGTATCTCTTTCCATTAGCTGGAGGAGTGAATTTCCACATGTGATTTTTTTTTCTTTCTTTATTTTTTTAATGTGTGATCATGAACATCATCAGCTGAATACTTTCCGAGTGTGCTTCCATGCTCTGATTGATTTGCCATATTTTATGTTCACACTTTAAATGTTACACTGGTGTCATTCTCACAGCTATAATTAAGGCTACCTCAAAACACTTCTTCACTGGTTCTTACTGTGAATGCAGACAACTGCCCTGGGTTGAAATTTTGCCTGGGATGTCTCAGCTTAGATTTCATTTAGAAATGGGAAGAAAAACCATGAAGGTTGGGCCAGAAGCAGATATCTCCCCCTTTTTTTTTTCTTTTAAATGTGACTCCCTCTCTCAAGGGAAGAGCAGAAAAGGCCTCCAGTGGGAGTAGAACAGAGTGGTATTTGCCGAAATGTTGTGGTCTACAGGGCAACACTGAGCATAATGGCAGACAGCAAACAAACAGAAGGAAGTCACACCAAGGTGTTATACTCACCCCTCCACAGGTATTAGTGAGCGTATATCTACTGATGTTGGCATTACCCTTTATAGTGAAGGGACGCAGGCCTGAAGAAATCCTTTGAAATTAGTTTTTTAGTAATTTTTCTAATGTTATCCCATCAGAGGAGAGTTACGTGGGCAGCAAAGAGGCCAGCGGAGGGGAAACCTGAGGAAGAGCAGCTGTAGCCACAGCCATGAGGTCCCCCCACATTTCAGAGTGCGAAGCAGTACCATAACCCCCACTTTGGAGTGACAGCCTGGACCCCTCTCCTGCTGACTGCAAAGGGCTGTTCCTTTATTTCCCACTATTTAGGCAGGGCACTCCCTGGCTTTCTACAGTTGCTTCTTCTAGTGTCGCTCAGTCTGTTCTCACACTCAAACACCGTATCACAGGGTCTGTATTCCAGATACTTCAGCAGGACAGTAGCCCAAACACAAATATTTTTATCTCCAGTTTCATTAAAAGGCCACTTGATGTACAAGCTTCCCCAGCACTCTCTATACCTTTCACTTTTACTCAGTCAATGCACTGAAATCCTGGACTGAAGATCAACAGCAAGATCCTGTGGACTTCCCCAAGGCAAGGATCTGAGCTATGCTCTCCAGGTCACGGCTCACATTGTCAGTGTTGCAAACAGCATTGGCATTGGAAAGGCTTTGAAAAAAGACCTGACCCAAGCTGATTTCAACCTTCTTTACACAATCACGTGTGTGCACACAAAATTAATGACCAAGTACAGAGGAACGAAAGCATATGGCAGGTAATTTTCTTTTCAAGCTCCTAAGAAACTAGCAAGTGCTACAGATTAAAAGTATATTACATCTAAAAAAATACTCTAGCCACAGTTTCACCAAATTGGACGTATTCCCTTCTGGATGGTTCTAGGCCTGCAGAGAGAACTAGCAGGTTAGGAGGAACACAAGACCTGTAGACTTAGTGGAATTTTAGGCCTTCTGAATATGTTTTTTTCTTCATGTTATTTTACAAGAATTAGTGTTTATGCTGAAAATTTTCAGAACTCTTTCTATTCCAAACATTCTCACTTAAAATGAATAATTTGAGTCAAGGTCATTTAAAAAGAAAACATTGTTAAATTCTTTGAAATTCCGGCTGGAAGTTTATGAATCCCTTGGGAAACTCCATCTTGCATCAGACGATTCAGCACAGTTTTTCAAGGTGACCGAGCAATGGAATGGGATGCAAATGGGTTCTCAGGCCCTAAGTCTGCAAACACTTCAGCTATGGTTTCGTGACTCAAAGTGCTCACATAACTGTGGTTTAATAAGTTACCACCTACCAGCTGAACTGCCAACTCAGTTACCACCTAACTGCCTGCACGCACACAATTAGCTCATCCTAATCGCCAAATGTGCAACTCACCCATCCCTTTGAAGGAAATCATTGCAGCTGCACATTTATATCAAGTTACCCCTTGGCATATTTGAGGCTCAAGGCCTCATTTCATCACAGCTTAAAGGAGGTGAAGCATGGTAAAAGATATGAGCATCTGACATGCCCGTGGGGTGTGGATTCATTGCTTGCCCAGCCTTGTGGCCTCAGCAGACTGGCCCATGGTGAGTCCTCAAAATGGGGTATGAGCTGCTCTCTGGTGTGTGTTCGTTTGCTATGCAGCAGACAAAAATCTGAACAGTGGAGAGAATAGCCTGAAATATGCCTTTCTGCCTCTGACATGGGAAGCAGGGGAACATGCTGCCCAGAAATAGCTGGCCTTGCTCGGTGGTGGCAATGTCAGCAGCTTGTGCGTCACACAGACTGCTGCCACACCTAAAACAGCTCTCTTTTTTAATGCTAAGATACTCCACTTTAATGTTAAGATACTCCACTTTGGGTTAATTTGGAGAACGAACACTGTTTCCACCTTTGTGATTTCATATACCCACCCCAACATGCTGCTCCGGAGCATCTGTGTTTCAGAGTTCTCCGTATGCCTCTTTTCTTTTCGGTTGTGCTTTCCAAATAACACCACCCAATTTAGCACAACTGCTGTGCATATGATCCACAAAATCAGCCCGTTCAGATGGGTTATGTACTTACATCTCCTGCTACCAGGCATTGACAAAACAGCTTCCTCCTCCTTACCAGTGCTTTCGGGCTTTGATGACTCAAATCCTTATACACATGAGCAGCCCTCGCCTGAACACGTACTCTGTTGTTTTAACTGTGTCTTTCTACAGTCACATTGAAAGGATCAGGATGTTTCCCACCATGATGCCAGATTTCAAGCACAAGATACACTTGCTGCATCAGGAAATTGGTGAATAAGAAGCTGAACCAGCAAAGAAACCCTGAGCATGAATGTATCAATTACTCTGTCTGATAAAAGTATTTTCCCATTTAGTACGTGAGGCTCAGGTTGACAAATAGGACAAAGTAGTCAAGGAAAATAGCGAGATATAGTAAGGCAATAAAAATGTACACACACACATCCTTTATACTGCATGTATAGAAGTACTTGAATTTTATTTCTAAAACCTAAATTTTGATGAAACTTCAAGACTGAAAAAAATAAATTAGAAAAAAGTTAACTAATTTTCAGTAAATATATTTTTTTCCTGAAAAAATTTATGCTAACTTCCCTGCATTTTATTTTAGCTGCTTGAAATAGTTTGAGATTTAAACAGAAGTCTGGAGTATTCTTTTCCTGAAGGTGTTAGTTTTCACTTCGAACAGTCCTATCATCTATGTAGCCTTTTTATATCCCTGTAATAAATTTCATCTACCATTCCCCTTTGAGCAGCTTATCCACACTTGTGAATCCCTATTCTGGGTCTTCTAAATTGCCAGCCAGCTTCAAACAAGTACAGCTACTTGTTTGTCAAACATTAAAGTGTGTTTCCTTCACAGCCAACTCTACATACTTGTTCCTAGATTGATGCCAGGCTAAATGTGCAACATCTGACAGACCACCACAGCTAGAAATCTAGTACTTTTAACAATTTTAAGCTGAATATCTCATTTCTTAGAAGTGACTGCCACTTTGAGCCTATCCAGACAATTCAGAGAATGCTGAAATTTGTGTTTAGTTATGTGCAAATTTGCATGTGCTATAACCATGCCATACAGAGCATCCAAACCTGGTCTAGGAAAACTTATTTTATAGTTGCACCTCACTACACTATGTTCTGGTTTCTCTCTTTGCGTTGTTTGTGGCCATTACACACCAGGACAGTGGCAAAGACAGCGGCATCAAGCAAGCACTGGAAAGAAGAGTTTATCAGTTAAGTTTTCCTGCCAGTCCTTCGATTTGCTCCCTTTTGCACGCACATAATGTGCAAGTTTTTAATTCTATGATTACAAACTCTCTATCTCAAGGCTCCTGCTCCACAGGATGAAAGTGTGGAGTGTGCACAGAATGAAAGGTGTTCACCAAACGAGCAGCTATGCGATATTTAGTTCAGCATGCAGCTTCGTGTTTGCCGCCCGCTGCTCTGCGTCAGGGAGGCAGTGGGAGCTATTGCTGTTTTGCAGAGGAGGAGTTGCGGCATGTAGAGATGACAGCTGAGAGCTGCCACCCCTTTGGTGAGCTCAGCTGGAGAGCACCTCAGCTGTCAGAGCGCTCGGTGCCTCTGGTGGTCCTCGCTGAGCCCCCAGCCCTGCTGCATCCCCTGGGCTGAGCCCTCCTGCGCACGAAGCATGGCCTGGGCTCAGCCACCACCTTGGAACAGATGATCTGGAAAGGGTCTCAGAAGCTGTACGTGCACCACTCTGGACTGAAACAAGATTACTATGGGAGTGGTGAGGACTGGCACAGGTTGCCCAGGGAAGCTGTGGCTGCCCCATCCCTGGACGTGTTCAAGGCCAGGTTGGATGGGGCCTCGGGCAGCCTGGTCGGGTGGGATGTGCCCATGTCAGGGGGTTGAACTGGGTGATCTTTAAGGTCCCTTCCAACCCAAACGATTCTGCGATTCTGTGATTCTATGATTTTACGCAAGCTTTTACCAGCTTTTCAATTTGCAACGCAGCTCACGGCACTGTAACTTGGATGCACATAACTTAAACAGCCAACACAACCTTCTTCCCCACGAAGAAAAGCATCAGGAGGTGACGATGGAGCCCACGCACCCACCTGGGAGTCCCACCAGTGTCCCCCGCGCCGGGCTGCGGAGCTGGGCTCAGCGGGGGGCTGCGGCGCCTGGGGGAACGTCAGGGACATCGCTGCATATCGGGCCTTCTGGGCGAGGCTCTGCTCCGGAGAGGCTCCGCAGCGCAGCCCCGCCGCGCCCTGAAGCCCCTTCCGCGTCTTTAAAAGCGCGCGGTGGGAGCCGCGGCGGCTGCGGGGGCGCCGTGACCGCGGGCGCCCAGCGGGGGGCGCGCTCGGGTCGCCGGCGGCGAGGAACGAGCGGCGGAAAAAGTGATGCGAGCTCTGAGGGCTGAGGGGGGAGGGGGGGAAAGGAGGGGGAGGGCAGGAGGGAGCGGGGAAGGAAAGAATGAGAGGAGGAAAAAGAGAAGGAGAGAAAGAGAGGAGAGAAAAAGAGAGGAGAGAAAAAGAGAGAGAGAGAACGAGAGAAAGAGAGAGGAAGAGAGGAAGAGAGAAAGAGAAAGAGAAAGAGAAAGAGAAAGAGAAAGAGAAAGAGAAAGAGAAAGAGAAAGAGAGAAAGAGAGAGAGAAAGGGAGAGAAAGAAAGGGAGAGAGGGAAGAAGGGAGGAAGGGAGGGAGGAAGGAAGGAAGGAAGGAAGGAAGGAAGGAAGAAAGAAAGAAAGAAAGAAAGAAAGAAAGAAAGAAAGAAAGAAAGAAAGAAAGAAAGAAAGAAAGAAAAATAAAGTTAGTTCTCTGTGCTTATTTCCTTCTGCTTTTTTTTTTTTTTCCAGAAGATAAGACTAATTAAGTTAACTATTGCTATTTTTTATTGCTATTAAGTTACCACCTACTTCCACACTAGCTGCTGGAAGTGGAGGAACTCAGATACTACAGGAAGGCTATTTTCAATTACAATATTTGAGAAATTCCAAAGCACTGGAAATCTCAAGAGGGGGCTGTCTGTGGCTTTCAGCCCAGTTTCTGAATTATGTCCCCTCTATAAATAGGACTTTTTTTTTGCCGCTAGAACTATGTCAAGAGACAGGTTTCTTTTTTTAATCACATAGTTACTTCGGTGACACCACAAGTATAGCTCTGTCTTCACGAGTGGTAACACGTACCGCTATAACATCTACCTCTCCCGAGGCAGAGAAATTGATACCAATGAAGAAGAGCCTTACAACTGCTCCTAAACTATCAGCTTGTCAGCAAGACTGTGCCACTTAACTAACCCATGACATCCAACAGGTAACCTCTCTTTGCAGAGTTACACTAATGGGCTCAACACATATCAGCAGTAGGAAACTACACAAAATTGTGTGTTGTGTGGTCTTGCTCAGTTTTGGCAGTTCTAGATATGCTGTAAGTTTTCTATATAAAATCAGTTGAAGGAAAGATGCCTGGTGCTACAATGATAATCTTTACCTCAAAGACTTTATTTGCTTAGGTTTTGAGATTTTGGGGGCTTTGGGTTTTTTTTTCATAAAATCACATTTTCCGGCTTTTCTTCCCTTTCTTTGCATTGCCCCTTGGAAGGTCATTAGCACTGTGGTGCCGAGGCCTTGGGTTTCATTTGGCCCCTGCCCATTGCACACCAGCGCGGATGGGCACAGTGCTGCCAGGACACACAGCAATACCAATGCACACATGAAGGAAAACTAGAATAGTCTACTTTACTAAAGAAGCTGCTCATAATTTTTGTTTTTTTTCCTTTTCAAATAACTGCCAGTGGGTCAGGCTTGATGTAGCACCCGTAATCTTCACAGGTAATTAAGCAATTCAGACCTTGTGTTTGTGGGTAGATGCTGCTGTCAAAACTCAGGCCCATCCTGGAAATGGCTCAAGTGCTTTCTTGGGGAAAAAAACCCACCCTCTTGCTTTCTCCCACCTGTGATTAAGTAATCTTAAATACCAAGACTATATAGGAGGAAAATTTGCTTGTGTGGGATATTGCTTGGAAGCTGATGTGACAGCTTGTTGCACGACTCTTCTCTGTACACATTCTTCCTTTTCACTAGAAGGAATGAAAAAGATGAACAGCACAAGAAGCTTTTGATTTTTGTTAGTATAAGTTGACAAAATAGAGCTTTGTCAGCTCTGATGTTACACTGACAACCAGCGTTCCACACCTCAGCAATGTGGAAGGAGCTACAGTCTCTGTAGCATGGGCTGAAGTGTCTCAAAGTTGAAATGAGTGGACTTTATATGAAGCCAAACTCTTGCTGACACCCATGCCACTGCAGCACTAGTGACAGGGGGAGCAGGGAGAAGACTTGTTCCCTGCACAAGTTACCATTTACGTGTGTTAACAGGATATTCTGAATTATACTTGTCTTCAGTTTCCTAAACTTCTTTTTGCATGGACAACGTTGTCCCAAATACCTCCCAAAAATATAGGAGCCATATAAATATACCTCCCAAGTATAGGAGCCCTATAAGGGCCTCAGGAAATCTGGACTCTGGGAGAGCAATTTGAAACTTGTGCTAGGGATGAAACAGGCTATATTGTCAAAACAGGCATTTAAAAGAGATTCAGACTCTGCAACATAAGGACATAAAATAAACTAAGGAGGTTAAGTTGGGGTGGGGGCGTGAGATTAGACTCATGGAGTCCTCAGTTAGTGATGAAAAACAGTCTTTGTTCTCCTCTTCCCAATGGTGAAATAGGATGATTTCTTTCATAACTGCACTGTCCAAACCACTTCTTAGATTCGTGACTTATTTCCATTATTTTAGCAAAGGTGTGTCTCAGTTGGCATGTAATATTTGAAATAGAGGGGACTGCTAGCACTTTCGAGGTTGTCTAGTCCATAACCACATAGAATAGTACCATGGAAGAACAACTTCTCAGTCTCATGCAAAGGGAGGAAAAATTGAATAAAATTTAAAAAAATGCAGATTTAACCCAAATATCAGGAGGATTTTTCCAGTTGCTGGATGTTGCAGGTGGTGGAAGAGTCCCTCCAGAAAATATTGGTTCACCCTTCATCCTGGCACATGCTGAACTCATCTGAACAAAGCAACACCAGACACTAGAATTACTCAAGGAATCAAACAGTTTTGATAGCAAATCTCATAGACTATTTCTAGGTATTTTCCCCCTATTACCCCCCTTTTTAATGAGAAAGGCAGTTATGTTAAAAACATCATGGGGAGTAATTCTGAATTGGCAGAGAGATCGGACAGATGATTGAATAGATTCTTTCCATCTCCACATTTTGAGATCTATGAACTCACCTTTGAGAAACTTTTCTCATTTCAGACTGAGTTTCACTCTCCCAGGGTAGTCTGAAGGAGGTGGGATATTTAACCTGAGTAGCATTAACATTACCACTGCTCTTTGGCTATAAAAGTTATTAAGATGTTTGAACATTAAGAAACTTTGACTCAGAGTGACTTTTCTCTGATTTGTTTTCTTCATGGGCACCTCTCTGTAATATTTTCTGCTGGTGCTTCACACTGCAAGCTAGAGATACTACTCTAGCTTGATGTGCTAGAGGGTAAACCTGCTCTGCAGCCAGCCTAAAGTTTGCTGCACCAAGTCCTCTGTAACTTCTTTTACTTCCCATCCCATCTCTCACAGGCAGAAAGCTCATATGAGGGACACTATAGAAATATGGTGTCCAGTGCGATTTCTAACTAAAAGCCCATCTTTCTGGCCCCCAGTAAATGGTCCCCTTAACTAAAACTAGAGTTACTTGGGAGTCCTGAGGAGTCCTGCAGCTCCCACCACTGCGAATATCAGATCAGTGCTTAGTGACCATTACTGTGTCCTCAGGCAGTAATCCCACTTAACTGGGGCTCATCGCAATGCAGAGTAGCTGAGTGTCAAATGTCCAAGTAATTCTTTTAATTAAGGAATCCTCAGATAAGTTCACGTGGGATCTAATAACTCACAACTCAGTGCTTCTGTGGGGAGAAATCAGCAAATTCAGACAGCTTTCAAACCACAAAAGGTATGGAGGAGGGAACTGGGGTCCCCAAAAGCGGCCCAAGGCATTTGATCAGCTGTCTGGGAATAAGGGACAAGAACAATTTGTAGGAGTGACAGTCTGGGGATGTCTGGCAACGTCCTCAGCCCTGCAGAAGGCTCAGGGAGGTGCCCAGCTGTGGAGCGACTGTTTTCCTCTGGGTTCACTCCCGTGTAAACCACTTCTGTTATAGCACGGAAGTGTTGTTTGGTCTGGGCTGAATTCTCTTGGATTTTTCTCCAAGCAACTGTATTTATAGCCAAAAGTCCGTGACACAGAACAATATCTAATTTAGTTCACAGCTCAGAGGACGTAAGGAGGAAGTAATGTGGATATCAGTTCAGAAATAAACAATAACCTGGAAAAAGCAGCAGTCGAGGACATTCAGCCATTTCATCTGGAATAGTTTGTCATTATATGGTGCTAAGGGGACAACAGCCTGAGACTACAGTGGTCCACAGCTTTTCTTCTTATATTTCCTAACCCTTCCAAATGAGAGACAGTGCAAATTTATGTAAATAACACTGTATAACATATAATTCTGCTTGGTGTAAAGCTGACTTTTTGGGCCAAGAAACAGGACACTATTACAAGCTGAAAAAAATGCAGAAAAGTGTCATTGTCTTTATATTTGTTTTCAGGTTGGAGTTTCATGGCTCAGGGGACCAACACACTGACCTTTCTCTTGCATACTCTTCAGCCTCTGCTTGGCCACAGGCAAGCCAGTGCAAGTAAGCTCCGTGGTCCTCCTCAAACCCCAACACATGCAGACTCCAGTGATCAGGAGTCTATGCTGGTCTTGCCACAGATTTCCTGTGCGGTCTTGGATAGGAAGGTGTCTGTGTGCCTCAGTTTTTCCATCTGTAAAATAAGAATGATGTTACACTGCTTCCCTGGCGCAGCTAAATTTCTTCTTAAAAAGCAGTCTGTGACCTTTGGATGAGTGGTGGTAATGAACTGTTTGCCTTATTTATAAGTGATATAAATATTGGTGTGATATAAATATTTTTCTTGTATTGTACGTAGAGTGTTTATTTTGTGCAAGTGAATGCAGTCCCAATGAAAGCGCGAGACTGAGTATTTTGCTTTCCCACATAACTCAACCAGCGTTCCTGAGTCCTGATCTCTAACACCTCTGCTATTGCAGTCCTGGGCCTCTCTTGAGCAGAAACTGCTGATCGTGCCAAATTCTCTGGTGTTTTGTAATGTGGGCTAACATGCGCCGGGGTTTGGATGAGACCAATAGACTCATTTTCACTTAAGGCCTGCAGCAGCACTGGAGCTGGAGAACATAGAAGTGAAAGGTCAGTGTATCCCTTCCCTGAGCCACACAGCTCCTGTTTGAAAATAAATAAAAATATCACATGACTGTTATGATTTTTAAAAATTTAACTTTATTGCCTTTCTTCCACTAGAAAGTCATCTTTACACACAAATAAGAGTTATATGCTATTACTTTTGTATATTTGTATTATTCCTTACTTGGAAGGTTTGTTTGGAATAAGAAGGAAAATTGTAGACTTATTACTTCTCTCATTTTTCTAATTTTGTGTGTCTCAGTCCATATGTGTAGTATTATCCAGTATTTAGATGGCTTTCTGGAACCGAGTTGATGAGTAACACCATGCACTTTGAAAAATTAAGGACTGAATCGACACTGACAAGTGATTAAGTTACTGCAGCCTAATGAGTGTCTCAAGAGAATGATTAAAGTGAGCAGTTAACTTGGGTGGGATGGAAACGTGCACAATCAATTACAATGGCTTGGTAGATGATGAATAAATTGTTAAACTATAATAAAACGACAGTTTGCCATGTCTATGCTTTGACGGACATGGTGGCATCCCCTTTTCACTTCAAAGAGCAATCTCAGCTGCTTTTCTAGGTTCCCTCTGGAGTCAACCAGAGACGCAGGCACTCACAAGCAGGGAGATGATCCTACTTACTTCGTGCACCTGTTTTGGAACAGTAGAAATCAAATGGCTCATGTTGGTGAGATGAATCCCACAAAAAATACCTAAAATGGTATTATTATCAGTAGTCCAAATTTTCCTGAAGGAGGGTAGCCATTGAGCACTGGATCCCTCAGAACTGGCTCCAGTGGTTGAGTTAAAACCTAGAAGAGGAGATACAGTAATCCTGAACCTCAGTATCTGCCTCTAGCAATGAGGTCAATAGACAACTCTGCTGCTACTGACTAAAAGAAAGTTAAGAATGATCCCATGTGCCTCCCCACTTTAGAGCTCAACAGTAACTTCAAGTTACTTCTCAAACAACTGTAAAAAAGCTATAAAACCTGGAATCTCACCCACAGTTGTTCTTCTATTAATAGAGGCACAAATTAGGGAATCCTGGCAGTCTGATAATATCTGCCCAGGGAACTGGTACTGAAGAATCAACAGGTTCATTATAACTATCTCCAACACCCCTTGTTAACTAAACACCTTCTTGAAATACCTTTCTGCAAGCTACAACAGACTTCTGCCATAAAGTACGTAACACAGACTACCAGTAGGTCAATGCTCCTCTGGCTGTAGAGTATATCACTAGCTTGTAAATCAACAATCCATATCACGATAGCATGAAAGTTAGATATGAATATTTTTGAGTGGGGCCAATAAACAGCATATCAGCCTGAAGGCACTGGCAACCTTATTTACTTTATCCTCACTCACAATTTTACTTTCAATAGGAGAGTTAAAATGACCTGCAACAAGCCAGCCTTTTCATGGGACTCCTGTAGAAGGATTTCTAGGTAAATTCATACATTCTGTCACCAAGCCCAGCCTGTACCTTAGATGACATATTCGTCATTTGAGCTGGAAACCTGTATTCCCACATCGATTTCTACCACAAATTTGATAATCATTAGCCTGCTACTGCTCTATCTCTGGGGCAGACTATTCATGTCTAATTTTCCTGGACACTATGGATAACATAAAAAAAACCAATCCCCAGAATAGAATGTGTGTATGTATACAGACACACATTATACATTATGTATATACATATACATATATATATAAAACTTACAGATCAGCTTATCAACTCAATATACCCATCAAACGTCTGAGACTAATGACCTAAGAAGGGTACTGTTTCTTAATAAGTGTACTACTTGAGACAGCCGTATTGTATTTTTGAAGGAGCTATCCAAGCACCGCATAAGGAACTACTTCAGGACCAAAAGACAACCCACAAGGACATTTTATCTCCAATTATTACATCCTGCACATCCTGGAACCTACGCAGAAAGTCACTGAGCAATTACAGCATAAGCTTGTATCTAGCTATAAGCTCAGTGCTGCTTTCCAAACCTTTGTCAAAGACCTGGTAACAAGACCACTGAAATCAACACAATATGATATTTGCAAGCATTAAAGGAGATGCTGTATGGGATGCATTGCACGGCATTGACTCACCATGAGCAGTCTGGTATAAAAAGGGTATCTTGGACTCTGAGAGGCATACAGATGCAATGCCAGAAGCACTGATTAGGTAAGAAGGGTGAAACTCCAGAAATATGAGTCAAGTAGTCACTAAAAGCATTCAATGCTGAGCGGTTTAGGAAAAACATGAAAATAGACTAATTTAATATGATTATTAACAATTTTCATCTCTAGTCACGCCAGAAAGACTACAAAAAAGAAAGGGTTTGTGTTAGTCAATGGGACGCCTACTGCAGGCGCTTGTTACAGTGAGAAATGTGAACATGCGGAAGAATGAAAAAAAGCTGTTGATCAGCTTTTTGAAACTTCGAGTTTATTTGACTGAGATCAGGACTGCAAGTTAACCCTTCTATCAGAAGCCAACCTATCACTTTATAGTCTGCCTGCCTAACATCGCTTTTATTTTTGGTGGCTGGAGTCTTTCATTGAAACAGAAATATGGAGCTGCTGAATTTATTGTTGCTCTGGGTATAACATCTCACCCTGCAGTAGTTGCATTCTGATTGAAGCAACAATTTGACCTGACAGAATTTATAATGAGCCAAATTTGAGCAGCTACAGCCCCAAGTCCCCTGAGTAACTTGCAGAGAGATGGCAGAAGAATAGGAAAGTTCCGTGATGGTGACAGAACAGCTGGGAGAGCAGCTCCTGCTGATGGAGTCCCTGCACTCACTCTTCATGGAACCTTGACAAAGGTTTACAGTGAACAAGCAGGCAATCTCTTCCCTACCCAGCATGGTGCATTTGTATATGGTAAAGATTAGGTGAATTCATATCATGCTGTATGCATAATAGACATGAAGGCATTTTGAAAGAGGAGCCCCATGATTGTCCTTTTGGGATATAAATTTCTCTAAAAATATAAGGGAAGGCATTAGAAAATATCAGTAGAAAAAAAAAAAAAAAAGAAAGAAAATATCTTTAGAGAAGAAAGTCAATACAATAATCAGGCAGTGTGAGGGGAGGAAAAGGAAGAGATAATCACCCTTAAGGGACCTGATTCTCCCCCTCTGCTCTGCTTTCATGAGACCCCATGTGGGGTACTGCGTTCGGTTCTGGAGTCCTCGGCACAGGAAGGGCATGGATCTGTTTGAGTGAGTCCAGAGGAGGACCACAAAGACTATCAGAGGGTGGAGCACCTCCCATATGAGTACAGGCTGAGAGAGTTGAGCTTGTTTAACCTAGAGAATAGAAGACTCCGGGAAGACATTATGGTGGCCTTCTAGTACTTATTGGGGGCCTACAGGAAAGCCGAGGAGGGACTCTTTATCAGGGAGTGTAGTGACAGGATGAGGGGTAACAGTTTTAAGCTGAAAGAGGGTAGAATTAGTTTAGATATTAGGAAGAAAAATCTTTTTCTGTGAGGGTGATGAAGCATTAGAACAGGTTGCCTAGAGAAATTATGGATGCCCCATCCCTGGAGGTGTTCAAGGCCAGGTTGGATGAGGCTTTGATCAACCTGATCTAGTAGAAGGTATCCCTGCCCAAGGCAGGGGATTGGAACTGGATGATCTTTATTGTCCCTCTCCACCAATTCTATGATTTGATGATTCTAATGGGAAGGAATGAAAGCAGTGCATATGGAAAGGAAAGGTGTTGCTTGTCTGCTGTGGGGAAAGTTGTTTCAAAATTCTTCCTAGAGACGAAATGAATCACTCTATCTCCTATGATGTTTTACATCTTGAACAAAATGAAGTGGCAAAACTCATAGAACTTCTCCAGAAGCAGTTGTAATGGAAATTGAGATGAAATCTCTGTGTGCTGCAACTTGAGTGTCCCTTAAAAATGTTGAGAAGGAGGAGGAAGGGTCTGCAGGCCAGAATGTTGGAAGGGAGGTGAGCTTGAGGCTGGAGGTTGCTCTGCCTGATCAGCAGAGCTCTGATCCGGTGACCTCTGTGATCAGGCCATCATCTTGCATTCATCTGGGACAGAGTTAATTTTCTTCAGCCTGCAAACGAAAAAGAAGGGAGCTCACAAGAAGTTGGGAGGAAAAATATCCAAGACAGCTGACCCAAACTGGCCAAAGGGGTATTCAATACCATGTGATGTCATGCTTAGTACGTGAACTGGAGGAACTCACTGGGGTGGGTGGAGATTGCTGCTTGGGAACAGGGTGGTCATCGATTATCAGAGGATGATCAATTGCAATCAGGTCTACCTGATTCGTATATTCTTCTTCTTCTTCTTCTTCTTCTTATTATTATTATTATTGTCTTCCTTTGCTGTTCTATGAAACTTCTTTATCCCAGTCCATGAGTTTTACCTTTATATTTCCGATTCTCTTCCTTATCCCACGAGGGTGAAAGAGTGAGCAAGCATCTGTGTGGCACTTAGCTGCCAGCTGGGACTAAACCACAACAGTTCATTTTTGGCGCCCAACGTGAGACACAAGGGGTTGAGATAATGACAGATCTGACCACAGCGTTTAACATAGATTTGTTTTACACATATATAAGTTAAATAGTTGTTGATCACAATATCGGTTTGTTTGTTCACATGGTTGTGTAATGTAAATCCTTATATGCACAATGAATTCCCTGCAATGCTGTTTATCACCTCTGTGAGAGGGATCAGGATTATCATTTTGCTGTACTGTGTAATGTCAAGTTATGATACAATAATATCATGAGATTAAGCTGGTGTTTGTTTGCAACATTGCTGTCATGTCCATACCTTGGGCATCATCTCTCGGAATTTATTAATAATCACATCCAATCTAAGAGGAAGATGGGAAAGGGGGATACTTTCCCCCACTCTTTTACCTCCCCTTTCTTCCTCAGGCTAGTGGCAACAGCTCATGAGAGTCCCTGGGATCTTCAAGCCAGCATGCTCTTATTTCTATGTCACTTGAATGTGCTTCAGGACTTGTTTAGGGTTACAAAATATTCTTTTAAGAATACCATTGCCCCAAGGCTGAATAGTTGTGTGTGACATGACATGAGGGAGAATATGGTAGGTAACTAGAGAAATTCTCACCTCCAATGGTTTGGGACTTCAGTCCTGAACAACTAGACAACCCTGATGACGTGATAAAATATTTGAAAGGAAAATGAGGTGAACCAGGGTCATCACGAGAACAGGAGGAAGAGGCAGAACCAAAGATAATCATCTGGTCCCCATCCCTGAGTAATCTTTGAGATATGCAAAGAGATTTCAGCTTCCTTTGAGGCAAGCACATTTTTACTTGACAGCTCCAGTTTGGGATAACAGGGCCAGTAGCTTGGAAATAGAGGGTAGGGAAGCCAAGCAGCTATGATCCCTGTCTAGGGAAGGGAGCATTGACAAGGTGATTGGAAGAAAGACACAAGCCCTCGGGTTCTGGTGGTGACTACTTTCAGGTGTGAAGGAAAGGTACCCCTTCAAGGAAAATGTTATGTGTCACCCAGGCAAGTGGACCAACATGGAGAGAGGTATCCAGTACCTTGGGGAACTGGCTGTGCTGAAGGTGATTTATAACGATTGAAATAACAATCAGCTACCCACAGATCCAGATGAAGTTCAGTGCACACTGAACTGTAAGTGAAGTTACTGCAGAGTGCACCATCGTCGTATGCCAACTCATTGTCAGTAGTGTCCTGGAAAGAACTAGAAGGACAAACAATTGTTGAATTGGCCGACCAATTCTGACAACCATAAGAAAGCTCCTCTTCCTCCCTATGGATCTGCATTTTGGCTGTGGAGAAACTGCCAGAAATACTACCTGAGAAACTGTCCTGAGAGTTCCAGCAATTTAAGGCTAAGTTCTGCTTTCTGCCTGTATGGGTCAGTATCACAGCTATTAGGAATATGTGTTCCTCTGCTTAAGAGAGGCTATAGAGGGTACATAGCATGAGGCATCCTGGGGTTTTACCTGTGTGATCACAGAGAGCGCGTAAGGAGGTGGTATGGAAGATCTACTTCAGCCCTAGAGCCACAGTTATACGAGTTGCAAGGAAAAGCAGTCACAAAAGGGGATTCTTCCAGGGAAAATGACACTCCAGTTTCCAGGGTACAGTTCCCTGGACAGAGTAAAAGGGCTGATCTTACCTCTGATTCTCTTGAAGGAACTTCTGAATCATATTTACAAGAAGTGAGTAATGAATACTATGACCAGAATTAATGGGGTCCTGCCTCCAGGCAGGTGGAGGAAAACGGAAACTGGGTTTACTGAACCGTGTGAATTTCATGGCCTGGCATGTCAGACCCTCAAGAGTATAAGGCTCTAGTGAATGCTCGTGCACTACACTGGTGTCAAACACTGGGATACACATCTAGCAGAAGCCACCTGGTTAGTTAACACTCGGTGATATACCCATCAAACCAGCCCTGCCCAGTCAAAACATCCATGTATTGTAGAAGGGGATGAAGTCCCTGCGGTGCATAAGAAAAATATACTGGGGAAGGCAGTCTGGATTAGCTCTACCTGAGGCAAAGGCAAACCCTTCTGAAGGATTGCTTTTGCTCATGGACCTGGGTGCACTTTGTGGGTGATGCAGAAGGATAGGGAAGTCTGATGTGTACCTCAAAAGGATTTGATTTTGACTGAGAATAGCCAGTGAAATTAATTACATGATGTTAGTTGCTAAATGACCTTGCCACTGTATGCCATCGCTACTACAGTTGCTATTACTTCTCCCAAGTAATACGTGACAGGATGACAGGAAATGGCCTCAAGCTGTGCCAGGGAGGTTAAGATTGGATATTAGGAAAAACGTATTTACTGAAAGAATGGTGAAGCATTGGAACAGGCTGCCCAGGGAAGCACTGGGGTCACCATCCCTGGAGGTGTTCAAAAAACGTGTAGATGTGGCACTTTGAGACATGATTTAGTAGGCATGCTGGTGTTATTTTGATGGTTGGACTTGATGATCTCAGAGCTCTTTTCCCACCTTAATGATTCTATGATTCCATATGCCATATCAATGGAAATACAGATTACAGTAAGAACCACCCAGATTAATGAAGAGTGAATTTTGATGAAACCGAGCAAAGTCCAGTGGTGATGGAATCAGAATTAACTTCAGCAACTGCCACCCAGTAGCTTCCTTCACATCAACATCATCAACCCACAGGCCGTGCCAGATACACCAGCTGTGAGATCCATATGCAGCACGCAACAATCCAAAATCACACATCGTCTCTCCTGCCCTGAAAGATTGTTGTGACAGATGGAGCCTGAAGTCATGGATTAAACAAACTCAATGGACATTGCAGAGTGATGGCCCATAGACTGGGGAAAAGATATCTATGTCTATATTTACATACCAAAGACAGGAAAAGTGTTGGTGATTAACTGGAATGTGTAGAATCTGGGCATGATGTAGATAGTATAGAACAAGGGGTGGATACTCTCCGGAGTTCAGCTCAGATAAAGTTAATTTCTCATACTGGCATGCAAATAAGCAGGCAAGAGGTGCACAAGAAGCTGAGAGGGGGCACAGCAAGGACAACTGACACAAACTGGCCAAAGGGATATTCAATATCATGTGATGTCATGCTCACTACATAAACTGGGGGATCTGGCTGGGGGGCAGGGATGAGATCGCTGCTTGGGAACAGGCAGGGCATCAATTTTCAGGTGATGAAAATTTGCAGTGTACATTACCTGCTTTGTATTTTCTGTTATTGTTATTATTTTTCTCTTCCTTTGCTGTTCTATTAAACTGTCTTTATCCCAACCCACAAATTTTATCTTTTTCTTTTCAGTTCTCCTCCCTATCCCAGTGAGGAGGAAGGAGTGAAGCGAGTGGCCACGTGGTACTTATTTGCCAGCTGGGGCTAAACCATGACAGCTGTGTATCACCAGTTAAAGTACATCCATTATAAAAATCCCATGACTTGTTTGCTAGAAATTCACTCAAAGACATTTTTAAAATGGAGAAGAAAGATAACTCTGCTACATGCTCTTTTCCAGAGTTGTTGAGGTAGAAAGTTTCTCTGCCTCAAAACTATTTTCAGAAATATTCAGAATAACTCGAAGTATTGCTACAGAACTGTTTGTCAGCTATGGATCACTTTGATTTTTGTCCACTGTGATAGGTCCATGCAAAAATTCACTGTGGAATTGTCATTGAAACTACCTGTTTCTTATTTTGGATCTACAAGAACTGCTGCTGGTGTACCAGGTTAGTAAGGGACGTATGCCAGTTCCCAGCTACTGCTGGAAACCGGTTATTAGACATGAACAGTAATTTGGGTTAAATTGACTTGGAGTAAATTATTTACAAATATGCTTATCATCAATACAAAAGGAAGTTGGGATAATTGTAGTATAAATGAACATAAATGTTTCAAAGATTCTAGTATACATTATACTTTATTGTCTCTACTGTTTCGTATGCTGATGCTGGTTGACAAATGGTTGTGAAATATTTTGCTTTTATATCTCCATAATCTCTTTCATAATTTCTTATTTTACTTTTCAATGTTAACTTTCCAGAAAATTTAATCAAATCTCCAAATTTTGGTACCACTGAAATTACTAAAAATACGTCCATGAGCTGTATCTCATTAAGGGCAAATATAAAAACAAAATGGAAATTTTGTAATGTAAGCAGTTTTCAACTTCTAAATGAACAAGGAAAGGTTTGAAGATTTTTAAATAGTAAAATATCTTTATGTTTTCAAATCTCCTTACTTAAAAAAGGTTTATCAGATCACTTTTTTACACTTTCAAAAAAATCTACTTCTTTGCCATGAGACCACACGTGAAGTTTCAGGTGGGAAAAAGTTTGGCTTAAAAAAGAAGAAAAAAATATAGGGTCTTAGAATAAAAATCAACATGGAACTGCTACTGTAGTTCCATTATAAAGACTCATAAAAACCATTTCCAGTTGCTCTCCAGTAGGTCTGATTTCCATAAGTAAAACTCCACTTTATTTCTTTCACAGTTCCTTATAGGTCTTTAAGGAGCTATGAAAACTCTCTCGCCAACAGGGAATTTCTTGCAAAAATAAAGTATGTTAGGAAACATTTTTTTTTTTATAGATCTGGAAACATATTAATGATTAAAGGCCTTATCCTTCAGAGACGAGTGCAGTTTCCATTGGTTTCTGTGGGAATGATAGATGCTGGGCACCTTTTCATACTAGATGTAATATCTGTATATCTCAACTCTGTGATTGCACCAGGCTTGTGAAAAACCTTAGTGCTTGCCCTCCAAACTGCAAAGGGTAGGTCCCCATATTTAAAACCAATAATTTCAAATTCATGATTCCAGCCCTTGAGATCATGGGACAAACTTAAAATTCATGCATCTTTTCAGTTTTTATTTGATTTGTGAATTTGAGTCTTTTAATGTAAGTAAGTTTCTTGCCTTTTAGGTTTTCTCAGCAGGAATCCAGGCTGGAAAGTCACTTTTGCTTAGAACAGAACAAAGTTTTCCTGGTCACTGCCCGTCTCCCACAGCTAGGGGTAAAGAAAGATGCCAGACATCACAGGATTTAGTATCAGACTACAGGGGATGCCTGCGGTAAGGCTAACTCATCCTCCCTCTTGCAGGTTTGGTATTGCACTCCTGCACACCTCGGCATAGCCCTGCGGTGCTGCCTGTGCTTTCTCAGTGCTTAGCAGGGGACACAGGAACACAGCAGAAAAAAAGTCTGTGGGAGGCAGAACTGCAGCTGCTGGAGAAGCTTATTTTGTCTGTCAGCAACTGTACATGAACCCTCTCTACTGCAGGATAAAATCTGACAGAGGCCTAAGTCCTAACAGAGAAAGTTTTATGTACGTTAAAGTCCCCATCAACCTGTCAATGCATAAATGGCCACATGCAACGTAAGTGATGATTAAAAGTAATCTAAAAGAAAGCATTTAAAAACCGAGTGAACCTACCTACTACACCAGATCTACACCCAAGCTTCTTGATAAATTTAACTGTTTTTAAGTCACAGAGATCAGCAACAAAAGGTTTGAGTGCCAAAAGACATTTTAGACATTCAGCAGATTTCCTGTTAAAATGTAAGATAAGAAACCACTAAAATGTACATAAAAAAGGCCTCAGTCAACTGTGCAAAATTTTTGAGGAATCAAGGAAAGCGTGTCCAGTTTCGTTTCTCACTCTCCTTCAGCTTTTGTGCTTTTATGTTTATGACAAAATCAGTTTACAGTTGGAACAGCTGAATTCTGCCTGCAGCCCAATAGCAGCTCCTTCTCTTGGAAGGATAGTTACTATTCCTGTTGCCTTTAATTGCCTGGTTAATCTGTGTAACCAACAACTGTAATCCATGTAATCCTATGGCCCTTTCACTTGTCCTTTATTGACCGGGCAGGTATTTGTTATGCTGCTTGTTGTGTCTTCCCTCTGAGCAGACTGTCAGTTCTTCTAAAAGAAGGATTTCCTACTGCACAATGTGTTTGCACAGTGCCAGCATAACAGAACTGCTGGCTTGAAGCTTCCAAAGCTATGGGATAAAAAACCCAAATACCCCTGTGGCCACCCTAGTGATTTGCTGGAGTACATTTGCCTATTCATGTCACTGAAGCTGGCAGGTGGCAAAGTAATAAGGGGAAAAGTTTAAAAAAGAAAAAAATATAGAAAATCAGCCATTGTGAAGGACCAGTCTCCATCTTTTTCATAGTGCTCCCTGACCTCAGGTAGTCTCCTTCTGGAGAAGTGCTGGAAATAAACTCTAATTTTTCAAAGATGAAAATCGGCTTTCTATAGTCTATAAGGAAATGACAATTAAGTCAGTGTCTTATATTTTCCCAGAACTTTTCCATCAATGTAAGACACTGATTCAATTGTGTCACTCAAAACACATTGGAATTGGGAGCTGAAAATGCCATTCTAGATTTACCTACATTTCTATACCACTGAAGTCAAGAGATGCACCTACTCCAGCGATACGTCCATTTGAACATTTGCTGTAGACCTATGTAAACACACAGAATAAATGACTGTGGATATTTGTAAGGCTGCTGCTAGGAGTGGCTGCATATGTATTGGATAAGCTTCAGATAAAAGCCTAAACATCTGGATGCTTATAAAAATCATCCAGAGCTCCTGGATATCGAGGCTTTTCTCTCATTCATTTGGATGTGTATGTGAAATTGTCAGTGGGCATAAAAGTGCTGTAATGTGAGGAGTAATCAGCCAATGGACAGAAATAGGAATCAGATGTCTTTCAAATAAAACTTGTCTCTCCACCAGCAATCCTCCAGCGAATCTCCCACACCTGTGGATGATGGGTTACACTGCTGTTACTACCATTCAGATTTCTTTTAATGCTGGGTGTATTTTTAAAAGACAGCTCTCGCAGCTTATAAAGCAGGATTTGGGCTTTGGCTAATGAAAAGCATTAACGTACTGTGGGAGGTGGAGAGAGAGAAAGATTATAATTAAATTTCTGCACTCGTCTCCCATCTCTAAGGGCTTGGATAAGAAACTGTTCTGCTGGGCAGCTGAATTTGAGCTAAATAAGATAGCTGGGGGAGGGAGCCTTCTTGGTGGTTTCATGTAGGCTTGCACATGTGGTAGGGGCCAGGGAACATTTCTGATGAAAATAAAATTGTTCTGGGCTTGATCCAGCTGAAAATACCGACAGCCTGCCGGGCCCTGCAACTTTCATAAGGTTGCAGATCCTGGCTTTTAGCAGGAAGCTTGGCCTGGCTGCTGTGGAGGGCCCTGCAAGCGAAATAATAGTTTTATGCCGGAAAGCTGCACATCCAATTGGTGAGGCAGGAGGACTTGTGCCAATACATTCCCATTCTCCCAACACTGCCAAGGTTGGGCTCCTTTTTGTACCTGCAATCCCCCTGACACCCAGCCTCTGAGAGCAACCAGGGAGCCACTTGGCAGCCCGAAGTTGCAGATGGTCACTCCTCTGGTCGTGAAAAAGTTCTGGTCGGTATTGGTATCTCACAGGCTGGTGGAGATAACTGGTAATGGCCTCCTGTGGGATGAACATGATTTTCCCCTCATCCTTCTGCATATGTTTTTTTACTATCAGTCTCTCTTGAGTTTTATTTGGCCTCAAAGAGAAATGTTTTGTTGAAATTATTTGTGACATGTTAATTCATACAGTGCCCTTTATGTACATCACAGGCAAGACTTTATAACAAGTAAGTTTAAACAATATAGGTACCACATGCTGAAAAAATACAACTATTGAATATTCTCCAAACAACATTTTACAACTTTTGAGAGAGTCAGATATAAAAACTTTTTTTGGGGTAGGATGTTGGATTCCATGGCTTTGGACTGCCAAGCAGTGTGTTTCATGCACTCTCAGGCTAGGATAGGAGACTGAGCCTTTGGTGGGCAATGAAAAGTAAGACCATAAGCTTGGTCAGCTGTTGAAAACATGAAAACAAAAATACTTTAAACTCAGCAATACATAGTAATTTGTGCAGCTGTCTGGATCAAAGACTCAGCTTTGCATCCTCTCAGCTTTTATATTTTGTTGCCCTAAAATCACCAGTGGGCCAGAACTTCTCACATCGTGACACAATAGCTTATTCCAGGAGCAGAAATAGGGGCAGAGTGAGCAGAATTGGTTTACCTTTCTGACACAGTCAAATCCAGCTCCAAAATTGTGCCTTAAGCTTCTTTTAAAGGGGAAAAAACCCCACTTCCTACCAACATGAAACCCTGATCCTGACACCTCTGTTCTTCCCTCATTATTTTAGTGACTTACCCTGTTATAGAGGAGCAGAAAAGCCTGTGGTCACTCTGACTACACTTATGGAAAGCTAGTTTTTTTCAAAAACTTTCAAGGAGTGATCACAAGCACAGAAAACATGGGATTTAATAAAAACATAAAATGGCGTTGCAGTAAACCAGACTGTTAGTGTCCGTTATCATCTCCTTAATCACTGATTAAACATTTGTACCCATGGCCATTTCACATGATTTATACCAGAAGTAATTAGTCCCTGACCAAAAGAGGACTTAAATACATGTCTTAACTCTAAGTATCTGAAGATCTTTGCTGAAGTCTCTGGGAGGACTGACACCCTAAGACACTACCCATACACTTGAACACTGGACTGAAGCCTATGTTTTCACTTTCCTGAAATGGAACAGTGCTTTTTCCTGTGACCATGGAGTTAACTTGAAAATTCACCCCCACACAGATGGCCTGCCACTCTTTTTTTCTGCTTCAGTGAATCTTACTCAAATATTTCAGCTGCAGTTGCAGAGCAGGCCTGATTCTATATTTGGGAAGTGACTGAGAATTTTGCTCTTGAGTTTGCTCTTGGTTTCAGAGCATTCAGGATGAGGCCTCAATAAGTACTAGAAATCTCTTAAGTGTGTGTTTAGCCTGTGTTTTCAGAGGTTCTTAGCGTCTTGGACTACAAGATCAGTTTCCTTTTAGAAGCTCAGATTTGAAGAGTATGCAAATTTATATATGTACATGTGCACACTCACTCCATACACGCATATACATACAGTATTACAGTTTCACTAGTATTGTGCAAACCCATTATCTGATTTAAGCATGACCCAGTATTATTCTAAGGATGGAAACCTTTACTTTTCTCTGCAGTCGTCTTTGTTCAACTAAGCCAAGACAACACTTTTATCACAAATATATGTAGACACGTAGTCCAAGTGACAAAGAGGCCTCTTAAGCACAGAGAGGGATTCTACTCTGCTGTACCAATGTAACTTCTGTTCAAGACAAAACACATTCCTCTGGGCTTACACCAGGCAAATGTACTTCTGAGTGGAAGACATAAAAGACTTATCAGAGCTTGTGCTCCTCAGTGGGATTTATATCTCTGTAAATGGGCTCGTTTAAGTTGAAGATGTATGTATGTACATTCATAAAGGGAGCTATTCTCCTCTTAAATGCAACATATGGATGTGGACATGACTCCGTTACACATAAAAATGTAATAAAATATTTTCCCTGCAAATATGCAATACAGACCTTACACTCCATTTTATGGGAGGATGTTTGTGCATAATCTGATTCTTACATTATATCATGTTGCAAATTTAGTATAAATGCTCTCTCACTTCCAAATGATAGTCTGCATAGCAGGATGATTCATGGGATAAGACAAGAGCACTTTGCTCTTGCAAACACACACCGAGAAGAGGCTTGAACTCTCCGAAGAAATACACTAGATCAATTCAGACCTGAGGCTCACAGAGTTGCATAGCACCCCACAGGATCTTGATAGCCTAACTTGGGAAGGACCCAGAACTAACATCCCAGCGGTCCATGGATTTCTGGAAGAATAAGCTTCCCTAATGCCACCTTGCAGCTTGGCCCATAATGTGCAGAGGCTATGCAGAAAGTGTTCCACTTGCAGAAATGGCACCTCCACACCCGATCTTTGATCTGCTTTCTAAGGAAAGGATTGTTAATTTTAAACAAATGTCACATCTTCCTCCACATCTCATTCAGCTGCTGGTTTTTGCTGCAGTGCCTGCTTCCATGCATCTCACCAGCAAGCAACATGTTGTATCCAGATGGTCCCGAGAAGGCTCTGAGAGTTCCTCTGCCTTGGGTTAGGGCAGTTGGCAGTATTTCAGATCAAATAAAAGCTGCCACATGATGGAGTCAGGACCATTTTAAAAAGGTTGTGAACACAGAAGGCTGTGAGCACAGTGCAGCTGGACAGAGGTGTGATATAAGCAGGGAGGGACAAAGTGAAAAAGGAGGGTAGCAGTGAGACAGTCTGGACACCATGTTGTTGATGTAAGTCCTGGGTGGAAGGATATATCTTTACACAGAGAAAGAAGTTAACAATACCACGATGTCTCAGACAGTATCTTGGAGTGGGCATGGCAGTTCTTGCTCTCCATATACATAGAAATGCATGTCACAGCATTAATGACAGTCTTCCATGGAGGAGGAAAAGGGGTTGCTGTGTCCATCTTAAAAATAATTTCCTTATTGTTATGATGGTATACAATGACATTGTTCTCTCAGTATTTAGGTATTGAATTCCTCTTTTTTTTTAGAGGGGACTTAAACTTGAGTGACCTGTGGACCCTCCATCTACATACTAAGCTCTCTTTGTTTTTTGTGCTTTTTGGAGAGATTATGTTCCCAACATTTATATAAAGAGTCTGCCTTCTTAGAGGGGATTTCATATGACCCCATGATCCCATTATTTATGTGCTATGATCCTCCTTGTTAGAGGTTACTTTAACCACCATTCACACACTCAGCTCCACAGAATAGGGCTTTCCCCACCAATGTCAATAGAGTTAGCTTTTGTTCGAGTGCTCTTCCTCTCTGCAATTAAATCACACTTGAGAGGCAACACTCCAATTTTTTACAGCATGCTCTCAGGCTGGCTGCATCCTCCTGTGCCAGTGGCATGTTAAGCAATGCCCAAGTCCAAGAGTGGACGTGACCGTGAGTTGTGCAGCTGTGTCCATGTCTGTAAATCCCAACAGTCAGCACAAGGGTGCAAAGGAATAGGACTGGGCACAGAATGCTGATGGTGTCCTAACTGTGATGAGTTCCTTAAATAATACATGCTCAGACAAATATCAAAATAATCACCACTGAAAACTGGTATCATGAAAAGAATTAACTTTGAAATTAGTACATCCTCTTCATACCTTGCCTTTTCATTTCAATCATTTTACATTTGTGAACTCTATCTGCTTTGTATACAGTTATGCTTATAGTAAAAGATGAGTATAAAGCCTTGGTTTACGGTATTCAGGCAAATAATGCTCAATATAACTTTACACTGAATGAATACTAGGACAGTTTTAACTATGTGTGGAGACAGGTTCTTGCAGACTTCACAGATGGGAAAGGAAAACCAGAAAAAAGCATAGTGAGAAATGAAGCTTTTTAGAAATTTACTGCATAGACCAAAGCACTTCAATTCCACAAACAAGAAAGGGAAGGAGAAAGTAACTAGGAACAGAACAATAGTGACAATATATCAGATGTGGCCAGAAAAAGAGGATGTAGACACAAAATATATCAATGTGGAACACCAATGAGTAAAGGCATAAGGAAATAAAAGTGTCTATTAAATACCTGTCTTTCTATTGCAGGACTGAATAGATGGATGGTGAAAGAAAAAAAAAAAAAAGCCCGTGAGTGTTATAGGAATCTCAGTGTTTAGAGACGGCAAGATTTCTAATAAAGACATAGCCAGTGACAGCAGAAATAAATCTTTCCATGAGAGACTTCACAAGCAGTGGAAAGAGGTACATGCTGTTCACATGAGCGATGCAGAGCAATTTACGTATAGAGGCTATTAAAAATCGTTTGCTCCAGAGGAAGATATGTCTGAGGTGACCTTTGACATTTTTGCTTTATATTTAAGAGATGCTTAAGACATTTTAGTGTATCAGGGTAATTTCAGATAACTGAAGAGATATTGATTTTGTGTGAGAATTCATGAAAGCAAATAGATAATTATAAACAAAAATAATGAGAGGTACTCTCATCTGACAGAAATTTTTAGGAAAAAAATGGAGAACTCAAAATAGTATTTATCGATAAAGGAAGCAGATGTGTGAATAAGTCCTAAACCATTGGCAATTCCATTCTGTGAAGCAATTCTGGAGTAGGTGAGGAACTGAATTACTAGCAGATCCTAAAATAACATTTTTAGCAGGAAATCATGTGGTAATGCAAATATTTACAGTAGGAATGTATTTGAATTAGTACTGGTGATGATGCTAGTCTGTATTTCTGTTGGTAATATAGAAGGGAATGTAAATTACTACTGAAAATGTCTGATGACACAAAACCTGGTAGAGTGGTACATTACAGTGAAAGCTGGGCAGGTGTACAAAACTATATGGCCTTGACATACAAAGAGCTTGTGTTTTAATACAGGCAAAACCCATAAGTCTGGATATAGGACTGAGGAAGACAAGGGTAGCCACAGAATCTGGGACTTGGTGTCCTGGTTTCAGCTAAGATAGAGTTAATTTTCTTATCAGTAGGTGCTGTGTTTTGGATTTATTATGAGAATAATTCATAATAATTCATAAAACATTATTGTAGTCGTTGCCAGGTAATGCTTATATTCAGCTGGGATGGAGTGAATCTTCCCAGCAGCTATGTTCTAGAGCTAGTATGAGAATGTTGACGATACACTGAAGTTTTTAGTTGTTGCTAAGAAAATCAAGGACTTTTTCAGCTTCCCAAGCTCTGGTAGTGTTCAGGTGTACAAGAAGAGAGGGAGTAGAGCCAGGCAGCTGACCCAATCTGGCCAAAGAGATATTATATGATGTATAATGCCATGCTCAGTACATAAAAGAGAAGTCAGCCAGGGGACAGGGTTCACTGTTTGGAGATAACTGCTCGGAAATGTGCTGGGTGTCGGTCTCTGTGAGTGGTGACCATTTGTATTGTGCATTACTTATTTTCTGGTTTTTATTTTGATGATGATGATGATGATGATGATTGTTATTATTATTCTCTCTTATTTTTGCTGTCCTATTAAAATGTCTTTATCTCAGCCTACGAGTTTTCCTTTTTTTCCCGATTCTCCTCCCCATCCCACCAGGGGCAAGGGGAGAGAGGAAGGGAGTGGCTGCATGGTCCTAGTAGCTGGTTGGAGTTAAATCATGACACTTAGGAAGGCAGTGCCTCTGAGAAGGACTTGAGAGCTACATGCAAGAAGTTGCATTAGAGTTCCTACTGCAACACTGTAATGAAAAAAAAGGCCCTAAATGCAAAAAGAGAAGAGCAAACACTGGAAATATGGATATAATTTTACATTTGTATATAGCTGCAGGGACACAGATGTTGGAACACTGTGTACAGTTCTGATCATCCCATATTTATAAAAAGACGTTGAAAAACTGAAAAAGATGTGAAAAATGAGCCAGAAAAAATATTCCAAATACTGGAAAAAAAAAATCTGAACAGTGCAAGACCTTAAAGACCTGATAAAAAAAAGAGGAAGAAAAGATAATTTGAATATGCCATGAGTATTTTCACCACAAGACACAAACCTGAGACTAATGTGGAGAAAGCTAATATGATAAGCAATGGAGAGTAAAAATGAAACAAATTCACAAGAGAAATAACGCAAATGTTTTGGAAAGCCAAAGTAATTTAAGTTACTGTCCCAAATGTCTTCACCTCAAAAATTGGTGTCTATAGGAGGACTGTGATTCAAAGAAGCTCCAGGTAGACAACAGCGTAGACAAGTAACCTGATCTTTTAAAAAGACACGTCATGGCTTGTTTTATCCTGTGAAATAGGTCCCCATGATCTCATAGTTTTTCTGGGCACATCTGTATGACTCTCTCACTCTATTTCTATGGATAACATTTTGTGGAGTAGACCCAAGTCTTTCTGTACATCCAATATACCTTTTTGGCAGAGAACTGAGAAGAGAGATAGTTGTGTAATTCTTGCCAAAGCTAACAAGAAGTGGATCTTACACAATACAAAGCTTTGCTTGCAGAGAAATTCAATCCAAAGCGATGTATAACTGCAAGCAAACAGTGAAGTCATAAACACCCTGGAGCCGATTTTGCCTTTAGCTCCTCACTGCTGTTGCATGGTTTTAAATGACGGTTGAATTTGTTCAGGGCTGGTGTTGCTCTTCGTTCACACATCCGTGCCTTGGCATTTCTAATCCTCCATGGTACTGGGGAAATAGAAGTTCTGTGATGCTCTTGTCCTTCTTCTATGACAAAGGCATTATTCTTAAGAGCTTATTTAAAACTGCATCTCTGTAGGATCTTCTCAATTGATTCCTAAAGGCTTTAGTCAGTGAGTTTGAAATGGATACAGCAACAACCTTGTGTGATTTGCTGTACCCAGAGCTTCCAGAACAACTTGAATTACTTTTGTCAGAGAGGCCAAAGCCTTTAAAAGGTTTTATTTCCTACCTCTACACTTCCTGACTTGGAGTCTTGAATGCAAATTATACAAACTGGCAACGCAGAAAAGGATTTGGGGATCATGTCTGAAATGATTCAGAATTTAGCCCTCAAAAATCCTTATCTGTTAGTGGGATGGAATTTTCCTTTTCTTAAGAAAACAGCAAACCATCATTTCTTTTAAAAAGTCCAAATATTCTAGAAAGCATCTATTATGTGCTTTAATTTCAGAATATTGTTCATTGTACAGACACCTGTGCTTAGTGCTCAATCCTGATACTCAGCTAATATGGAAACTTAGATAAGCAGTCCTGTTCAAGTCAATGGGAAAACTTACCTGGAGAGGGTAAAGTTTGCAGAATCAGATCATCTGTGAAGAGTTTCTTTGTTTCCAGAGATATTCTGTCCTGCACTAAGTAGAAAATGTCATCGTATTTCAAAGTGAAATTCTGCAGGCCATTTATCTAGAATGTGAGCTAGTTCCTTTGGGTATTCTGGAAATTCAGAAACAACATATTTATTTAATTTAGAAAAATTACTTCCGTCCAAGGTTGTTTCTTAAGAAACATTCATGACAGCCTAAAACTTGCAAACTCACTACATATATGTGCCAGGCATAGCATAAAGATAATTAGCTCAATACTTTGTGATATGAAATCTCCTTGAACAAGTATTTTGTATTGGATTGTAACAGATCTTAAAAGACTTTCCAGTGTCCTGGAAAAATAATCATAGTTTTAAAAGGCTAGTAAATGTATGTCTTCACATGGTAGTTGGCAAATATTTCAATAAACTGTAAAAATTCCTTCTAACAATTTTCATACTCGGTCCTGGAATGATTAATCATGTTGCCTTTTTTAAGGTTTACATTAAAATAATAAGAAATAAACTTTCCAAAACAGTAAAACATTGTGGTTCTCATGCCAATAGAAAAAGCCAAGGACATTAAAAATTAAAGATGACATCTCCAATCCAGACTTTGACCCCAGCTAAGTAATTTTCATGCTTCTGGCCTCTCTTGGTCCCCTGAGGAAAACAGATTAAACCCTTCTCCCAAAAGCTGAGGGTAGACCTGGCCTAAATTCTTTCAGATTGCAGACTTAAAGAGCAGAAACCTAGGTCTGTAAGCTATGCTTAGTTATTGAATGGCATCTGTTTGTGCTGTTACATAGGACAGAGCACACTTTGCAGGAAAATCTAAGTGAATTATGGACAAAGTATTCCTCTGAAAAGAAAAAAAGTGTTTGGCCCTGTTACTGCTTTAAATGAGTTTGAATGAAATTTCTCACCTATGCTTCATTATTTTCTCCTTTATGAATTTTAAATATATCTCAAGCTTGAAAAAACCTAATAAAGGTTGTTTTTTTGTTTAAAAAAATAAATATTTTGTAATTAAACCCTCTGAATACCCTTTCTTTTTTCTCCTGGAAAAAAAAGGATAAAGATAGAACAAATGGGCAGAAAATACTCAAGTGAAAACAAAATTTTGGTACTAGTCAGAAACCCCACTTTTTATCTCCCTGGGCACCAAAGGTCAAAGGCGCATTTTGCCCTTAACCAGGCATCCTGTATGAAATAGCAAACAGCAATCAAATGTTGATTCTTCACCAGAATATCTTTGTAGTCTTCAAGGAGTCATGGCTGAAAGTCTTTCTGCGCTGGGGTCAGGGTCTTTGTATGTAGTAGTACTCATAAGATTTGTCCCCTGAACTTTTAGCATCCTTTTGTATGAAGGACATCCTCAGTTTAAGCACACACTAAAGGGCTTCGTTTTTCTTGCTTTCAGCCTGATGTCTGCTAGATCTATTTGCCTCCTTCTTTCTTTTTCCTGGTTCTTGTCCTGAGTGACAGTGAAAGAGGGGTCCTTATTCACCTTCTCTACCTCTGCCATTCAGAGATTTCACATTTCCATTCAAAACTCAGAGATTTTAGTGGTGTAGACCAGAATGGAATAATTTATGGACAGTTCAATAAAGCCAAAATTATATTTACAATGAAGTGCAAAACTTTCAGTAAGATGCTTGTGAAACATTTACATTTTGTCAAATCAAACAAACTTTTTTGATAGAGAAGCCTGAAAATTTTCCAGCAGACAGATTTTCTAAGTGTTAGGCTATGTTTTTGGCTCAAAAAGCTCAGTAAAGGCTCTTTGTTTTTATTTTAAAACAGGGTGTCAAAATTAATTATCAGAAATTTCACTGACATAAAGGAAAATATTTGGGCCAGGGTATTCATTATTATAAAGACTATTACCAAAATTTTCACACTGCAGACATAGCCACATGTTCATGTAGACTAACTAAATAGAACACAGATTTCAGGCCAGAAATTCAAGCAAGAATTTTTGGCTAATACACGCAAGACAATATCTTTCCTCGGGTTTGAATTTTATCAAGTCAGGTTGTTCAGCCTTGACTACAGATATTTTAGACACTTAGCTATCTGCTCATACAAACAAATTTGCTCAGAACAAGCTCTGCCAGAGATTTCGCCATCTCTCTTATGGAGCGATCTCAAGAAAGAAATGACAAAACCCCAATTCTGTGTTTGCTATCTATATCCTGCCTAAGCCCCAGTGCCTAACTCCTCTTCTGGTGCCTAACTCCTATAGAAGACTATCAGGTTGCTCAGGCATGTTTTCCCCTTCATGAATCCAGGACGACTTCTCCCAGACACTGTCTTTCCTTAATGTGTTTGCAAATAGCTTCCAGGAGGATTTGTTCACTCACTTTTCTAGTGATTGGGTTGAGGCTGACTGGCTTGTACTTTCCTGGATTCTCCTTCACGCCCTCCTTGAAGAGTTCCTCTGTTCCTAAAGAGCCTTCCATGATCCCTATGACTTTTAAAAGATCATCAAAAGTGGCCTTACAATGACATATGCCAGCTTCCTCATCACTCATGGGTGGATCTTGCCAGGTCCTGTGGGCTTGGGTGTATTTGGTTTGGTTAAATGTTCCCTAACCTGATCCTTCTCCATGAAGGGAAGCTCTGTCTTGCTCCAGCCTATTCCACTGGTCTCAGGGGTCTAAGATTCCCGAAGGCAGATCTTGCCAATAAAGACAAGGAGAAAGGGAGATTTGAGCAGCTCAATTTTTTTCCACGTCCTTTGCCACCATCTCTCATGCCCTATTTGTCAGTAGGTTGATGTTTTCTATGGTCTTCCTTTTGTTGCTGGTAAGTGATACCTGTGGAAGCCTTTACTCATCACCCTTCATGTGGGCTTTGGCTTTCCTAATCCTGGTCCTACTTGCTCAGACAGTATGTCTGTATTCCTCCTGGGTCACCTGTCTCTGCTTCTACTTCTTCAAGTAAAGTTTAATGTTCAAACTTCAAGCTTTTTTAAATGTTATAAGAAAGCATAGAAGAGAGGAAAGAATTAGTCTGACAAGCTTATGGTAGCTCACGTTGTTGAAGAGGTGCACGGACCATGTTTCCTGAGTGGTAAAGGCTCCTGTCATTTACCATCTTGTCCAGAGGATGAGTGACATAGATATAAAAAACTGAGGCTTGATTTTATCCCAGCAACATCACTCAAAGATGCTTCTTGGAGACAGCAAGAAATCCAAGGCTTCATTAAAACAATGAGCTGTGCTGAGCAAATACATGTGTGATGTCAAACCCAAAATCATGAAATCTTAGAATCTTTTATGTGAGTATGGGCTGGGAAATATGGACTACTCCTAAAACCTTTGGTATTAAAAGCAATATCCATTGTCATGACTTTAGTTCATGAATAGGGCAAGAATTTTTCATTGGACACACTATTAGGTATGTAAGATACTCAGAAGGAAAATTGAACCTCATATAGAAGTACTGAATACTGGTTTATTCTCATTGAAGTTACTGGCTAAAGAAAGGAAATAAAAGGAGATAAACTGAGCATTTTTTTTCACAAAATTTTTTTTTTTTAAAAATCCTTATTCCAGTGAATTGCAAAACCAATTCTTTCCAGAAGTATTTGGAGGAAGAGACAGATTTTACTACCTGCTTAACACACATTGGAATAGCTGGTGATTTCTTGAAGCATAAACAGTATAAAGGGTGCAGACATTGCTCAAATCCCCGTTCTCAGAGTTTGGGGCCAAAACTTCAGCCAAGTCTCTGAAACTCCAACTGAGCAGCTGCACCAAGAGATTCTTCTGTGGGAGTTGTTTGGAGTTGTTTCCTTTCTCGTTGGAGGGAACCTTGGTCAGAAACTTCTTAACAGAGGTTTTGCTGAAAAAAAATCAGTTGCAAGAAAGATTTTGGTTTCAGCAAATAGGCATTTTCCTATTTAAAACATATGCTGTGAACGAAAGTTCCAGCCTTGCTCCAGGGCTGGGTGTCTTCAGAGCCTGGAGGTGTTCAGGAAGGTGGAAGGTGCTCTGCACAGTTGGAGAGAGCCTATCATTTCACAGGACCACATAGCACACACAGGAGATGTAAAAACAAGGATGAACTCAAGTCAGGGTACTTTTGTAGTCATCCAGAACTGCCCAGAGCTCATTTGTATTTGAACACAGAGGTCTGGAAAAGTCTATTAGTCTCCCTCAATTGTTACCCTGTCCTGAAGGCTTGAGTAAATGAAAGACACCAATGTGTGAGTGTGACGTGGTGAAACTTATCCATAAGAATGACTACTTATCCAAAGGATTAAGTGAAAGCTGTTTTTTTTCTACAGAAGTCCAGGTCTGGACACGTGCATGCTGATGGAATAGCAAATTCCTGTTTCGCAATTACATCTAGAAAGAGAAATGTTTTCATTTGCTGCTTTCCCTCCCACTTGCTCAGTCTGGGATAAGGATCTTATTCTATTCAGCCTGAGAGATCGAGGTTTGGTGGATACTAGAAGTTTCACAGACAAAAAGAAAGAGATGGGAGTGTGAGGAGAAAGAGGGAAGGGGAGGAGGGGGCAAGAGTCCTGGCACAAATATTTTTGCATTCGAACTGTTGCAAAACTAGGCCTTGTGGGAATAAAAGCTTCATGCAATGGACATATAGACCATGGGATGATTATTTCTGCTGCCCGTGAAGCTGGGAGGTTAAAACAGGGAAATGATAACTGGAGAAGAATTATGAGCAGTGAAGACAGAGGCAGTCCAGGCGCTGGTACAAGCACATGCACTAGGCAGCTGGCCTGGGCATGCTGCTGAGCCAGGACTCGGGCCAATTTTTCTTTTATTTTCCTCCTTCTTGGAAGAAAAGGAGTGAGGTTAAGCTGACCGGAGAAAGCAAAGCTAACATAGCCTTTTGTGGCCTGTAAAGCTGAGTACAGACTGTCATTGTCAGGCTATGCAACACAGTCCACTTTTGTTGTTTACTTGCAGCAGTGGGTGGAAGGAATGGCTCTGAGTTATGTTGGGTGACAGGGAGCCAGGAGAAGGGCTGTTGTGGGACGAGGCTCCACTGTCTTCCTGAACTTTCACTTTTGGTTTTCATCTGAGCTGGAAAAATGATTCCTTATTGTTATCTTTTCTTTTAATGCCTGGACCCAAGGCCAGATCCTCAGCTGGGATAAATCAGCTCCATCTCCCTGCAGCCAAGGAAAGTAGGAGGATGCACAGCAGTTCAAGATACGACCTGCCTTGTTTAGACACCGGAACGCTTCTTTTCCCTGGTAAAAATAAGACCACCACATTCATGTGCTCAATCATCAAGTACGTGAACATTTTTCAAAAGCACAACTTCCCAGTGACCCAGAGCGCCTTTAAATAAAGAAGTGCTATTGGACCTCAGTAATGTGAAAGAGGCGGTTGAAATCCCTGTCTTGCCCAGCTGTTAAACCTGTGTTTGATTTCTGAAAAACCTATAGAGAAAAAGGGTTAAAGGAGACCATACAAGAAGTAGAAGAAATAAATTGAATGCACATGTGCAATCATTATTCATACTAATGTTCCCTGTATTACTTCATAACACAGCTGTATACACAAAAAAACAGTCCAGTTTGGTTTCTTCCTATTCGAATCTTATTAATTTCTGTTTAATGGAACACAAATGTTTGCGCTCTTCATTTTGACGAATGCAGCCTTGTAGTGTATTTGTTAAGCATTAGCTAGTGTGGTTGTGACCATCTAATACAAATGTCTCTGGGTCTTTCATGGCTCCTGACAGGACATCTTTTGAGCATGACAGTTGCCATGGGGATGGGTGCAATGCCTATTTGGAAGGAAAATTGGGAGCAGTGCTCATTACGTCAAAAACTACATTGGGGAGGAGGGGAAGGAGAATGTTTGCTTCTTGTGCTGACACTTAGCTGCTTGTTTTACCCGCCACCCACACACTTCCATCAAACAATATCTCTTTCAAATGCAGAAGTCAAAGTTTGCATCTCCTATCGTTCCAGCTGGAACAGGCAGAGGCTGTGTGAAATGAATATCATAGCGTGCAGGGCCAGGGCACTGCCTGGCTGGCTCTATCTGTCACTTCATAACACAGAAACACTGAGCCCTCTCAGTTTTCCTCTCCTCCTGCCCTTGGCTGAATGCTTTGCCCAGCTCCTTAGGGCACTGCAGGGACACCAGGGTGGTGTGGGGAGGTGGCCGCTGGGTACATTGAAACAGCTTGCTCAAAACTAGTAGATTTATTGTGGGTTTGCGCTGGTCAGAGGAGGATCGGTGTCTGTGCATATCACCATTTCCACAGAGAGGGAAGATGGTAATAAGAACTATGATGACCTTTGTATCATCTCTGTTCCCCCAGAATACTGTGAGAAGTCAAGGGAAAAAAAACCTTTTTTGTAGAAAACAAGTCTTAGACTCTTCTGGTTTGAGCTGTCTCTTGCCGTGTATTCCTCTAAAGCCTGCACATTTCTTCCATTAGAAATTAGCCATCATTGTATTTTTCAAGGAGTGGTTCTGTTGATTTAAACTTTAAAAAAAAAAACGCAAATCCACACTGAAAAAAACTTCAAAGCCCCTCAAACTGGATACCAGCCAAACAGTTGAAGGAAGAGACACAGAAGACTCACCACGAAGCCCAGGTTTGGGGGTGGGGATAGTTTCAAAGTGCTCAAATGTCCAGTTTTGTTTGCTGGGGTAATATACAAAATCTTCTTGGTGAAATACAAGAGGTGGCTGCAACACCTTGCTGATAGTCTGTGATGCCCACACTGAACAGTCGGGGCCAGACGGGTGTTCAGACCCTGGGAAACCTGGATCCGGAATGATTGCTCTTACAGTCTTGCTTATCTTTCTGTGTTTTACAAGGACTGGGAGCCCACGGCAGTGCTCAAGGGTTTGCATTTCTCCTGCCCTTAGGATCATATGGGCAATCCAGGACCAGATGAGTCCACGTGCTAAAGATCTTGGGAAGACAACAACTTCTCCAGCATCTGGATGAATACAAATTATCTCACATATGGAATGGGGACAGGGTGATGCAGTTGGCCTCTGGTTTGTTGTGGGGGGAACATGATTTGGTGTTTTTATATGCTGTCAGAGCACTTTTTCATTTTCTTCACTGTAAGGTTGTGGACATGAAATATGGTGCAAAGAAAGAGGCAGCTTTGACACACTTGCAAGTTTCCTGGCCACAATCGGTCTGCAGTGTTTCTTGCTGGGGCCTCTGCACCAGAAAGGCTCCTTGAGCAGCTACCTCTAATACACTGCCCTGAATGCAGGCAGGAATTAATTTCTAAGGTTTTATTTAAATAAAAAAAAAAACCCCATCCATAACCCTCTCCCTCACAGAACTAAATGCCCTTATGTGCAGCTGTAACAATTCTCGGTCTCCCCTGTTCAGTCATACATCAACAGCTGCCTTTAAACTTGAACTTTCTCCACTCCTGAACAGCCTGCTACCACTTGAACTGCTTAACTAATATTAACATCTAGCGGCAGTAGCAACAGCAGATGTTATCTTGTCTGAGGAGAGAGGCTTCCAGGTCTGAATGACAGAGCTGCTTCGGGGGCTTATACATTTCCCAAGGAGTCACAGCCCTTGGGAGTCATAAAGATGATTTTGCATAGGGGTGACAACAGGGGTCTCAGGTGGTGCTTGGACCTTGGTGCTCTTCTTTCTTCCCTTCTTTTCTTTTCATGGAATACACCAAAGCCAGGAGGCCACATCTGAAAGCTGAAGGAACTCCACTGGGCTCTCTTGACTCTCCCTCACCTTGCCCACCACTTGATCTCTGCTTTTGCAGGGCTCATTTAGCTCCATTAGGCGCTATGTGTAAAGTACACCTTCTCTTATCTTTTCTGCACACATAACCTTCCAGATTAAGACGTCACAAACTTTTGAAGTAGATAATTTTGTCTAAATACTGATGTGTTTTACACTGGTTCATGGTCTGCAATATCAATTATATATTTATCCTTATAAAATAATCATACAAATACATATTTTATTTCTAAAACAGTTTTTCTCTGAGTAGATATGATTAAAAAAATTATAACACATTAAAGACTACCATTGCAGCAGGTTCTATAGTTAATGTGTGGTATGTGTCTCCCTATGGCAAACACGAGCTAATTTGAGTTAAATTAGCTGTCCCTGCCTAGTCATATCTTCCTTCACCATAATTTATCTGGCCATCTCATAATTTTGTGTTGTTGAAACTTTAGGCTCAATTCTTTCTCCAGATTTATGCAGCCAGTGGCATGCACATGTGGTCTTAGATTTGGGGTAATCACGAGTCTGTCTCTGAAGGGAGGATTCTAGACTGAAGGTCTATATGTTTGAACAAAATTTGTATGGAGAAGAGCATTCTATAATAAATCAGGGCAAATTTATTCACAGTCTAGCTTTTTGTACTGTCTGAAAATGTAATTTTCAGAAAAATCTAAACTTCGTTAAAAAAAATCTAGATTTTCATAATATCTGATAGAAAGATATTATCTATCGGTTTATCACTCACAATGAAAATATATTTTCAGAATTTTATAATCCCATTTCAAGGGAATTAAAAGTTTAAGCTTTATTTTTATTATTTTTACAGAATTTCATGTCATTTATGCCAGCATCAAAAATTGCAAGGAGGAGACATTTTGAAATACAAAAGAAGATCAAACTTTTAAACATGCTTAATAACACTTTTGTATGATTTTTAAGATAATTAAAATAATGGAATGTATAAATGAAGTTATTAAGTGCTATCAGTAATTTCACATTTGAAATACTGTAGGTAATGAGTATAAAAATGAAAACCACATTACATTAACTCAAAATTTTTTTTTTAAAAAAATCTGTAATGAAGTTTTACAAATCATCAGACGTTTCCAGTTTCCACTTCATGGAAAATTTCAGCTGTATTCGATTATGTTTGAAGTCTCTGACAGTCTCAAAAGATGTTAGATATCTTGGAGCAGGAAAATATATGTCATTTCAAAAGAATACTATTACAGTTAAGTCTGCTGTCTTACACAGACTCTGTTAGGCAGGGAATAAACACCATCCTAAGTGTTTATTAGGAGGAAACTCTGCTCTCCAAACACTCAAGATAACTGCTTTTTGTTCTATGACGACCAAGTTTTGAAAGAAATATGTTTCATTGTTCTCTGGTACAAACCTGCAACTCACTTTTGCTTTTTCCTGCTTGCAGTGCTTCACAGAGTGGCACTTTGCGTGCAGGGATGCAAACTCACTCCCGGCACAAACAACCACTGATGCCCAGGCTAGTGGACAGGTGTGTTTAGGCATGTGTCTGCTCTTCTGTCCAGGGTCCAACCTTCCATGGAACTGCTGTATCCAACATCCCAAACTAAAGTAGATTGGAAAACTTTATGGTGAGCTTCACCTCACCTGACATAGTGTGCTCGTGGAGGAAACCTCTGCATCTAAGCGAGTCACCGTCATCTCCCATTAGAGTCATGGGAGAAGCAAGCTTTTCAGAGTATGACTCAACTGGCCCATTATAGACACTTGCTCCCCAAGCAAGACAGCTGCAGATCACGGGGGATTCTCTCCTGTGACCTCATGGGGAGCCTGTACAATATGACAAATGCAAAGGTCTGCCTTTGCTCCAGTCCATCACGCCTGATGTGGTTAACAATAGTTTGATTTAACAGAGGTGCTGGATGACCTTTGCTGTGTGAACTCCCTTGGCCATTACTGGAAAATTAATACTATGCTCCCAGTGAAAAACTCTCCTTAGACCTCACATAGTCTTTAATGTTGCCATGCTATGAGGTGCTCACTCAAATGCCCTATCTTCTGGGCCATAATGTTTTTTACAAGAGGATGCTCTAAGTGCAGCATTTCCCTTGGCACTGGAAGGGCAGGGGCTTCTCTATAGCCTCATCACCAGACTCAGAGTACAAATTGCTCCTGTTTATTGCAAATGGAAGTATACCTACCATTATAATGCAAAGAATAATTTGTACAAATTTAGATTCTGTTTTTTCTTTGCAGACAGTCAGGTAATTCATAGGATCATAGAAGCATAAAATGGTTGGAGCTGGAAGCGAACTAAAAGATCACGCAGTTCCAATCCCTCTGCCATGGGCAGGGACACCTCCCACTAGACAAGGCTGCTCAAGGCCCCATCCAACCTGGCCTTGAACACTTCCAGCGAGGAGGAATCCACGAATTTCCTGAGCAACCGATTCCAGTGCCTCCACATCCTCATCATGAAGAATTTCTTCCTAATGTCTAAACTAAATCTTCTCCCTTCTGATTTAAAACCATTCCCCCTGGTACTATCACTACATATCCTTGTTATAAGTCCCTCCCCAGCTTTCTTTTAGCCTCTATAAGATCTCCCTGGAGCCTTCTCCAGGCTGAACAATCCCAATTCTCTTAGCCTGTCCTCATAGCAGAGGTGTTGCAGCACTCTGATTTTTTTGAATATTTCTTCCATATTCAAATTTCCTTGGCAATATTATAGTTGTACAGAGGAACAGTTTCCTTTGAACCAACAGTATAGGGAATGTAAACAAATTACTGTGTTCCAGTCAGGGCCATCAGTCACCTCATTACTATCTTTCTTTCCAAACTCAGTGAGTAATCTTTGTGGCCAAGCAGAGGGATGGAAAAGACCACTTGGGTTCCTGGTCTCTCCAGCAGAAAACAGAAATTTAGGGGAAAGAGAGATACAGAGTTAAGAAATATTAGAAGAGGACAATTGTTTGCTTTCTCTCAGTTTCCTGGGTCTTGCTGAAGGCAGCAGCCCCATAAAAACTATTCAGCAGAAAGGCTTGGTATGTAAGCACAGGGTTTACATTCAAATTTCCTCTCCTTGCTAATGCAGCAATAGCCCTTGCTGTAAAGGACGTGCATGTCTGGTACAGCTCAAGCGCATTTGTGCCAGAGTTCCTACATTGTGTTCCTGCTACTATGGCCTCTTGCTTTGCTCATTTAAAATAAAATCACTGGCTGGCGATTAACAACATGCATAAGGGGGGAGGGGAAGTAAAAAAGAAAATAAAAAACACAAAAAAACAAAACAAGAAAATATTTATGGTTTGATACTTCACCATGTCTGTTAGGTCTGCCTCACTGGTAAATGAAAAAGACCATCGTTTTATCTGGGAAGATTGCCGTAAGAGACTGAGAGCTAGGGTTGCATCTAGATAACACAGGTTGTCCAACTAACCACAAGATATTGATACACAGGTATCCTTAAGGAAAGGATTGGGAAAATGTGTGTCTGGGGATAACACATGTGAAGTTTCCCTTTCCTGGGTCATACAGCTGAATCATTTAAGCAGGATGATGCCCTTGACATGCCCTTGGAATAGTCATATTTGCTGTGCTGTCTGCTTTCCCTTCTCCTTTTGCAGCCCTCTCTTCCAACACCAGCATTGTTAAGTGTAATTACCTACCTTTTCTGCAACTCAAGCCTGGATTTACACAACTTTGTGTATTTTGCTACTTCAAACTGTTTTCTGGCCTACATGCTAGTTGTACCAACATTGGCATTCCTAGTTAAAGTTGTTCAATCCCTTAGCCCATTGCAAGCCTAAGGCCAGTGTACCAGTTACTGAGATAATCCAGTGTAAATCAATTCCTCTGTCCCTTCTAGGAAATGAAAGTCCAAAATCAATCTAGATTAACAATGTTACCCTATTTCTTATAATTCCCTTTTTCCTTTTACTCCATGCAGATCCTTCCTTTTTTGATCAGGTCTCTTTTCTCCCCTTTCTCCTTCCTTCATGTGTTTCATGAATCCAGAGCTCTCTCTCTTGCCCAAGATGAGGTTCCCTTGCAACCACAGAGAGATCAAATTTACTCATTTTCAGCAACACCCAAGTTCAGCCTGAAACCACTCAAACCAGCAGAAAACAATTCCTGCTTCATGTCTCCTCAGGGCTATATCCTAGGCTTTGCAACTGCAGAACTCCAGGAAACCTTCACACAGTATCTTCGCACAGAATCTGTGTAACCTTCACACAGAATTTTGCAGGGCTCAGGCTTCTTTAGTCTTACCAAGGGCCATTTGTGTTTCCTCACTCAATGTACACACCTTTGTTAGGTTTTCTTCTGTCTTCTCTATTGTGAACTGTCTGTTTCAGGCTTCCCCGGCAAAGAAAACAGCATAAAATTTCTGTCTTCCTGACAAAGAAGGAAAACAAATATATTTTTATACATTTTATCCTCCAAAAAGCAGTGCTGTTTCAGGAGAAAACACTGAACAGAAGTGGAGTTCAGTCCCCGCCTTAGCCCAACAGGATGAATTTCCTCTGCATTTATTTTGGTCGGACACAGCTCATGTACTTATTGATTTGGCATGCCTTCTCATGCTCCTCAATGAATCTGGCCCTAAAAACCTCTATCAAAGATACAGATACTAACAACAGTTTCAGATTTGATTCTCTCCGTATTCTGTAATAAGCAAGTAATTTAAATGCATGGGAAAAGATTTCTATATCAAGCTCTGTTGCTTCATTCTCAAAGAGGAATGTTCTATAGTTACTGAAGAAGTTTATGCCATATGGTCCCACCTACATGATCTTCCTTTCCGTTTTCACAGTATATTTTGCGCTATTTAGCCACTTTTTGTTTTGCTGTTGATGTACCCACGGTGATCCAACAACAGCTAGTTTCTTGCCATTCAGCTGTAGAAGAATTGTGACACTAACCATTCTGTGCCTGTATATGACTGAGCCTAATAGAGGAATGGTTATTTTTCCTTAAATTGCTCTTCCCAGTTCCATCATCAGTCTCGTCTCCTGTTATTAATATTGTTAGCACTGTTCTTGTGACAACAACCAGAGGCTTTGGCCTCCAGCTGCATGTAGCATTAAAATGCATTTTTTTTCCCTTTTCACTATCTATTAAGGTCACAGCAAGATCTGCTTTGCTTTCTGCTCTGCTTTCCCTCTATATTAAAAGCAAACATGTTTTATTTTATTAAGAGAGAATGTTGTTAAGTGGGAAAGATAAGTCTGCAAAATTAGGGGAGTGCCAAATGCCCCATGCAGAATTAATCTGCCTCCATCTGAACCTGTCTGCCAGTACCCACAAAAGCCCACTGCTTTTTTCCATCATAGTCAGAGGAGGGAAATGAAAAAAAAAAAAAAAGGAAAAACAACAAAACAATGCAATGACAGGAAAATATGAAAACTGAATTAAAAAATCACAAATGTGGAAAAATAACAGAAGTGATCAGCAAACACTAGGTGAGAGACTCAGTGAGCTACAACTCTGTTATCCAACTGGGGGTCATGTCCTGAAATGTCTCTGGAACATCCTGAAAATTTCCTGAGCTAGTAGAAACTTCAGTTCTTTAGTTTTCAGACCTGATTAAAGAAAAGATTAATCACTTACTGTAGAATGTTTTATATTGTACCTGCTGTGTGAGGACTTCTCTGTGATTTATAAAGTCCAATGTCACAGCTCCTCTGTGAAGCAAACCTTATTTCTGTTGTACAGAGAAATGCGTTTATATGTGCAGAAACTCAGACTATTTTAAATATTTTTTATGCTGTGTCATTTATACGATAATTACCAATGGAAATGCGTTTAATTAAAGGGAGATAAAGTATTTCCTATAGCTCCCTGTGATAGCCCTTACTTTCTCTTCATTTCTGTTTTCTTATTTGGGTTTCTTTTTACATAATATTGATACAATTGAAAATACAGAGAGGAATCTGCTACATACTCCACAGCATATAAATTCACTGTGTTCAGCTACATATGAAAGAGGTTGACTGGGAAGTTATCTCTTGGGTTTTTCCCTTATTTTAGGTAAACATCTACTGGGTTCTAGATTCAGGAAAAAAAAATTAAAAAATTAATTCCTTTTAAATTTCAAAGCATAGAGCCTTTCAGATTTGTACGTCATTAACATGAGATACAGACAATGGACAGCAGACATTTGCAAGAGTATTTCCAAAGTGAAAAGGGTCATTTTGCTGCCCTGGCTACCATTAAGATATTCATCAATATTTGGTTAGGAAAATAATAGAGGATTCCTTGGCTCTCTTTGTGGTAACATTTAGTAATGTTATTTGATCTCTGTTTTTCTGAAGTATAGGCAAAACCTAAGCTAAACTGGGCCATTAACTGAGGACATATTCCCATGTGTAAAATTTACACCAATCTGTAGGATCAGAGATAACATTAGGAAACAGTGCTGCAGGCCTGCTTAGGGGAACAAAATAGAACAGCTGCACCTAAGATGTGTCATTATTATTATTGGTTAAATCTATCCCCTGTGAAAATAAAATCATACTTAAATGACATTTCCCTAAGCTGAACTTGAGAAACAACTAACAAATGTAGCTCCAAAGTATAACTGAGGCCCTCTGCCACTGCTGACACTTGTAGCTGGGGATGACGTGTGGAGATGTGAAGACCCAGGGGGTCTCCAGGCCCCTGAGACAGGAAGCAAGCTGTTGATGTAAAGCTGTGCCTCCTCCTACACCACTGGCTTTGTGGTGGATCTGGCTTTTACACAAGGATGAGCTTTTTTGGTGGTGGACGCCTTCTCTCTGTCCTCCCAGGAACCTGGCACTGAACACACATGGCTTCTTTTTGACATCTTTCTCCCTAAACTCATGGGATTTAAGGATATTTCAGAAGGTCTACATGAATCAGAGGCCAATCAATTATGGCCCTCGAGAAGTCAGGGGGGATAAGGGGCGGTTGTGGAATGTACGGACTGAATACAGGAAAAGACAAGCTGTATAAAGAAACATTAAGAGTTATTCCCCAGCAGGCTGCTGAATGAATTAAGACTTCTCAGGAGCTCCTTTGACTTGCAGTGAGACCAGCAGAGGTTTTATGTGAGCTGTTACAGCAGCAGCCATAGCAACCCACTGCAAAACAGATAGCACCTTGAAGATGCAGGAAACCAAAGATATTCATAGACTAAGGATGCGGGGTCTTGAATATCCTGAAAAGCGGAAGCTTGTAGTCAAAGAAAAAAATTGGACACATAAGCCTGTCAACATGTCCCATACTGTGACTCTCACAGCATTTAAGAGCTTGCAGGAAAGTACAATTGCATGTGGAGAAAGCCTGCCTCTGTGCAGGTGGGCTTCCAGGAATTCATTCAGGTCTCATTTGGTCTATTCTGTGAAACTTCACTGCTGCTTGGGTTTTTGGAAGAAAAGAGAAAACTGGTCCATGTGAAGTAGGAAAGGCAGAGGGAGGAATTCAAAACTCAGAAAGGATGTCCAGTGGAACAAGATAGCAGTCAAATATCCATTGGAAAGGATGAAACATGAAAGAAATATTAGAACACACCATGATTTTTTATTTCCAGAAACAACCAATTAGGTCTTAATTCAATTGTTATTTTTAATTTGTCAGAAACCTTATGTAATTAAGGACACTTTTAAAGAGCAGAGAGATGAAGATATAGCACTTTGTATCAAGAAATCATCTCCGCAAGGAAGAAAGGAGCAAATACAATTTCAAGCTGGAATAGTTAGAAACTACGAATGTGACTACTGGCTTTGCTCAACCATGTGGAGCATCAGATTCTTCCAAGTGAGCATCAGTTGTAAAGACAGATGCCATTTCCAGCCTTGCTTTTCTTGCACTTTGCACAGGCTATGAATTTATTATCGTGGGATGGGGAATGATCTGAGGGGTTATACAGAGAAAATAATCCAGGGCATTTCTGACGATGACTTGATATTCCAGACAGAGTCATCTAGTACCATGTTCCCCCAAATACTTGGAAAGAGATTCAAGTGTGTCTTGAAGGACAGAAGGTGGCACTGGCCCTCTGGGCAGCTCTGGATTTCACACAGAACCTGGGGCTGGACAGCCTTTGTGGTGTTACATATATCTACATGGTAGTGTACCATGGTGTAATGTCTACTTCAGTGGTGTAAAAATATCTACATGAGAGAGCTGGTGATGAGCATGTCCAGTGCAATCTGTGGGACGATCAGCAAAGATTTTAGATTGATCTTTTTTTGGGGAATCTCTGCTGACAGGGCTGTTTGCAACACTGTGGCTTTGCTGCAGGGGTGGCATCGGATCCTTAGAGAGCCTAGGCAAACGTTGGGATATGGATTGGCCCCTCTTTCCTGCTGGATGCTTTTCTGCTAAGCTGGACCAAGCAGGCCCTGTTGACTTGGAATCCTGGACAACTGTCAAGAGTGCTCACCTCTTACAGGAGCTCTGCCTATAACTATTCTCTTTTCCTGTGCACGCTATGGTACTGAAGCACAGAACTCTTTGAAAGACCTTGTTATGTAGCAGTAGACCCTACAGTTAAATTCAGTCAGCCTTTTACTGATTGCCACTCGCTATTACACGGGTCAGTTATTTCATCAGTTACTTTGATGGGAATGAAGCTCTGGGGCTGCTAGAGCATGGCTATCCCTCTAGACAACGGAGGGCTACAGCCACAATGCCAAATATTTTTAAGGCATTTTCATATAACTGTTATGTAAGCAAGAGCTGATTATACTTTCCAGCTTGTTAAATTTTAGCATGATATTCACTGGCACACACCTTTAAGACCTTGACTATGAATGGTGTTACACATTGTACTTTTGTTTTGTTTTCCAGAATGGCTGGAATTACTTGGTATTTTTATGCAGATCTCATAGATGCACATAGGTCTGTGTTGCTCTTCTCTGTCTAGTCTAGCCAGGAACTCCACCAGCATTTCAATGCCTGTTATTCAATAACACACATTAAAGTAAAGGGATAGCCTATGATGATCTTCCTAACTACAGTGCTAAATGAATGGAAACTGCAAGAAATGTCTTGACGAGGTAGCGGATCTTCATACCTTTTGACAGATGCGCTACATACACAGAAATAGTAGTTACATTTTTCCAGCCATGAGAGTCTCACTCTCTGCATAAACATCAAAGGGAACATACCTGGAAAATTCGCTCAGAAAAAAAGCATGAATTTATCACAGATTCCTCCTCAACATCTGCCTAGGCTAAAAATAAGAAGATCCAGAGAGACTGCCATGTCAGAAGGGGGGAGGATCTAGCCAAAGCTGAACTATCTCTTTCCTGAATGCTGCCAAGAGATGAGGAAGGCAATTCTAGATGACATCTGTGATGCTTCCTCTTGGCCTTTCAGGTAGTCTTTGGCTGAGGTGACTTTAAAAGGCTGCTGACTTTCCCACTGGTGACACTAGAAGACATTGGCAGAGTGCTAGAGACTTTGCTATAGCTGTTCCTGCTTGTTGTACAACTGATTCAGGCGAGCACTCCTAGGACTCAAATATGGTGCCCACGGGGGATCTGGTTTTCACTGCTCATGTAAAATCTATCTACAACTGTTGGGTATTATTAACTGTTAGTTATGGCATAATGTATATGTAAAACAAGTCATATTGTTAACAATATACTGGTGATACACAGCACTTCTTCTTACACAGCCTGGCTGAAGGCCTGAAGTTAGAACATTAACAGATCAAACTGAACTGAGACTGTCAGAATGTTAAAATGATCAAGGGAACAACAAATTTTCCTGCTCTGTGGAAACGGAGAGGCTCTCAGAAGATGACACAAGGAAAAGCCTTGAGATCACGTTGTATTCACCTGGCTTGCAAGGAAAGTCCCCGAGTAGCACTGCCTGTCATTTATTTATATGGGTCTTGACATTAGCAATGCGATGCAGACATGACAGTCCACAATTCTGCATGGTACAGACAGATATGCAAAAGTTATTATAGCTGTTTATCAAGTGCGGTGTGGAGGAGGAAATGTGTTTCTCAGGCAGAGCACTCTGGCACATCTGGGACCAGGGCAAAGCCTTCCTGCATCCAAGTTTCATCCTCTCAAAAACCTACGGCTTCCTTTCCACCCTTATCATTGCTCCTGAGGAACCCTAGCATGCAGTCAAAAGACCTGAGCCTTCTGTTTCACTGTGAAGAAATAGGGAATTTTTGCCCTCTAAAAATCTAGTATAAAACACTAATACAAAAGCAACAGCTTCTGTTGAGCATGAAATAACATCACAGACCAGAAGAATTGCATGACCACTCTGTGGTGACACTTCTGTACAAGACCCACAGTGAGCAGCTGAATTGCATACTTGTGGTAGAGAGAAAGAGAGGGAAAGCTGGTTGGCTCCACGGCAAGGGGATACCTTCTCTCCTTCCAATCCATGTGCATGGGAGGGCAGTGGGTCCCCCAGGGTGTTCACAGTCAGAATGTGAAAGGCTCTTGAGGCAGCAGCACGCTCTCTCTCCCTGTTCCTCCTTGGGGAACTGTTTCTATTTTGAATGCAAAGGAGATATGCCAAATAAGAATTGTAATTTCTACCAGAAGTTGAAGCATTGATTCTGGTAAGCAGTCCCTGGACCTAGGCTAATACAAGACTAATGAAGAAATTAGCAGCAGTATAGCATGATATTAGCTTGAGTTTCAACAGCCTCAAGAACTTAAAAATTGTAAGCTCTCTCCCCTAAATGATACTGACTGAAAAAAACCAAGACATTATCTTTGTAAGCACAGTCCAGGCTGCTTTTATGTAAACTCTAATATCAGATTATAGTTTCCAGATTCTGTGTCCATCTACAACTTTTTTTTCCTCAAATGTAAACCTTAATCTCCCAGTAACAACGTGACCATATAAACCGAGGCTTCATTTAAAAGAAAGTATCATTGCTGTGCATCTGATAAAATCTCTAAAGCTGATCACATTTTGACGCTGACAAGAAAACAAGTTTTCTGAAAAAGAATAGACATTTTGGTTGATACGGTTTCTTTTTGCTGGATTTCACTATCTCAAAGATAGGCACACAGAACAATATATCAGCCAATCTGAAAAAATAAACAAGAAGCTATGAAAAAGAAATGTGACGTTTCTTTTTTTCAAACTTTCCCACCACTTAGTTCTAGATATCACCAGTACCAGTGAGAAAAAGAATAAGCTCTTCTTCAGAGAAAGAGCACTAATGTAGACTAGTAACAAGACAAAGGAGAACAAAGAAAGACCTATAATTTTTTGTCTTTTTCTCATATATTTACAAAGCTTCTATTTTTTGAAAAGAAAATATTTTTTATTTCTATTGTCAAGAAATAAGGACAATTCAAATAGAAACATACCTGAGTTTTCTCGCGTAGGCATATACAGCTCCTAGAGCTTTTGAACTTCTGAGAAATGGTCCTGGTTTGTAATTAAAGTGATTAAGAATAAGTAACTGTGCAGTCAGTGATATCAGGGCCTAGCTCATCAATGAAACCCACGTGGAAATATTAAGAACATATAGAAGTGTTTAGGGGGTGAGGACTTCAGAGGAGGTGATGAGTGCAGTAGAAAACCCTAAGCCAAAAAGACAGGCCTCACAACTTTGATCCATGAATCACTCAGACATTTGCATACAGTGACTAATGACCAAGAATGAGCCTTGTGTAAGAACTATCAATCACTAATATTTTCATAGTCCTTATTTTACAATTGGTAAAGAGCTGATGCAGAAGGCAGTAATTGTTCTGATTTATGACTGGCTCAGAGATTTGAAGTGCTTGTGTCTGCTCCAAGGAAAGAAATGGCTTGAAAACCAAACCAAAACCATGGTGACCTCCATCACATTATGCTTCCCATGTAGATGTCTGTTCCACCCTGGCAGCAGCCTGCCAAGAGCTTGGGCCTATAGTGCAGCCATCTAAAGTTAGACATCTAGCCAAGCCTGTTGTTCGGGGTATCATTGTAGCTGATGGACAGACAGACACCAGATTCCTACTGTCTTGAATACCTACAGAAGAATGGGATGAATGGTGTCCTTACAGCTGTATGTCTTCCTGCATTGATTATAGCTAGCTGAGGGACTCGGGTAAGAGATGAAATATACGAGCACCTAAAATCAGGCTGAAAGAGCTTTACTTTGTACTAGGAAGCCTTGACTTTGAATGCTCCACAGTTGCCAGTGGCCATGAAGCCCTTCAGAGCCCTTTCAGGCACAGTGAGTGACTGATGAGGTGCAGTGAGCTCAAAGCTGCCAGCGCATCAGCCCAAAGGCACCCCGTGTGTTTAAATGCTCTGCTTTCATGGGAATATAGAGATTGAGCACAACCACTTTTAGCATGGGTTGTATGTAAAAAATGTGTTCTGATCTTGGACATCTGGCAAATATATGTATATGCTTAATTGGGAGAATAAACATACCACAAAGATCCAGAGTCCTGAGATTGCAACCTTGACTTCAGACATTTGGCTTTGCTCACATACTAAGTAAATGCCATTTATCATGCATACCACATTAAAGCCTACCCCCCAAAAAAGTGAAACAGATCACAGTCCTATGAAACTGGAAAAAACCTATTTTTGATAAGATTTAGAAATATAAGATTACATCATAATCCTCTCCTCAAGAAGAAAAATGAAAAGAAAGGCTGAGAAAGAAAAAAATGCAATTATTCCTGCTGTGGCATATGAAAGCTAGAAGAATTTAATTTTCTGGTCTGTTTGTCCTAGCATGCTTCTCTAGCCCTGTCATCAGTTCCACTGGAACACAGGGAATGTAAAAGATCTTTTAATACAAATTACTGTATTTGATTCATTCCATTCTCCTTATAAAATTGCCTGTTGTAAAATTATGTCTAATATGAAACAGTTAGAATTTGCTTGCTACTCACTGTATTAATACCTATTAAAACAGACCACAGTAGCATGCACCCAGTTATTGCAACATGCAAAAACCCACAAGATTTATTTCAATATGTCTGGAGAGTGCCAGAGCATAAAAATATATTGGAATTTAAAAGGTCTAATGTAACTATTATATAGATCATGGACAAAACTGTCAGTCAACTCAGAAAGGCACAGCCAGCTATTTCTAAACATCACAGACTTCTTAAAAACCCATTTCTGTCATGTTTCATACATGAGTTCCACCTGTCAGAGGGTTTTTTTACCTCTGTTTGAAGATTTGCAGTGTCCATAGATCTTATTAAGCACTGGAAGATTCAACACATGAAACAAATGAATTTATGAAAACATACCTATAAACAGAACTAAAGCCATTTTGCAACAAGCTCTATGAAGAGTATGTTTACCTTCAGTACTAATTAAATCCTGGAATCAGACCCCAGAGTTGTAGACCGACACAGCGCTGGCTACAGATCAACCTATCTAACAAAACAAACCCTCTAAGCAATACCACATGGAAGACCAATGGTTTCTAGTAGGATTGGCTTTTGGTGATAAGATCAATGGGGAGGCAAACATGACTAAGAGTGTTTCAGTGCTTTGAAACACTGGCGATAGGTGCTATAAAAAAAACCCCAAACAACTCAGTTTGCATTGACCCATGCTCACCAAGCATGGCAAAATGCCAGCTCAACCCCTTAACTTGATGGACAGAAGCAATCTGAAGACGTTTTTTCTCCCCCCAGACTAGCGAGTGGTGAACAGAGATCCATGGTGATGAAATGATAAGCTGACAAGAGCCTTTTCCTCCTGCAGGAAGCTCAGGCATCTTCTCACAAGAGGATTAAAACTGCAACCATAAAGCAAGCAAACCAACCAATAAACATTATTGTGGGCCTACTAACATGCAGAATGGTAAAAATTTGCAAGATTCAATCCCTCCTGTGTATAACATGTAGCTCAAACTACCTCTTACTGCTTCCAGGTGTGGGAGACTGAACACACAGAGCTGGAAGCCTGCAGCTGCATGTACAGGGAAGGAGGCACTCGTGCTCGCATGGTGGAAGTCCATGCTTACAGCACTGCACATCACGCAGCTCTAGATGACACATGGGAGCTACTGGGGAGAGGGGGTCTGCTGTGTGTGGGCATCACGGTGCCTTCATGCTGTGTGAGGTTCATTTAGGCCCCATTTTGATGATTTTGGAGGTGTCTTGACCTTGGTCTGTCCCTCTGTCCTGGGGGCCCTATAGAGTACTTGTTCAGGGGAGCTCTGGTGAGACATACGTGGTGGATAAGGCCTAATCAGAGGAAACCATGTAAACCTAAGAAGTGGCTGGTTTGTGGTTTCATCCACAAATCATTTAAGCAAACAAGGGCAACGTACTTCCACTGCACGGTTGTAAACACATATATGTTTCCTAATCCTGCTGCTCATCCTGAACCAAGAAAGCATTTACTAGTCTGCCTGGTAATTGTCCTCTGCACCTAACGGTTCCTAAGAAAGGGCTGGTTTAAGAATGTAGTTACAGAAAATTGCAGACAACATACCTTTTCACTGGAGGAAGCATCTGTAAGCACCCAACTCTGTCTCTGTGAAGCAGATTCACCCTGCACTTCTCTAGGACTTTCCCCATCAGCTCTTTTACGTACCTCTCAGCTTGCTGGCTGTTGGGGATCCTACTTTTTGCCCAGCAGATGCAGTACCTGACTCAGAGTTAAGGGGAGCCTAAACATGAGAAAATGCAACACCCAGGTCCTTCTGTCAGTCTTGCAGCCCTTAACACCTTGCCTATGGGAACACATAAAGAATGATGGCTATCCTTGCTCATTTAGAAGAGAGGGCAGATAAGAATAGGAAATGCAGGAGCATAGGGAATGAAGATAAGATGTGAGCACTGGATAAGAGAAATTCATCTATCAACACTGGTATATTAGCTGCGTCCGTCACCATCCTACAGAAAGGAAGACAATGGGCAAAGGATGGGCTGCACTTACACTGTGTAGATCTTCAGAGATGGGTGAAAACATCCAAACTGCTTTGGGGGAATGGTTTGTGTCCCATGCTAACTCATAAAATGAAGAGTGTTTGAGATATTGGTGGTTGAGTTGGATTGAAAATATGCCTGGAAGGGCTATGCCACATTAGCAGTATAGATAACTGAGTCTAAATGCCCAGAAATGTTCCCTGGCATTGTTCAGTTAGTCAGCACATGTTTTGCCTGTGGGGATCTCATCACCATGGGGATTAGTTGATGTTTGTAACACTGCAATGTGCTAAGTGCTACTTTTAAGACTATGGTCTTCTGAATATTGTTGCATGAGGCAGAATAAACGGAGTAACTTCAGAAGTGTGAGTGCATTAAACTCAAGCATACTCATATAACCTATGGCAGTAAAACATCATCTTCTCATGACATGTATTACAGCATCAGAGAAATCTCCCTGAATGAATGAGCACTAAAACGGCAATTTCATTACCTGACAAACCTAGCATTGGATGTTAACCTCTTGCCTTTGAGTGCAAATCTTCATATATTCTCTTAGCAGGGATGTGAATACACCCTAGTGGCCTTGTGAAAGAAAAAGTGAAAGGGGAACAGAATACAACCTGGGGTGAGAAAGGAATTCCCTCTGCAGGTAAGTTGAATGCCTTCTACAGTCTGTTATTCTGCCTCTGGCAGTTGTTAGCACAGATACTTTGGAGAAAGTTGCAAACCCCACACAATGTACTGCTATGCAATGACTTACCCATAGAACAGTTTCATAGGATCATAGAACACCAGGTTGGAAGGGACCTCAGGGATCATCTGGTCCAACATTTTAGGTGAAACGTAGTTTAAATGAGGTGGCTTAGAACTCTGTCAAGCTGAGCCTTATGTCCCAGAGCATGATGGCTTATCCCAGCCTGCATGACTCCTACATTTTTATCCTGTCTTGTATAAGAGTAGATGTGATGATTCATACACATCATTTGGTGCTGCTTTTAGCATTTGTGGAGGAAATGTTAACTGTTCCTTACTTCTTTGACTAATTTTTACCACTGCAGTTATCATGGGGCTGGTGACAAAAGAGGCAGAAGCAGGTGCTCTGTCTTCATTTTATAGCATATCTAGATTTGGGTAATTCTTCCAGAATTAAAAATATCAGCATCTGCAAAGGGAATTACATAGAATTTAGCAAGGCCTGACTTGCTTTTTAAACCTGGTGATGGATCTCTGGGAGGAGGTAAGCAGGCTGAGGACAATCAGGAAGTGTGAGAATGAGATAGATTGTTGGAGCTGTATCCTACCTTACCTGAGACACACCCAATAGTCAAACGAAGCTCTGGATGTGGAGGGCTCCCTAGCCTCTCTCCTCTTGGCTGAACATAACAAACAGGGTGACTTGGAGGATAAACAATAATGGCAACAAGTTCCTGTTTGGCAAAGCAGGCTTGGCAGGTGTCCCCTGCCTCCCAGTAACTGATCTGCCTTCCCAGGTGCTCTTGCAAAACAAGTAAGGTGTTCTGCAAGGTGAACTGAATAATGAGCAAGAAGGCAACTGACCTAGCTTGGAGGCACCACCAAGGCTCAGTCAGACAAAGCCATGCATAACAATGTCTTCAACAAAGAAAGATAGAGGGGTGCTTGTCATTGGTTATTAGAATGATGGGTCCCATATGCAGACCAGACCTAGTCCTGAGGGGAGTCTGCTGCCTCCCAGGGGCCAGGGTCAAGGACATGTAGGAAAAAACCGTACCATAGTTAAACCCTCAGATTGCTACCCATTAGTGATTGTAGGTGGTGATGAGATTACATCAAGTAGATTGAGGGCAATGAAGAGGGATTTGGAATGCCTGGTTAAGGGATCGGGAACACAAAGGATGTTCTCCTCTATTCCACCAGTCACAGGAAATTATAAGGGGATAAACGGGAAGAGCCAGCACACCAATGCCTACTCTGAGACTGGTGCCACAGGCAAGGCTTTTGGTTCTTTAATCATGGGTTGATTTACACGTCACCAAGTCTGCTGACAACTGATGTGTTACACGGGACTCAGAGGGGGAAAAGGATCTTGGGACAAGAGTTAGCAAGGCTCACAGAAAGAGCTTTAAAGTAGATTTGTAGGGGAAAGGGGATGCCATCAGATTCATTAATGATAAACCTGTTGGTGAAGTGGTGATGTTTATTGGACGGTATGCTAGTGAGATTCTTCAGTCTGCTGTCTCAGTGGAAATTGGGGATGGAGATCTATGTGGCAACAAAGGCGTAATGGTTACTGATGGATTAGTAACTGTGAAATCTCCTTGGAATGGACAGGTAGGAATTAGGCCTTCTCCCTGCGAAAGGGTGGCAGGGCCATTAGCCCAATAGAAGTGAATCTACACTAATGCACTGAGCACAGAATGTTGATCTGCTCGAGGGTAGACAGGTTCTACAGAGGGTCCTGGACAGGCTGGATCAATGGCAAAAGGCTAATTACATGAGGTTCAACATGGTCAAGTGCCAGGTACTGTACTTGGTCAAGACAACCCCGTGCAGCGCTACAGGCTTGGACATGAGTGACTGGAGAGCTGCCTGGAGGAGAAGGACCTGGGGGTGTTGATTGATAGTCAGCTGAATGTGAGCCAGCAGTGTGCCCAGGTGACCAAAAAAGTCAACAGCATCCTGGTCTGCATCAGGAACTGTGTGGCCAGCAGGACTAGGAAAGTGATCCTTCACATGTGCTCTGCACTGGTGAGGCCACACCTGTGTTCGGGTTTGGGTCCCTGACTACAAGAAGGACACTGAGATGCTGGAGCACGTCCAGAGAAGGGCAGCAAAGCTAATGAAGGGGTTAGAGCATAAGCCTTAGGAGGAGTGACCGAGGAAGCTGGGGTTGTTTAGTCTGGAGAAAGGGAGACTGAGGGGAGACTTTATTGATCTCTATGACTGCCTAAAAGGAGGTTGTATGACGTGGGGATTGGTCTCTTCTCCCTGATAGCTAGTGATGGGACAAGGGGAGATGGCCTCAAGATGCACCAGGGGAGATTTAGGCTGGATGTTAGGAGGAATTTCTTTACTGAAAGGGTTGTCAAACATTGGAATATGCTGTCAAGGAAGGTGGTTGAGTCACCATCCCTGAAGATGTTCAAAAGATGAGTAGATGTCATACTTCAGGACATGGTCTAGCAGCAGCTTTAGCAGAGCCGGGTCTTTTTTGGACTGGATGATCTTAAACGTGTTTTCCAACCAAAACCATTCTATGATTCTGTGATCTATAACTTCCAGGTTGAGCCAGACTTTATTTCTGTTTATGTTGTGGCATGACACCTTATGAGTTTGATTTAAGTAGGGGAGAAGATTGAGGCTTTGGTGACTTTCCAGTGGCTGGAAATTTCTCTTCAGGAAGCCAAATTCACCTGCCGGCTTCAGCTATGAGTCTCCAGACATCTCCATGCTGGCTGGTTTGGAGGTCTCTCTTGCTCTGCAGAACAAACGACTTTCCTTTGTTCCTGCCATCTCCTCTCACCCAGACAGCCACATGGCTCTCATGACCCATTGATGTGGTCCCATCAATCCATCATCGTATAATGTGGTGTGGGTCTCCACTGGAATTGCAGATCTTGTTTCCATTTGCAATCTTGGATGTCTGAGGAAGGAATAAATGCTTTATGAGTCACCATCCATAAGAGCTTTACACTTCAAGATGTAAATGTAGGAGGATATTGCTTAGAGGTCTTTCAGTTTGCTTTAAAAACCTGCAAATTCAGGTGCAGAAACCAAAACCCTGAATTTCTCTATTTGGCTATATGGAAATGATTATAGCAAAATGCTGATACCTGCAGAACCTTCCATACAATTTTCACAGTTAGGAAACGGCAAATACAAAGACCCACATCTCCAAGTTGGTTTGAGAAATCAGCTTTTGTTTACCATTGTATGCTTTTCTCTTGTTGTTGAAAGTAAGCTTGAAGCAAGTTGTCTGCAATAGCAAATCTTTACATTGTATAAGTATAAACAACATGTTTTTATGAAGGGTTCCGACATGCTGCCTATATCAGAAGAGGAAATAAGTGGAAAAGATGATGAGAGTGTAGTTCTTCACTGGCATGTTTCAAAGGGAGAGTCCAGCCGCTAATGTATTGTGGAACTATCTGGTAAAAATTTTTGCATGCTTTTGGGCTTCATTTCATCCACAGATTAGAAGAACTAAAGTTGACACAGGAGAAGCCAAAGCACATTAGTGAAATAACACAAGTACTCCACCCTTGGAAGATCTGTAAATATAGTACTCCAAAACCATCTGTCAGCCCTCCAAAACCACTGCAGGAAAGGTAAATATTAATAACTGCTACTAGCATCTAGAAAGAACAAAATGGTATTTATTATGGGTGATGGCTAGTGCTTGGACTAAGACCATCTGAACAACTCCTTCTGTGACTAAAGTAGGAAAGAGGTGGAGAGAGAAGGGCTTAGAACTGAGAAAAACTAGGCCGATTCCAAACACTGGATTCAGCACTGAGTGAGTTTAAACAAAACAATAATTACTTCTACATTCTCTATCTTTTTTTTCTGGGCTTGTAGAGAGTACTTGGTTGAGTTGTTAGATACAGCTATTTCAGTTAAGAACAACACCCTCCTTTTCCTCTTGGGGAATTAATGGCCACTAGGAATCTGGGAAATCAGGAAAACTTAAATACTGCTAAAGCCACCTGAGAATCCTGAAACTTGTCAAATAAAAAAGCAGTAGAGAAGGAGCCTATAGACTGATAGGCAGAAGCTGAGGACAGAAGTGCCTCTGATTGATCAGCCTTTCTTGCTCCATTTTAGCGGCCCCCATTCAGCTCGAGAAAGCAGTTGTTAAGGGTGCCATACAGGTAAGACTGGAAGAGTTCAACATGATCTTCTTCACCAACGGAAGTTTATGATGGTGGTGGCTATATCAAAGACTAGCACTTGGAACACCTTGGTGAAGCACCCACGCAGTTTTGGGATGCTTACTTTTGTCAGAGTTAAAGACAGGGCTCTGAGTTTTCCCCACAGATGTTTTAATGCTGAAGCCTGGAGTATTTCTGCTAGTTTATCAAGGAAAAAACAAGGAGGAGCTTGGATCAGTCTCAGCTAGACTGACAGAAATGCTAGGGCCCAGCCTGCCCAGGATGAGAGGAGCCAGTGCAGAAGAAGTCCACTGCTGCAGGCAATGTTGTCATGGTATCATCCTTCGTCATCATTTGTGGCAACAAGGGATTATTGGGGATAGCGGCAGGCTGGCAGAATGTTCACAGGGCTCCAGCCATCTCAAAGAGGAGATGAAAGGCACTATACCTTCTTCTTTTCCTCTTTTCGGCCAGGACGGTTTTGCTGCAGTGAGACAGATGCTAAATCAGCTTCCCTAGCCAGACACGCACTCGAGCTTTCGACAAAAGGCCTCAAAGTACTCCTTGACCTCAGCACAGCCAGAGATCACATTGCTGCCTCTGCCAGATATGACCTAATCTTTGATGAATAGGTTTTCAAAAAGGTTTAGTCTTGATAATCTATATATATTAGCTATAGTTGTCTGTTATCTGCAAATGTAATATTGTCTGCTATTTACTTAACTTCTGTTGTCTCTGTGATATACCCTGCCAGCAAACTCCCTCAGTGAAGTATCTGCAGAGTGTGCACTTGGGTGAAACAAATTAAATGCTTTAGATGAGTGGGTACACTTAGGAAATATGTTGGAGAGATCCATCCAGGCCTAGTGAGAAGAAAATTAACATTCTCCCTTTCTCTCTAAACTCCCTCCTGTTAACTTATGAGTAAAGAGAAACTTCAGGAGAGGCAGTGAATGAGCCCTACTGACATTAATAGGAATTGTACATTGCAGGCAGATTCAGGAGTGCACGTTGTATAGTATAAGACATGCTACTGCCTGTCCTGACATTTGTTAGCATGTAACAGCTAAAGGTCTTCCCGTGCATCAGGAATCTTGACATAATGCAAAATTTTCAGAGAAGCATAATTGCAGCAAATCACAAATTACTCTTTGTGGGAAGGTACCGACACAGAGATGACTAATGATGGTCTATGTGCTATAGTGACTTTTCCTAACTTAGATTTCTCCAGTGGTGTTTCAGAAGTTCAGCTCTCTTTCTTTCCTGCCCTACATGATGATTGGGAACTGAAGCTGCACCACTAGTCACTGAGATAGCTAGGTGTGACACTTGGCTTCACATTAATATTTTCTGAGCTTAAAGGCTTCTCTCTACAACCTTAATGGAGCACATAATACCGATGACAGGCAAGGGACACCAATAACCTGATCAGACAAAACAGAGCATCCTGACCCAGCTCCTCTCATGGCTATTGCAGAGGAACATTATCCCCACAGACAGGAAATGAAATGCACGGAGATGAGTCAACAAGAGAGGGTCTCAGGAGCACCTAACAGGCTGAGGATGGTTACTGTCTGTTGGGGAATGGGGTACTGGGGAAGGGCATCTCATGACTGCATGAGACTTAGCATAGGACATTTAGGGGAAGATCCAAAGGTGAGGAAAGCGAGGCACTGAGGGGTTCTGGGGGTGAAGAAACATGTGAAAATAAAGAGATAAGGTGATAAAAGGGGCCAGTCATGCAAACAGGCAACTGGACAGTACACTTGTCTGGCCATACTCTGTATGTGATCAACACGATGTCTTGTCTTCTGATTAAATGCTGTTTTGAACTCTTCTCCTGGGAGAGAGACCCCATTCAGCATCCATGGGTATGTGGGATCTGACTGCAGCAGCTGGAGCAGGAGCAGCGTCAGAAGAGATCAGAGTGTGTGTGTATTGTGTAGGTGCATATATTGGTGTGTGTTCACAACCAAATACCAAGCAGGACTAGCTGGCAAAGTGGTAGAAGAGGCTTTGAGCCAGGTATTGAGGTTCGACTACATCCTGGAGGGATCCAAGGGTCTGTCAGTCAGCTACTGGAGGGAACGAAAGATAAGGGGAAAAGCTGAAAGACCTGTTTGTGTGTATGCATGCGTGTGAAAGTATGTGCAAGGGTTCTGTACTCAGGTACCTGAAGTGAGGCCACAGCCGCAGGGGTTTGCATGCCCAGGTGCCAGTGCCTGAGGAGACTGGAATACAAGGGTGACTGTTGGTCAGACTGACTGTCTAAGCCCAGCTGTTGGAGAGATCCATATTACATATATGTGCACCGTTCTCACTCACAGACTCTCATCCTGAACTCCCAGAGAGCAGGACAGGACCAGCCCATTGGTCTCCCCGTGTTTGTATGAGAATTTCCGTTTGTGTTGATCTGTGTCTTCGTGTGTACGTGCATCTTGTATGGGTGTGCATATACACATGTGGTGGATTTGTGCCCAGCCCCTCTATAGGACAGACCTGGTGAAAAGGAGCTGAGGCTGTCTTGCCTCACTCAGGCTGCCTGCTTTGGCAGCCCCTACAACAGGTTACTTGCAGAGGCATGGCATGTTTTCATTTTATGTCCATTCATCATTTTTGCTGAGAAAATATGGAATGAAGTACTAGCAACAAGATGCTTCTGGTTCGACTGGGTTTCAAACAAAGGTGTAACTAGACTGAAGAGATAGGTTTAAGATCCCAGATTAGCTTTGCCTTTAGTGTTGCTGGTGCAGCTTGGATTTGAGTGTGTTATAAGCACCCAAATAATTACCAAATGACTTGGTGGTTCTTGAAAGCTGCACTGAGGTCTCCTGTGGTCACAGCAACCTGCAGCCCATTGAGGTCTGACCCCACCATCTGCAGTCACATATCTGGATAACAGATAGGGAGAGGAAAGAAAGGCCCAAGGACAGAAAGCTGAGAGAGAAAAGCCTGAGATGAGAGAGACACCTCACTCATCTGCATGCAAGACAGGCTCTGCCCCAACAGCTCTTCGAGCCCATTGCTCCACTTGAGTCTACAAAAAGGAATAAGATAAAATAACCCAACAATAGGGCTCTGTGTGATTCAAACCACAATACAATGTGTGTCACAAAAGAAAAGACTCTTGTTTGTATTTGGCTGGTGTCTGTGAATCACAGTGGCCACAAAAATTTCACCAACCTTTGCACCATCTTTGATGGTCTGCAGATGTCTCCCACTGCTTGTTTATTTCAAGTTTAACCTGGTTTAACAAGGAGACATTGCAGACAGCAGCTCCAATGGCCCTTCTCTTGATTGTCTTTTACCTTCTTGCTTTATGTTTTTTGAAGACTTGATCAGAAAGGGTGCAACATAGTGGTATTGGGAATTAGTGATACTGCGAGCTTGCTCAGTGGTATTTTTATAGCCATGTACAATGACTCAAAGTGGAACAAAGCAAACCCACCCCATTATTTCCCCACCCTGTTTTCCCAAATGGCTGAATCTAATCTATGTAATAAGGAGTATCACATCCAGCCCAAGGAATTATTTGAATGTGATGTACTAAAGAAGATATTGAAGACAGTGAAAAAACGCCCTTCTCCCACAGCACCGTTTACTGATTTAATCATTAGATTACCACACTGTGGTTTTTTTGAACCACCAAGCTGTTACTCTAGCCCTAAATGAATTTCACTTTCTTGGATGAAATGTCTCCTCAATTCAGAAATCACTTATTTCACCAGGAGTGGGGCCTCCTCTGGCAGACACCTGAAGCAGATCAGGTCCCTCAGTGTGCAGCACTGCTTTTATTTCTTTACAGGTCATAGATTTTGAGGACAGGACTCACCACAGACTTTCAAGTCAATGTCCTTTTTGCATGGGCCATAGGACTTACTGAGATCAGTTCCTGCTTCAGGTCCAAAGACAATGATTGAAATAAAACAGATCTTTCTGGAAAAACTTCCAGTATAAACATTTTTTTATCCATTGTGAGTTGTTCCAATGATAAAGTGCTTTCTTACAGTCAATTACTTTTAATTAAAAATTTATTTCCAACTCCAACCACTGGTGCTTGTTTTGTGTCTCTGTCTGCCAGACTGAAACAGTCTTCCAGTCAGTTGTTAACATATAGATGGTTATAGGTTGCAATCAAGTCACCTTCTGCTTTGATGGTCCCTTTAGACCTCTCTCTGTCAGGTACATTTTCCAGTCCAGCATATTTTTGTGCTTTGTTTGTGAGTAGTCTCAGAAACTTCAACACTACTGTAAGGTCTCTAACTCCCACCTGCTTCTTTTCTCCCCAAGCTCTCTGTTCCACTACAGACAGAAACACGTATATATCAGAAACACCTTCAGCTGATGAGCATACCCCCTGTTCAAGTGTATTTTAATATCAGAGATTTGCCCATCTCCAGTGCATCTGGCGTGCAACCTGTTGATCTGCATCACCCTTGTTGCCTGATCAAAATATTACACAGTATCAACTCCAATCCTCAGGGTCAACATGAGGCTGATGATAGGTCTACAAATTACCCAGATTGTGCCATTTATCATGCTAGTTTTCTCCCAGGTATCTGGAACTTCTCCAGTGCGTAAGATTTATTTTCTTTGGCTGGCTTTTTTTTTGGACTGATGGATAGAGGTTAATCAGATCTTTGCCTGACTTTATTATCTTCTGTTTCACCTCCGCTTTAGTTACAGCTAGAAGAAAAGTGTCTGATCACTGTTGGTTGGTTGGCATGAATAAATGATCGGGGATTTTTTTTCCTCCCTGGATATAGGACAGAAATATTACAGAATAAGCCTATTTTTCACTTTTTTTTTCTAACTGGCAGTTTTGCTATTTCCATCTTGTAATAGACTTGTGTCATTGTTAGCATCCTTTATGTTCTGGAAATAATTAAATAAAATCCTAAACATACAACAAAATACTCCTTACCAAAGAACTTCAACTCTGCTTGTCATGGTTCTCCTTGAAACCTGTTCCTCCTTTTACCAACTTTCTCTAAATCCCTCCTTCTAATTTTTTTTTTTTTATTTATTTTCTCTTGGGATCTGAGGGCACATATGCATAAGAAGTTTTACTTCCCTTCCAGGGCAGGCCATTTAATGACTGCAGATTTATTTCTTGTGCATGGTTTTTTGGGCATTTAATGCATTTTGGGCATTAAATATTATCAATGAGTCTCAATCAACATTCAGATTTTTCTGTTAATAAAATCTTTCTCCCAGCTGAATTTCTCACAGCATTGTTTTCAGCTAAAATGACATTTTCTCTTTAAGGTACAATGAATATATTTTATTGGTTTGAACTTCAATCTTCTAGGAGGTATAAATAAATACAATCCTACTGTCATCAGTTACACCCAAGCCATTGCTAATTGTTCATTTTATAATCAGTCTCTCTGCTGTTGTAAAGACAAATTCTAGTGTCAGAGATTTCCCAGTTGGATATAGCACTGAAATTGTTGTCTATAACATTGGCAATGTTAGCCTTTTTCTCAGGTTGCTTTTGTACAGAAGATTTGGACTACTTCAGAAAATCAGGATACCCAAAGGTTAAAAAATCCAGCCCACAACATGTCACCATTGTGGTGGCACCTGTGGAAGTACCCCACTTAAGCAAGGATTCAGAAGATGCACTGGCTCCTCATTTGTACAAAGGGATGCCCTTTGATGTCAAAACCAAAATAACCTGGCTGCAGGTACATCACAAACTTCTGTGTAAAACGTGGTTTTAATGCACAATACACCCAATTTGTCCCTTATCATTATCAACGTAACAAAAAGGATTAAAAAGGAAGGTGCACCCTAAGAGAAGATTTGTAAACACAGCTCCTAACAAAATGTCCCCTGGGTGCCGACATCTCCATGCCATGGAGAGATAAGGTAAATATAATTGCCTCATAAAAACATGGAAGGGCAGTTCCTGGAGCTCACTTTGTGCCTAGGGGATTAACTGTTAGCTTTTTGTGGTCCACCAACCTCACATGTTGTTCCTCAGTTTCATTTTAGAAGTCCAGTTACTCGGTGCACATGTGAAAAATTATATTATTTTGTGCTTCATATTTCCTCATATTCTATGTTGCATTTTTTTGTGCTGTGGTAGGTAGTGATGTATAATATAAGAGGCTGTCCTACTCCATGGGATTACATATGAATATATATTTCCATGTAATAGGAAATATTTTTCCGAAATTCATAGATGGAAAGCTGAACCTTTAAACCACCATTTCTCACATCTGCTTTTAGTACACTACCAGCAATGCTAACCCGTTCTGCAAAGGCTGGAAAAGGTAGCAAACAGAACCTGCATGATAATTTCATTTTTTCAAAGAACAGAATCTTGAAATATTTGTCTGATTTACACACACACATACATGTACACATACAGAGCACTGGATCATTTTCTCTTCTTGAGTTTAGCTTGCAACGTCCTTAGTGTCCACAAGACATTTCCCTCCTCAGGATATTTTCCAAGCAACCCAGAAGAATTCCGACTTTGTTGTACAAGGATGTTTTTCTCTTTTAACTCTTTAATCCTTTCTTTCTTTCATTTTTTTTTTTTTTTAAGTGTGCTGGCACTTGTGGGAGCAGCCTGCGTTTGCACTGTGGGCCACCGGTAGCTGGTTCAACAACACGGGAGCACAAACGCAGACAGACACACTCACACAGTGCTCCACAGAAAAGTGATTAATGACCAGTTTTCTTGTCAGAACTGTGATATTTCTGGCTGAACAGCTTTTTACCGGTTCTTTTTGGTACAAAAGCCATGGCATAAAGATAAGAGGCAGAGCACTTAAGACATGTTTACAAAGATTAAACCACTGACTTGGCTTTAGTTAAAGTAAATTCTCCTGCTTCCCACTGTGCAATGAAGGTTTACAAAAGGAGGATTGGCAAAGGTTGCTTCGTCTTCTTTCCTGGCACTGTCTATTGGCTCCAAAACAAATTCAGGACTTAAACCACATAAAAGGGCAGCAAGGTATTAGCACTTTTGAGGGGTTTGACATCTGACACATTCCTAATCTGCCCAGGTAGTTATTAGATCTGAGCCACTGCAGTGCCTTTATAATGACGAGGCAATTTAACAAGTCCAAAATTCCAGCTTCTCTCCACAGAGGAGAAGCTACCAAGCCCAGCACTCAGCCCATCTTTACTGCCACCATTACTGTGAGGGCTGCCTGCTCCTCTATTCTCCCCTGGGGCCAGGGAAGTCCAAGGCAGCGGGGGAGGAGGGGGTCAAAATCATATTGTGTTATGGACTAAGATGCTTCCATTTGCCCTAAGGTTAAAAAGGAAAAATTGCACAACTGCTGCCATAGCACTGAGCTATATTAGATCTTCAGCTCAGGAAGATCACTTTGACAGTCCTTCTAGAAAAGTGACATAAAAGTGACAATGGTACCAGAGGGAAAGGAATACCTGCTTCAACAGCCCACAGGAGTGGAGTGTGGCAGAACAACCGTGGGACAACAGGGAGGAGGAATAAGAGCAGAAAACAAAAAGGAACATCAGGGACTTAGGTCCCAAGAGAAAAAATCAAAAAATAAATAGGTAAGGCTCCCCACGAAAATATATTTAAAGATCTCAAATACATCTGGAAGTTTTGTATTAATGTATTTGCATTAATGTTAGTGTGACACTCTGTTCTGCACCACTGCAGAAGTCGTGGCTATGTAAGGAGAGTAGGACAGGTCAAATGTCACATCTACCTCCAAGTGGAAAATTAGACAGATTAAGCAAATTATGCACCTATCAGATTATTCTTCCCAGAACTGATTATAACAAATAATGATATAATACTAGTAAACACGAGCATGGAGAAAGGAATTGAGTTCAATAACAACCTTTCACTTTAATCTGGCTTTTGTCCCTGGGGAGGAAAACTGTTATTGATGCGTAATCCAAAAGGAGATACAGTGGGGCAGGAGGCTGTACTGAGAGAATATTGTATTGCCAGTCAAAGCAGAAGTGCATACTCGCTAGGTGAGGCACAGTCTTTCCCAGGCTTAGCCGTGTTCAATATTTTTATCCATGTCCCAGATGATGGAACAGAGAGGATATACAGATGGCAGCCAGCAGGAAAGGACTGTCAGGAGTTTGGAGGACAGGATTAGAATTCAGAATTATCTTGGCAAACCAGTGTTTTTAAGGTCTAACAGGAAAACACGCTACTTCGGAGATGAGCTTATAGATTCTGCACCTCACCAGGAATAACCAGCTATATACACGGCAGGATGCAGGACAGCTGTCTGGAGAGAGGTCTATAGAAAGCTCCCCAGAAACTGTAGTGGACCACAAGCTGAGCAGCAACTTTGTGTCATTGCGCAGGAGGGGAAGCCTCAGGCTGGCAATGCACGAGCAGAATTACTGTGAGACACACAATCAATTTTCAGTTCTACAAAGTAACTAGGAATATCTGTGCACATTCTGGGATACTGTTCTGCAAAAATAAGAGGTCCTTGGGTCGTACTAAACCAAGAGAATAGCCGAAGGTCGTATTAGAGGCCTAGAAACACAGAGCAGAAAATGACTACTAAAATAATAGGTTTGCTTGAGAAGACTTTCTGCCATGGCAAATATGATGACAAGAGACAGACACAGATTAAATAAAGGAATGCAGAGTTTATAGACCAGGAAACACCTTCCTAATGCTAAAAGGGGAGTCACACAGGAAGAAACTGAACCATGGCACGTCCATCACGGCAGGGTTTTGAAAGATTTGTGGATGTATCCGATATGTGGCTGAGCTTAGCTGACAGCAGAAGCATGGTCCCTCCCGGCCTATAGGGAAGGTCAGATGGCTACGTCCCAGCCCACTTCCCCAGGGGACACTCAAACCACATTTTCTGGATTTCAGATTTGCCTCTTAGCAATTATCTTGGAGCAGGATAATTCTGCGGTGGAAGGACCCAAAACACAACCCTTTCTTAGAGTCTTTCATGATGTACCATGTCTTTCATCATACCGGCTTCTTGGAGTCCCATCTTTTAACACTCAGTTTCCCTTGGTTTTGATGCATGAAGCTGGGGTCCGTGCTAGAGGGTCTGCGGATATGCACAGGGACATGGAAGGCCTGAGATGTATAGTCAAGAGTCTGGTGGGTCAAACTGCTGCCATAGTCACTGTGCTAAGCTTATTTAATTAGGAATGGAGTGACATAAGTTTTACTTGGCAAAAACATTTCCCCTAAATCAACACGCGAGTCAGAACTAGAATTAAAAAAAAAAAAAGATAACCCTCAAGGTCTCTCTGCTAACCCCACACATTGTGGCCTCTATTACAATGTGCATACTGGACAAATTAAGTCTCTGAGGAACTATTTTCTTAAGAAACAAATAAGCCTTGAGTCAAAAGAGGTTAAAAGCAAGGTTAGGGTACAGATCTAACAACAACCTCAAAAAAAACCCAAAAAACAAGCAAAAGAGAAATTTGTCATTTCAGAAGGATTTTTTTCCTCTATTTAAAAGCAAAACTATGTTTTAACATCCATTTTCAGCTGATAGTGTTAGTGTATGGTGGCAACTATAAATGTTTATCTCACTCAAACTAAAAATCCACATTAAAAAAAATTGCAGAGAGTTGGTGAGTTAGTGTCTTGGGGGATTTAAAACACATAATGTGCAACGCTGTTACCAAAATTCATAAAGGAATGACTGTGCTGTAAGACATTTCAGGGGGGGTACAATACATTCTGCTCACACTCAAGAGCATGAGTGTGGCACAGGCAGCTTGGCTTTTAAATGCCTACCATTGTGGTTTGCTCCATCCATCAGTCAGTCAGCTCCCAGATAAAGTTTCTTGCAGCATTCATTTCTGGACTTTAATGCTCTTAAGAACCGACTAACTGTTGATCATAGTGGTGCCTCAGACTGTCGGAGGGTTTCTTTTACTCTCATTACATGGCTTAGATGTTGGAAGGTGAAATAAGCAGACAAGAACAAACTGAGAAAACATCTAAAGATCATGAAAGGGTATATTTTCAACACAGACTCCCACACGGCCCTTTGCAGAATTTGCAGGCATGTCTGCTTGCATTTTGTAAGCAGGTAAATGAGCAGAAAGATGACATTTTATACAGGCATTCTCAGTTACTTCTTTGTTGTGCACAAGAAAGTTGCACAATCACGCAATTTTCTGCGCACAAAATGGTTGCAACTGCAAATTTTTCAGGTGCACTTAAAAATGGTGTTAAAAACCTGCATGTGACTCTTTCAACATGGAATTCACTGTTGTCACTTCCACTTCTTCCTTACCTCACATCTTTATCCAGAAATATTAAAAATACACAGTGTTCATAGAGAATCAGCAGTCTCAGCTCTGAATCTCCATGTTTTTCTGTGTTTGAATAAAACATTTAATGTTACTGGAGCTGGCTAGAAAGGTGGGGGGTTGTGTGTGTCTCAGTAGAAATTAGTGTTTTTGTTGGCTGGATAAGCTCAGGAAATTTCTTTAGTGAGCATGATGAGAGAGGATGTTTGGCAAGATGTGTTTTCCAACAGCTGGTACAGGTGAAGGATTAGGGGGAAATATGTTTAAGAGCCTTTTCCCTGATTTTCTACTTTGTACCCCTCTTAGACATACAAGCAATTTTAGAGTCTAAATCAAATCTCCCTGAAATCAACGAGTCTCTTTCCACTGACTCAATGACACTTGAAGCCAGTGCTCCAAATGTTGTGTTAGTTATTAAAACATTTTGACGTTCCTCCCTGCCCTCTTAAACACAACTAATTGGGGAAGAAGGAGCAGATATTGGCCTCTTTCTGCAGCCTGAGCTCAGGGAAACCACACAGGTGACTATGCCTGTGGTAGGACCAAACGATGTGTTGGGGTTCCAGCACAGCAGGTTATGGGATGAAATGTTCCACTGGTTCCTCCCTTACTGTATGAGTGGAGGGTGGGGTGGAGAAAGGCCAAGAAGGGCAGAGACCTTCAGATTGCCTGATGGTAAAGGTAGTAAAGAGAGGGATACACATAGCAACATGCTATGATATGATGTGCTTTGTGGGACTTTAAGGGTGGGGATGGTCCTTAGTTGGCGCCTTTGCCAAGGGCCCTTGCTAAAGGCTGCAGGGTACAGTGAAAGAGAAGGATCAGGCTTTAAAACTCAGTATATTTCGTTATACAGAATGTTTCCAGCGATTGTCTTCATCCCATTCCCTCAACGACAGAGCACTGTGACACCATAAACACTTCAGAATATCCCTGGTGTATCTGACATTTGTAATATAGAGAGACTTCTGCAAAGTGAACATTTACTGACTCCAGAATTGCTTTTGTTTAGTTCACTGTGAAGGTCAGAATTATTATAAATCTACACAAATTGAAACCGCCTTTTGGCATGGCTCTGATATTTGAGTGAAGTTAGTAAAAACAATGATATATAGGTATTCGGGTATCATTTAATCTTAGGAATCCATAGTGAGCACAAAGACCAAAATAAACTCTTGCAACACACATGTCTATTCACATATTAAGATTTCCTGAGACTGTTTTACATTACTGACTTTCACATGCTTGGAAAATAAGAAGGCTTTTTCATATTCATGCTCAGTGAGTGAAAACACGTCACTCAAGAGACCATCTGCTTCTCTCTGGAGCGCGGATCTTGACCTTAACGCGTTGGGCTGCATACAAACTCCAAAGGGAAAAGATGTATTTAGGTGCTTCAGTGCAATCTTAAGAGCATGGACATAATTCAGTTTGTGCTCAGGGGTTTTGGCATTAGTTCAGCTGCTACAGCAGCCAAAAATATAGCAGACAATTAAAGTTTTCACCTATCTGCCTTGGTACAACTATTCTGTCACAACCCATTTGTCATTTTACCCTGACTCATTTACAGAGGGCCAGACCCAGGTACCTGAGAAACTGATGGGAGTTTTGCCATGGGCTTCCCTGGGATCAGGATTTAGCCTACAGCAAGGAAAAAACCAAAAACTAACAAAAACAAACAAACAACAACCAAAAAAATAAAAAAAAACAACCAAAAACAAAAACCAAAGAACCCCAAGAAAACAAACTAGAGGCAGCAAGTCCATCTGGAGGGTGGCAAGCTGCCCACAACCTCGGTGCCCACAGTCGGCACAGCCTGAACAAAGGCAGGCGAGAGGAGAGGAGAGAAGAGGAGAGAAGAGGTGTGGTTTGGGCATGCACAGCTTTAACACCCCCGTGGCTCCCCAGGCTCCCGCGGGGACACAGTGCCTGGTCAGGCGGCTTCTCTGCCCTCCACAGCCTGAGAGAATAGCTTTCTTTTTGGTCAGTTTAAACAGAGCTGGAAGAGGCAACCCTGCAAGAAGCGCTGCCAGCTCAGAGGGGCTGCAGGGTTAAAGCTGTCAAAAGGTTGGGGGAAGGAGGTGCATGTAGCACATCTTGCAGCTCTCGGTGCCAAGGTGCTTTGGCTTTCAGGGCTGTGCAAGGAGGGGGAGCTCAAACACCTTTAACATTTTTAAAAGCCCTACTTTTTCCCAGGGCTTAGTCATGGAGTCATAGAACCACAGAATCGTTTGGGTTGGAAGGGACCTTAAAGATCACCCAGTTCCAACCCTCTGCAATAGGCAGGGACATCTCCCACCAGATCAGGCTGACCACAGCCCCATCCAGCCTGGCCTTGAACACCTCCAGGGATGGAGCATCCACAGCTTCCCTGGGCAACCTGTGCCAGTGCCTCACCACCCTCATGGTGAAGAAATTCTTCCCTTATGTCCAGCCCAAATCTGCCCCTCTCCAGCTCATACCCATTGCCCCCAGTCCTATCACTACAAGCCTTTGTGAACAGTCCCTTCCCAGCTTTCTTGTAGCCCCTTCAGGTACTGGAAGGTCGCTATAAGTTCTCCTCTGAGACTTCTCTTCTCCAGGTTGAACAACCCCAACTCTCTCAGCCTGTCCTCGTATGGGAAGTGCTCCAAGCCTCCGATCATCTTTGTAGCACTCCTAGGGATTTTTGAAGTAGGCCCCTAACAAGTGCCTCCCTACAGAGAACATATTCTGAGCCCTTAGAGCCACTGCAAAAGAGCATTTTGAGACACACTGGATACAACTAGAAGAAGAAAAGTACCTTGCTGGGGTGCTCACAGAAGGTTTTAAGGATATAAAAACCACAATGCAAAACAGAAGCCCTAGTGCCTTGCAGCAAATTAATTCCTACCTCAGGGTTCAAAATGTGAGGCTGAGCCAAAGCAGGGTTATCCCACATGGGGTGGTGCCAGCACAGGCACATACACTGTAGGTAGCCTCGGTAATAGCAGGAAGAGGAGAGATGGTAGCATCAGCTGCAGAAACCCTCCAGGAACCTCGAGTATTCAGGCAGCAGTTTGCCTGCTTCCCCCCTTTCACTGCTGTGGTTACCTAGATCAGAATAAACTTACCTTGAGCAACTTGCAGTTTGCTGGGGCAAAGTTATTGCTTCTGACTGTTGTGCAAGCATTGCTTCAGATTTAGGCTGTTATTGGACTATCTCAGAGTCAAGATACACCCTACCTGCCTTTAAACCATTTATTTGAAGTCACAGTAGTTTAACATAAGCTGTGTGGGCAGTGAAATACAGGACTAGAAGGGCTTTATATATATGAGAACTTGGAAGGGAAAACTGGTCATTTTAGCTTGACCAGGGGTAAAGGCCCAATTTAGCCTGGCTACAGAAATTAGCTACCAACTTAGCAACTACTTGCTCACACCAAGGAAAGAAGAAAATTAGGAGTAGTAAATCTACCAGGAAGTGGGTTTTGTTCCTTGTACATGTCTTCAAGCCAACCTTAACACTTGCTCCTAGGGTCATGAAAAGTCTCATGGAGAGCTACAGGTATTGGGGAGCGTGAACAAATCCCACATATGCATGAAATGACCACACTTTCTAAGTGGCACAAGGGAAATAATAGCAGAAAAAGGCACATCTCTCCAAGTTTTAAAAATTAAGTAACAGGTTGACAGAGTGAATGTTCTCTTGTATGTTCATTCACAGTAGCACCTGGGGATCTAGAAGAGAAGCACTTCCAGAGATAACCTGAAAGATATTGATTCAAGACACAAAAATTTCTTCCAGTGTATGAGAAGCCAAAAGGAAGCAAACCAAAGGAAACAGCTGAGCTGCAATGACAACACAGTCTTTGGGGAATGAAAGCCACAGACCGGAATATCAACCAAACAAGAAGTCTGAGACTCCAGGAAACTGATGTGTGACAGAGATGGGGGAGGCTGGTGTCCCAGTTAAACACCACTAGAAAAATTGTCAAGAGAGCTGCAAGGCAGTAAAGCAACACTTGGAAGAAATCCAGATACAAAGAACAATGGATGGCTTGATAAAGACCATGGAAAGTCTTGGAAAATCAACATGCAGCAAGGATCACGTGCTGGTGGACTCACAAGATGATATTTGTGGGGTGGAGCAGACAGAGCAGGAGAGTGCTTTAAGAGCATCTGAGAAAGGGGATAGCAAGGACAGTGTCAGCCACTAGGAGCTCAGACATGTAGGAAAAATGGAGCCCTCCAAATTTTAAAGCATCTCCTTGTAGGAAAGAGGAGTGATATGGGAAGGGGCTTTAGCTTTGCTAAATATCAATATACAACTTGCCACCTCCATGCTTGTTGCCCACAGCCTGAGATGCTGCAGAAGATGCCCATGCAGCTGCTCAGCAGCAAGAACAGTAAAAGCTATAACAGGATGGAGCAGTTTGCTGTCATTTCCAAAGTTCCAGTGACAAAGGAGAATGATGGATGACAGCTTTCCAGTCCATGGAGCAGTTCTGAGCTGACTTCCAAAGCCATCCCAGCAGAAATCAGAATTAGGGCTCAGGAAGGGTGCAGAGCCAGGTTTTCATAATGTCCTGTTCCTGCTGCATTATTAAAAACAGAAGGGGATAAATTCAGTCAAATATTTTGCAAACTAGTTTTGTTGATTCGGCGGCTTGAAATCATTCCAGGGGAATGTCAGGTCGAATGCTTGAATGTGCACAGGAGGGACTGAGCAGAGGCAGAAGCAGCTGGGATGTCTCTTTCCCCAACGCAGTCTTCAGAGGCAAAGCCTGGCCATCTGGAGACACGCTTTACTGAGAAGACAGTAGCAGAGTATCCGTGTTAAATCAGAGGGCCAAATCTTGGCAAGGGTGGCCTGCAATCAAAATGCTCTGTCTGAAGATATGTGGGTGCTTTAGGGCTTTCAGCATTTAACATGGGAACAAACCAGGGAATAAATATCTAGGGGCCACAAGAGTGTAGCTGGAGGCTGGAACTGACCCAATTTTTCTTGTTATTATTGTTATTATTTTTCTTCTATTAGTTCCTGTTACAGTATACGAAGGGTCTGGTTTCATCCCAACAGAAAATCTAACCTCTTTTCAAAACTCAGTCCTCACGGCTGTCAGGATGGGAAAGCTATTGCATGGGCTAAAATTTGTGTTTTGACATTACAAGCTTGAAAAATTTTAGGGATTAAATGAACCAGAGCCAGCAGGGTGTGGGGAGGAGAGAGGGGACGGAGTTAAAAAGGTTACAAAAGTGTTGATATGAAATTGAGAAAAGTTGACTATTTATCGCAAATCACATTTGATAAAATGCAGACAGTATTCTGGTTTGATTTCTGCTTTCATTTCCCATTTGAAGTCAAACTGAGCTACTAAAAATGTGCTTTTACTGCAGGGGGTAGGTTAAATTGTGCAAAGGAATGCAAGAAAGAAATGCCCTTCACATTATAAATACTGGCGGCATCAGTCATTAGTTGTATTGAGGTCTTCACACAGCCTAGTTTGTAAATTAATTCAGAATAGATTTTTAACTTGAAAAGCAGGACGTGTTCTACTCTAAAATGAGACACAGAAACATTAAAGAAAATTATGAGATTGAAATGATCTGTAGACGGCTCACCGTGGCCAGACCAATAGGAACATTCAGCATAGAATTAGCTTAAAATTAGCTCTAGTTTTCATTCAGAGCTGGCATGACTCAGAGTCATTAGCCACTATGCTCTGTGTCAGCTGCTGCAGGACCTGCTGAAACCTGGGTCTGGCATTTCAACATCCTGGCCTGCCAAGCCTCTTTCTACAGAACAGGGCAGTTTTGCAAGAAGCCTTTGCAAAATATTTTAATAATGAAAACTTTAAAAATACACAGCTGTTTTGCAAAAATCTCATAACAAAGACCCCTTTGACATCAGCTCCACACAGGCTTCACAGTGGATGTGCTACTTTCAGTACTCTCAACAGAGACATTATGAAGTCTGGCATTCCCTCCATGCCTCTTTCACCCTCTGGGTCCCCTGCCTGGACCTTGTTCCTTTCAAGCACAGCTGTCTGCTCAAATCCCTGATTCAGACCCTTTATCTGTGTGCCAGAAACTGCTTCCAGAGGTTAGGCACATTTGCCCCTTGGGGTGACCTCCTCAGAGGGCTACTTGTCCTGCCTTGCTGCTGCTGTGTCTCAGAACATGCTGGGGCATCTTTCGAGGTGAAATTCAGTTCCCAACTGAATTGTGCAATGCTGAGGAAAAGAAAAAGTAGGCTAATAAGAGACCTACAAACACCTGGGCACCATTTAAATCCCAGGTGAGCATCTGAGCCCCAACTGTTTTGATTCAGCCTTTCTGTACGTGGACCTACATCTGTTTGCATGCTTGGAGCATGGTACTGGGTGCTGCTGTGCTTGAGACCCATGTATCAGAGACTGGCATAAGGCTGAATTCCTTGATCATTGTTACTAACAAGTGTTTAGTGGAATCCATTTTCCAGAGTGAATAGTTCATTGGAATTTGAATAGTTGCAGAGAGTTCATTGCTGTAAATAGGGTAGTGCCTGACTAGGAAATCTACTTATGATGCATTTATTACTGCAGGGAACTTGGGGATTCAGCTTTTAGTTGATACAAGTATTTATTTTAAATGGTCATTAGAAGAAAAAACTCCTAGATTCACAAGCACTGGTACCTGTAAGTAGTCTCTGTTTCTAGTAAGTTTTAAAGAAAGGTGGCCAAGGCAGCACGATGATGGCTTTCACTCTCCTCGTAGTAAGGCAGGAGGAATTTCCCTCATTTTGAGCAGGAGCAGACTATTCACATCCACTGCAGCTTCATCTCCTTATCTTAGCATCACAGGTGGGTGAAGTGGGAATCACAAACCTGGCAGGAAGGAGCCAGGTGGGAGGAACCAGCCTCTCCCAGACATGCACAAGATAAAACTCTTAGTTTTGTCTTCTGTGGTGCTTCTTCTGAGAAAACAAGGACCTTAAGCATGAGCAAGGTGAGAACAAAGTACGGGTATACTTGGTTGAACTAAAGCTCTGTCTAGTCCAGTATCCCATCTCTGAAAGTGGCCTTACACACTCCTCAGGTGAGAGAACAGAGCAAGCACATACAACCCTCCCATGAAATGCCCTGCCATACTCAGTAGTCTGTGTCCAGGAGTTCCTGGTGGCCCCAGTCCAGGAGACTGTCTCACTAAGAGGTGCTGGCTTGAGGATAAGGCTTTCAGGTTGCTGCTTAGCTGAAAGCAGACTGGCAGTCTTGACAGGTTTCATTTAATCCATAAGCCCTTTTACTTCCAGCACTTAAAGCTTTTCCCCGAGCATTTACCTGATCCTTGGGCCAGGGATACGTTGGTTGGTATTTTTTTTTCAAACCATGAAAGCTGACTACAGCTCAGCTGGGTGGCCACAGCTGAAATGGGTAACCTGGGCATATTACAGCATCTAATGATCAACCTGAATAGGGTGCATGGAGACCTGTGTGGGACCTGCACCTGCACCCACAAGGATCCTCTGGACTTTGAGAACATGTCCAGCCCACCAGAACATCCAGAACAGCAGCAATGGCATGGCTGAAAGTGAGTTCTTCGCAGGATTTTATGGCTCTCAAACACCAGTTCAAAGCCAACTTGCCAGGACTCAGCAGTGGTAGCAGCTCACCCACTGCTTCCAGTTGTTTCATAGACATAGAGTGTAAGAGGGTCAGCTTCACTTGATCTGCCTCGCTTCTGGAGCAACAAGGAGGATATGAGCCCTGACAGATGTTCCTCTCACCTGCTGTTGAAGGCAAGCTGAGGAGAGAACCACAGCATTCCAAATCAGGCTGTTTCATCACCCTCATAACTGGAAAGCTGCTTTGTAATGTAGAACCCAAATCTTCCTTGCTGCAAATTAAGAATTTCTGTTGACCTGTTCCTAGCAGCCACAGGGAAAAATTTTAATCACTGTTTAATTTGTTACGGCCTTTGCATTCTGGAAAATACATCAGGTCCCCCTTTGTCTCTTCTCTTCAACATAAACAAAGCCCATTCTCTCAAGGCTTCCTCATTGATTATGTTTTCTAAATCTCTTGTTGATGCCTTTTGTGTTCCCGTCAGGGTGTTTGCTTATTAAAATAGAAGCTTCACTTCACAAATGTTGCGGTGTTACTTGGCATGGCAGAAAATAATAACAAATACTATACTGCTGCTAGAAAATCCATGATATGATTACAGAGTGAAGAGAGAGAACGCATCTCAAGAGATCATCCAGTCTGTTTCCTTCCACTGAGGAAAGTTCAAGTAAGTCAAGAAAATCCCTTAAGATTTATCAGGTCAATGGTGGCACCTTTCTGTGCCAGCATGTCTTCAGTTTTCTGTCAGCCTATCCCATGTTTCATATTGCCTTTGTACAAGCTTTTATATGTTGGTACAATTCCATGCCACAACAAAAACCACGGGAATTAAACACATTAAAAATATACATAGATGTTTTTAAAGAATATTTAAAAATCACATGTGGTTATTGAGCTCAGAATCAGAAAACAGTCAAGGGCCACAGAAGCATAATAAGGATAGATTTACCAGATGTGAAGAGAAACTATTTTTTCTCTTTGTTTTTCTCCTATTCCTTTAATTTAGCACTCCCTTCTTTTCTCGTTCAAACACTCAACTACAGTAAATGCAGGAAATAAAAATGTAATGGATAGATAACATCTTTAAAGACTCTACTCACATGCCTCAATACATAATTTGCACTTCACTTGGCACTTCCTTGACAGGATTTCAGACAGAGAGCAATTTTTCATGCTGGAGGTGGCAAAATGGCAGGGGTTCCTGGCAGAGGGCAAACTAATTGTCCCCATCCTCCCCTCTTGCTTGATTCTAGGCTGATTTCACCCCAAACCAGCTCAAAACAAAAGCTCCTCCTCTTGTCAGTTCCCTGCTACGAATACAGTGATGGCTGTATTGAGTATGCCAGAATTTCCGTGGGACTGATGTCCATCCGGGGCTTCTGCAGGCTACAGGGACAGAAGACCTTTTGAAGGTCACAACAGGAGCTGGCTGGAAGTTTCACACAGGCTCAAAATATTTCCTTGAAGACATGATTTCATATCACTGGTTTTCTTTCAAGGAACAACTCTGCACATAAGTTCATGCACATGGACCCTCCGTCCAGACAGAGTCCTGTCCAAATAATTTCTCCTTGTTCTGTATCTACACCAGGGTGTTAGGCCAGCAAATGCCACCTGGTCCAGTGCTGGCAGGGTGGAAGGTTACGTACCAGATTGTGGTATGTAAGCCCTGAAAGCAAGGATGCCGACCACACGTGCCTGGCTGCTCCAGCTCTTGCTTAGCTATTTTGTTGTTACCAGAGCTCATAAACAGAAATGTTACACTCTGCAGGATTTCCTCGCACGGATCCTGATGTAATCTCTCTCCCCTGCACTGAGGCAAGGAGTTTCTACCACGAGAATCAGTGTGGGAGAACAAATAAAGAGGAGCAACATGCTTTTGCTTTAACCAAACCAGCCTTTCGAAAGCTAAACCTAATGAAGACCTACTTAACAACTCTTCATAAAGCTCTGATAAACAAAATGTTTCCAACTGGAATTTACAAAGCTGAACATAATAATACCAAGAGGGAATAAGAGCTTCCCCTTGTCAACTGGCTATTAACAAAAGAAAAATATGAGGAGTGAATACTTAGAAAAAAGACCAAGAGAGCTGTAATCTAATTAAAACCATTAAAAATGATGTACTCTGGTTTTGCTCCGTGAACTAGTATGTTATTTTTCTTTTTTAAGCTGTCACCACATTTTGATACCATAAGGAATAAACTAAATCAAGACAAACCTCCATTTCAGAGTTGGAGGATTAGAGAGAAATACTAACTTAAACTTCAGTAACTAGCAGAAGATGCTCAACAGACTGCTGTCATCAACATCGCTCTTTTTATTTGTTGACAATAGGTCTTCCTCAGGTATATAAGCAGCACTAGAGCAGAAGAAAGACAAATGCAGAAACAAGGCCAAGAGAAGGCACTCACAGAAAACTCAGGATTCTATAAACCCAGAAATGGCCCCGTTCAGCAAAGTGCTGAACCACATCATGTGTGTAACTTAAGAGTATGCAATGTTGCTTTTTTTCATTTGGCAACATTTCTGACAGAGGTAACACAACCTTCCTATTCCTTGCTATCATATACCGAAGTTTTCCTGATGTCATGGAGGTGATGTAACTTTGACACCCGAGCAGAGATTGTGCTTGCCAGCAAACTGCATGGGGCCACCCTTCTGTTAGAGACGTGAAATTATGGACCAAGGCGTTGCAGAACTGAGCCACTTCATTCACCTCATTACTTCTTTTACTTTCCCTCTAGAGGAAAAAAGTAGTCTATTGGCATTGGGACTGGGGGAGAATGCACAAAGCAAGGAATGTTCGCAAAAATTATTGCACATGAATACACGGTCATAAAATGTTAAGAAATAAACCATGAAAAAAAAAAGGAAAAAATGTGTTAACTGCATTCCTGGTTAGTCAAGCAAAATTGCCAGTTATCGTGTTTGAGCCTTGCAAAAAAACATATTATTTAGGAAGGTTAGTCAACCGCTTCCTCACCACCTTCTGAAAACTCAAAAAACAAATTGAGAAAGCTGACAATAGACTACCAGCAAATTTTTCACTGAACTTAAGGCACTACACAGTGACCCAGGCAAGCAATAGCAAACATCCGAATTGCTGGCTTCCCAAGTGTGGACAGAACTGTTACTTGCGTGACTCTGCAAGGCCTCCGGGCATTACAGAGGTGGAAACTGGATGCATTAAATTCTACACAAACTCTTCTTCAGATCGGAATGCGTAGACTTCTCGTTTCCCATCCTTCACCCTCACACAGGAGAAGATGCAAAGAAATATAAGAAATACAGTGTGAACAAGTGGACTACTCTTTCAATGACAGGGGTTAGGGGCCATAGCATTGACACAACTGTACAGTCCCAATATATTCAGTACATTGCTAGAAGACAGAAGAACAGCTGAAAAAAAATGTCTCGGCTTGGCTAATTACCATCCATTGGCTGCGTTTTGGCAGGCTGCTGCAGATCTGTGTTTCACAGAGGAGCTTTATAGAGCTGCTGGTAGTGTGGTAGAATAGCAAACCAGAAATGAATGTTGCTCTTCAAGGGGAATACAGTTCACAACATGTTGTCGCTGCAATTTCTTTACCTTATGAGCCAAAACCTAATAGTTTACCGTAAGCCTTTGGTATACTGTGCCCTTGTATTACTCAGTTTGTTCCATCAAATCATTGGTAGAAGAGATGCATTTTTGATTCAAGGTCTGTCCACAGATTCCAGGTTGACAATATGAAGACAAGTTTCTAAGTAATACGAATGATCCCTGGCACCAGCCTAGCAGACACACATACTCAGTCAGAGATTCGCAGACCTGCCCATTGAACTCCTCAGAGGCCAGATTTGTTCTCTGCTATATAACATTGAACCATTTTGTCTGCATAGGAGTCCTTGCACATAAGATCTGCAGAAGAAAGTGTCTTCCATTGCTTCTTTGGTTTACTGCCACCCTGTTTTCAGTGATATCTGGACCTTTCAGCTGAGGGCAAGAATACTGCATCAGTCAGACTGAATCCTTTGCCTCAGCACTGCCAGTTTAAACAGAAAAATGCCTGGCCAAGGCACCCAGCAGAATCAGAGATGGAATCCTGAAAGGTGCCTTCTCTGGCCCAGCAGTGGAGAGGATCCTCAGCCACTACGTTTTCCATGGGGATACATTGCAAAGCTGTGGTAGAAAAGGCAAGCCCAAGGATTTTGTCTCTGGGGAAGAAGATACTGAAGAGTGTTTGTGGTAAAATAGTCTAGCAGAGCACTTTGTGTCTCTACTGACCGCAGATTAAATGATGGGGCCAGATGTGTCTCATAGACCACCGACTAGAGAAAACTGGTTGTGAACCTTCCTTGGATCAACATGAAAGAAGCCTAAGGTTATGGGGTACCAAAGCTGCCAATAGATGAGGCTCTTTGATGTTTTTTATGGAAAAAAAATGGACCGAAACTTTTTTAATTTCACATTATCATGTTGTGTTGTATGTGGGGTTTTTTTCCAGCTGACTCCATGATTGTTGATATTAATTAAAGTGAATGGCAGATTATTTTCTAAAGGCTATAATTTAAACCACTGGTTGAATATAGACTTGAGTGTAACATTCTTCAGCTCAAACCACAAGGTATGCAAGCTGGGAATGAGCTCTATTTTTTGCTGTTGAAGGACAGATTAAATATTTTTTTATTAATTTTAATGCTAGCAAAGAAAGTAAGATCCCCATTTTTCCTCCAATTTCTCTGTACACTTAATTGATGTATTCTACCAAGCTGTAAAGCTGCTTTTAAACCCCATTCTTTTTCATAGAAATATTATCCTCCTTTTATTAGTTTCAGTTGATAAATGGATCAAGAGTCTTTGAGGATATTGTGTACTGTCAGTGGGATACATTTTTCAAATGCATCCACTGCAATGGAGTTGAAAAATTATATATCATGAAACACTTAATAAAAAAGATACACAGATTTGTCTTTTACAAGATCATGGGACTCGAGTCTATCTCCAGGGAGGAGCTCCAACATGAGAAAGAAATACATAGTTCAAAAGCCCATGTTTTCAATTTGCAGCCACATGGTTTAAATTATCCCTGTATTTATTGAGGGCGCTAAATGGGCAGCTCAGCTTAGGAGAAAGGGTCATTCAAGTTGAGAATAGTCATGTTTAATCCCTCAGCTAGCTGCAGGTTAATTGTACTTTAGGATGCTGAATTTTCCTTACACAGTGTGGTTTAAAATACCATGAGTCACAGCTGGAGTGTTTTTGCCATTTACTGTAGTATATTTTTCTAGATCTCTCCATTGTAAACAACAACAGAAAATTGTTAAAATACCTGGCCTATATGCTTCACAAAACCTATCATATTGCCATCCCTTGCACTTCGGTTTCGCACATATGTGCACTCTGCATTTTGTGGTCATCTTCTGATTTCCCTGACAGTCAATGTCAGGGATTTTCATGTAATCAGAACCTCAAAGAAGCAATGTAAAATGTCTTTTCCATTTTATGCTGGGGCTTAGGGGTAGTAGGGTTTTGGATTTTGTATGTACCTGCCCGTGAACTTGCTAACTCAGCATTTCAGGAAAGAAAAAAGAAAGTTAACGGAAATCCAAAACCCAGAACTTAAAGCAAACAAAAGAGCATTTCCAAATGGACAGGCAATATGAATTTTAAAGCTTTTCCCTGAAGACATCTGTTGATGTGAAAACAAGTAACTATTGATTATCAAGGCAGTTTATCCAAATGCCACTGTTCATTTATTTTGGTGGTTCATCCACAAACAAGCACTGCTGGGAATTTAAATACATCTCTTGTATCTATCTGTTAGTTCATCCAGGCAATAGACTGGCTTTTGCCCATCAGATACAAATGGATAGTTGCAAATATCCAAAAAGCCCATTGTGTTTTTTGCAAAACTGAGATGTTGCTTTTCTTCTTCAGTTGGGTTGAAGTGAAAAGCTGTGGAAACTCACATTCAGATTTAGCTTTTGAATGTTTTCAAGGAGGAAAAAAGAAATCCCTACAACTCAGAGGATTTCTGAGCCTGGTCATGTCTAAAGTCACTTTTAAATTCAAATAAATGTTTGTGGGAAAACTGTTTCCCCTATTCTCCTAACACTCATAACTTAATTATAGTAGCCGCCAGGCATCTTTAACTTTTGTGACCAGCGGATCACTCTGGGTCTCAGTGACCTTGGCAGTTCTAATAGGGTAATATTTTCACAAGGATGAAATGTTCTTGAATACATTTCTCCATTGTACTGGTGTTCATAGGCATTTCTCAGTGGATCTGCCCTGAAGTGCAAACATAAGTCTCCGGTTTCACCTAGAGGTTTATTGACAAACTACAGAAAACTCAAGTTTCCCTTTGTTTTCCTGAGACTCACCCTTTGTGAGAAGGCAAAGCTGCTGGTATTCTTCCTTTAAGCCCTCCATCATCAGTCTAAGTCTGGACTAAAGGTCTGAGCCCTGGAGCCTTTGAAAATCATCCAGTGGCCACACATCCAATCAGAAAGAGTAACATAAAGGCAACAAAAAAGAGCAAGGGGCAAAACATAAGAAAACATTTGGGGTTTTTTGAAATATTTCAGCGTAAAGTTTCATGTAAAGTTGTTCCTAAAGGTCATTGCAGACATTTGTCAACAAAGTTTAATGAAGAAATCCATGCAGGTGGGAATTAGTGTTTTAAAAATGCCACTCTTTCGCTAGTGCTTAAAGCAATAGTTGTGAAATGCAGGAATTAAATCAGCAGCCTGAGAAAAATGCAGTCACCAAAATCTCTGCATTCTTTTGTTGATGAATAAGCTCCTACTCTACACTCAGGCAATATCTCTTTTGCTGCGTTTCTCTCAAAACATCCTGTCCTGTTTTATCAAACTGAAGAATCTCATGTTAGAAGAGCATGAATTCATCATCTGTAGCTCATTTTTCCACTTTGAGTCATGAAAATTCTTGCCTTTAAATCATATTGGTCTGAGTTGTCTATGAAAATTTCAGGGAAGCTTAAGAAGGCCAGCTATTTGCATTCTGATTATGTTTGTCTCATTTAGAGAAAAGATGTGCAGCTTGCTTTTCTGAATGACATATTTTGGCTAAGTTTGTGTAGCTTTTCTCAGCTGAGAACTATCATGTTACTCCTAGAGGAATTGTGGTGGTGTCATACAGCAAGAACATCAAGATCAGGCCTTATTAAAAAAAAAAAAAAAAAAAAGACAAGGGTTAGTATTCTTGCATTCTGAAAGTCATATTCTTGGACAAGGGAAGAAAAAGCACAAAATACTGGAAATCTCACAGAGACCAGAAATAGGTCTCCTCAGAAGATGTTTCAGCTGATTTTTTCAAATCTCTGAGTCTGAATAGATTAAATGCTGACTCATATATTTTCCTAATCTGTGAGCCCTCATGAAATGGAACAAGAATCCCAAATCAGTTTAAATTTCATATCTAAATCAAAGGCAGACTGATCAACAAGATGCAGAAGGTCTCGACTAGCTCAGATGGTTGCAATGGGCTTTATGGGCTTCAGAGACTTTTGCACCTAAACCACAAAGTCGGTCTTGTTCAGTTGCGTAACACATGGAAATCTTCATGCTAAAGGATTCGTTAGCTAGTACTAGCTGACACAGAACAAAGACAGGCGTGACCTGCTGGATTTTGCCTTGTGCACTGAGGATTTCTGTCCACAGTGCTGCTTTTCCTGAAAAAAGATAGACAATTTTTATTTAACCAAGGGTGTATTTAACCAAGTGGATTTATTCAAATCCGCACAACCTGGTTTTGAATGACTGATGTAAAGATTCCCAGGAGAGTTTCCACTCAAATAGTCTTCCAACACATCCATCTTGTTCAAAAGGGTTATCGCACTGCTGTGACTATACAACCACCACGAAACTTATTATAAGGTAACAGCAGTCCAGAAAAACTTTAATGATTTGGTTTGATTTTCTATGTAGTTTTATGAATCTGAAATTGAAACTAGGAGATTTCACTGAGGGCAAGAACTGGAGTGCTAATAGTACACTCTGAGACATTGATCTACTCAGAAAGTTTCAGGCTTCTCTGAAGAGACTATAAGAAGCTATGTGCTGAAAGGGAATTGCTCACTTGTTAGAAACAAGAACTGTGGCCATATTTGGAGTCCCTTAGCAAAGCATACAAGTGTTTGGTATCTCCAGCATTGCAGGATCCAACATCTTTAGAAGATTTAATAGAGAAGAAGTCAACTGTCTTTTGCCTAGTGGCAAAAGTCTAGAGGTATCATGCATAAATCTATGTGGTCTATGGGACATAAATGTCCCATTCACTCATTAATAAGAGACTCAAATTCAATGTTTTTCTGTGGCCTTTTGGTAGGAGATAAGTGTTTACCTCCAGATCAGCAGAATTCTCACCAAGTTCACAGCTTGACTTTAAATTCCTTGAGTCATAACTCATGAAGTTTACAAGAGGTCTGAATCTTCCTTCAGGTTCCAAGGTAATTATAACCCCATATCTGTTGTGTCAATTAAAAGCCAAAGTCAAACATACATGCTGTGTTACTAATTGAAGTATATAGGTACCCCAAATGCCATGTATGCTTATATTTAAGATAGAATAGATTACTTTAACTCCACTGCCCATGCCTGCAGATGGGGTCAAACTGGCCCATTCACAGTTTTGTAGAAGTTTAAACCCTCTGGGTGATAAGAAAGTAGTCACATGTACGAGAATAACACTAATACTTTTAATATAGGAAAAATCTTTTATTCCTTTTCCTTTCTCTTCAGGTGATTTCTGTGCGATTAACAACAGTGCATCTCATTCTGCCATGCTGGATTGCAGCATTTTTGAGGAAAAATGTTAATATGCAACTAATCCAAGGTCAGTGTTTTGAGCGCTACACAGTCTAATTCCTGCAATGATCATGAGAACAGGGGATTAGCAGGAGGGATGAAAGGTATCCCAAGTACAGATGTACCCAGCACAGACCTAGAGCCACCAAGAAGAGACAATTTATTTTTCTGCCAACAGCTACATTAAGAATGGATTTGCCATTTTTAAAAGACTCCAAGCAGCAATGTGTTTACTGTCCTGTCCAATTTTTTGTCCAATATTTGATTACCTTCATTGCAGAGAGAATGTAGAAAGTATGCTAAAGGGTTATTACAAATTTAACAAATCATGGTCAATAACACTATTCCTTTGCTATATTTGTTCTTATTTTAAAATTAATTATTCATTAATTTTGTTTTGTCTAGGTTTAAACACCACAACAATCGGTTTAACCACTGAGTATAAATTTAGGTTGGGTTACTGAAAGCCATCTAGCCCAACTTGCTCAAAACAGGTCCAATTACATCAGGTTGCTGCTCAGTGTAGTCCAGCTTTGAACTCCCTCAAGAACACCTTAACCTCCCAGGGCAACCTGTCCTGATATTTTGTCACACTTTTTGAGAAAAATCTTTCTTTGCATCCATTGGAAAGTCCTTCATTGCAACTTCAGCCTGCTGCTTCTCTTCCTATCAACATACACCTCTGTGAGGAGTACAGCACTGTCTTCTGTATCTCCTCCCATCAGCTAATGAGTAGCTGTTGCAACAGTGTGTCTTGCCTAGTTGGCTTGTGGATCCTCAGTGCCAGAAAACAGTCCTTGCCACTCTCTAAAAGCTTGTTGGATCGCTCATTGCACATTGCTCATTGAGGTATTTAAAGTCACCCATGAGAGCCAGGGGCTGCAACCATCTTTTTTTCTGGCTCTCTGCCAGCTTCTCACAGATTGATAAAAAAAGAAATGAAAAAGCCCAGTAAAACAGAAATCTCAGCTGATATGTCTTATGATCAGTGACCAACAGGCTTGAGGTTTGTGGTTTGATTGTTTTTTTCTTTTTTCAAATTGGAATATTCTAACCACAGAATTTGGGGAACATCCATTGTCCTGTATTCTTTTGATTCACCTACAGATAACAAAATTAATGCATACAAGACCTCAGAAGTCCCTCACTCTCACAGTTATGTTGGAAATTAATAATAATGATTCAGATAACTTCTCAGGTAATAAATTTATGTCTCTATGGCATAAGATAAGTGTTTAATTTTAGCAAATTATACATATACCTCTTTGTTACAGCTAAGAAAATTCCTGCCCCACAATGTTTCAGACAGGCACACATAAATATAAAAAGAAGTGTTTATCAGCCTTTCTACCTTTTTATATGAGTGTTCATAATTTTATCACATGTACCTAGCAGTGGACTTTTACCTGGCACAGGACTGTTTTGGATGCTGACTGGCTTAAAAAAATCCTCATCTTCCTTTAACTCCATAGGGATCAGATCTTTTTTTATCTTAGTATATTCTTTAATGTTTTATTGTTTCTCTGTTTAACTAAGGTTTTTTGTTGTTGTTGTTCTGCATAACTCTTTTTTGTTGATGAATTCATGGAGTTTGGAACAACTAGTACAATGTTCTTGAACAATTCCTGATTTTTCTCAGTGACTTTCCACTTAAAATACAAAAGCTCAGTTGGTTATGCCAGCAAATGCTCTGAGCTTTGGAAAACTGGATGTATTAAAGTTCCAAATGTGCAGATTTTTGGTCAATGCCCTATTTAATTTGTATAATGTAAATTTAAATTGACTGTGATCTCTAGTACCTCAGAAACTGTGCTCTTTTGGGTCTATAACTGACACTTTCTCATTCAGCAGACTTAAGTTCACTATCAAGTTACCTTGTACTGGATACGGGAACTTCCTGTTTTGAGAAAAGATTATTATTTATAGAAACACTAAGGAAATTTGTTATTGGCCACAGGAGATCAGTAACAAATGGCCCTCTGGTTGAAGTCATACGTGATAAGTTTCTTGGTTGCCTTTTGACTTTTGTTGTTATTTCCCACATCCCCTAGAAATTATTAACAGATGCTTAAGGAATAGCTCATTTTATCTCCTACAGATTGATGCTGGGCTATATAAGATCCTTACCTGTAACTCGTCTTCTGCTTCAAATAATTATGAAAACCTGAGCTTTCAATTTTAAGCTACCTTAAAGACATGTCTGCAGGGTATGAAGAGCTGGAGTATGGAGATAGGCACATTAGTAGAGACCCCTGAAAACTGTCTCAGTAACGTGGACACTGGACAGGATAGTAAGTGTCAACTCTGTGAGCTTATTATTGTGGGCCTAGGGCCAGACAAACATGGCTAAACTGCTTCTGGGCACTCCCCTTCTTCCCCCAGCACACATTCAGCTATCTCAGGTGTCTCTGCACCTACCATCATCCCAATTTCCCCATGCTACAAGCACCGGGGTTAACATGGATGACTGGATGGACTCAAATATCTCTGCGTTTGCCAGTGTGGTGAAGAACAAAATCATCCTTCAGTCTTCTGTTTTTCTCTTTCCATCCTTGATCTGAAGCCTTGGCTTTCTGGAACAGAGGCAAGACGTGGCCAAAGATTGAATCAGGAGGGAGAAAAGCTGACAGTGTTGGCTGTCTTGTCTTCATCCTTCTTTTTACCATTCAGTATAGGCACTGTTTTAAATTACACAAAAATAGCCTATAAAGCTCTCATCAATCTCACTTGTACAAATGCAGCTTTTCCACATTAATCATTTACGGTGACACGAGTAAACAATGCCACATGTGGCTGCAGCGGTGGTGCTCTTTCAGTATACATTTATCCCAAGGTGTACTGGTTTTGCACTGAATCTTACTTCCTTGTTTCTCTCTTTAAAAAATTCAGTGAAAAAGAAATCATACAATCACCTTTTCATTTAAGAGTCAAAGACAGGAATATTCAGGGAACAGTGGATCACAGAATACCTCTGCCAAGAAAAGGAAAGTGCAATATTTCAGCCTTCCTGCACTCTTCCTTGCTTTCTCTTTCTGCTGATAAAAATACCTGAACTGGCTCTAGGTAGTCCTGCTGGAATATTGGAAACAGGGTAGCTTTGCTAGCGCAGCATGCCACAAAAATCTAACTTAACCTACCTCTGAGCGGTGGTACAGCTATACTTATTGCTAGTCCCTAGACCAGCTTGTTGTCTGCATCCAAAGATTTTTTTTCACCCAGTGTAACTTTTTGGGCTAGGATTGGGGAGCACACAGTGACTGTTCAAAAAACACCTACTTTCCACCTAATACTTAATGGGTCATGCTAAAAAGTCCTGGGCAGGTTTAACTGTCTCTTATTGTGCTGTGCTCTTTAGATACACTTTATACTACTTTTTTATTTTCAAAATCCATTTCAGAGTAGAAGAGCTTCAAAAGTGGGAGGCTGAATTTCAAACCCACAAGCATTCAGATCCTGGGGTGTAGTTTGGACTCCATCCCCACAAAAAAAAAAACAGCATAAAAACACTCCCTGTTGCTGCCAGCTTTCCTGATTTATCCAGCATTTCACAAACGTAAAGCTGGTATTCGAGTCCCAACTTGGAACAAATAGACTGAACACAAACCTCAACTTTCATTCCTGCAGGAGAAGTTTCCATCCCTCCTGTTTGCAAAGGAAAGTTTGAAAGCATGACCTGACTGCACTCGAGCAGGCTGCTGGGGAGAGAGAAGGAGCTGACTCATGATTTTTGCTACCCAGGGATCACAGTGCTGGGACACTGGCCAGGCGGGAGCAGAATTTGAGACTTTGGAGCCTCATTCATTCTTATGACTATGTTGTTGCTCTAGACGATGCCACTTTTCGCTGGAATGGAGGCCAAAGCAGAATGTTTTGCTTTAGAGGAGAGATATTTTTCAGGTGTCCTCCCTCCTCCTAAAACAAACTTACCTCAGAGAAGGGTGGGCTCAGTGCAATGCATACGGAAGGTCCTTGGTGCTTCATTCCTCCTTGTAAATGACATTAAGCAATATTCCACCAACACACTTGCCCATCTGTCAGCAGCTTCAGAGGGTTGCCTGGCTTCTTCTGCCTACCTCATTGAGCCGGGTCCACCTCCTAAGGCATGGGTGTTGACTGTGGTGACCTCAGTGCCAGCATTGCTCACAAACTTCCTTCCTCAATGGCCCCTAGCAAAATAGCCCAAATGGGACCATCCATCTTTGTTCACTGTCTTTACACATAGTTCAACCTCCTGATGAATCTCATATTAAAAAATAAAATAGTAAAATATGACTGTCCTGATTTAAAAGAACCTCCTAATTAAGGGCATAAAAGCATTAAAAATGTGATACTGAAGGGATGGTTAGATAGGTGTGATGCTATGCAACACTGAAGTATACTGGAATAGCGACAGACCCACTCTACCCTCATGACTGAGTAGGAAAAAGGAGTGAGAGAGCGAAAGTGGTGTCAGCTTTATTTCAGATATGAAGAAAAGCAAAAATAAGAGAAGTTGCCAATGCAAAAGACAGGATTTCCAGTAGGATTCATTGCTGTCTAAACTCCACTCCTACTAAAGCTGTTAAGAATTTCATTGCTAATCTTAACATTTGTCGAATTAGGCCAATGGAGAACACCCCCAGAAGTGCCAAGCACAGAATCATGGAATCATAGAATTGTTTGGGTTGGAAGGGACCTTAAAGATCATCTAGTACCAACTCCCTTGTCATGGGTAGGGACACCCTCCATTTGATCAGGTTGCTCAAAGCCTCACCCAACCTGGCCTTGAACACCTTCAGGGATGGGGCATCCACAATTTCTCTGGGCAACCTGTTCTAGTGCCTTACCACCCTCATGTTTTGAGTGATCGAACCTTATAATCCAGAAAAGAGTTATAAAGCAGGTGTATTTATTTCCAGTGCTGGGGTGCAAGAGGGTTCTCTTCCTAGCTTGCACCCCACATAACTTAACAAACAGCTACTTATAGTGTAAAGAAATGCATAGTTATTAGCGCCTGCTACATATTCATAAGTTTTCCCTGCTCCGTATTATAATTAGTTCTAGAAGTTTCTCTCCAATCTTGCACCTGCGCAGTACCTCCTGGTGGTCATGGGCCAGGGTCTCCAGGATGAAGTCAGCAGTCTTCCTCAGGATGAACTTTTATTTTCCCTCGAACTGTGCGCAGGCACAGTCCCCTTCTGGTTGTTTTCCAGCTTGAGCCTGCTGATGCTGCATTCCAGCTCTTCTTTTGTCAGCAGAAGTAGCACACAGACTCCCTCGTTGTCAACTTTCAAGGCCTTTGCTAATGAACAGCATGAGTTCCAGTGACCAGGCTAGTTGGGAATGAGCCTGGAAGTGGGAAACCGGCGGCTGAGAAATGGTGTGCTGGAGAGGACCACCAGTACACCACAACAGGGCAAGTGAGGGCGAGTATAAGTGGGGACAGTAAGGATGAAACTGGGTCTGTGGAATTAGTTATTCCAAGGACCAGTCAATCGAGAATAAACTCTCTTCCCTTTATGAGGGCTGAAGGTTCATCAGCCCAGCTGAAGTGCATTTACACCAATGCACGCAGCATGGGCAATAAGAAGGATGAGCTGGAAGCTGTTGTAGGGCAAGGTGACTATGATGTCATTGCCATCACAGAAACGTGGTGGGATGACTCACATAACTGGACTACAGCTATGTTGGGATATAAACTCTTCAGGCGGGACAGGAAGGGTAGGAAAGGAGGCGGGGTAGCCCTCTATGTCAAAGAGTGCTTTGAAACTCTCGAACTGGATTACGGTGAGGACGGGATCGAGTGCCTATGGGTTAAAATCAGAGGAGCCCACAAGAAAGGGGACTTTGTGATAGGAGTCTGTTACAGACCACCCAGCCAAGAAGAAGCTGCTGATGAACTCTTCTATAAACAGCTGGGGACAGTCTCTAAATCTCTGCCTCTTGTCCTTGTGGGAGACTTTAACTTTCCGGATGTCTGCTGGGAGTACAATACAGCAGAAAGGAAACAGTCTAGGAGGTTCCTGGAGTGCATCGAAGACAACTTCCTTGCACAACTGGTTAGCGAACCAACAAGGGAAGGTGCCTTCCTAGACCTGCTGTTTGTGAATAGAGAAGGTCTTGTTGGGGATTTGACGGTTGGAGGACGCCTGGGATTAAGTGATCATGAGATGATAGGGTTTTCAGTTCTAGGTGGGATTAAGAAGGGGGTTAGCAAAACAGTCACATTAAACTTCCAGAGGGCAGACTTTGGCCTGTTCAGAAGGTTGATTAGCAAAGTCCCGTGGGAAACAGTCCTTCAGGGCAAGGGAGCCCATGAGGGTTGGGCTCTCTTGAAAAATGAAATCCTATCAGCTCAAGAGCAGGCCATCCCTGTGTTCCGGAAAAGGAGCCGGCGGGGGGAAAAGCCAGCTTGGTGGAGCAGGGAGATCTCAAGATGCGTCAATAAGAAGAAGAAGCTCTATGTGCTCTGGAGGAAAGGACAGGCATCTTGGGTGGACTACAGGGACGAAGTGAGATCGTGCAGGGAAAAAATCAGGAGGGCCAAGGCCCAACTAGAATTAAAACTCGCTAAGTCTGTGAAAGACAACAAAAAGTCTTTCTACAAGTACATTAACAGGAAAAGGAGGACGAGGGAGAATATCCAGTCTCTAGTGGATGCAGAAGGAATAACAGTGACAGGGGATAAGGACAAGGCTGAGGTACTTAATGCCTTCTTCGCCTCAGTCTTTAATAGCAAAGGAAGTTGTTCCTTCTGTTTACAAATCCAAGAGTTAGAGGGGCAGATTGAGGCTCCCGTGATCCAAGAGGAGGCGGTTAGAGACTTGCTTGCCCAGCTAGACGTCCACAAGTCTATGGGGCCGGATGGGATCCACCCAAGAGTATTGAAGGAACTGGCGGATGTCCTTTCCAAACCCCTATCCATCATCTTCCAGAGGTCCTGGCTGACTGGGGAAGTCCCACTAGACTGGAGGCTGGCTGATGTTGTGCCCATATACAAGAAGGGTTGCAGAGAGGATCCGGGGAACTACAGGCCTGTCAGTCTCACCTCAGTGCCAGGGAAAGTCATGGAACAGGTAATCTTGAGTGCTATCATGAAGCACACGCAAGAGAACTGGGTGATCAGGCCCAGTCAACATGGGTTTACAAAAAGCAGATCTTGCCAAACTAACCTGATCACCTTCTATGACAAAATCACTCAACTACTGGATGGGGGAAAGGCTGTGGATGTAGTCTTCTTGGACTTCAGTAAAGCCTTTGACACAGTTTCTCACAGCATTCTGCTTCAGAAACTGTCAGCCTCTGGCCTGGACAGGCGCACACTCTCCTGGGTTGAAAACTGGTTGGATGGCCGGGCCCAGAGAGTGGTGGTCAATGGAGTTAACTCCAGCTGGAGGCCAGTCACAAGTGGAGTTCCTCAGGGCTCAGTACTGGGTCCAGCTCTGTTCAGTGTCTTTATCAATGACCTGGATGAAGGCATCGAGTGCACCCTTAGCAAGTTTGCAGATGACACTAAGCTGGGAGGAAGTGTCGACCTGCTGGAGGGTAGGGAGGCTCTGCAAAGGGATCTGAACAGGCTGGACTGCTGGGCCGAGACCAATGGGATGAGGTTTAACAAGGCCAAATGCCGGGTCCTGCACTTGGGGCACAACAACCCAACAGCGCTACAGACTGGGGGAAGAATGGCTGGAGAGCTGCACGGAAGAGAAGGACCTGGGGGTGCTGGTTGACAGCCGACTGAACATGAGCCAGCAGTGTGCCCAGGTGGCCAAGAAGGCCAACGGCATCTTGGCTTGTATCAGAAATGGGGTCACCAGCAGGTCCAGGGAGGTTATTCTCCCTCTGTACTCAGCACTGGTGAGACCGCATCTCGAGTACTGTGTTCAGTTCTGGGCCCCTCACCACAAGAAGGATGTTGAGGCTCTGGAGCGTGTCCAGAGAAGAGCAACAAAGCTGGTGAGGGGGCTGGAGAACAAGTCTTATGAGGAGCGGCTGAGAGAGCTGGGGTTGTTTAGCCTTGAGAAGAGGAGGCTGAGGGGAGACCTTATTACTCTCTACAACTACCTGAAAGGAGGTTGTGGAGAGGAGGGAGCTGGCCTCTTCTCCCAAGTGACAGGGGACAGGACTAGAGGGAATGGCCTGAAGCTCCGTCAGGGGAGGTTCAGGTTGGATATCAGAAAAAAATTCTTCACAGTAAGAGTCATTGGGTACTGGAACAGGCTGCCCAGGGAGGTGGTTGAGTCGCCTTCCCTGGAGGTGTTTAAGGAACGGGTGGATGAAGTACTTAGGGACATGGTTTAGGGAGTGTTAGGAATGGTTGAACTCGATGATCCAATGGGTCCTTTCCAACCTTGTGATTCTGTGATTCTGTGACCATTCCCAACTCCTCCTGTCTGCTTTTGCTCATCAATCACAAGAAAATATTTCTTTCTAATATCTAATCTAAATCTACTCTCTTTCAGCCTAAAACCATTACCCCTCCACCTATCACTACGGTCTCTGATAGGGAGTCCCTCCCCATCTTTCCTGTAGACCCCCTTTTACATACTGCAAGCCTGCTCTAAGGTCTCCCCAGAGCCTTCTCTTCTCCAGGCTGAACATCCCATCCTCACAGGAGTAGTACTCCAGCCCTCTGATCATCTTTGTGGCTCTCTTCTGGACTCATTCTAGCAGATCCATGTCCCTCCTGTGGTGAGAACTCCAGAATAGAATGCCCTCTAGGTGGGGTCTCATGAGAGCAGAGTAGAGGGGCAGAATCACCTCCCTCATCCTGCTAGTCTCTTCTTTTGATGCAGCTCAGGGTGTGGTTGGCTTTCTGAGTGCAAGCACATACTGCCAGCTCATGTTGAGCTTCTTCTCCCCCGGTACCCCCAAGTCCTTCTATTCAGGACTACTCTCAATCCATCCTCTACCCAACCTGTAACTGCACTTGGGATTGCGCTGACCCAGTTGCATGACCTTGTATTTGGCCATGTTGAACTTCATGAGGTTCACACAAGCCCACCTCTCAAGTCTGTCGGTGTCTCTCTGGATGGCATCCCTTCCCCCGGCATGTGCCACATGGATTGGTGTTGTTGGCAAACATTCTGAGGGTGCCCTCAATCCCACTGTCCACGTCTGTGGCAAAGATGTTGAGCAACACCCATCCCAATACTGACCCCTGCAGAATGCCACTTGTCACCAGTCTCCACTTGGACATTGAGCCATTGACTACAACTCTTTGAGTGTGATCATCCAGCCAACTCCTTATCTGTCAAGTTCTCCATCCATCAAATTCATGTCTCTCCAATTTAGAGACAAGAATGCGATGCAGGACAGTGTAAAATGCTTTTCACAAATCCAGATAGATTATGTCAGTCACTCTTCCCTTACACACCAACGCTATAGCTCCATCATAGAAGCCACATTTATCATGCATGATTTGCCCTTAGTGACACCATATTGGATTTCACCAATACTCCTTTTTTTCGATGTGCCTTATTATAATTTTCAGGAGGATCTACTCCATGATCTCACCACAGAGGTGAGACTGACCAGCCTGTACTTCCCCAGGTCTTCCTTTTTTCCTTTTTTAAAAATGGGAGTTGTTTTCCCCCTTTTCCCACCAGTGGGAACTTCACTGGGCTACCATGGCTTCTCAAATATGATGGATAGTGGCTTAGCAACTTCAACCGCCAGTTCTTTCAGCAACCACGGGTGCATCTCATCAGGTCCCGTGGACTGGTGCACATTCAGGTTCCTTAGAACATGATCCTCTCCTGCAGTTCAACTATCAATCATATTTTGACTGTTTATGTATTAAAACCAGCAGCAACATAATCTTGGAATAAGAAAAATCCTGGCTATCTGGAAAAAACCAAAACCTACATTTAAACTGTGCATTCTGTGACTGCTAGAGAAAGATATTGGCAGGAATGGGTGAGCAGCAAGAAGAAATCCAACAGGACGAGGTGAGAACAGAGCATTTTGCTGGAGTTTCAGCTGAACAATGTTTGCAGGTCTACACTACTCCTTCAAAGCCCTCAGTACTCTGAGTACTGGCTATGTGCTGGGTGCTGAGCTGCTTGCTAAGGGATCAGGATTAGTTTTGACAAGCAGGGGTGTTGTACATGCCCAGGATCTGGATTTCTCCTGACAAATTCCATACAGCTAAGCAGCTATCTGGAAAACTGCTTAGGATGAGAAACAGAAGGAAGTGAGGAAGTGTGGCAAGGAGAGAAGTAATTTGTATATGTGTGTAGAAGTAATTTGTGTGTGCATGTGTGTATGTTGCGGTTTTTTTTTTTTTTTTTTTTTTTGCAAGTTTGCATTATTTTTGTGGCATTTCATTTCTTGCTGTTGTCCTGACTTTTGGGTGTGGTAGACTCTGAGCCTTGCCCTGTGTGCCTTTAGGAACATTATTCTCTGGGCAAAATTGCTTTTTCCATTTCATTGTAACATTGTGGTTATATATTCATTTCATAAGGAGAGTGGGTTATTTGGCAATTTAGGTTCATATTGTGAGTGTAGTCCCTGTAGATAGTTTTCTTCTGGATTAAACCTTTGTGAGCTGTTATTTCTCTCATACCATACCAGTGAGCAGCACCACATTCTCCTGAGCAGAATTTTTTTTATCTCCCCTATTGTCACCAAATCGCCTATTTATCTGGGTCACCAGCTACACTTTGTGGAGACAGTCCTGGGTCCTCCTCAGGACAAGAGTCTTGGCTGCCACCATAAGCCACCTGAAAGAGTGGCATAGAACCTTGCATGGCCTAATTTCCCTACCCATTGTCACCTTGCTAGATGGTTTCCAGCACCACAGTCCTCTGGCCAAAACTAGTCCAGGTATGTGCATTGGGTTTGCATGGCAGGGGTTTGGTACTGAGGAAGCTACAGTGATGGTTTCTGTGAGAAGCTGCTAGAAGCTTCCCCTATGTCCAATAGAGCCAATGCCCACCAGCTCCGAGACAGACCCAGCACTGTCCAAGGCTAAGAGCATCAGCAATGCTAGTAGCACCTCTTGGATAAAATATTTGAGAAGGGGGAAAAAAGCTGTGCAAAAGAAACTGCAGCAGAAGAAAGGAGTATGAGAGAAACAACTCTGCAGACACCAAGGTCAGTGAAGAAGGAGGGGGACGAGATGGTCCAGGCACCGTAGCAGAGATTCACTTCCTAGCAACACATGGTGAAGACCATGGCGGAACAGGCTGTCTCACTGCAGCTCATGGAGGTTAATGGTAGAGCAGGGAGTGTGGGGAGTCCTCTCTCTAAGGAGAAAGGAGTGGCAGAAACAGTGTGTGATGAACTGGGCTCAACCCCAGTTCCCTATCTGCTGTAAGGGAGAAAGTAGAGAAAATTGGCAGTTAAGTTGAGCCCAGGAAGAAGAGATCAGTGGAGTGGAGGCATTTCTAAGATGTAGGTTTATTTCCCATTACTCTACTCTGATTTAATTGGTAATAAATTAAACTGGTTTCCCCAAGCTGAAACTCTTCTGCCTGTGATGGTAATTGGTGAGTGATCTCTCCCTGTCCTTATCTCAACACACAAGTATTTAGTTATATTCTTTTCTCCCTTCCCAGCTAAGGAAGGGACGTGATAGAGCAAATTTGGTGGGCACCTAACATCCAGCCAGGGTCAACCTGACACAGTATCTGTCTCTGCAGAGTAGTTGACTGTGGGGTATAATCCTACCCCAAAGTGTCTCCAGAGTAATCAAACAGGAAAGAGGAAGGGACAAAGAACTTGGCAATGGAAAGCTGTAGCAGATTCCACACAAAGCATTTTTTAGTGCCTCATAGTCACACGAGAAGCAAAGAAATGTCATTTCTGTTCAATCACAGAGGATGCATGAGAAGGGGAGTACCCGCACCTCCTCTGGCAGGTGCTTATGTTGGAAGGGAATTCCCCTCCCTACACTGTGAATGTTTTCACTTTCCAGAGTACAAATAGCACTGCAACATGTTTTCCCTCAGCTGACTATGGATATAAAGCTAAGGAAAATAGCCTCTTAATTTAGGTACTCCAGGTATGTGATATGAATGTATCTTTAGATCAAGAACTGCTGAACGATTTAGAGTATGAAAACCTTTGCTATCCCAAAACACACATCCTGCACGGAAACACTATCCAATCACCCTATGGTTTGCACTGGTACCCTGTCCATTAACATGTCCTGATCATATAATGCGAAATGGGATTTCTAGCCAATGGATCAGGTCACACCTTGGTGAATCAACTCCTCAGACCCAAACATCTGGCAAATCTGACCTGTTTCCCATTAAATTGGGAGGGGGCGTGGGGAGTCACTGGCCATCCTGCAGGCAGACATCCCACCTGGCAGCAAGGGCTATGCCCCTGGCACCAGCAACACAACCCAAGGCAAAGCTTTGCCTCTGGCTACAACAGGAACAGCAACTGTTGCAGAGCCATTACTGCAGAGAGGCAGTAAAAGTCACACGTATCACACCACAGTATTACAGGCACAAATTAAGTCTGGGCTGAGGCCCTATAAAAAAAAATGGCACTTTAGGTTTAATTTAGCATCTCTTTCCTTGCGGTTACAGAGCAGATTGACAAAACAGACTTTTTAAATCACCTATGGAACTTAACTCAGTGACGGGATACCAAAAAGACTTCTTTTGTGTTAGAGTGCTAATTATTAAAACATGACCAAACAGTTAGTTCAATTTACAGCATTGCCATTAGAAGGAAGACTGGAAACAATATGCAGGTTAAAAAAGCATATTATATGTTCTGTTACCTGAAGAGTCTCTGAAGTAAGAAAAGACAAGTTTTGGAGCCAAGAAATTCTCCACTGGAATGGTGTTGGTTCTGCTTTACTCTCAGTACAATCTCATTTATCTGAAACGCTAAAGGAAGTAAAAATTATTTGGCCAAGAAAAGATTCAAATCATAGAAAAGTGGAGAAGTGATTCAGTCAAACATTTGAACAGACAGGAAGCTTCAGATGAAAACATCAATCACTCAGGTAAGTGGCAGTTCATTATGCTTCATTGTTAACTTGTGTCTGGATTTCTTGTGCTTGCCATTTCCCGTTCAATGATCATTCAGATGCCTTTTAAAAGATATAATATGAAATTTACAGCAGATTTCCAAAATATTCAAGAAGAGACTGACACTTTTGTCCTCAGAAGTGTCTATTAGTCACTCATCTTAAAAAGCCACTTTGCTGAACTAGGGAGTCCACCGTGCCGTGAGTCAAAGAAGGAAGATCACCAAATCACAGAATCACAGAATGCTTTGGGTTGGAAGGGACCTTTACAGGTGACCCAGTCCAACCACTGCAGGGACATCTTTTACTAGATCACATTGCTCAGAGCGCCATTCAACCTGATCTTGAACATTTCCAGGGATGTGGCCTCTACTACTTCCCTGGACAACTTGTACCAGTGTTTCACTACCCACACTGTAGAAAATCTCTTCCTTATATCTGTAAATATAAATCTACCCTCCCCTAGTTTAAAACCATTACTCCTTGTCCAGTCACAACAAGCCTTGCTAAAAAGTCTTGCCCCTATCTTTCCTATAGTACTGGAAGTAGTTCCCTTTGAGTACTGGAAGTAGTTGCCTTTGAGTACTGGAAGGCTGCTATAAGGTCTCCCCAGAGCCTTCTCTCCTCCAGGCTAGACAACCCCAGCTCTCTCAGCTTGATAGCTCTCAGATATCAAGGTTGAAATTCAGTGTTATTGTCAAAGCACCTAAAGATGAAACTGAGATTTGAGTTCACTTTGTGACAGCATAAATCCAGCAAAAGGAGACAATCTTATGGGTATTTCTGTATGGGGTTGAGCTAAACATGTGTAGTATTTTAAAAAAATAGGAAAATAGTGAAGCAAGTTTAGGAACAGTTCACATAATTGTCAGCTATTCATAACACCAAAACAATGAAACATGCCAGACCCTCTGGAAACCCAAATGACAGCAGCTCTTTTGAACTCTATGATTTGTGTCATTTAACCTCAACCGGGGATCTGTCCATATTTGCATGGAGATATACATGTATTTGACTTTTTTTTTCTCTCAGACCTATTTTTTTGCTCTGAACTATTATGTACAGTAACAACACTGAAGCTAGTCTGAAGCTAGTCTCATAGCTGTGTAGAGGTCACTGATGTGAGCAGTTCTGGCGCCAGCACAATCCTCAGTGGAGCGCTCTGGTTCAGTGCACAACGTTTCCCAAACTGGGGGAATCTCAGGGCAGTGGAGAAACTTGCCTGGAGCCCACAGCTCGCATGACAGCAGCTGATGAAGCCTGGAGAGGACCAGAGGAGCATTGGTGACCAAGATCCCGAACATGTACAAAAGAAGCCCCTGGGGAGCCCTAATGACCAGAAGTGCTACCAAGAGGGCAGGTAAACAGGAGGTGGCACAGCAGTTTAAGTGGCAGTTCACACAGAAGAGCATACAGAAGGTCATTAAAGTTCTGCCAGCTCAACAAGGGAGCAATGGGCTTATTAGTCTGGAGAAAAGGAGACTGAGGTGAGACCTTATCTGTCTCTACAACTACCTGAAAGGAGGCTGTAGGGAGGTGCATGTTAGTCTCTTCTCCCAAGTAACAAGTAATAGGAGGAGAGGAAATGGCCTCAAGTTGCATCATAGGTGGTTTAGATTGCATATTAGGAAAAATTTATTTACCTAAAGTTTTATAAAGCACTGCAACAGGCTGCCCAGGGCAGTGGTGGAGTTCCTGTCTTTGGAGGTATTTAAAAGACATGTAGATGTGGCACTTAAGGACATGGTCTAATGGTGGGCTTGGCAGTCATAGGTTAAGGGTTGGAATCGATGATCTAAAAGGTCTTTTCCAACCTAAACAATTCTCTGATTCTAAGCGTTTAGGTCAGCAACAGCAAACTGCTGTGAAGCAAGAACGGAACTGGATCCCACGACTTTCTATGCTGTTTTTTTCCCTTCAGTTCCATTTATTTAATTTACAATCTCCAGTTCTGTCCATCTTCCTCATTCCCAAGTCCTTAGTAATAACCCTATTTCCTTAGCTCTTTTCCCATAATTAAGTCTTCTGAAATAACATGAGGAAAGCTTTCTCTGATTGTGCAGTTCTCCTTGGAGAACGACAGAAGATCAGTTACTCTCATTGAAATGCCACGGGAAAAGGGGAATTTCAGAACAGGTTTCCACACAACAGTTTATAATGACAGTGAGAGAAGGAAAAGCACTAAACAACTTTGTTGCATGTTCCTGTATACATAACTGAGAAAAAAATACCCAGACATCACTTGGAATTACTCTTCTCTGTGCTTATTTCTAATTGATTTTCTTGAAGTCTAAATGTTATCATCTCAATGATAACTACTGCAGCAATAGACATGCACATTTTCCTACTTTACAATTCCATAACTGCTTCTTTTAAGTTAGTATACAGTAAAGTCAGTCAGCTCTGCCACTAATTAACTGCTGCATTATACTGTGAGACAATATAGGGAAGGGGCTTAAAATTAATTCTAGTTCGATGGAAAAGATCTCAAACAAATTTGTTTATTAAATGTAGTAATTGCTTTTACTAAACATATTTTATGCTTGATGTATTTTAAAATGCGTTTGCATAAAATGATTATTTCATTAGCAATAAAAATGTCCCCATTGCATTTTTTTTACCTAATGTTTGTAGAGCATTTCTACTGCTGTGCAAGTCTGTAAGTGCAAACAGCATTATTTCTACTTAGTGTATGGTTGAATTAGGATCAGTAAGGAGTACAGGAGCAGTACCTTGATTAAAAATACACTTCTGGGAGTGGGGGAATTAATAACACTCATTTATCCACACAGTATTTAAATGAACTTATGGGTTTCTCCCTCTCTTCAGAATAACCTTTAACTTCAGTGATTAGAGCAGCAGTGAGTGACCTGGGAGCAGAAGGCAAGTCTGAACCATTCAAGGATGAAGGCAGTTTCCTAATTTCTCCACAGGTTTTCCACCCAGATCCAGTCTAGTTAGTTTCAAAAATAAATATGTTTTGAGTATTGCATTTCTCCTGAATATCCCATTCAGATTTAGGGCTCTTTATTTGCCTTCTCCATTTTAAAGGGGCTTTTCTATCCTCCACGTATGAGGGGACATAGGCAAACAATAATGCTCTGAATTTCGATGCAGTGAACAGGCAACAATCAGGGATGTTAAAGGGTCAGTTTAAACACACCAGCAAACAAGCCAACATAAAAAAACATGAAGAAAAATTTTCTCTGCTGTCTTTCAGTCATGTTTCTTGAGACTTTTTAACTCGATATTATTCCTTTAAAGTCCCTAGAATGTCAGCACAGGGATGGATTTGTCACTGATAAAGCTCAGCATAACTCAATCACAGAGCTGTTTCTGTTTAAATTAACTGAAGGTCTGTCATGTAACCTTCTATATGAAGATCTCCTAGTTCTTAAACGATGAACAGGATATTATACTGACTCAGAAGCATGCTTTGTTTCTCAAGAAATTCTCTTTTTTTTCATGCTGGTTAGTGCCAGTTTTGTCAATTTATTTTTGTGTATACAGCCAATGTCCAAATTTATAGGCCAAGCCAAGAACACGGGCAAAGCAGCAATTTTTTGTAACAAGAGAGGTCAATGCGGCTCAAGTGTAAAGGTGTTTAACCACCTGTGATGAAATCTCCTGGCTCCCTGAGAAAGTGCTGATCATCAGAGGAAAAGGAAACACCGAGTCTTCTAGAACAGCAGATCTTAAGTAAGCAGAGGAAGACCAATGGGAAAGCAAGGAAGTCAAGAAAAAATTATTCTGGAGGGAAGATTGAGGGTCTGGTACTGTTTAATCCAGAGAAGATGAGACTAGTGGACATGGTATAGTGGAAAAAAACCACCCCTTCGTGCCACGCTGAATACAGCAGAAAGAGCAGAGCAAGAGTACGGGGGCAATACACTTTAACCAGCATGAAAATCTTTCCAACCACAGGGACAGGTATGGGCTGGAGATATCTGGTTACCACCCAGAGGAATCTCAGTGGTGGACAGTCTAAGCACTAGACAGACATCACCCAGGAGTGACAGCAGGAGTGCCATGGGCCAGGTCAGCCCACTGCTTTGTTGACTCCACGGAAAGGCACACGTTCAGAGGGAGAGCACTCTGTTCTGAGTAGGAGAAACACATCTTTCAGAGGATTAAGAGATGATGTAGGAAGTTGAGACTGCAAGTTGCCGACAATGAATACCAGACGGCCGATGTGGGACTGCCAGCTCATCAAGGGCCTGACTCAGCAAATGGCTCTGCTTTCTGCCACTGCAGCACCAAGAGTTTACTGCTGCTACACTACGTCCCATGTCTCAAAAGACAGGACAATCTTTTTTTCTTTTTTTCTTTTTTTTTTTTAAAGCCAAGGGAGATCCTAATCCAGTGTCTCCTAAATTGTGAAGACAGAAGATAAGCAGTGAGGGAGCAGAAGAAGGGAAACATGTAACTCTAGGACTCCCAGCTAGACACAAAAGATTATAAAGGCATCTGGGATCTGTAAAAATAACTGCTTGCCTGTCTTCCCCCAGCCACCCTGCTACTGTGGAAACCCCCTGTAGCAGCAACAAGCAGGACTGAGGTTTGGGCAATAGCATCTGTGTTAGAGCTCCTCTTCTGCCTCACTCTCACTCTCTTCCGAGACAGAGAGACAAGACTGCTGCAGGTTATCCTTCAAAAGGGAAAGAATTAAGAACACATGGAGCCGATTTTTTGTAAAGCAATTAACCAGGCCGTGTCCTGAGGTTTGGACCACAGGATTTAAGATGCCTAGCAGAGGTGCTGTGGCACCTTAGGGTGCTGGCAAACCCAGCAGGCTGCCATGAGCAACCAGGGAACGAGGCTGATTCCTGATAGAAATTTCCCTGTAAATGCGGAGATACCTGCAGTTTTCCTCAAGGCTCCTTGTGCAGGAAAATATTTGTTCACCCACTCCAAATGTCCATTCAGAATGCTTACCTTTCTCACCTGCCATATTTCGTCTCCTTTGATTATCTGATTTTACACTGTTCATTATAAATTTTAATGCACTGCAGATAAGCTTTCAATCAGTGTACTATTAAATATAAACTATTAATATGTTCCTCTTAAAAAGAAATAATAGGGTTAAGTATTTGCATGGCTCATCTATTAGAAAAATGTGTGCAAGTAACTTAAGGAGTTTTCAGTGAGTTACTCTTTATGAGCTAGATTCAATCAAGATTTTGCCTGGCTTGCAGGCTGCAATAATTGCCCAAGGCAGCTCAGCCTCCCAAGCCTTTGTGCCTGCAGTGGGCTGATGCTGCTTCTCATGACAGGAGAGCATGTACAGGGTCTGTGGCACTGCTCAGCCACCAAGCAGCCAAACCCAGCAGATCTCCCTGGATGAGAGTTTTATTCTTACTGGGAAAGCAACCAACTTGACACAGAACAGGGTTATCTGAACCAGAGACTCAAAGAAGAGGTCCCCAGCATCCTGGGTGGCCCCTTTACCACTCCAGTGGTGTGGTACCACAAAAACTTCCTCAGGCTGGTGAGGTCAAACATCAGGAAGCACCAAAGGTGTGTTGAAAGACACCAACTCCTCGAGACCACCATGTTTGTCTGAGCTGCAGGTGATACGGCCAGGGAAGCTGTCTTACTGAGTGTACCTATGGATCTTACAGGCAAGAAAGAGTCCTGCTCAGAAAGCTTTGCCACTGACCTAACTGCAAGCACCAGAAACTGGATTTGTCTCTTCCTCTCTCTACCTCAAGGGATTTTTTCTTATTTAAAAACATGTCTCTTTTGGCCAGAAATAATTGGTTTTCTTTACAGCCTAGATGTATTCTTTCATCATTCGTAATCTGAAATGTTCTCAAATTGGTGTATAGAAGATGTTTTCAGTTATTAGAAACTGAATTTAAAAAAAAAAATCTTTTATTAGGATTAAAAAGGCCAAACCCAAAATGTTCTATTTTGGATTAAACAAACTGTTTCAGGTTGACTACCCTCTCACATGTACTTGAAGTGTAAAAAAGAAATAGGCTTTGTTGAAACAAAGATAAATGTATAAATCACTTTCTGGCCCATTTTTCGCACAGCTGCAGTCAAAACTTCTACTTGAATTAACTCTTCCCACTTTTCTTTCACACAGCCACCCTATTCCAAGCACTCAAACAGAAGTTGTAAAAAACATCTTTGAGTAAATAAGAGCTACCTGCCATCTGCAAAACAAAACACAGAAAAGCAGAAATTAATCTCTTTTTAATCTGAAACAGAAATTACAGTTACAAGCACTGAAGTTTCAGCACATGGCCCCACCCTTACAACTGCCAATGTTGGCTCTGCTTTTGATAAATTGAGCCACAAACAAAGAGCTAAAGCCTTTGGCAAACCATATACCTATGAAGCAAATGTAGCGTGAATGAGATGAGGGGCCATCTCCCTGACTGGAATGCATTGCTGTAGCTTTACTGAAGTCAAAGCTGACACAACTGGAACAGCAGTAGACAAGAGCCAGTGTCCTGGGGTCTCTGAACCTTGGAGAAAGTATTTAGTGTCTGTTCTTCAAAATTATTGCTCATTTTAAATTGAGATGGCCTCTAACAGCATTTATTAACAGGTATAATAATTACCAAGATGTTGCATCCATTGGTTGGGTGATTTTTACCTCCTCAACATGTGTTTCACTTGTTGGAGGGAATAAATTAGGTTAAAATGAAATTCTGTTCCTTTACCTGATCTCAGAGAAATTACTGCTACAGCAGAGACACCTCAAACAAGAGAATTTTCCAAGGGCTACCTTCAATGCTGCTTATACACAGAATGTGGACTACTCTGACTGCACTGGCATGAACAGTTATGGGGATAAAGTCATTAAGTTCCTGGTAATAGAGACATGGGTTGCATCCATTTCTTTTTCTTTTTTTATTTTTGTTGGTTGTTTGGTTTTTTTCCTCCATTTTCCCATTTACTGGAAAAGATATAATTCCCGCATAAGGCTTGTTTCCTCAGTGGCCTGTATCAACATCCCTTTCATAGGCTTCAGTACCAAACCCTAATAGACCACCTACTTTACAAGCAGTTGCCCTCTGTTGCTTCCAGACATATCTGAAGTCTTTTCCCCTTCCTAAGTCTGTCGCTTTTATCAAACCAGCCTTGTTTCAGCCTGTGCCGTTTGGCAAACAGCCCATTCTGTGTCCTATCTCCCTTGCTCCTGTGCAGAGCACCCAGCCATCAATGGGAACTTGCACATCACAGCTTACAGGCTGGAGGGCTCTTAGCTGTTTCAGAGAAGAAGGATCACATGCCTCATGACTGTCCTCTCCTTCTCTTTCTCCTTCAGGAACAGTCTGCGGTAGCTCTGCCCACCCAGTTAATGGGGCCTCCTGGGCACAGAGCTCCCACACTGTCTGGGATCACGTCATCCTTTCCCAGAAGGTCTGACCCCACCACAACTCCTTTGTCCATCTCTGTCTGCAGTAGCATTCAGACTGGTGTGGCTGAGCCAAAAGCTAACTCAGCAGCGTTTCCCACCATATAAAGCCATGATGGGCTTGCATCGTGAACACTTTGTACAGTCCTGGTTGTTCTTCCACCTCCACATCTTAAAAAAGATATAGTGGAAATTGGAGGAGATTCAGAGGAAAGCAGTAAGGAGGAGTCAAAGTTACAGAATGGTTTGTACATGAAGAACAGCTGAATGCCTTAGAATGCTTCAGCCTGGAAAATAAAAGACCTGGGAGAGGAGGAAAGGGTTTAGTACAGTCAAAAAATCAAACAATCTCAAGTAGCATGGAAAGAGTGAGTAGCAAATACCATTCACTGATTCTTCCAGTGCAAGAATTCAGAGGTACACTGTGGAGCTCACAGCTGGTGGTTGGACCAAAACAATAAAAAGAGGGTGGTTTTCACAGGGTATTGTGCTCTTAAACCATGAGTACTAGGAGTCTACATGGCTTCAAGGGAAGGGTAGACAAGTTTAAGGAGCAAAAATCTACTCAAAGTGGTTTGGTGTACTAAGTTAAAAAAAGTTAAAAAAGGTTGGACGCATTCAGGAAAGCAGCACATGCAATTGGCCCCCCTACCACAGGCATCCAGCCAGTGTTAATCACTGTAAAAAAGTTGTTACCAGACTAGACAGACCTTTAATCTGGCTCAGCATGATGTTTCCTATATTTGCTAACATATAGTCCCTTCTGCAGAATCACATCCTTCCTTTTTTCCCAGTTTATTTCATTGGTATGACATGAAAACACTGAAGTACTGAAGTCCTTCCTCTCTTCTTTAGGGTGTGGCACAGCATCCCAACACCCAGCCCATTATATTGGGTATAAAAGCCACATTTTTGTGCTATCTTCTGCTCCCCTTTCTGCCTCACACTTATGCCATATCCTAAAGAAGTTTTACCTCAGTCCAGAGCTAACTCAAGACTGGGCAGCTACAAAGGTGAGATATTGTAGTGACCACCAGGGAACAGAAAACTTCAGAGAAAGAGAAGGAAAGAAGAAATGGCTTTGCTCCAAGAAGACACATTTTGCATCCTACAGAAGGCTAGGACCCCTCACGGGGGGTGAGGGGGAAAGATTCCCTCACGGTAAGAGGTCAAGGATGTCCTCAGAGAGGAGACATTTCTGCAATGGTGCCTCTAAGGACTGGCCAACATGTGACGCTCCAACTGTTCTCAAGATATTCAGCAATTTTTACTTTGGCTGTTAAAGGCAACTTGGAACATAGATAGCCTGGCAGTGTCTGGCCCAGCTCTGAAGGCATCACCTGAGCCCTCACAATGGGCTCAGGTAGCCAAGAGCTTGCTGGGCCATCCTTGAGCTCCTTTAGGCCTTCAAACTGGAGCAAGAAGTCTACCTGAGGAAAAAACATTGGCATAAGCTGAATAGATACATTTTCTTCTGAGTCAGCCCACACCATTACTATTGACCCAGAACAAATTTTTTACTTTGGAAACAAAAGATTTTTCCTTGTGTTCCATTCCAGTGAAAGGTCGTGGTAGAAGTGTGTTTGAAAAAAAAATCTGCTCTGTTTTTTTACATTCAAAGTTTCTTTCTGAATTCAGCACATTTGGCACAGCTATTAACTGTCCCCCCAAAACCCAAATTAGTAACTCAGCTGTCCTCACTATGGGGTCTCAACCTAACTCTTGCAACCAGGCTGCAACATGGTGCCATAATGTTTTTATAACAAATAACCATGCCCACAATTACACCTGATAGACCACTGAACCTTACGTCGTTGGAACCAGAGGTAGCAGCTGCACAGCAAGTGGGGTACCAGCAAAGCCAGAGTACCAAATACGTGCAACGCTCAGATATGATTTGATACAGTTAACTCCAAAATCAAGTAGGAAACAGGGACTTCGTGGAAGCAGAAAATACTACCTCCCGCAGCTCCTCTGCTCCTTGCTCCTGAGCACTTTGGCTCTGTCATATCCCTCCTCACACTGCTGGAAGATGCTAGTGTCCACCCATGCATATTCACAGCTATGCATTGGTTTCACTAAATTATCTTCTATCATCTATTTCATTCAAATTAAATTTGTTTAACTAAGTTAACTTTATTTAGGCCAATGCTACATTCTTGTATTTAGTCTTTTTCAAGTGTGTCCAAAGGTTCTTGACGCTTTGTCGAACATGAGTCACTCAGAAATCCCAAGGAACTTTGGAAAAAGCTGAGTCTCCATTTGAAACAAACATGCTAAGTATCTTGCCAATATATCATACCCAGCACCAGAGGGATATCATACCTTAGCATTGTACAACATTTGACTGTAGGATCACAGGATCACGGTAGGATCCTGTAGGATCACAGGATAGGAACATAGGCAGCCTGAAATCCTGAGTACTATAAGACTCCCTATAAAAAGCCCATTTCTCATTCCCACGTAGAGAGTCAATTGTAGCAAAAGCCTTCTCTATAGTTGTAACATTTCCGTCATCCCCAGAGATCCAGCTTTATATTTCTTGTTTTCACAAAACTGTTCTCCACAGTAGCTCACTCTGTAAAAGCACCTCATCACGATCAGTTAATTCATCATTTCTACTGGTCTCATTAATCTCTCCCTCTCCTTCCACAGATAAACCACATTTACTGGCTGTGTTCAATAACAAGTAGCATGCCAAGGAATAACTTGCATTGGTCAGACGGGTGACGTCCTACCAGATTTATCTAGGTATTAAAATCCAATTTTAAAAAATATCTCTCAGTTACTGATCTAATGAATGCAAATTTCCTAACAGTTTATTTCAGAGTGGGAAAAGAAATGAAAAGCTAGAATTATTGCCTAGTTTTTTAGGGTTTGCCTGACAGGTTAATATTTTGATTTTGAAGCCTCTTAACGGGACTTTCCTCAGGTGAAGCCCTACATGCCATCAAAGTGTATGACCCTAAACATTGCTTTTATTTACCTGGTCCCAGACATAGCCAACCTGAGTGGAGACCTTCACTCACACTTGGCAGAGGCCATGCCAAATCCACCTCCCATCCTATCTGCTGTTTGGGTTAGCCCAGCAAAGAGGAGATAGCTGTGCCTGCATTCCTGCGTGGCCACGGTCTGCAACCCCACAGCCTGTGCTACATGGGCAGCAAGCAGCTCACAGTGTCTGATCCTCACCAAACCCTTGCTGTGTATACCTGGCATGCCCGAACACTGCAAAGATCCCTTTTTCCACTTCTTTGTTTATTTTTTAAAACTAAGCCTTTAACCTTCTAGGTACTAATCATTTTCCAGCCATCAAACGGACATAAAGGAGTGTGGTATGTGTCTGTCACAGTCCCAAACCACAAATGAGAGCTCGGAATACCCTCTTGCACTAACCCCAACAGGATGTCAAAGCCAGGCTCAAATGCTATGCCCTCACTGTCCCAGCTAAACTCGTGTATTTTGCCGCTGATTACTTTTCAGTCAGGATGGGATGGTGTGGTAGAAGCCAGACATGCAGATCACATGGATCTGACTGCATCTTTTGCTTAAAGTAAGCCTTCCTAAAATACAGGAGGGCTTTTTCCCTTGAAACTTGGGATTTATTAAGAGATCCTATCATAGATAGGATGGGGAAATCCACAGCCAGAAGGCAGAATTGTTGAAGGATTGTCTCAGAACACAGGCTATGATTAAAAACATACATTTCTCACAAACACCTCCTGGTTTTTTTCAATTAATCTTTATACAAGTTTATTTGTTTCTAAATGCACCAGAATGTAAGTTCTCAATTGGGAAGCACAGTGAAGGAAACACTGAAATATTTCAGAGTAGGAAAATTTTATTTTAGAACTCCATTATCGAAGTTAAACTGAAAATTACTTTGAATCCATATTTAGCAATGTCTATCTAGCTTTCACCTTCCTCACTGCTATCTACCTCTGCCTCCCTCAGATAAACATATCCCTGTGCTGTGGGCATATTGCTTCACTGACTTGTTTTCAGCCATGGTCAATTTGCTTTTATGAGAGTCTGTTTATGTTTCCTTTAAAGAATATTTCTCTAACTGCTGTAAGGCCATACTGTCTCTTGGCATTTTAGTACAGTCTTCACAAGCCATGATCTCTTGTATGCTTTCATTGAACAGCTATTTATTTCCTCATGCAGAGATTTAAAAACCACTCTCACGTGCTTCAAACATGACTAAGTAAGTGTGTGATGTCTCAGAAACACAGACAAGTGTTTTTGATGTAGAAATGGCTGTGTCATCTTCCCATAAGACTGAAAAATAAGGAATTGAACTTTTCTTAATGAGGTTTTTCTTTGTAGAGTTGCAGCATGAAATGGTGTCAATTTTTGCCATGTTTTGGAAGGCTGCCGGCTCCCCATGCTTTGCACTGGAGAGCCAGAGCCTCCAGCAGGGTACTGCTGTGGCTACCCTAGCAAACTGCCTGCAATTCACCACCTGCAATGCACCACCAGTACCTGAAACAAGATGGAAATCTGGTGTTTTTGTAGTTTTCTAATCACAGAGATTCAACAGACAATTGCATCTCCTGTAAAGTGCACTAATAATGGTGTCCAGTCTTTGTGTTGGCAGTCCCTGCCATTTTCAGAAAGGAATTACGTATACCTACTGCAGACCAGAGTAGTCACTGTGGCTCAGGGTCTGATCTCATTACCCTGCTGGGAATCTAGCATAATTCAGTCACTCACAGCAGGTACTTTGGACTTCCACCAGTGTCACTGTGATCAAACTCTGCCTCTCTGCCTGTTTTAAGAAGAATGTTTAGAAAATGATGCCAAAAAATATCTTTTCTCCAGTACAGGCACTGTCTAAGAGCATCTCCTTGGTTATTAGAAAACACTCACCATCGGGTTATTCTTCTCTCAAATTTTGCCACCACCTCTGCAAAATTCACGGTGTCCTGTAGCATCGCATGCTCCAGGGGGCACAGTGGGACAAAGCTCTATGATGAGCATGATGTAACTGCCAGCAGAATATTTTGGGTTACTGCTCAGCCTGGATGTTGCCTGAGACTGCACACAAGGATCCTGGCAGGGCTGGAGAGAAAGGCAGATCCCCATAACCTGTGCTTGTATAATTTCTTGCAGGAAACTCCTCCTTTTCTCTGAAACAATGCTCCACGCATGTTGATTGCGCTGCCTGTAACAGCAGACTCAGTGCTTTAACTGTCTGGGGAGAAAAGTGATACCTTCCTCAGTGCCTCAGAAGCATGGATGAGGGGTACAAGTAGCCTGGCTTGACTGTGTTTTACATTTTTTTCTGAGCTAGAAATAAAATTGCTTCAGCTGATGGGTGGTAGAGACTCAGACCTGCCACTACAGCACACCGTGGGCATCAGCTTTGTTCACCAAGACCTTGTAAGTTGCAGCAAACCACCCTTCTGTTGCCTTTGCTGCTCCTGAAATCTAGAGACTGACAGCAGATTTCCTAATGTGTTCACTGCTTGAAGGTGCAGCTACGTGAAATCAGATGGGAGTCAGAGGATGGAAAATAAAAGCTGACATGTTTTCATTCACATACTGTCTGGAGGTCTAATTAGTCTTGGTTCTGGTAAACATACTTGGGGGGGACGACACCAATCAGCCAAATTAACTTGTTATTTCCCTGGAGACCTTAAATGCATTAAAGAAAAAACGTTAACATGAAGTTTTTGTGCTGACACAACTCTGTGCGTGCTTTGTAAACACCACCGTCATTGGCTATTTGTTGAAGAATCTGAAAGTGTCTCCATTTCAAAAGTGTTTGCATCTTTCTGAAGCCCAAGTTCCTGTAAACAGTCATGATCCTGCATCCCAGGGGTGTTTTCCCCCATGGGGTACCAGAAGCTATCATCATTTGGATTTGGTTGGGCAGTTTGTCATAAGTAGGGACCTAATTAGCACTGTTGTGAGACCACTGTGCCTCTCAGGGTGCAGTTACAGGGAAAACAGGTGATGTGAGCTGGGGCAGAAGGTGGATGAAAGCCAGAATAGAAGAAACAACTTGGACATCATGAAGACAGGCAATAACACAACAATATTAAGTATGAGCTCCTTCATTGAATGAGTAATAACAATTTTTGCTATAATTTAGAAGTTCTTCACTAGTGAAACACCAAGAAGAACAGGAATCTGAGTGTGCTGCCAAGTCCTAGGTTGAAGATGACACAAGGGCATAAGAGAGTCTTGTGCCATTGGGGCACATCAAATGAGCCATGAAGATCTGCAGCACTGAAGTACCCTAAAGACCTAGTGCCTTGCCACTAAAACAGTCCTTGAAAGCAACCTTATTTAGCAGAGTTGGGCAGTCAGGAACAAATCAAGCAGATTAACAAAAGTCCCGTGTCTAAGATGCCCAGTCAACTAAGTGAAACCAGAAGCAAGGAAAACATTTCAAATAAAACAAGAGAATAAATATTGTAAACATGAAAAAGTATTAGAGATCTGAGAATAACAAAGCAGTTTGCATAACAAGGTACAAACAGCAATAGGTGAAGAAATCAGATAATGTATCTAAGTCTAATCCTTTCACAACATAACATCTTAAAAGGTCTTAAAGCAAGGTTGGTCAAAATTTTCCATCAAAACTTCACTACTGAACAGTAAAAAGAGTCCTTTTATATGATTACTCTGTCTAATTTTTTTTTTACCCACAACAGTTGCTTTCCATGAAAATTTTCAACAATTTGTAGAAAAACCAAAAACATCCAACCCTCTGTTTATGGCAACTGATCATTTTCAGACTGAAAAAGAGTGATCATTTTTGGTGAGCATTAAAAAGTGGCCTGTAGTTCTGAGACATGACTAATCTCTTTGTTGCCAAACACTGAATATTCTTTGGTTTTACAATAAAAGTCCAATTTTTCCTCTGTATGTGTTGGGGGGGACTTTCCAAACCAGCAGCGTTTTAAATGTCAAGAGGAAAAATTCAAACTCAGTTCCAATGGATGGCCGGTGTTGAGGCCTCTGTAAAGAAAGAGTATTGGGGGTTGGTCAAAGGGCAAAACTAAACAAACAGCCTAATCCTGGGCAAACTGTAAACAGAAATAGAAAGAAGCAGGAAAACTAGCAAGAAAAGAAATTCATTCAAGTTATTAGCCTGAGAGAGACAGTGAGAGAATTGGAGTGCAGATCAGTGTTTTTGTTGTGGAAAATGTCAAATAGTCCAGTTTTGGATGACTAAGAAGCAGTTTGTAACTGACCATCTGAAGACTTGGATTCCAAGTAGTCATAGTCTTGACGAGCCAGAGGATGGCTCTGGCTGTCTCTGTATCCTTGGTGGTTTTACAATGATAGACGAATGAGTGGTACATTTTTTTATCCATCTTTGCCAACACAGTCATTGTCAGGCCAGAAACATTTCTTTAGCCTAAAGAAGTATCACGCAGTAAAATAAATACATTATTGAAAGAAGTTAAACCAAAATCTAAAATTGTAACATTTATTGCAGGAATCTTATATGGTTCTGTGTGTTAAAAATTGTTATTTAAGGAAACTATTCTGTTGGATTAGAGCCAACCCTTGTGTTCTTAGCAATAAAATATTTCGTCTCATTTCACCTCTAACTTTTGATCCTGCAGTAGGTATCACCAGAAGATGGCAGGGTAAGCCAAGGCAGCTGTAAATGTCATCATATGTTAGTATAGGACCTAGAGTTAATGTAAACTTATTTATTTGTTGCATTCTCTTGCTTTCCTAGCACCTAGCAGCTTACTTTACAAATGCAATAGTCAGCCAGGGTAGACCTCTCTCATTAAATTTCAGGTTTAAATTTAGTGCTGCAAATGATTCCCAGCAGCCTCAGATGAAGTGATAATAGAGGCTAAGTAGCCAAAACTTGTACAGGAGGTAAAAGTCATTCTCCATGGGTCCCCTGCATCCTCTGAAAAACTTTGCCAAGCCTAAAGAGAGTAAAAATATAACAAATCTCTCAGGATGAGGCAACCTTTTGTTAAAGCTGGGGAAGAAGCTGTCAGAACTGATGGTCTGATACAAGAGATAAGGTGGAGCGGAAAAGGTACAGAGAAAACAACTTATTGAAAGAAAAAGACGTTAAGTGTTGCAGCTCTGCCTGACCATGATACACAGGAGGAGGAGAAGGAGTAGTCTCCGTGCAGGAAAGCAGGCCGCACAAGGATGTGGGGTGAATTAATCAGAGATTAATTAAAAACAGTCCAAGCCCACTCAAAAATCAAACAGTCATGGTCCTGCATCCTGGTGGTAAAGTTACACAACCTGAACTTGGGTAGGAGGTAACATGGCAGGAATGGCATTCTCAGAGATTACTCAGCTCAACAATGTGGATATAAAATATTTAGTGTAAAAGACAAGAATGCTCATTTCAGAGAGGGACTTGCATTATTTCACAAGGGGTTGTCTGAAAGCAGAGCCCCTCTGGTGCTTACAAGGGGTTCAATTTCTGTCAGTGAAAGAGGTAATCTGACAACATCTTGCGGTAGAGGCATCAATATCATCATGTCCCCACCTGAAGGGGAAAATAGGGATGAGTATGGGTTGCATAATGAAACGGGAAGGGAGGAAGGAGGGATGGTGGCCATTGAAGGATGTGGTGACTGTGAGAGTAGCATTTCCAGGTATGGATGGCGCAAGTTTTTTACTTAGAGTTTTAAAAGCTTATCACTTAGGGGCATGGCAGTGCAGTATGCCCATGTTGCCTTACTTTTCAGGCTCATCAGAGATATGATTCTGCCTGTGAAAAGCCCAAAGGAGTCACAGCTGATAATGCCAGCAGATGCAGGTTAATAAAATTAGATACAAAAGAGAAAAAGAAAGGATGGAGGGGATACCTGGCTCACTCCAGGGTTAATGGCAAAGCTATGCAATTCCTGAATTTCCTCTCAGACAAATTCCATTTGATTTACCCTGGAGACACCCTTCTCATTTTGGCATGGTTTCTCCTTGTTCCCACCCTTGTGCATAAGGTATTGCAGTCTTTTCATTAAGACTGTGTACTAATTCCACTTTCTATAGTGAAATCCATATCAGGCTGCAGTGCTGATTGCAGGTTTACTTCAACACCACAAAATAAGCATTGCTCATTTTCAGTCCTTTCTAGAAAACTTTTAGTCTGCTGGCTTGCTGCTTAAAGAAAACTAAAAGACATCAATGTAAACTGTGAATTATAAACTCTTGATCTTTAAAACTTATTCTCTTTCACTGCCTTGAATTTTTAGGTACTATTTCTCAAATAGCAGGATAAATTTAAAAGCCTACTTCTGGACTCATTAAGGCCGGTATAAATAAGGAGTAACTGCTCATGCTAATGTAAATACACTAGTGAATAAATTAGCAAAACCATGTTTCATTTCACTTAAACTGGTTTTTGATGTACTACATCTAGTTCCACTCCCTCCTTACAGTTACATCACAAGGGGTGTTGCTGTGTATTGCGCACACGTACAATAAGTATGACTATTAAATAAACAGAGATACAACAAAAATATGAAGTTTGAGAATATTCAGGAAATCATCGTTTCCTGGAGCTGAATAAACATTTTAGAGGAAATGGGGCTATCTGAAGTGGCCAGTAGGTTCAGAGGATGTGGAAAGGGGTTTGTTCAGAGGCGTTAAATAAACAGAGTAAAATGCCTTGGGAAATGGCTCCCTTTATTTGCTTTCTTGGTTAATGATGTTCATTTCATATTCAGCCTGCAGCACGAGAGACACAAACAGGCCCTATGCAAGATTACCAAACTGAGTGTAGACTGATAGTCTTCCTGGTTCTGCAGGCATCCTGAAGCGACAGCTAAGAAAGATCACGCTGCCCTGTTAAACTCCTGAGCACACTACCTCCATATATTAGGAATTCAACGAGTTAACTACCAAATTAGCCGCTTTGCTCTTCTCAGACTTAAAAGGTCTACTTATTCCTTGGCCAAGCGCCAAGTGACCTCCAAGTAACAGGAAACAATACAACCATATGTTGATAGAAAAGCCTTCGGAACATCAAAATCTACTGACGAGGAGATGACATTAAACCTAAAGTCTAAACATCAGAGTGACACAGAGAAGAATGTAAATCATGATATTCATGCTTAAATCTCTACAGTCTTCCATCTTAATACATCTGTGAAGCTGGCACAGTATTTCATGAATGCTATACTGGAATATGACAGAATACGAGGTCCATGCTGCTGTTTGCAGCTCTAGTTGGGCCTCTGAAAAACAGGCTTTTCAGTCCAGGCCCTTGAGATAGAGTCAGATACAGCACAACGAGCACAGCCTACAAAGTTTTAGTTGTTTTTTCTCCCCTTATTCTCTCTCCTTGCTTTAAACTCTCCTGAGCTTTCATTCTCCCCATGAGAGAGAAATGGATGATCTTAAACTCTGTGCAGCCTTGACCCAGTAATCACGAGAAAAGTTTTCTATAGTTTCTACATGGATGTCAGTCCAATATCCCAGCAAAATCAATAGGTTAAGTAGAATTAGACGGTTAATATACATAAGGATGTCAATCTGGGGAGAAAACATGTTCACAACTTTGTGTGCCAAAAATAGCTTAGTAAATTTATCCTTATTTTCTGTAAGCCTCAGTTGCCAATGTGTAAGACTGAGGCTGTAATCCCTTTATGCTTGTGGAGCATTTGAGGACTTCCGGGGCAAGAGCTGTCTTTTACTGGCCAGAGACACAACACTTGGCACCACGACTCCCCAGCGTCACTTGTTAATAAAATATTAACAACAGCAATGCCACGTGGACCTGCATCTCACAGAGACTCTGAGGACAGAGAGAGCTGTCTTTTCAGGGGATATACTCCATTAATGGGATTGTCATTTATGAAGCTTCTGGAGAAGGAATGGAAGTGGGGATATGGGGAGACAAATAAGAGGCACCAGAGGAAATTAAAGGAGAGGAAGAGAAAACAGAGGAGGCAGTGGAGAAACACAGAAAGAAGTGAATGAGAGAAGAAAAACTGAGAGGAGAGATTACAGCAGAAGCAGCCAGAAGAAATACGTGATAGACTTTGAGAAGAAGTAATATTTAGAGGAGTGAGAGAAAATGAAACAAGAAGAGAGTGAGGGGAAAGAAATTCCAGTGGGTGTGATAACAGAGCTCTGATGAGGCTTCACACGCTTCGAATAAGAAATATGGGCCCCTCCCCAGTGATTGGGCTTCCACTGCCAGCAAAATTGTTTCCACAGCTGAGACTGCAATGCCAGCAAACATTTGCAATCAGCCCATCCAGGTGTTCTGTGAAACAGGCAGCACCAGACTCAACCTATCAAAGAAATGGAAATAAATCTGAGGGTCAGGAATGAGTACTTGGGCCCCTGCTTGGCAGATGCTGTGCAGAAACAAGAATATAAGTAACCAAAAAAAGGCACATTTACGGTATAACTCACAAAAATAAAAACCAGAACTTTTGACAGCAGACATGCTAACAAATCAGTACAGGGAATAAGGAGCAGCTATGCTGCAGGGGGGACAAGGACTCTGAAAGCTGCTGTAATAGTCTAATCCATCAATTTGAAGAAGATAGTGAAATTCCACCTATTTCAATTTTTAAATTTGACTTAAGCTAGTAAACTCTTCCATTTCAGCTTTTTATTAATATCATACAAGCTACAGAGATTCAAAGTCTTTCCAGTCTTTCTGACTACGCAGTTGTCTCGTATCCCTGCAAGCACCAGCATGATTTCTCCGCTGGGCCCCAAACTCGGCAAGCAAGTGCATCAACATTAGTGGCTGCTATACCATCACTGAACTGCAGCAGCACTTCCCAGATGCCCAGCAGAGCCGAAGGAAGGGCATTGAGTACCTCTTGTTCCACAAGAATCTACACTGACATTTTGGGGATTATTAATCCAGGGCAAATAGGGCTATGGCAATCTGGTCTAATTGGGGAGAGATATTTTTGAAACGTAACTCCAACGCATTGAGTGTATTACTTAGCAAAGATAAAGTGACACTTCGTATAAACAAAACAGAAACCCAAATCTGTTGAACATCTCACCTTGAATCTGTACCAGCAAATAGGCCCAGAATGGAAGGTGCCTTCTGGAAAATGACATCAAACTCGCTGTTATTGAAAGCAACGATGGCATAGGGTTTCTTTCATAACCACTAATTCACTATGTTTACTGGGGCACCAGAGTGTTATCTTACAACTATCTGAAATATTCACCTTTTTTATCATGGTCATGAAGAGGGTTTTATGAAAGAATCCAGTTCTCATACTGGAGAGGGAACAACATAGGTGCTCAAGTGTCAGCTTGTCTTGGCCCCTGGCTGGTCTTCATTTTCACAGGACTTAAATGTTCACTACATATATTTAAACTCTCAATCAAATCTTGATATGATTTAAAGTAATGGGAGTATTCCACACTAGCAAAATTGAACCAAAGCCTTGCTCTGCCGGACAAAGATCTTTTTAAAGATAACTAGCCACTTTCCCAGGAGGCTTTCCACGATCAGCAGCTGAATTATTCTGAGCTAATGTAACCAGACTCCCATACACCACTTGGAATGTGACCAGCAAGATCCCTGTCTTCGTGTTATATGGGGCAGGACTGGGATGTGGAGAAGCTGCCTTCACCAGAAGATGGTGTTTTACTCAAGGCCTCCCAGCACTCCATGTGATGCTTATGCTGTCCTACCTCTACTAACCCTTTGTCTGGGCTGCCCTCCACTTCAGCTGTGAGGGAAGAGTCCAAAAATAATATTTTCACCACTTGCTCTGTCTTGAATTAACCGGCACTGAAAATTCTCCCAGGAAAACACTCTCCTGCAGTTATGTGAGCACTGTGACAAAGCTGAAAGTCTGAAAAGTCACCCAGAAGGAGTTAGTTTAAGCTGGGCATTTTTAGATGAGAACCAGGAGGGCTGAGCCCCTGAGTAACCTCACATTGTATCTTCTCAGTTCACCACTCTAAAACTCGGTTGCAAGCTCATCCAGGTTGAAGTCACGGACCCAAAAGGATTCAGTCAACTCCATAGCATGCTTGAGGACAGTGTAAATCAAACATGGGTAATTAAATGCACTCTTCCTGCCCAAACATGCCATGCAAAAGGCAGACAAGACACCTATTTGACACTGATTTTGCAGACTTTGTGATTTCAGGATCGCTTAACCACTGGCCTTTCTGCAGTCACAGCCCATTAGGGCTGACAGAAGCCCTCTCCTCTAGGTGAGGCAGAACAAAAAGGATGGTCCACTGCTTCTTGTCCACAGGCAATGCAAAAGGCAGTAACCTGTCTCCTGGGGAAGCTCAAATCCTATGTAAAGGAAAGAAAAAAAGGAAGGGAAATCTACCATGAACTCCCAATTGAATTATATGCATATTTGTTTTGGTAAATCACTAGTCACCATAAAACCCAAGCTATATCAGGTTGGCTGATGATTTTCTGAAGTTTGACCAAATTCAATAAACAGTTTTTGCCAAAACAAATGAAGACTGGTTTGTTTTTTTTTTTTGAACTGTCAGACACAGTTTATTTAGACACTTTCTGCACATGAACCCATCACATTTTTTAAATATTTAACTTTCTGGGTGCTTATAATAGAAGTCATGTAAATGAAGGTACATTGGTTGTAGTTAACCTTCCATCTAATAGCACAGTATTAATGCCCTCAGGTGAAAAAAGAAAAGACACAGGTTTGACTTCTTCCTCTGGCTAAAGGAGTTGTATGCATGTCCCAGAAAACCGATCAATCAGTGCTGGTATGTTTCTGCTTTTATAGGTCTGTGTGGACAGTGCCACAGTTTCCGCAGAGTAAGTGTACTCTGATTAAAAGACCTGGCTTGATCTAACTTCTCCTTTGGAGGAAGCAACTTAACCCAATGTCAGTCCCTCTCAGCCTTTCCCAGCACTCTGCCAGCCCCTGCCAAGTATGAGGCTGAGGATTCTCCAAGCACTGGCAGGAGGTGAGGGTGACTGGTGCACAGGAGAGAGCCCCAGGCAGGGCACCCAGTCAGCAGAGCTGCCTGCGTCAGCACACTCCACATTATTTTGCGACCTGAGCAGAAGAATACCCAGGAATTCCTTTTGAGTCACAGATATATCCAAACTGCTGTCACCTCTATGAAATTAGCATTTAATTTTCTTGCTTTTATTTCAGAACCCCAAGAGGAAACTTTCTGTGACATTTTACCCCAAAAGTTTTGGTTTGAGTTTTTTAACATTTTTCATTTTGAAAAGGAAAAAAAATGCCAGTGCTGGGAGAATAGAACACAATCAGCATTTCAATTATTCATTTCAATTACTTTTCAGGTCAGCCAACAAATGTATTTGTCAGTTATTTACACAATTTAGTCTAGGTTTCTCCCATTTCCATTTTACGTAGATGATGCCTGGGTGATATAGGCCAATTGTTTCCAAATTATCCCAGGCTCCTCTCTGGCATCTTCTACCTAGCTGCATCCTTGCCAAGGGATCACAACATGTAACTGTATTCAACTGAGTGCCTGAGAAGACTAGTTGTCTTATCACTTTGGATAAGGCAGCAGGGAGGCCTAACTGGCCACCACATCCCTGGAAAAAAATTGAAAACATAGCCTCACTAATTTCTAGCTTCCAAGTTCCTTTCATACATCACTGTCTGTATTTCTAGTAGATATAGTGGAAAATAAAGAATCCATTTGTATGGCACAAAAAGATTAAGAACGCAACATAACTTTCCAATTTTATGTTTTCTAACACACAATTCAATAGCTGGGGGAGAAATCAGCTGAATTTCCCTCATGCCTGACCATATGATCAGGAGGCAGCTACTGTGGGTACAGTTCTGCAAGGGAAATCTTTTGAAGTCAGAAGCCAAAAAGACTTTTGGGGGTTTAAAAGCCCTTTTAATGTGGTCTCTCTTCTGTAGTCCATACAGGGCTTTCTATGTGCCTGTGAGAAATGCTTCTCTTAAAACTCATTTTTCATTTCTGCCCTACAAAATTTCTGTAAAAGCTCAGGCCACTCAGTAGATCCTCACATGCTTCAAATGGTGCTCATCTTAACCATGGCCCTTTGAGGTCCTAAAATCAACAGCAGTTTAGTCTGGATCAGATAACGCAGGTCATGGTCTAAACGCTGAATGTAAATATTCTGTTACAAAGGTAACAAAGACTCCTTTTTCTCCTTATTCCATTCAAAGTCATGGACATCTACTTTGCACTGAACTGGTTTTACTTTTCATGGGTTGATGTCATTATACCTTGATTTTGGGACCGTCATTCAGTGAGAGCACTGCATGCCCTGGGTAGGTACCAAGCTCGTAGTGGTCAGGCAGGACCAGACTGTCATGTCACTGTGACCACGGATGGAAATCTTTGGGGGTAGGATGGGCATCACTGTGCTCCAAAAAGTGCCTTCTCAAGGAAAAACTGGCAGGCATTGTCTCAAAAAGTTCAGAGGAGTGCTTAACATGGTGATGTTTGCTGCCATCTCTGGTCATGACACGTCTTATTGCAGCTGGCCACAGGCTCACAGCGTCTTTGAGTAAGGCTTTGTCTTTCCTCCTAGACAGCACTATAGTTGGGAGATGGCTGCCTTGTGCCAAAATACCCAACAGCAATGTATGTGCATGCTCCATTGGGCACTATCAGTAAGGCCTATCATGATAACAGAAGTGATGTGGCTGCATGACCCTCCCTTAAAATTTGAGTGACAAGAAAAATTGTCTTTGGGACTGGAATCACCTATTTCCCCCTCTCCTCAGTGACTTTCCCTCCTAGTGTTATATCTCAGTTTGCTGTGTGTCCTCAGCTTATGAAGGGATAAAAAGAAAAAAAGGGGAGGAAAATAACAAAATTCAAAGAGTTTCTGAAACAAATTCCATTTTTCATAGTCCTGTCACCCAGTCCGAGTGCAACAGTTGGGGTAATTATGCAACTACTTTAAAATATCACAGTGGCATATGAGGTAATGCCACTTTCTACACAGGCTCCTTTGCGAGCTGCCAGGCTGAGCCCTGCTGACAGCAGTGTGTTAGGAGCAAGCACTCTTTTGCCTTTGTTTTTACAGAGGAATAGGAGTTCCCAAAGTCCAGAAACAATGTCATAGCAGAGAAATATCCCTCTGATTGCATTATCCCCTTCCTTTAGCAAAAAGAGGAGTTGCTGCGATTCTGATTTGGGAAGGTAAAATGTTTGTTATCTGAATGGTTCATGGATAAAGTCCTTCAAACCGGCTGAGATCTGTCTGGAGATTGTGCTCAGCCACAAGGAATCATGGAATAAAGCTACAGCTGAAACTTTTTTATAGCCTGGTTGCTAATCCCTCTCCACAGACTTTGCCTAAAGTCACCTAACGTCTCTGACAAAGTAAAAAAAAATGTTTTCTTTTACTAGACCCAAGAGTTGTATTTTTTTATTTCTTTCACAATGAGTACAAGGAAGAAGCAAAGTCTAACTAATCCCGCAACCTTCTATTCAATCTCAGTTACAAAACCACACAACACAGCAAACCAGGACATTCACCTGGACTAGAGAGGAATGAGAAACTGCCCATCTCTCCCTTTCACAGAGGGATCACCCACATCACTTCTGTCTTCATCATTGGCTGTTTCTTTAGATGCGGCATAAGCTTGAAGCTTACAGGAAGACCTGAGGAATTGCCATGCTTGTGGTATTCAAGGTCAAGAGGCCTATCAGGAATGTTTGGTCCTTTCTTTACCCAGTCACCTTCAGTGAACAAGATCTTTGTCCTGTGTAAAGATGCCAGACATGTTTAGGCTTTCAATAAACAACCCAAAAGCTCAATCTGTGCCTACACCTGGACACGTGCTTGCAGGCAAACAGAGAAGCCTGGATGTGGTATTCAGGAAAGACTCACAATCTATAGACAACATTGACATGGGTGGGGATATTGAAGAGCTGTGTCGCTTGAAAGTCCCATTCTCCTAATGAAACAGAAATTTTGGGTTGTAGAGGACAGACTTGATTAGTTACGCAATGATATGTGATTCCTCTGACCAAATGTCTTCACAGAGAAGAGATGCCCTCAGGCAGGACTACCTCTTTGGATCTTCAGTAAGAGAAAAAAATATTTTTTGAAACAAGTGAGAAAGAGTATCCAAGCAATTAAAAGACAGTCAGTCTTCTCTCAGCTCTTGGGAAAATTATGGAGCAAATGGTTATGCAGATTATTTCATTGCACATGAAGAGAAAGACAGCAACAGCAAATAATCACCGCAGATTAACAAATGGCAAACTCATCAATAACCCGGACAATGGGACATAATGCACCCTCAGCAGCTCTCCTGATGATGCCAGGTTGGGAGGAGTGGCTGTTATATTGGATGTCACTTGGAGGACACAAAACATCTGGAGTAATGGGCCAGAGGGAACTTCATGAAACACATTGAAGATGAATGCAAAGCCCTGCACCAGGGGGTGATCAGCAACCTGTGTCAGTACAGGCTTGGGGCTAAATGGCTGGGGAGAAACTCTGCAGATAAGGACCCCACTGAACTCAACCCTGTGAGTTTGTAGGAATGAAGCCTAAATGTGTGTCGAGCTGGATTAATGGAAGCGTAGGTAGAAGGTTGAGTAAAGTGGTTATTCTTCTCTGCTCAGAACTTGTGAAGATACATCTGGAATAGCATGTCTTGTTTCAGACCCTGATCAAAAGTAAGTAAAAAGTTTTACAATGATGGTAGTTGAGCACTAGCACAAGTTGTCCACGGAGGCTGTGACATCTCCTTCCCTGGCGATACTCAAAATCAGCTGAACAAGATGATAAGAAACTTGATCTAACTTCAAAGCTAGCCCAGCTTCGAGCTGAAGATGGAACTACAAGACCACCAGAGGTTCCCTTCAGCCTGAATTTTTCCACAATCCTATGATTTATGATAGGTCTTAGTAAATCCTTTCTCATTATGTTGCTGAAAAAATGGCCTATATTTTTATAAGGGGAATATTTCAAGCAGTATCAGTATTTCCTATTAAAACATTGGCAACTGCATATGTCAATATTTTTAAAATACATTTTAACATTGTTGCTTTCATTATTTTCCCTGCTGCAGGAGGAAAAGAGATTATTAGTAAACATGAATTTTCTAAAGTTATTTCATAAAAATGCTGGCAAAAATCTGTGGAAATACATTGTAAAATAAGCAGAAAAGGTATCAATTTCAAATCACAAGGAATGGAAAGATCTTCAGAGCATCAAAAATAGTGAAATAATTTAACTAGCTCTGTAATTTCTATAATGCAATAAACATATGCATTACCTGCTGGGTAGAAACCATGAAGATATTTTCCATTTGAATTAAGCAAATTCAATCCCCTAATTTCCATTCTTTGGTTCTCATTTTCCTTAAATTATCTCCTGAAAGAGTTATTTGGCAAAGATACTCTCTGGAACAATTCACTTTAAATAAATGTTGCACACATTGCAGAAAAAGTAAATTTCACTTTCATAATTGCCCCACATTCTCACTACAAACTGTAGCACTAGAACAGCGATACTGCATGTAGCCCATATGCAAGTCTGGACATACGAGTTTCCAGTAGCAAATATTTCTGATTATTTTCTTACAAACATTCAGGCGGATGAACTTGACCCTTTCTTTTCTGTTTATGCTTGGCTACACCTGCAGCACAATGACAACAGTTCCTTCTCGTGATATTCCTCTCAATGCTGCCAGAAAAGCCTCTGCTTCGTATCAAAAAGCGTTGGGTTTTGGTTTTATGGGAGCTGGGAATCTAAACTCATTTCTACCTTAGTTTCTTAGAAACCAAGAGAGCTCTGGAATATCAGAGGCAGCACAGTCTGCACCTTTTCCATCTATACTATTTTGTGGGCCTGCACAAAGTGCTGTTAAGATCTGGAGAAACCTAACGTAGCATTAAATTATCCTCCTCTTTGGGAGGGAATTGGACTGGAGGATCCTTCTAATCTCAATTACTTTGTATGATTACATCATATCATAATGATTTGATGACTATACTTGGACTTTTCTCTAAAGAGCTCCAGATCTTGGGCTGAAGTAATGTCCAAGGTATGACTGAGTGCTCATGCAGCAAATGGTTGGAGAGTCTCACCTTGAGAGTAACCTCTGACCAACACTGACCCTAGAGCAGAGGCATATCCTCAAGGCAGAGTTGATAATGAACAGGTTGATATCGCTTCTACCAAAATCATTGTTTTTCAGGCTGGCCAGTAGTGTGTCACCACCCTTTCATTTTCTCCTTGATTGTCTGCATCTAAATCTTATCTCTCGTCCTGTAGTTTGTGAAAGTCTGCTCTTTTTTATTCTATGTGCTAAAATGTCATTAGTTATGAGTATTAACAAACATGTCACTAACTATGCAATGTGAATGCCAAGTAATTCTTTCAGTAGGTAATAATACAAAGAAAGGTTGGAAAATCTTTCCACTGAATTAATTTAATTTAGATGGAAACACATACATAGAAGATACAGATTATAAATAAAAACACACATATAATAAAATTCTTTGGTTCTTTGTTCATGCATGCAAAATGGCACCACTACTGTCAGGTTTCTTCTTCATTCTGAATAACAATATTCTTATTTTTTTTTCTAAAAATATCATACTTGTATTATTCCCCAGTTTTTCTCCCTAATTCAAGGTATAATTTTCAATTATTTTTTTCAAAATGTTCATTGCAAATACCAGGCTATATCAATAAAATGTGGACAGTTCCTGGGTTATTAACAAAGTCAAGGAATAAGATATGTTTTAGAAAAAAATCTCTGCAACATCTAAAGGCATTCCAAAACGTTAAGTTTCGTGACCTTTTTACCAAAGTTTCCTGTTATGTGAAATGTTTAGAAACATTTTTTTTTCAGGTAAACCTTTATTAAACTTAGAGAAATGGTATTCCTACATATAAATGATGATCTTCAGCTTGCTTTAGTAAGTACGATGAGGTCAATATGGTTATTTTTCCTTTCTCCAGCTGAGACTCTGACCTTCAACATAACATTTACCTCATTTTCTTCATCCACTAATTGCTCTAGGCTATAAAAGAGAGTTGTCTGGCAACATTTAGTCTTGACAAATTAGTGCTGGTTATTGTTCATAATTTTATTGTCTTCTAGATGTTCAAAGATTATTTTCCTTATCAGATGTTGAGTTTTCAATTAAAATACTTTAAGAAACAGTAATTGCTAAGACTATTCCTTTTTTTTCAAGCCTTACTAGTGTGCTTCTGTTCTTCTTCCGGTCATTTCCCAGTACTCTCATCTTTTAAAATTAATTGCCCATGGTTTGGTAAGTCCTTTAGTTGGCTAAGACATAGTTCATATTCCCTAACTGTTTTTTTCTTTACCCTTAAGTAACCATATGATGGAATTCTGCAAAATTAGCAACATTTTTATTTTTTAAAGAAGTGTTTTATAAACATGCTTATTGGCTTGATCTCTAATTGTCACTAATTACATGTGTGTTCTCAATTCATAGTGGATTTTTTCCTCGGTTTTCTATCTTGCGTTCATTAAAAGTCAAGGATAAGGATTTTATCTACTCTATTGAAGTAGGAGAACCATTTCTCTTCAAAACAGAAAAAAAATGAAGAAAACCTTAATTCTCTTTGACAGCAATTCTCTTTATTCTCAATGACTAGTTCACACCATACACACAGTTTCATGTAGTTTATGCTTGTTCCACACTAATAACAAACTGGTACTGAACATAACCAGTTTCTGAGCATTCTTGACTAGGTTTCCTTGCCCTCTGCCTCTGCTCTATTTTTTATTCCTGTTTCTGTCCCACGGTGGTTTGAAGTCATAATCAATAGAATGATCTCTCTTGAGGCTACATGGGCTCTTCATAGTTTTGAGAACAACAGTCTGCTGTACTTTAATTCTCTTCCACTCATTGCAGAATGATAAAACAGTTGAGGTTGGAAGGGACCTCTTCAGTCCATCTGGTCCAAAATCTCAGCTAAAGAAAAGTCACCTATAATAAGCTGCCCGGGACCATGTCCAATCATTTTTAATACATCCAAGGAGAGAAACTCCACAACTGCCTGTGCAACCTGTTCTAGTAGGTTATCCTCAGAGTAAAAAATGTGTTTGCTGATATTCAGAGGGAACTTTCTACGTTTTGGTTTGCACTGGGTTCCCATCAGTAGGCACCACTGAAATGAGCCTGGCTTCTTCCTCTTTGCCCTTCAGATATCTTTATACATTGATGAGGTCCTCCTGAGTCTTTTCTTCTCTAGAGTGAACAGTCTCAACTCTCCCAGTCTTTCCTCATAGGAGGTGCTCCAGTCTCTTAATCATCATGGACATTCATTAGACTCTCTCCAGTACATCCACGTCTCTCTTGTACTGAGGAGTCCAGAACTGTGCACAGGTCTTCAGCTTTGGCCTCTCCACTGCTGTGCAGAGGGGAAGGATCACCCCCACTGAGCTGCTGTCAACACTCTGTCTAATGCAACTCATGACCCTGTTTTACTTCTTTGTCACAAGGGCACAATGTTGGCTAATGGTCAACTTAGTGTCCATCGGGACCACCAGGTACTTTTCTGCCAATCTTCTTTCCAGGTGGGAGGCCCCCAGTATATGCTGCGATCGTTGCTCCCCAGGTGCAGAACTTTGCACTTTATGCTTCCCCTTGTTGAACTTCATGAGGTTCCTGTCAGCCCATTTCTCCAATCATTTCTCTATTGACTTTAAAGCCTGAGTCCTGCAGCTGCTCATGCTGGTAGGATTTTCCCCATTCACATCAAAGAGCCATGGGTAAGTTTTTAGTTTCTTAATCAAACTTTTCAGAAACTAGTTTCCTCTGCACTGTTACAATGAATAAATCTGCTTCTTTTGCTAATGAATCACAGTAGCTTTTGGTTGCCAGCTTCCCCATTATTCTCAAATCAGCACTGAGCAACTCAACAAACCCCATCAAAGTCAACAGAAAGACTCCCTGTTGATTTCCATCAGTGGAAGCTTGACCAGGACCCCTCTGGGTAATGTTGCAACTAGTTAGCATGAAAAAAAAAATTTGTTACATTTTCTAAGATGGATTAGAAATTATTTTTCATTTCACATAAGAGGATTTTGGGGTTTATTTTTAAACCAATGTTTTCCCCTGCTGTCCAAGTAAAATAAAAGTGACTGTTTCTCTCACATATTTACCAGATTTAAGTTACTCACCTCTCCGAAGTCCATTAAGAAATGATACAGTTTTATTTATTATTTCACCAGACTGCAAGAATGCAAGCTCTCCTGTGCTAGTCCACCAATTACTTCATGGCTAGAGTGGAAAGGTGTCTGCATTCAGGGGCCAAAGGGTGATTTACTCTGTGCAGTTAGTACAGCTAACAGAATCCTTGGCTTATTTAACAGAAAGACGGGTATCTGCTAATATAGAGGCAACAATTTTGGAAAAACTGTCTGTGAAGAAATGACTCACAATTTGGGCAGACCCCAAAAATCACATTTAAAGTGAAGGATGCTTCAATTTGAAGAATGTAGCCAATGTGATCTAACAGTGGTAGTGATTTCAGTAGCAGTTTTGGGAAGTACCAGGTTTCCTGATCACTTTGGGAGCTGTGGAAAGTGGATCTTCAGTGAACACCTAATAAAATCTCAAATAGCTCAGCTATAATTTCAAATAGTTGCTATGAACACTAGCATCTTCATTCCAGGAAGGAGATTAAATGTCTGGAGGTATTTAAAAGATGTGTAGATGTGGCACTTAAGGAAACAGTTTAGTGGCAGCCTTGGCAGTATTAGATGGTTGGACTCAATGATCTCAAAAGTCTTCTCCAACCTAAATGATTCTATGATTCTGAGATCATCATCCAGACCTTTAATGTCATCTTAAGGGCAACATATCTTGAATTCAACCCCTCTCTCTCTCTCAAGAGTTTCCAGTGGATAGCTCTCTTGAGGTAAATTAAATTAGTTCCTTACCAGTGGCAGCAAAGCACAGTTGCTTGTGCTAAATAGGGCTGGCCCATACAGAAACCAGTAGTAAGTAACTCACTACTTCTGAGCTTCCTTGCCCTGGATACTGAAAACTGATTTTCAGTGAAAAAACCTCCCCAAGAAGTTGGTCAGTGGAGGGGAAAAAATGTTCCTCTTTAGATACGGAATGAGTACCATACAGTATGGCTAAAGGTATCAGAAAGAAGACTCACTTAGGTACATATTTCTTATCATATTAGCCAATGAATGAACTGCCAGGGCACTGTCATATATGAATCAAGAAGAATATTATAGCTTTCAGCTTTACTTCTCACACGAATATGCCTTATTGGCTCAATTACTACAGCATTTTCCAGGAGAAGCCTATCAGAAACTGAAATAAAAGATTATGCAGGTATAAACATGATGGTTGAGTGATATAACAAAACTTATTTCACTGGCATAACTGACCTGTGCAACTGCATACATTCTCAAAAGATAATAAACACAAAGATGGAAGAAGAGATTAAAAACTGCAATATTTTTCTTATTAGCACAGTAAGAATCCCACTGATGAGAACAGACCTCAAAAGCTGCATGAACAATGAGGAATGAAAAATAGCATTTATATACTGTATTGGAAAAATATGGGAATGAAATAACTTCAGGGCAAAGATTGTTAATAAGGAAATCAAGGATAAATTTCACATAGATTTTTTTCCCAAGGTGGCAGCTGTTCTTAGGAGCTGATCCAAAGCCTACTGAATTCAATGGAAAGATTTAACTTCAATAGACTTGGGAGCATTTTATCTTTTGGCTGAGAAATTTATGTCAGTCCAAGTTAAAAGAGGAAGACTTGACAAATGACAGCTGAGGCTATAGCACGTTTTGGGTCCAACAGGCTTAATTGTTAGACCAAGTCATCCCCAGTGTAATTCCATCATACCCAGAGGATTTGCAGAGTCAGTTTTGTACTGACTGATGATGTCATTTGTGATTTCCAATGAGTTCAGTGTGTAAGTCAGGACAGAATTTGACCCAATGGATGGGCCATGCTGTAAAGTTTAGTTAATTTGAATACAATAGTCCTATTGGTTTAAATCACTGCAGAAGTTTTCTCAACACATTAAAAGGCTATATTTTATGACTATAACCTCACAGCTATGAAATACCTATCTCCAATGATATAACTATGAGATATAACTTTCTTCCCAACAGCTACTGGTGAGGATTTCACTGTTTCTGAAATAAATATTGTAGGCATATATATCATATCTGGAGGGAAAGAGAGAGAAATAGGAAATGCAATAAACTGACTCAAGATATGTTATTTATTTGCACATGTTATTAATGATCTCAGAGCTCAGAAGTGGTGGAGGGAACCTGAGCAACTTGTGAGTTGTGAAAGGTCATCAATAACCCATAGCAATATATGACACATCCATTCGGGTCATCTGGACTTACTCCATCCTTGGGTCTGTTTATCTAACACTATTTTTAGTTTAGACTGTACTGTGTGTTGATTTCATAGTTGATCATGTAGCAATGAGACCTCTTGGCTACACTCCCATGTAAGATAACTAAGTTTGAAGTACAAGAGAACCTGAAACAAATTTTTAGAATATCATTTGATTGAACTGAACCACACATAGCTACTTCCAATTACACGAGTGATCATCAAGTAAAGTAACTTAGATATAAATGTATCTGCTTGGGTGTGTACACACACAGCACATGGCACACCATAGGGAGCTGTGATGAACACACATTCTAGGTAGTCCTACATACTTACAAGGTGCCTAATTCTAACACTGTCATCACTGCTCACACAGGACAGATCGGTATCCAACAGCTATGCGGTGAGACATTTTAGATGCATTTTAGTGACGTACAGATGTGTTTTTTGGAATGGCTGCAAACACTTAGGCCTTCAGACAAGCACCCCACCTGGCTCCATATCAGCCCAAATACTTCATACTCTTCTGTAGTGTTCTTGCATCAACTTAGCATTAAAAAAAAGGTGTCTCCAGACCACAGTTGTCTGAACACTCCTTACATCATATGTGCTATTTGAGGCAAACAGAGACTGGAGTCATTTATCTGCACTGTTGTTCTTCCATCTGACAAAAAACCTCAAGCCAAAGGGTCTTTGATATCAAAGAAAAACCAATTCCATGCAGGCAATTTGTGGTCTTTTCAACTACTTTAATCAAATTCTCGTGGTAAGTTATTTCACATTTCATATATGAAATAGAACATTTTGTTTATAAACCAGAACATGATACAAACATTGCTTTCTTCAGGGCAGGAGAATAGCTCTCAGACAAGCAGCAACACAAAACAACCCTTTCTAAAGGCTGCTGGGCACTACCACATGACAAAAGAAAGTGAGTATTACCTATTTACTGCCAGAAGAGCTAAAAAAAGCATGTTACTCTTTTTTGCACCCTCAACTCAATAGCAAATGCGCTTATCTATAAGTAGTATCACCACACGCTGCAATCCGTCACTTTTCCATCTTTACTTTTAGAAGGTGTCTTGATTTTTTTCTCCTCTTTCATCTCAAAACTGCCTTAAAACAACTAAGTTATCAGGTTCCTGTCAAACTCTTCTTTTTTTTTTCTCTTTTCTTTTTTTTTTCTCTTTTCTTTTTTTTTCTCTTTTCTTTTTTTTTTTTTCTCCCAGAACAAGACAGATAAATAAAATCATTAGCTGTAACATGACAACTTTATTTCCTCCCATTAAGGAGGCTCTCCTTTAAGGAGTCATAAGGGGATACCTGGAGATGTGCTTAGCTGAGATGTTATCATGAATCCTTGACCTCTGCTGAAGCCGTATGATTTAGCCTGCCAATGTAACGGGACGGCAGTGCTGAGATCCTCTGCACAGCAACGCAGGGCTCTTTCCTGAGTCAGATACTATGAATAGAATATATACATAGAATACTATGCAGACACAGAGAAATTACTTCTCACTCATATCTGACATACAGGCATTGTTAGCTATGGTAAAAGGTGAGCGTCACAGTTGGTTTTTTTGTTGAAAATGGATGTTTCCAGCCAGTGGTATCCTTCTGAAAGGGAGAAAATTGTTAAACAATTAGGCCACAGTCAGAAGAGTAATCTCTAACTGATTGAAAATAAAAAACAATGAATATAAATAGAAACCCTCAGAAACTGATGTGAGTGGCAAAACCTAATGGACCATCTTCATCACATATACCCAGAGCTGCAATCTAGGAAGCCCAGAGCTGCACAGTTTTGTGACTGAACAGAACCACCAGAAGGGAATGGTTAAGATGGCTGAGGTGCTGTCAGAATGTGTTTCCATACCTGACATGTTTCAGAAAGTATTAAGCATAGAGTAAAATAAAAAAAGGCTTATCTGCTCTTCCAACAGGATGTCCACCAGTCCTAAGTATTAAAGCCAGCTCAGAAAACCAGGCTACATTCAAGCTGCCTCTTTGCTATGAGAGGATGATCTTCTGGGATCAAGGGGAGATCATTTACAGAGCTCTAGAGAAGCTCACATTTCAGCTACCAATATTGCTTCTGATCTGGGGATAAATGGAGGCCTGGAGTCTAGAGTGCTTCCCACAAGACTCCAACTCTTCAGAGCCAGCTGTAAAAACTGTAAGTAAATAAAAACAAAGAGCCTATTGTTTTACAGTTAGCACTTCTTCCATTTATTGCATGAGCACACTGAAGTCAGATCAAATCCTAGGAACCTGATTCTGACATCACCATGTTAAATATATTGCTCCATCTCTGTCAATTTGAATCAAATCACTGCTGATTTATCCTACTATCAGATCAGAGTTAGGTCAATGAACTGTTCAGTATGGCTGCAGAAGTCAGATGCTGTGAGTGCAGTGTTAACGGGTCCTATGCAACATACTTGAACACAACAAAACAGAATACACCAGAGCCTCTGGCACAAGACCAAGACCTAAGCTTTTTTTTTTCTCATCCATACATCACCACCACATTTTTCAAGTGCCACTGTCATTAAATTAAGATACAGATCAATCCATCAATTAAAGTTATTGCATAAACATTTTCAGGTCAAAAAGATGACCTTTCATACAACTAGATCTGAAAAGAACACTTTCCTGATGTGGCAAAAGGAACTAAGTAGAGGAATGCAACACACTATCAACAAATAACTCGATGAGCTTCATGTCTAATTAATTCTGATTTTCACTGGATTTATGCTTCATGGTTGACTGAACCTTCAAACAAATCACAGCAATGAACTCATCCTCATGGCACCATACTCATAGCCCCACCACTGTAACCTTAGTTGTCTCATCTATGCTCCCTCAGGACCCCTCAGTCCTCTACCACAACATCCTTATACCTTCTGTACTCCCTTTCTCTTACCCCTGTCCTTCAGCAACTTTGTCTAGCTTGCCAGTGGGCCAAGAGACATCAAGACCTTTGTAGGTACCAGGGATGCATGAACATGGTTTGACTGGCCAGGACAAGCAAGCTGGTTACTCATCCAGTCCATCAGAAGTCCAACACTTTTGCACAGCCCAGCCCTCCATGGTGCTGCACCTACCCTGTGACAAATTCTACCCCATATCTCTTTTGAAAGCAGAAGACAAAGCATAGGGGAAGTCACATAAATGTGGATCTTTATGCTCTTTCTCCATGCATCTTACAGATCGTTTGCAGAAATCTTGTATGTTGGAGACTTAATCCTCTATTAAAGTTTTGTGATATCAGCTAATGAATACTCACTGTGAGGAAATGGTTGGACTCGATGATCCGGTGGGTCCTTTCCAACCTAGTGACTCTATGATTCTATGAAAAGGGCTGACAGAACCCACAATGTGACTAGATAACTTTATCCCCTTAGTCTAAGAACTATCTGTTGATAGCAGACAAGCAGAAAAAAAAAGATGCTATTTCAGTAGAAAGTAGAAATTTGCTCACACAATTTCAAACACTTTCTCATATGTCATTTTCATTGAACTACTTAAAACAATAAGTTATGCACGATTAAAGCTGGTAAAGAAAATCTGAGAATTGCAGAGATAGCTGAGTTAGTATTAGCCTCCTCCACTGACTAAATCACGCTGGCTAACAGAATGAGACTCTCTTTAGCTACTCTTCGTTTGTCAAATCAAAAAATAAAAGTTATCACGGCCAGGGAATAACTGGAGTATCTTTGAAGCCTCATGCAGTGGTTAGCAAAAGAAAAAACGTACATTCAGCACACAAATGCACAATCTTCTGTTAACAACTAAGTTCTGATGCTTTTGCAATGTCAATAATTAGCCTTCAACTCCAGTAAGGCTATTCTGTGCTTAGACTTTTGCTGCTATTGTGAACAATTGCTCATTCCCTGTTCAAGTCATAGGCACTACAACTGTTCCCAACCACTTTGAATGCTAGTCAATATTTTTGACATCTGAAGTTTTTCTCCAGCTGATAAAGACAAGAGCAGAAAGGAATCCCAGATGAATAAATTAATTCACAATCCTACTTAATAATCAGTCTGTTGTGATTATCACCTTCCTCTCCTTCGGTTTCAGTATGATTTTTAGCAACCACGTTTCTCACAAACTCCTAGACTAAGCAAAGCATACTTTAAAGTTAAATCACTCAAAAATGGAAATAACGATGTTTTAAACATAGTCTGCTACCTCCATCCTCTAGACAACTGCTGCTAAAATGTGCATGGTGTGGCAGCAGAGAGGAAAATGTAGCAATCAGCTATTTTTCATGTGTAAATCAGTAAAATTCTATAAAAGCACTGTGTATAATTAGAAAATAAGCATTCCAAAGGTGTACAGCATTTGTTCCTCTTCATGGTACTTCATGGTAGTGAAGGTTTGGAAATACCCACCAGTTCTTTTCAACCCAGCAGGCACTAAGGCTGCTAGTCAACATGCCAGGATGCTTTATCAACACAGGGAGCTCAGGCCAGTCCATCTGTACCATTATTTGAAGATGGAGAGTTGTCCTCTGGTAATTAATACATTTCAACCTCTGTCTAATTAAAGAGATCCAGTACGTTCATTCTCATTAGAAAAGAAATGTGGAGCTTTCCAGTTTCTCCAGTTTAGGGCTGTCAAAGAACTTGAAACATCAGAATAATTTTCTAGAAGTAATGAGTTCCCTCATTCTAGTGGGTGCTACAGCCCTGGTAATAAAGCATTTTTGCTAAAAAAATGCTTTCTGCAGGCTGATTCATTCTGATGGCATGAGAGAGAGATTCAGACTGGGAGTGCTCTGCAGGGAATCTGTGACAGTCTTTCATCAGCTGCATATTCTTGACTTATAAAAACAAAAACAAAGGCATATTGTGAAGATCATGGAGCCTCATTGCTGGGCTGCAGTGTTTTAGCTGAAGATTTCAGAATCACATACAACAGCATGCATGAGAAAAGGGTGCCGTATAAACTTAAAATCAAGTGTGAGATTTCCGTCTTCATTGCTGTCTGTACAAGTCAACAAAATCTCAATTAGTGTCCCTTGAGGCATCTTGAGGATTTTGCTTTCCTCTTAACAGACCCACTCCACTTCCTTGAAGTGGCAAGTGGAGATAGTGTCTTGCTTCTCTGGGGTAATATGCATAATGAATATGTTCACATAGAACTGCCCTCTTTCTTCGCATATTTGCAGGATACTTGCACTAGATTCTTGTCTGGATCATACCAGCATAAATCTTGAATAGTTTAGACAGGAATCATTATCTTCTTTTAGCTGAGAAGAATGAATGTCTGACAGTCTCCAGCATGCCTTGCCTAAGCAAAGTTTGCAAGACTTTATTGTAAAGACGCCTGAGAGAAATGCCTTCAGAAGGCAATCCCAGGGCACTGAGCTTCTAACTTACATGACCTTGGTAGGGTCTCCAAATTAGTCATAACAGGGAAAGAGAGGGAAGCTTTGGCTACAGCCCACCTTCCCTTTACTTTGCACCCTCTGACACTGCTGGGCTTTCTGGTGTTTGTTTTACTGCTCCTTCAAGTGTGGGAACCACAGGCAATTCTGGCACTTGCATGCAGCACTTTCAACGTACTTTCCCCTCTACTCACACCCACCTTAAGCATAAAAGACAGTGTTTTCCATCAACACTTAACAAAATGTCAGTAGTCTGAGAAGAAAAACTAAGGGGGAAGGGGAATTTAGTTGAAGAAAATAAAACCACTGCCATCAGCCCATTGAAAACTCTCCTAAATGCTTTTTTCTTCCATATTCCCTACCAGAGTGCCAAACAAACAGTAATTAAAATATATGTTATTCTCAAAGCCACAGATTTTTCTTCCCACTGGATTTATTGAGTGGTTCTCCTGTCTTCTTGCATCAGTGTTTCAGACTGTGAGGTCTCTGAGACATGACTTTCATTATCTCTGGGTCATTAGCAGCTCATAACTCAATGCCAGATAATACTGATAAAGAGAGACAAAGGGCAGACCCTTTTCAAATTATGGAGCCAAATGTATTGTACTGCATTGTGTAAAGTCAAAATTGTATGCATTAGTTATCAAGCACTGACAATGCTGGACACTTGGCTGTTTAAGAAAAGTAGATGGCATGGCACATTGCTTTCAGTAGTGAGATTCACACAGCAGCTCAAGGTACTCATTGAAGGCCAGGTTGAATCAACATGGGTCTGCAAGGATTTCTGTCACGAGAACAGGATCCAAGACCCAGACTGGTTCAACTATGGCAGAGCTGTAGCTTCAGAAAAATCATCTAAAAGTACACCTGAAAACCCCAAGCCTTGTCCTCCACAGTAACCAATAGGAACTAACAGCCATATCAATGCATCTGGACTACTGCCCCACTTTGAAACTTCAGCACTGAACACAGGACGTGCCTCCAGCTACCCAGTGCTTGCAGTGTGGTCCATGGGATCTGTTAAAGTTACTTAGAAAAGCGGGCCTAGGTTAACTCTTTAAATAATCTTAGTATTTTGTCGTGAAAATCGTTTTTAAAAGAATACTCTAGTGACTACACATTCACTTGGGAAACAGAAGACCAAAATCCATTCTCACCTCAATCTGAAGTCCACTTACTTTTCCCTTCTCTTCCTGCCATGAAATTGGTCTCCAAGACATATTTTCCCCCATCAGCACATACACAACAAATCCAGCAAAAACTTCTTCCAGAACAGAAGAACGTATGACTTTGTAACCTAGGCTCTTATTACTATTTCTTTTTTAATCCAAGGTTTATTTCAACAAAAACTTATGAGACGTCATTGGAGCACAGACCAGCCCTTGCGTGCATCTCACCAGCTGAACCCCCTGACCTCAAGCAGCCGGAGTCATCTTCCCTCTTGATTTTCATCCCAGACATATGAATTTGCTATTATTTGCAACACCGTAACACCACTTCAGTAGAAAGCGTTGGAAGAGTCCTCCCATACAATCTTATTTTCAAGGGCATGATTCAAGGCAATCCTCAGTTCAGTAGTAAATATGGTTTTGAACGCCCTTAGGCAGATGAGGGTGGTGTAGCCAGCTTTTCTGCTCCTTAGTCCTAATTCAACATGTAAAGGCATTGAGGTTTGGGGTTGGTTGTTTTTTTTTTGATGGTGAACATATTTTTGTCTCATGTTCTCTCTGCATGGAGTATGCCTCTGCCGTTACAACCCTCAAGCAATCATGAGAAATACTTATTTCAGAGTTAGGAACACACTGCAGCTCAAAGACTACATGGTTCTGTCTGCACTTCTGGGACCAAAAAGGAGATGACCAGATGAGGCCACCTCAGACAGTGAGTTTGGAGAACCTCAGATTTTATTCACCTAAAACCTACCAAGGTGCCAATCACCTTAGTGTAGATCCAGCACCGCATGGTTTTCTCACATTCACCAGAAACTTTGTCCTCAACCACGACACTAGCACTTATCAATAAACCTCTCCCAATCAGATGACACAGGGCACCAGTACTTGCTCACCCTTTACCATGGCTGCACTTTTAGCTCACTGGAAGCAACCAAACAACTGACAGAAGACCCTCTAGGATAGCTGGTCTCCCAGGAAGCTCAGCTATTAGGCTGCATGAGAGCAGCATATGGCGGGTTTAGCTAAAAGATCTTCAAGTGAAATAACTTCTGCATAACTTTCAGAATCTTGTTTTGTCAGCAGAAAGAAAGTTCAGTATTATTGGTTAGTGATTTTTTTTTTAATTATCATGTCAGTAATTTTTCTTTGCAACTTTTAATTGTTTTTTCCTGAAAACAGATATTGTGCTTTAAAGCCTTCTCAGTTAAACAAACTAAAAAGCAACTTTCATTTGTGATCCTAGGCAGACACTGCTGAGCCTTGTTTAATTGGTCTGGATTTTGTTGCTAAATATATTTTTTAAATGAATGCCACGTCTTTGCAAGGACCCTAGAGAAAAGAATGGAAATACAGAATTATGCAACCTGCTAAAATTCTTTGTTACTGTGGTGTAACAGGCCACTGCGTTAAATTTCCCCTCTGACTACATCCACATTTGGACATATTAAGAGCACAAATTGGTTTCAAAATTGGAGAAAGTCCTGTTTCTGGAATTGTACTGTGTTTATATTATTTTATGGAGAACATTATCCGATAAATTTCTAAGTGAAAGATGGGAGAGTCCAGCAATGAAAAAAAAGAAAATAAATGTGGTTCTTCTTATTGCAAAGGAGTTAAACTTCCATCTGTCAGAACGGAACGTGTCTGAAAGTGAAGAGGAAACAGGATAAAGGGAGAAAAGAACCAAATAAGAGTGAAACACATGTATTTAATGGGAAGCTGCTGATCAAGTTTAGAATTGGCAGAATAAGATTGCCACTTTCATCATGTTAAAACATATAGTCATCTCAGTTTAGGCATAATCCACATGCTAGAGGTATGCAGGTAGGCAGCAATTCTACCAGTACTTGGTGTAATATTAACAATGCAGATTTGCCCCCATGTTTTCAGAAGAACAAGGAGAGTGGATTGTTTGTCCAATGGACTCCTGAGGCAAGCTGGAGGTGCCAATCTCCCCCAGAGTTCAACAGGCTCCATACTCTGTGAAGCACAGAGTGCCAAAGAGAAATGAGGCTGAAATTGAGACTCCAGAGAGTTTCACAGAGTCAGAGGAGGGTTTCTGCATATAGTTTAGTGTGAACATGCCTTTGGGTATGGGGCCTATATAATCAAGGGGCTCTGAAACAACAGTGCCTCTGTTCAGAAAAGGCACCTTAGACATTCTGGAAATAGACAATTTTAAAAGACAATTTGAAATCACAGGGCTCATTTTTTCTTTTTTTTGTGTGCTAAGAGTCTGCTGCCATCTCCAGCTCAGTTGTCACCATTGCTAAGAGTCTCACGGCTTCACTCTAATGAAGTAAACACCATGATCTTGACATCCTAAAATGGCTCCATCTGCACTGCTGCACCAGGTCACCTGAAGGGTAGATCTGTGGCTGAGGCAGCCAGGAGCCCTAGTTACCCACCTGGATCAACACATAACCTGCCAGGCTGCAGAAATCCCAGTGTTACTCCCTAAGAGGCATTTAATCTCTGGCCAGGGTTTACAGTGCAGGCAACTCTACCTGCAGTGAGGTCAGCTCCCAGGTTTCTCACTAGTCATCTGTCCTTGCAATTTCCTAGGCTGGAAAGGCTTGAAGGTCCGTGTGATCCCTCTCAGAAGCATCACAACAGTGTAAGGGCAGGAGGCACATGCCAAGACCCCAAGCACAGCCCTGAGATTCTGATCACAGTGCTGGGAATCAGAATAGGAATAGGTTCCTCACTAAGGAAACAGTGATGAACACAAGAGCTACAATCTCTGTCCTTTCTGTAGCTACCTCTATGATCCGCATCACCAGTTAAGAGATCATCTAACTCCACCTTTCCGCAACAAACCTTCTCTGTGACTATAAGGAGCTTACAAAAGGTGGATAAACTAATGCACCTTTCAGTATTATTTATAAACAGATCAGTTCCAGATATTTTAGAAATCTGCATGAAGGAAAGAGGTTTGATTGTTTCTCCATTGCACAAGTAATAGTACCAGGAGTGAAAACAAGGCTCAACGGCCCTGCTCTGAAGATTTTGGCAGCTGAAAGGTCAGACCATGTTTTGTGATTATGGACAATGGGAAGGAGAACTTCTTTCTTCTCTTTATTTGTACCATCTGCAGTGATGCTCCTGTGAAAATACAAGACAAGTCATGAATGACAGGGGTTGTAAAGAAGGGCGGCCATGGGGTGGTGTGAAAGTGGAGATGGAAGTGGACAATTAATCCTTACAACAATGTTTTAAGTTGGACAAAACAGAGTCTGGGATTACAGCATGGAAAGAGAAGGCACATTCAGGAAGGTCATCATTTCATTTAACTAATTTGAGGTCAGGGCAAGGTAGGGCAGCTGGAAAAGAGAAATGGAAAATGTTCATTAAATGGCTTTATTAATCATGACAGGATCTAGTGCCGAGAGTGGGAAGAGAAAAACATTATTCTTTTGACCAGGATTTTAAAACAGTCCTGTCTTCAGATGAATACAGTAAATGAGTATTCCTTCAAGCAATGGATAGTAATACTTTAAAACAGATATCTGGGACATTCATAACTTCTTCTTTCATGTTTTTCTACATCCCTAACAGAAATAATAAGGAGTCCGTACCAGTAAGTTACATCTGTATTTCTAACTTCACTTATTCTGCAAAATGGGATGGCCACTGCCAACTTGATCATTTGGACTTTCTCTTCCCTGTGCTATCTCTGAATGCACCATCTAGACAAACCCCATGCTAAGGACTCTGCTAACAGTTTAGCACTATGCACAATCACTTTCCCAGCGCCAAAGGGTCTAGAAATATGGAGCCACCATTCAGCAGCTATCGATAGGTTGAATTCCACCACATCTCACTTCCAAGACAGCCTACAGACAAATTTAATTTAGTTCAATCATCTTCCCTTTGTCTATGGTTAAGGTGCAAGAGATGGAAGTCTTCCATCCCGATCATTTTATGCCAGTGGAAACTTCCAGCATTAAGGTCCTACCTTAGTTCCCTGACTGATTATGTAAATGGCTCTTCTGGATCTGAATTTATAGTGAAGACTAATCAGTCTGATGGGAGCATAGAAGTGATTGGCCCTTGCCCTGCTTCTGCTGAGAAGTGGCATCTGGAGGAAATGAGGATGGGGTCCAGACAGTGGGTCTGCAAGTGTGAGAATCACTGACTTAAAAAATAAAAATCCATTTAAAAGGAGACACAAAGGTGCCAGCTGTTACTGCACTCCAGCAGATACATTGCTTTGGTCCCACTTGCAGGGGAAGGATGTAGTCCAATCCCCAGTCCTTGGAGTGGAGGACCATTCATCAACAAAGCCTGTTTATTCATCTGTTAAGGGTTTGGCTGTCCATGTTTAATCAAGTAAAGCACCTACTGAAGGAGACGAGAGTTTTGTCTGTGAGGACTCCACAGGATTTTGGCCTTTGATTTTAATGGTTAACCAGCTCTGAGCCTCGACCTTTGGTTGGGCTGAGGAGATCTGTGCAGATGGGAGACTGCTCCTTCTTTTCTTGTGGTAAGATTTAAAAGAAAAAGAAGCTCATACATCATAAAAAGTGACAATTCCCAGAGTAGTTCTTTTGGGGCTCCTTCTATCAAAGAGTTGTATCGCTGCCAGGCAAAAGGAGAAATGGTCTTAATCACCCAAACCTTAGGCAAACATTGTATCTTTTTTTGTAAATCCAGTTTAAACAGAAGTTATGCAGGAAGGACCAAGTCAAAACCCACTTTTTCCAGATGTCAGAAAGATTGAAACACATATAAAGGAAAAAGGCAATGTTACGAACTTCTAGTTTGATATATCTGGTAGGTAAAAGAACTAATGCTGTAAAGAAAATGTTTGTATAGTGCCGCTGAGTCTGCTCTAGACTATAATACTGGTCAAACAGCACTTTCACCAAATGCTTCTTAGCCATGCTGCTGTCTGAAGAGAAGAAAGTATGGGGAGGGGGAGGAGAAGAGAAAAATCTAAATGTGAACACAAAGTTCTATGCACGGAGATAAAGATTGAAGAAATAGATATGGATATAGAAAATGCTCTTGAAATATGTTCCTTGTTATAAATAAAACATGTTGCCAGCACTTAAATAAAAAAAAAAATAAAATAAAATCCCTGTTGAGAGTCACAAGGGAGCAATACCATTGCTGGAATATCTGCTGATGCAGCTGAACTATGCTTAAGACATCTGCTGAGATGGAACTACTTTGTGGTTGGAGGTATTAGGAAAAAAAGAGTTACTTCAACAAAAAAATAGCCAGTGTGTGAAAACAAAACCACACCAAAACATAACAGAACGTGCACTTCTGCAACTGTGGCACTGCCATACAGTAGTTATTCCGTCAATCTTTATGCCTTCAAAGTGAAGCAAAAGAGTGTAAAACAGGCAGATAAATGAAGAAACCTCCCCTGCAGCATCACTTTCTGCAGAAATCTCAGATGCTGAACAGAGTTGCGAGCTATTAAGAGATGGTAAGGATCAAAAATAAACGGGATTTAAAGCCAATTTATTCAAAATGAGTGCCTCGTTCACTTTGCTGCAAAGCCCTGAGTTCAGACCCGGTGAGGTCTGCCTGCTGCTCTCTGCTGCATTCATTAGGATCCAAATCAACAGGAGGAGCACAGTTCCCAGCAAGTGCCCCAGGTCAGATCTGTGCCACCAGCTGTGGGCAGGGAAGCACAGCACGCAGGACGCCAGCAGCTATACGTTATCAGTACTGACGTGCGCCACTTAATCAAGGACGTGTTTTAAAAACAACTTCCTTAACTTGGAGTGGTTCTTTCTTTGGTTTGCAAGCAGTTTGCTGCTGCCTTTGCCACAGCTGATTCTTTAATGGTTGGAGCTACACCAGATGGATTACTTGACCAGAATGGACAGAAGCAACTGCTTTTAATCGAACTAGTGTAAAAGCAACTTCAACAAAACAAGCAGTTTCTACACACAAACCGTGCCTTGCCTTTTGAAGGCTACAACCTTCCATTTTGTTTTTATGATGAGTACAATTCTCTGTAATTCTTCTTTAAGAAAAGTAGAAATTCAGGTTATTTTTCACTTAAATTCTAGTATGAACTTCTTACTCCTACTATTTAAAGCATTGCATAAGGATTATTAAGCATAGGTCAGGTCTTCAGGCAATAAAGGATAGACTAGCAGATCTAATGCATGCATGCATTGGAGATTTAATTCAGGAATACTGAGAAAAAGGTATTGCCTCCTATGTCCAAACTGCTACTTGAAATAACAGAGGGTTCCTGTAAATCCCTCTTCTTCTCTCTTCCCTTCTCTCCTGTTTCTTCTCTTCCCATCTAAAATTATCACAACTGTCACATACAACGGTTGTCTCAGGTGTCACTCAATAAGGATCTTCCCCCTGCCTCAATGCTTTCCACTGAAACTCCTCCTACCAGCATTTAAAAAAATATTTGCCAGCCACCATACTTAGAGTCCCCATGTTCCCTTTTGCTTCCAACCTTATAATATCTTTCACCCCAATTCTTGGTTTCTCATAGGTTTAAAATATGAAACAATTCCAGGGTATCTTCCAAGTCCTGCTTGACCTATGTGCTTGAAAGATTTGGTGTAATACTGCAGCAGGAGGTATACAACTTCATTCAGGAGCAATTTATCATCCAAATTCTATTAATTGAAACCCTTTCTCATATGTTCCTTGTGCACACCTCAGGCAGACTCCATGCATCTTCCCGGGATTGTGGATCAATCTCAATCTCTCTTTTCATGCTGTTCTGCTGTTCTTAAATGGCCAAACACTTGGTGGAGTAGGGTACAGCAACAAAATACTCCATGTAGCACGGGGCATAGATGCATTTTAGCTTCCATGGCACTGTGAAGAGACTGGTGCCAGCAGGAGAAGTTCCACGTCCACCTGTGTCACCTAGTAGTGAGGGCATAGCCTGGGAAGGTCAAGATCTGGGTTGAAGCTTCTCAGCAGAACAGGACTCGAGGTGGATGCATGCCATGGCCATTGGACTACTGGATAAAAGAGGCCCCTGTTTCCTAGTTTGTTTTTCTCATGTAGTCCTTTTTCTCCTTTGATTTGCTCATTAGTAATGCCATTTCTTCTGATATGAGGTATTCCACTCACTCCAAACCATATTCAAGTTTTCACTTCAGCTTGGAAAACTGGGAGAAAATGCCAGGTGAAGGTAAACTAATTCTGTTGCCTGATTTTATTCTTCTAGAGAGACCCTAGTGGCAATCAAAAACCCAATTTCTCAAACAGCCCCAAATGTTACCTTTTTACCTGTACAGAAGGGTCAGGCCCTGATGCATTGCACAGCCATGAAAGGGTCATGACCTCCCAGAAGGAGGATTCCCTAGATAATTCACTGGCCAGAGGCAGTTCTGATGATGATGATGAAATACATGAAACTTTAACTCCCTGCTAGAGCATTTTGATGAATTAATGGCTCAAAAAATGCTCAAAGACCCCTGTTCATGTGTAAAGCAGTTGTACTGTCTTTGATTTACCTCTGGTCCCTTAAGTAATAACTCAGTAATTGAGGCACCCTTAATTAATGCATACTTGGCAGACAAAAAAGCTAACAACAGTCTTGTCACAACAAGTCTCCTTGTGGCTGTTGTTTTTCCTCACTGCCATTGCTTGTCCCGTTTACTGGGAAACCTGACTCATCTGCTACTTTTGTAGTACAGAGTAATGCAGAGTTGGGGGATTCCCTTCTGGAAGAGCTGTTTACAATTTGGTTGTAATCAGCACAATTTGTACAGGTTTTTTTATACGTCTGTATATGTGCATACACTCTTTCCTGAATCTAAGTGGTACTTGTATGGTAGCTTTTGCAAAACAAAATAGTAAGGACCAAAATAAAGCTTCTGGGTGGGTACTTATAAGTATCTCCACAAGCAAAACAAGCTGAGAAAGTGCAGTCTGTTTTTATCACCTGCTGATGAATATGAACTTAAGAAACACACAGGCAGTTAGAAAACGTGTTCAAAAAAAGCAGGTCTCTGAGACTGGAAGAAGTACAAATGTTAACCATGCTAAAATTATTGAAAGGGGGAAAAAAGAGACATTTGGTATTAGGTATACCTTTTCAGTCACAAATGGAGAATAGGCGATAACATGAAGCAGGTGGTCTGTATCATGCTTTGATAACCACTTATGCTTCAAGCTCTCCCATAGCCTAGTAAGTGATACACAGCTGGTGTTGGCTTAGTGGCCATTTCAGTGGGGCCAGTTCAGTGGGATTCAATGTTAAATGTATCTGTATTCATTGCTCACGTGTCCCAGTTCCATATATAGTCCTTTTGAGCACTAAGTACCCGCTAACTTAAATGGCAATCCAGGATTTGGAAGGTTCTGTGAATCAGTCAAGGAGGTTGAACTTCCATACTTCATAGGAGTACATTCATATTGAAGATAACTTATGACCTAAGATGACTATTCCAAAATAAATTACTTCACAACAGACAAGTGATGTCTGACATCAAACCTTATAAAAATAGCTTTCCTTCTTTCTGAGAATCAATTATTAATTATCAATAGCTGCTTAGAAGCGTGCATGCATGGAATATGTACCATTTTCATTGTGAGTAGGGTGCATGTTAATCTCTCACATTTAGACAGCATCTTATCTCAGTGGCTTATTCTTCACTCACCTAACACTCCAGTGAGGAGAAGACTAGGGTCTTTATAAAACTGAGTGCTGGAAACCAAGAAAATAAATAAAAATTTATTTAAATTAAAAAACCAGCATAAAACAAACAAACAAGACAGATAGAGATAGAGATAGAGATAGAGATAGAGATAGATAGAGATAGAGATAGAGATAGAGATAGAGATAGAGATAGAGATAGAGATAGATAGAGATAGAGATAGAGATAGAGATAGAGATAGAGATAGAGATAGAGATAGAGATAGAGATAGAGATAGAGATAGATAGAGATAGAGATAGAGAGATTCTAAGAATTTCTGGTAATATTTATATTCTGGTCTTTTCTGTCTTCATGCTAAGTCTTCACGTAACAATCCAATTGATTTTACTTCAAAAGACACAGACAAATCTGCAAATATTTTTCCCTGCATTTTCTTGGTTTTCAACCCATTTTCTGCTACAGAATTAATTTACAAACAATGTGTGTTGTCATACAAGTGACGGTATGTGAAAGATACTCTGTGCAATGAGGCATTTCTTACTGCTAGGGCCACCCAGTCTGTCCCCTGGAGACATGTCTTTCTAAAAACTGTGTTTACTTTTCCATTTTTATACAGTATTTGAAGCTTAGAATTTTCTCTTAAACACTTGGCGTAATGTTTTCACTGCTCCATGATATACTTCTTACACAAAGTAGCAGGCACAGAAGGGAAAAATATCTGAACCTATTTTCTTGTGGTGTTTGTATATGTCACAAAACACCTGATATTATCTTTGATTTAAATACCCTTATAGCATGTTGTTAGAATTTGTACAGTTTTTTTGATAAAGAACATTTTATCTAGATATCTTGATATATGTGATAGTAGCAGAGTATTTCCTGGGAGTTAAATGATACAATATCATTTTTCAGCAGAGTAAAAATTTTGCACCAGCGTTGTAGGCAGGATTTAGTGTCATGTACCTAGGACTAGGGGTCAAACCGCTGGTATGAAAAAGCTGAAACCATGACAATCTTCCACCACCATATAGATGTTAGACATGACTCCACACTACTACCACATCTGTGATGAAACACAGGGAAAGGCATATTCCCCTGCACTCACAGAACATAACAGCCTTCCTGATGGATGGGTCTGGTCCTCAGAGATGCACGTTTCCAGTGCAGCATTTCTCAGCCTTTCCCCACAGCTCTGCTGGAATCGCCTTGCTTGGACCCTCTGAACAAGCTCTTGTTTTCCTGCAATAAATAATCTCTGCTTATTCAGTTCCACTTAACTTCACAACCCCCTTCTGCCCTCTTATTTCTGTTCTGCTTCTGTTCCTGCCAGCTGTCCCCAGAGTTATTCCTTCAGCAGCTGAAGTCTGCCTCTGTCTTCCCCCGGCACCTCACAGGCAGCCCAGGGAGCTGAAAACTACACCAAACACTTCTTAGCACCCACTTTTGGGTGGAATGGACATGCTGAAACTTGTTGAAATTATTCAACGTGTTGTTTAGACAATGGCAAATAGCCCTGCACCAAAAGCCTCCCAAGAGCTACCAGTGAGAGACCAATGTGATTCAAGTTCATGGTTCAGAGTAGAGAAATGACTAACCTGAGATAAGCAAAACCAATCTCCTTGTGTTAGCACTTCAGAGGAAGTTTCACAGCAAGCAAATGAACCCTGCTTTTCAAATCAGGCAGAAAGAAAATTTGCAAAGATGGCTCATGCTGGAAGAGGAGGATGGCTTTTAGGGTTTGTAAAACCAGCACACAGTATTTGGATACAACTAGCCCTGTACCATATGGATATACTTATTCCTAACAGTCCAAAAAGAGGTGGCGACGGAATTTCTGGGTGTGTTGCTTACAGCCAGCATTGCTGCAATAGAGCTGCTCCATACATTGTCTTTGCAAGGTCCTTCTTACGTCATCTTGTGGACTTTCTATCTCTGCAGCCGGTCAGGAAGAAGACAAGTCACTGAAGGGCCTCAAGTCAGCTTTAGCAGTGGGATGAACCAGCCGCTCCTTCCTTCTCTTCCCCAGTGCTGCTGTGTGGACCCAGGTGTTGGAGGTGTGCAGGGGCTGTGCGTGAGTAGGGGCATCTGGCTGATGGCAGAACCCCTGGGCCACCAAGGCCGAGGCGCTGGGACAGAGGTGCTGGCAGAAGCCCCAAACACCCAAGGCAAGCCATGGTGTAGTTGGCCCAATCAGGTTCCTCAACCCCTACCGTTACAAACAAGGCAGAAAATCAGGAATCTTTGTCCATGGCCTAATGTTTTTTTTGAACCTGTAAGCTTCACATTTTCTAGCTTTTCTCCACAATCATAACAGCTAAAACATTGTTTCCTTTTTAATTAGTTAACCAAAGCTGGACACTTGCCTTCTAAAACTGGGATTTGAATTCCGCCCTATCCCTGGCTACTTTCTCCCTTCTCCATCTCCTCTTCTTCCTCTACAACACCTCAACACTCAAATTTAGGAAGATTTATGCTTGAGCTGTTGGACCTGGCAGCAGTATATCAGGAGCAGAAGGTGGTATTTGAGTGAAAGCCAACACAGTGCAGAACCGCAGAGCTGAATGTAAGAGCATACAGAAAGGAAGCACCTACCATAAGGTACTTTGCATCAAAGCTAGCTACAAATTTTTCATCAAAACAAATTTTCATTGAAAATTGTTCTTTTTTGAATTCTCCATGTGAAGTGACTACTTTTCCATTTTCTTTTAAAATCAATGAAGGCTATGAAACAGAAGATATGCCAATCAGCACATATTCCAGTTTTCAGCCAAACTGTGTTTGACAAAAATCTGTCACTTCTCAGGGGAGAACAGAACCTTTTTCCATCCAGTCCTATTTTATAAGCCTACAGTATACAATGCCTATTGTTTTCTGTGTTGTAAAACCTCTTACCATGGTTCATTATTGCAGCTTCTTCTTAGGCTTGTGTTTGTGTATTGAATATCTGTGGGGCAGTTTACTTCATTGCTTATATGTATCAATTCCCCATTTGGAAAAGTGATGTACCACAATATGTCTGTTCAGCTGATAAGCATAACGATAACTGTGTCTTGCTGCACTTGGGTACAGCGCCACTTAAAACGGGTCTCCAGTTTCAATGGGCACTAATGTTGTGCTAAGGTCACCCAAACAATACAAAATAATAGTCTTATTAAATGAGTATCATCTGATCAGCTCCAGAGCAGGCAAAGAAACACAGGCTCAGGGTTCTTTACCCACAAACAGGCCTCATGAAGCAGATCTCCCTGGTTCTCTGACAGTGGCTAATGTCCATAAATCTTTGCATGTCCATGACGTTTGCCGAGCACACAGTGAGGAAAGCATCATCACATGGAATTCTTTGTGCACTAGTGATAAAAATCACATGGCTATGAAGACAACTCAGCACTCATGCCTCCTCGCTCCTCCAACAGTTCCCCAGATTATTCTCAGTCTTTTTTCTTCTCCTTTCTCAAAAGGATTTTACATTTTCACTGCCAGTGAATTCCATTACAGATTAGTGCTATTGCACGGTAGCTGCTCCAAATGTGCTTAACATCAGCAGATCTGAGCTTAAGTTCACCGTGGACAGGAACTGTATTTGGGGACTGTCATCCCTGAGTGTTCTTCCCAGAACAAACAATTTTAAACTTACTATCTGCCCCCAGAAAAGAGAAGCTGGCAGAAGAGGTGCAGAGGGGCTTAAGCAGTGCTTGTGTGTCCTGTCCCGACCACAGCTAGTGCAAATGCTGCTTGGGTGTAGGGCAGTTCGAGGTTTCTGCACAGCTGCCTCTTCATACAATGATGAATCTTGAATTTCTGCCACTATCACTGTGTACAGTACCATTGGTGTCTCCAACCACTTGTGCCGTGCAAGTCTGTCACACAGAGTTACTGGCAGGCAGGTATAAAGCAACACATCATCGCCAATGTTGCAAAAGAGAAAAAGCTCCAGGAGTGAAGATGAGAACCGAAGGGAGAATGATGAAGTCTGCTTGTTTTACTTTTGTCTCTGCTTTCAGGTCCTGAAACAGCTCTTTTGCTGGCTTCATCCTGAACTCTCAGACAATAAGTAACGCAGACCAAGTTCTGAAGGTGTGCATAAACAGTATGATCTAGACCCTGCAATAGTCTGGTGCAAGCAAGCGACTGGATAGCAAGGGGTGTTACCAGGCACACAAAACTCACTGCCTTCCCTGTGTCTCATATTTACGTATCTAGAGCCATTAGCTTTGGTTGCATCTCTGAACTTTGCCTAATGCACATAACATTCATGAATCTGCAAAATTGGACTGGAAGTCTCCAGAGAAGAGGATTACCCAGGAGAATTTTAGTATTTCCTGCTTCCAATTGGGCTGGAACCAACAAAAAACCCAGCTATAACAGTATTTGGCTCTTGCACGCCTCGTCCCAGCCAAAAGGCAGGAAATTTAGAGGTATGTGAAGACAAAAAAAGATCATGGGAGATTGGGGTGAGGAACAGAGCTGAGCTTTTGAGAAACTAAAAGGGGAAAAGAGAGTCCATTGAGCCAGTTCTTATTTGTTTCTGAAGGATTTTGCTAACCTGCAGGGCTAGGTCCTCCCCTCTTCATTACACCTGGACATTCTTACAAAAGAAGAATCCCTAAAGGCTAGATTTGGGGGCTTTGGCACTGTTTTATATCTCCCCAAAATAGAATAAAACTGTCAAGTCAGACTCTGGGATCTAGCCCAGAGTTTGTATTAATTAAATTATTCATTTAACTGATAATTACAGGCTTCCTGGGCTTGACTCTCCTTATATTCACAGAAATATTGTTTGGCGACCTCTACTGAATTCAGAGGAAAATCTAATCTTCTAACTGTTCTTCAGTAGACCTGGCAACTTTCATAAAGGCCATAGCAACTCTACATTATTACAGAACCATGCACAAATGTAGCATTTCAGACAGAAACCACCTATCAAGACTACCCATGGGCACCTGCTTTATGTGCGCATCTGGATATTAAGTGTTTAGTTATAGCACTGCAGATTTTTGCTATTTGTGACCTTCATCACCAGTACAACAAACTGCACTTTATCAAGGGAAGGGCTGGATTTGTACCTCTACGTGGCAGGAACACAACCTCTCAGGCTGCTGGCTGCATTGTATAGTTGCATACAAACCAGAAAACTGATCCTTTTAATAGCATGCAAGGACTCCAATAGAAGTCACAAGGCATTCCAAGCAACTTTTACCTAGTTATAGCAAGGTGGTCATGCGGATTGTATGCAGAGCCCTGTGGTTGTGGAAGCACCCAGCAGGGTGCTACGCCAGTCTCTGATGAAGCAGTTCAGCCCAGCTGGCAAGGCACCACTGTCTGCATCGATCAGCAGACAGAGAGAGGACTACTGCTTTACGGTCAAAATTGCCACTACCTTCTTTTGCCCCAGCTGATACATTCAAAATTTATGTTCTTGGAGCCGAATCTATGTACGAAGTCCGACACAAAAAAAAAAAAAAAAAAAAGAGAGAGACTGTGCCTTTAACTATTTATTTAAGAAATTAAGAAAATCAACTTCTGTCACCTTCAAAATAATTCCTTTCTGAGTTGACACGCAGCTGCATGTAATGCTGTCAATGTTCAAAGCAATTCCATAGATCATTTTCTGAAAGACTGTTGAAGATCTCCATCATTTTTGCTTTCACATCTTCTACCTACAAAAAATGTGGAGTTTTGATCACTGATCTGATCTTTGGGAAGAGGAAACCAGGTCTGGCGAACAGAGTGGGTGCTCAAGAACAGTGATATTATTACCTAAAACCCGCTTCATGGACAAAGCATTGTGGGCTGGCTCATTTTCTTGGTGTTAACTTGCTGTTCATTCTTGCACACTGACATTTTCTGACTGAGGGCAAGACAACATCTATATTTGAACACACATCCACTCATACTGAGTGAAGTGATCAAATTGAGCCTTACCTGACTGTGACAGGTTAGAACCATCTCTTTGTCTCTTCCTCCCCACTCTTGATTCTTGAGCTATAGGGAGAGTCTTGCAGTTTTTTGTGTCAGACCTCATATATTCTGTTTTTTTGCATTTACTCTCGAGCTGGGTAATCCAGTGTAGACGGGCTGCATAAAGCTCTCATGTGCCATAAATTGCCATATTAAATACCCTGAGCTGTTAGTAATAGTTCCCAGTAGGGGGTGAAGGATCATCTTGTTGCTTTTAAGCTGTACGTGACTGAAGAGTTTAAATGTAGCTCTTTCCCTGAGGTCAAGTGACCAGTGGCTGAGGCTGGTGGGGCACCAAGGCTGCTGGATGATTTGCTTCTCCAGCTGAGAGAGAAGGTGGGCAAGGTGGGTAGCTCCGGCCAATGTCACTGGTAACCCTAGGTGCTTGTCACACGCTCAGCTCCAGGCCAGAGGGCAGCATGATTGTAGGACCTCTGTGAAGCTCCTGCTCCTGGGTCTTCCCATCCCACAGCCCTCTGACAGATGGGATGACTGATTGTACTTGGCTGCTTGTGTATTTTGGTATGCAGCTCAGAAATTTGGCCATCCCACTCTGGTGAGTCAGACCATGTATATCTTGATAACGGAGGACATTCATAGACTCATGAAGAGAGGGAATAATCTAATTAGGTTCTAACTAGTCATAAATTTTGGAATAGTCAGAAAAAATTTAAAAAGCTGAGTATTTCCAACTGGGTTTCATATCCTTGGAAGATAACTGCCTAAATATTTGGTATTGGTCCTCTAATTAGATACATATTTACCTGAATCCATTCCATTAAGGGAAAAAAAACTTACAAAAATTGGTCTTGAGTGATAGCTTGCTTTAGTTTTTCAGTAGAGTCATCAAATGAAAATTATTTTAAAACCTACTCCAATCCTAGTTGTCATAGAACAAGGAAGGGCCAAGCCCTATGAGTGTCTGAGTACCAGGGGTTAAATTGAAAATGAACTTGCATATCAAAAAGGAAAAACCTTGGTTTTAGACTTACAAATAAAAGCATAGATACCCTTGGTGTAACATTCCTATAGCTTCTTACTCACAATATGCTTACATTGTCACCAAAATGCTTGAATGGAAAAGCTTTTCCCTGTGGTAGTGACCTTCTTTCTGTTTTCCACTGACTTGTGCATCAGATTCCTATTTCAGGAGAACATGATATGACTCCTACTGTACATGCTACCAGGTCACCCCTTTTGAATTCTAGTTTTACTATATTTCTGTCAAAGAAAATAGGCAAAGGCCTTGCCTTCAGCTGTCTTTTTACGGGCATCTTGACTTTGACATCTTTCACCACTTGGGGCTTAAGGGACTTACTATAATGTAGAAAGGACAAGTCCAGTTCTTTTTTTCCATGAGTCTGTGCCATGCAGGTCCCACTTGGTTATCAATGGCAGTGTTATGAAAGTTCAGCAAGGCTAAACACTGGTTAACTACTTACAAGTTTTTTTTGGCTCAGCAAGTAAATCCTTCAACAGTTCTGCTTGCTTACTTTGCTATCCCATTAGATACGATAACTTTGGGCCTAGACAAAAGGGGTTTTCACAATCTCATGCCTTTGCAAGGAGAAAATCCTGAGTATTTGGGGTGCATTTATTGTAGAGCCCAGGTGACACAGCCACTTTATCTAGAACAGTTTTTCCCTTTCAAAAATCAGAGTACAACTGTAAGTGTAAAGGATCCTAAGGATCCTAAGGACTACAGCTATACAGACAATAAATAGCCTTCCTACCCTACCACATACTCGGGCAGGCTGGTTCTTGTTGCCACTTTTTCTTCTTGGGGAACATCTACCTCTTTCTCCTTCAGAGCACTGGGGGGATCAGGAATGCAAAACTAGATCTGTTGATGGCTGGTGTTAAGGGGAAATTCAGACAGCATCACATCATGACCCCTTCGGACTAAATTAATCTCAGTTAAACTCCAGTTTAGACCCTGTACACCTTTTGTCCAAAGGACTTTTGAGGAGGAGTGAGAGCTAGGAAGCCCTTATTCAGCCATGGCAACAGAATTTAAGTCAAATAAGGATTTTTTTGTCCATGACTTTTAAAAGATAAGTCCTTATCAGGATGAGGCAAATTGACATTGACAACAAATATCCATCGGTAGTCTTGCTGCCCTATCAGTGAGGAGCAACCTTGTCCCTGGGCAATAGATTTGCAAGTTGCTAAGGACACGAAGGAGGGGGTTTGTCTAACCTCACTAGTACCTGCAATGTTTCTTTGGCATAGTGAAAGCTGTGGGTGTGCACTGAGAATGAAATAACCCTTTCGCTCATTAAATTTCATCTTCAGAGTTTACCAGAGTTCCACACACTTATTAATCTCTGAATCACCTCAAAGTCAGAATATTCAGATACTTTTCTGTAGCATGCAACCTCACCTGAACATTGCACTTGTTATTTCTGCAGCTCACTCCCCGTCACTGGAAACTCTCAGCTGGAGTAAAATTCTGTTGATCATTCATGGATCCATACGCTTCAGTTATTCTGCTTATGAACATGGTTTTCCTTTTTTCTTTTCTTCCTTCCTCTTCATGCTGTTCCAAATTCTCTGCAGTTTCTATCATCTTCCCTCTTCCACCCTCTTCCTCAGCCCAGCTGGCATGCCTGTCGGTCAACTTCCATTTGCTCTTCTCTCTCTGTCTAACGCACTTTCCCTGTGGGATACCCCATTGTCTCCCAACGTGTCCTTTGTCATCTTTACGCTGGTGACTCCTAAATATTTTCTCGTCCAAACAAGTTCCCCTTGGCTCAGGTTCACATCTCTGATAATGCCCTGCTGACATCTTGCCATTCCCTCATACTAACTGGCAAGAACAGATCTGTTTCCCTCCCTATGTCCTCTTCATCCTCCCAGTCTTTCCTCTGTGCAGAATTTCTACAGTCTTCACTCTCTTAGTGAAGCCTTATTTCTAGTTTCATACTCACTTCATCTGAAACTACTTTATAGCTGTGTTGTCACATGTTAGTCAGGCTTCTGAGAAGTTTGGATTCCACCTTCGTCTACATGACATTAGTTGCTTCCCAGGCAGTGGTTTTGAGTTAAGTTGGCAGCCCAGGTAAAAGCCCAGCTTCCAACCCAACGTGGGGAAGATGTTCACCCTCTTCAGGGTCTGTACCTGAACAGAAATATTTGAGGAAACACAAGGAGGAAGCGCTCTTCAGCCCAACTGTATACTAGCAATGTTGGAAACACCGTGAAGTTGGAGGAAAGTTTACTCAATATCAACTGTTGTTTAAATTGTAATGGTTATGTACGAAACCAGATCCCCAGAACGGATGTTATTTGGCTTACAAGGATCTGTTTCCAGGTTTTAGGATTTTACAAGAAATTAAAATGGAGTTAGGAGAAGAATGCCACACAGACTTTAGTTTTGTTACAGTTCTCTCTACTCCTATTTTGTCCCTCTTCAGCCCAGCTAGCAACCTCCTCTTTCACAGCCTGTGTGTACTCCCTTTTTTCCTTGAGGAGCTCCTATGTCCGAATGAAAAGCTCAAATATGCCCATTCCCATTTGAGTACTATTTTCATAGCCCAAACTCATCCTTTGTATCTTCTAAATGTCTCTCTTCTGTTTGGAGCCACACCACAAATACTGCCTGCTTTTCCCTTCTTATAAAAAAGATAGGAAAAATGTAAAAAAAAAAATCAAAAACTACAAAAAAAAGAAAGAAAAATGTAATTTACTAAAATGTAGCACATTCACTTTAACTCGGTTTCTTAGGAAAGACTAAGATAACATTTTCTTCCTTACTTTTATCATTTCTGTCTCATAACAAAAGCCACTGATTAATTTCACTGAAATCTGGCAGGTGTAAAGAAATCTCAAAATATTTAGTTCCAATAACTTTGAAATTTTAAGCAGTGCAGCTGAAGCTATAATTTCAGTGTTTGGGAGATCAGCAGCTAAAGTGAGGAGAAATATCCTAAACAACCTTTATGCCTATGAAAAACTGCAATAAGATCTGACCTTCTCTCACACCATAAGCTATTTTAATAATACTTGGCTACTTTTCTATTTCCTACGTTTAAGAAGTGTGTGTCATTTGTTGGGGTTTTTTTTCCTTGTTTTCAGGGAAAGCACTGTTTTCACTTGTTGTATGCTTTTATTTTCCCTCTCAAAAGCCAAATATCTGATCATCCCAATCATCTCGTGGGGAGTTTGTCATGCATCAAGCTGCACAAACTCACAAACTTGGCCTTAATTTTTAGACCGTTCACATACTGATCTATTGTTTCTGCAGGAGTCTGATATCTGGTAATAAATAAAAAAAGACATACAAATGTCACGTATTTCTTGAGGCTGAAACAGTTCTGGAACTGATCCATTAGTAGAGTTAACTTAGTGTTATCCTTCTACATTACAGAGCTGAGAGTACTTCCAATACATCATGCCCAATCACATGAAGGAAAGCAGATGCTTGTCGTTTCTTTCCTCACCATCGTGCTGGTACATAAATACCATTCAAGCATTTGTCTCCCCTTTCTCCTGTGCTAGGATAAGGGCTTTGTAAAAAAGCTCGGTTTGTCAGGATGCCATGTATCTGGTATTTTCACCATCCATCCAGTGGAATAACAATCCAGCTGTGCTGGGATCAGAGACACTTTGTGTGTGAAAAAAGGACAAGGCATGAACTAACATGGTATTTGCAACTGCTTTAGTCAGGAGCTCTACTAAGAGAGTGAAGTTCTTGATATAAATCAGAGTCCCACATAAACTGTTCCAATCTGGTTAATCTGGTACCTCACAACAGTGACACACATCAGTAGAATATTTGCCTGCACTAGAAAACCAGATCACGCAAGAAAAAAAGACCCTTGAGAGTTTGGGTTGCTAACACACTGTTAAATATTCAGCACAGGCAGACACCATCATCTTTAGCTTTGTGGCAGCTGGTCAGCCCATGGGCTTAACCACAACCAGCTGATGTGATGTTAAATACAACAGTCCCTGTCTGTGTTCAATGTTTAGCAGCATGTTTAGCATTGTCTTAGTTACCGAGATTCCTTGGGGTTGTGTTTTATCATGATGCAATTTTCCAGTGTGGAAGAGCTCCAAAAGGATAGCGTTTTACAACCAATGGAACGTAAGACAGAATGTAAAGTGTCAAAGAAGAATAAATGGGTTTAGCCAGTATGCTTGGCTTGTGGCTATTCACCGTACCTTCCTCTCCCATATCAGTTTGCCTCAGGTGCAATCCTGGGCAAAGAGATCTCTGTTTAGGAAGGAGGCACTGGTAGCAGGTATTTTTCCCTGCAGGGTCCTCCATTCTGGAGCAACCTCTACCCTCTTCGTATGAAAAACCTCAAATTCACTGACTTGGGGGCATCCTGGCAAGATGCATCTGTTTTCTTAGTTTTTATTGGAGATGTCAGATTGAGCGAATCAAGATGGCAAGTTCTTCTTGCTTTGGCACAGGAACTGTTGCAGTTGAGCAAATGAAGACATCTTGGATTTTTATCCATAGTTGTGTATTTAAAATGTGTGTGGAGTCATCCTGATGGGTGCTTTTTAAATAAACATGGAGAAATAGCAAAAGACAAACACATTACATCATCACATAACTCTTGTAGTTTGAATTCTCCACTGAGTCTCTTCCCAGATATTTAAGGAGCAAAACTATTCAGCCCCAAAATAAGCTTTGGAGAACTTTGGACCTGGATTGACTACCAGGTTTTCAATCTCGCCTCCTTTACCGATTAGGAAATAAAGTCAGTCTTTGATCAGAACATCCCTGAACTTTGGGAAATTATAACTATGATTCAAATAGGGCTTTGAACTTTTGTCTCCTCCAGTTTTCCTCACCCAGAAGGATGGGACCCGAGTTGATGAGATCCTGATCTGATTCCTCAGATTCTTGAAACAGTTGCAGTGCAATAGGTTGCAATGGGTCCTTCGGTTCTTGACATAAACTCTTTAACGAACTTTGAAGATGCCCTGTCAAACATTGCAAAAATTGTCAAACTTTGCAGTGAACCTCCAAACAATACACCTAGATGTTTCTCATACATTTCTTTTGCTTAATAAACAATGGGGATTTGGGGGAGAAGAATCCATATTCCGGGAACATTAAAGTAAACTAAAATACGCAAAGTGAAGGAACATAAAAGTAAGGCACTTCTCACTGGTGGCATGTTGTTTTGTAAAGGTGATTCAAATTCCAGTGAAAACAAGTTGTCTTAGGAACATGCTTTACAAAAAAAATCACTGAAAACATGTTGTTTGTTGGAAAAATATTTTCCAGTCTTACATTTGCAACCATACTGGCTATGCACAACGGGACAAAGCAAAACAAAATCATATTGACTCTGACATTTTCTAGCATTTTAGTAAAATGGGCCAAATGATAGTTGGTGACTTGATCCAAAGTCTATGAACGACAGTGGAAAGTTGCCCATTCACTGTATCAGATGTAAGATCAGCCTTCGCTATTTCAGTGTAATCCTAAGTGAAATGTAAAAAACTATCTCTTGACTATCTCTTTAAATTGGGCTTGTAAGGCCCAGGATCTCATATTTACGTATTTTAGGAGATTTGCCTATAAATTGCTATGGTTCATTACACCCCTAATTCTACTTTTGGTTGCTTCTTCAGGAAAAAGACCTACTTTCATCTACGTCTGCACATGCTGAAAATCTCTTACTTTGCTCAGCTCTTTTTTAAAACTTCAACAGTTGGACAGTTGTCTGATGCCGATACAGCAAACTGTCTGTTACATTTTGGTCCTTTTCAGCAACCCGACTGCCAAATTAGACTTACCACAGTGCTTTTGTCACTTGTACATCTACGTCAATGTGGCTGAAGACTCTGGAAACCTGAGCCGTAAAGATGAACTCTTGTGAAGAGTGACGACGTTTCATGCTTTTCAGCAGGGGATAAGTCAGATAGGAGCTGGCTGAGAGAGTCAGACACCCTTGGTACTCGCAAGAATAAGTCCTGCAAGGGGAGAGAAGGAGTCTGTAGGCATAGTTTTGATTTTCTTTTGTTTTGTTTAATTAGCATCACAGACAACTATGTGAAGACAATATCTGATTTATTGAGCAGTTGGGATATTATCAAGGCTTCTATCACAGCATCATCACGTATACCATAGTGTATATAATGGATATCATCTCAAAGGCAGTTTCAGTAAGTGAAAGGGTTGGAAGCTATGTAAGATAAACAAGGCTCTTAGGGTTTTTTTTTTTTTCCTGGCATACCCACACTTACAGCTGCCAAAAAAGCAGGCAAACTTTTGCCTCCAAAAATAAAAAGTGATTATACTCTGTATAACCAAGTCTACCCTTAACTACACCACTGCCTATCACGAAGAGAAAGACAGATATGTATTTTGTGGTATTGTGTTTGGAAAGGTTCCATTCTGGAGTCTGCAAGAATAATGTGGGTGTATTGCTGGTGTGCAGTTGAGTTGCCTCCATGAGTGTGAACTCATGGTTCTATAGAGCATTCCAATATTATATTTGCACCTTTCTATGGGCAGTGGACACAGATTGTTTTATTCACCAGAATACCACCGACTCTCTCTAAAAGCCTGATCCAGCTCCATAGACGCCTGTAGGAGCCTCTGCACAGACTCCAGTGGTGGCTAGGGTTAAGTCCTTTAAGGAATGATGATACTTCTTTAGGAGATCACTTACAATTAGCAGAGCAAGAGTGTGCGCACTCAGCTCCACACTTAACTATCATAGAATCATAGAAGAGTTTGGGTTGGAAGGAACCTTACAGATCATCTAGTTCCAACTCCCCTGCTGCGGGCAGAAACACCTCCCACTAGATCAGGCTGCCCAAGGCCTTGAACACTTCCAGGGATGGGGCAATGTTTACTCGTCCTCAGATTGGTCCCTGCAATTCGTCCACATCTGCTCTGCCCAGACTTTCTCTGCATTACTAACAAGGACCAACTTTGGTCCAACTTTCAATCTTCTGTGCAATTTTTAATAGGGATTATATTGTTAGCCCTGTGACAGGAAGAGTGGGAGTCTCAGCATGGCCGGTTTACTAAGGCATTTTTCTCTGAAAACAAAAATTCTAGCCTCTCCTCATTGCATGTGTATGTGAGCAGGTCTGAGCCCCATCAAAGGGTGTTTCACATCTTTTTCTCAAATGCTGAATGAAGAACCTCTTACACCAGACGTAATTTTAATCTACTGTCTTACTTTCCAGCATGATCTTGCAGAAGTCCCTACATCTCTCCTTGCCTCTGTTTTTCACCTCATCCCTCTACAACTTATCAACTGAGCTATTCAGCTTTGGGGGGTAGGACTTGAGTCTCACAGATTCTCCAATACGCTTACAGTATTCAGCCCTAACTATGATTTGGAAGTTTTGGCATCATCACCACACAAAGAATAACATCCCAATATGAGCTACTGAGGGCCTTAATCCCACAGTAAAACAAGGGGTCCTGGATGTGTCCTTCCTTTGCACTGGCAGTTGAATTATCTCTGTGCTGCTTCTGACTCATCCAGATAGGTTTTAAAACCAGAAATTGCGAGGTGGGGTGCAAGTTGCTACAATGTGCCTGTCTGCATACCCTTAACTTCTTGCATACTCTACAAAAGTATCCTAAGCAAGAGCATCTTCAACGTCTGCCTAATAGGCACACTGGCAGCTTGTCAGGGTCTCAGCCAATTTGAATTAATTAACTAGCACAGCTACATTATCTACCTGGGACCCCTCCGAGCTTAAGGTTCCATTATGCTCTTTCTTATCTTGATGAGAGGAAACACTACTTAGTCATGATAAGGAACTGCACTGTGGGGTTAGGGCTCCATGGACTCATCTCAGTAATTAAAGTGGGAGAACAGCTGCAGTTAACGATGTAGCACTTCTGAGTGATATTGGCCTATGGACAACAAACTGTTACATCAAATCTAAAAGAAACTCTCCTTCACATCTGTGTTGAATGTAAATGAAGACAATTCTAGGTGTGTTTTCCACAGTGAAACCAAGCAACAAGTGAAATGATGCAGTATTACTGAACTTTCTCATGCAGAGGGATGAGGTGCCTGTCTGTACCATGCAGTAATAACTAAGATAGCTACTAATGAAGAAGCCCAAGGAACACCAAGCTCAGTCTGGGCTCATTGACTTGTTCTGGGATGGAGGACTCCATTTACCATCCTGTCCTCACACTTCAGAGCTGGGACATGTACAGGAGACCACGCAGGCTATGCGTGTCACCTTTTTAGATGACACTTGTCATTCGAGGTCCTCCATAGCTGCTTCATCTCCTCACAAGTGTTTGCAAGGTTTCAACTCAGCCATTCCACTTTACTCCCCAGAACGTGGTTAAAGCAGTACCTTTTCTACTCCAGCTTTCCTGGGAGGATTAGGAGAGCACACGGATAAAAGTCCTGATTACCCTTCTCTCCTTCTTCAAAGCAGAGTGGTCTCATCCTCCCCTGTTCATTCAGCACCGGGACATCGTGCAGTAACACTGGGAGCAAACTGATGCAACAGTTTGGCACCATTCCTAAATTTGTACACTGCTTCTAGCCTGCCAGTCCCTTTTTTTTTCCCACAAACAACTAGGACACAGTAACAAAACATGCTATGGAGAAAACAGATTTTTTTTAAAGCATCTGTTCGGTCTCCTAACATCCATTTTGCTTTTACATGATACAAAAGACAACAACACAAAACTGGGCAATCTGCATCCTTAGTATGTGGAGGCACATAAAGTTTCCTGCTGGCTCTCTCAATCCTTAAAGAAGACACCTTGCTTAAGAATATGTGATCGGCCCAGGAGGAGCAAAACATCCATGTAGAATCAGCACAATGACAAAGGAATTAAAGTGATCCTGAGTGAAGCCCTCTCTGCTCCTCTTGGTTCCCACCTACTTCTCCCAGCAGCCCAGGCAGATGCACATGGCTGCTTGGTGACATGAAAGATGCATAGAACAGGTGGGCTAGATCTCAGTTCTATGTTTCCCAGCGTTTCAGTTGCCTGCTAGCAAAACTGCGATAACAAATAGGCTAACTGGCTACAATTTCTTATTTGGAGCGTCGGTTATTTTATGAGATTATGTATGTTTTTAATACTTTTGGGCTGCTAACCAAAAATACTGTGCAAATTTCTGAGTTTGAGTCAAGCACAGAATTTATGTGACTACCAGAGTATACACATATACAGTGATTGCGGAGGTAGCAAACAAAAACACACCCTAACAACCCAAAGAACGATCACAATTCCAACCCTGGAATAAAATGCAAGTTTCATGTATTCTCTTTGAATAAAGCTTTCCTATAACACTTCATGTCGCAAACAATAGTCACTCTTTCCCAGAAAAAAATGTTCTCTCTTGATAACAAAATGGCAAGAAATATTCAGAACAGCCAAGTGAAAAAGAGGAAAACAAAATAAAAAAGAAGACTGAAACAACTCACATGCTGCAGGTACAACTGCTTTCTCCAGCTGCTATTGATTCTCTAGAGAGTGGCCCATTTTATAAATGAAACAAGTCTTCCTTGTAAATGTGTTAATTGTCCTCTGACAGGCCACAACTGTCTTCCCACAGCCAGCCTGCCCCAAGCCGTGCTGAAGACATGACATTTTTTCAAAGTCTCACCTCCTGTCACACTTCTTAGGCATAGCATTGCTTTTTCACTGTATTTTACAGGTCACAATTAGCACAACAGTGTAGTAAAATATTAGCCAATATTAGCCTGTAATCACAGACGATCAGTTCTGCCTTGCAAAGCCTTTTCCACACTCAGAATTGCACTGGTTTAATTAAAGCTGTGGTTTAAAATGAAATTAGTTAAGCCAGTGCAAACACTGGAATCTATTTGAAGTTGGTTTGTATTGATTTAGCTTAATCTGATCAGGAAATTACTTGAACTAAATTGATACAGAGCAGATTTAAATCAGTCTGAGTGACCATGTCTTGCGCTAGTTCAACTAAATCATCTAAAACCCAGTTTTGTGTGGACCATATCCCGCTGTTGTGCCAAGGAGTGTAGGCTAAAAAAGTGAATGAAATAACCCAGTAAAGGAACGACACTTAGGACCTGATTCAGCACTGTGATACTTCAGTTTAAGTCTACTGTTGTAGAGTTGTAGCTGGCATAGTTGTAGTAAAACTCAGAATGGAGCATAGTTTGAAGTGCTTCTTCTAAGCCTTTTGTAAGATTTCCAACTCTAAACCAGGATAAGCTATTTTGGACTTTTTTTTTAAACAGCCCTGGCAGTATTTCTCAGATACACTAGTTTCCTGAGTCACGTATTAATTTTTCATTTTTCATTTAAAATTTCTGAAAACTTCTATCATTTCAGACCTAAAGAAAACAGTAATATTAAACCTTACTTGACTCCTGTTAAGAATTGTTGCTTCCTAATGAAGGTTGACAGTCTTTTCTTTCTTACACAAATGAGGTAAGCTCAATTTTATAAATAGTGCATTTCCATCCAAGATCTGCTCTTTTTAATCCACATAGAAAAGAAAGAAAGTGGGGAGGGGGGGAAGGGTGATGCATTTTCAAATATAATTCCTCCAAATTAAATCCTACAGAAGCTTAAGGTCTGAGAGGGGTTTCTTGTGGTGCTTTTATATTGTAAATACTGAGGTTTTAGACTACTTACACAAGCTTTAGTCACCAATAGAGCTGGCTTTTTAAAAAAAAAATGAGAATGCTGAAACATCTGTGAGTCACTTGGACCATGACAGACACATGAACACTAAGGCAGGAATATTGCTTTCTGCAAGCTTACCAAGGCACCCTGTTGTTGTGTGTACCTCCAGGCAAAAAATCAATAACGTTTGCTAGTCTTGTAGTAAATGCCTTGCTGCAGAAAACCAAGCAAGACATATCAGTGACTTATTAAAACAGTGGTCACTAGTGTGTGGGGGTTAAATAGCCCTTTCAGCACTGTAGGCAGACGACTGTAATGGGTACTGTAAAGTCAGATGTACACATTGGAGGGTCTGTTGTGATGACCTGCATTTGGAGGGAGGAACAGGACAATTGTCCAGATGAGCTCAGGTCCACAAAGATGGGCAGAAAGATGAACATAATATTGACAAATTGTGCTTGCTGGAGGCTTCACTGCAAATCAGCCCAGATAGCTCTTTCACCCACACCCTGGCAAAAATTGTGATTTATGACTGGAGGCAGCAAGCATGTTGCCTTGAATTATGGCAGTTTAAGAAGCTCAGATTTGTAATTAGGAGCTGGTAATTATTTACCATGAAATGTGATCATTACTGTCAGGTGATGATGATATTCCCCCCACTTCATGCACTCAGTAACTTTTTGAAGATTCTTCATGAAGTCTTAGTAGGGGGTAGAAGGAGGAGCATTGTCTTCCCTCCATCACCACTACCAGAAAGGGTGTTTGTCTTCACAGCAGTTTTTCTTGGAATATTCAATGTAGATTAATGTAATTTCAACGTGTACTATCACAACTGTGTAGTGGTGCCACTAAATATATGCCTTTGCCAGCCCTGAGGTCCAGGTCTCATCATTCAGCACGGGAGTGAAATGATTCTTATCTGTCTCCCGTGTGTGTACCTCTCACATTAGGTCCACCGAAACCAATGGCATTACAAGGGTTTAAGAGCAACGGTGGCGGGAACAGGCCCAGGAGAAGCAGTAGATTATCACAGTTTTAGGTGAGGAACTGTGATTGTTTGGTCACATCAACTAAAGATGCAGCACTACATTTTTGTTGCAACCACTCAAACCAGTGTGTTCTCCGTTCACACAGACATGGGAGTAGCTGATGGGCACCAGGAGGAGAAGGTCCTTCCCTGGGGCAAACAAAGCCAAACCTCCTCTCTCCACTCACCACTTTCCCTACTCAAGGGGTCCACTTTGTCTGGAGCTATGCAAAAAGCAAGCCCATGTTATAATGTCCTGGGTGCAGGTCTCTCTGAGACTGTGTTGTAGCTGTTCCTTCTTTTTTGTCTAATTCATGGCAAAATATATATGTCTGCACCCAGTAGTAATCGGCAATTTCCTACTCTTACGAAGTTATCACACTCTTTAGAAAGAGCTCTTGGGCTGCAAACAATAAATGCCTGCCTTCTATTCTTTTTCATGCATCTCTTACATATTAACTGTGTATATTTTAATTCAGTCTACTGCTGAGACTTTCTTGATTCCCCGTAGCATAAGCCACTTAGTTGTGTAGGGACAGATGTCTTCTCCATTCTTGCTACCTATTTGTTTGTTTGTTTGTTTGTTTGCTGATGACCTTTCTGATTTCGTATCTTTTCAGGAGCATTTTCAGTCTTAGGCAGAAGAACATCTTGAAAAGAGTACTCATGCCAAGAAAAGGGACTAATTTTTTTTGCTGAATCATCAGTTCTCTCAGGAATAATTACAGCCCTCATTCTGCAAGAAACTACAGATGGACAGATCACATAGGCATTTGTTCCACAGGTATAGCTTGCCACAGCCTGGTCAGCCCAGCAGTGTCATTTTCCTTTGATCTTGAGCAACCCTCAGTGAAAACCTCAGCTCTTTTTCCATCTGCCTTTGCTCCAGAGCAGCCCCACTCAGCCAGACCCCACTCTGGCAGATATGTAAATATTCAGTTAACAGAGATGTTAACCTCCTCAGGATATAAATCCCTTACTTGAGTTACTCTTAATTCCCTGCACGACGTTTTTGCCTCCCCAAAAACCTGTAGTCTCTTCATAAGACTGTCAAAAAGCAGAGCTAGGCAGAGAGCCTGGGAGATTGACCTTTGGGTTTCCAGTGACTGCACAGTGTAACATTTGCTGGATGGTGCTGTTGTACTTGTGAATAGATTACTGTTCCATTCCTGTCATTTTTAAATTTCTCCATCTGTATGGATTTTTTCAGGCAGAGTATTTCATATCCAAGTGCCTTTCTTTGTACTTTCACCGTAATAAAACAGCATGGAGAAACAAGGAAATAGTTGTCACTGCCCCCAAAAGTGTTGCTCATTTTCAGTCTACATTTCTTGAAGAAATAGTCTAGTTTGTGTGTAGTGTGTTTGGAGATAAATGAATACATGTCAGGGAGAAGAAATAGTATTTAAAACCCATAAAAGAAAGAATTTATTAACAAAAATACAATGTGAACTCCTTAAAAAAAGTAATTTCTGGCTTCTTCTGAATTTTTAAGGCATAGAAGGCCTGCAAAGCTCAGAACAGATATTAAAACGGAGCAAGAACTTATAGTCTTTGTCCTGCTCATTGCCTTTCCACATTGACAAAACTCTGTGTTGTTACCCTAACAGCTGCCCTTTTGACTTTCTCTCAGTGACCTTTTTCATTCTAACGCCAGCTTTGGTGCTGTACCAGCGAAGGAGAGCATCCTCAGCTCCTGGGGTTCAGAGCACCTTCTCTTCTCTTGGGCACTGCCTCACCCCAACACTGGGTTATAATCTGGAGTGAAAGCCTTTTAAGTGCATCTTCAGTACTTGTTTCTGTGTATACAGCGATTGCTACATTTAATAGAGTGTTACTGTGAAGGCTTTCTGACCAGCTGTAACTTACCCTTTGTAAGATCCTGTTATTACTGGCTCATACTTTATTTTAGGGACAGTCGCCTGCCTGTATGCTTCTGCCACTGCCAAAAGAGAAGAGTGGGGAAGAGAGGAGAGCAGAGGAGGTTGACAGGCAAGAAAGCAAGCAAGGAATTAAGCAAGAAAGGTACAAAGCAAAGGAAGGAACACACATAAAGAGCGTGTGTATTGCTATCAGCATGTTTACTGTTGTTTATTGTCTTTTAAAGCTGACACCATGATGATCAACACTTTCCACGCCATCACAGAGAGTTTTTTCACTCCCTAGGTCATTCAGCACATTTTTCAAATCTTTTCATTTTAAGCAATTCTCTCCAAATTACAAATGAGATTTTTAGAGCATTTCTCAAACCAAATGCAACCACGCATGGTTGAACATGATAGAAAAATTATCTGGAAATAGGGCTGTGGGTAAGGTCCAGAGAACCATATCAGACTAGTAGTGCTTTCAGCTAGATATTTGATGCTAAATGTATGCAAGGTCCAAGAGGCATTTGGTGTTGGATAGCTGTTTACCAAAAACATAAGGAGACAGCAGGTCAGTGTCAGGAGGAAATCAGACCTATTGTGCTGCTGACCTTTGATGAACCTGGAGACTCTATCTTCTCCTTCCAATGCTTTTCTGTCATTTGTCTGTTTTCATCAATAAGAGTCCTCAAAGCATAGACACGCATGCTCCATGTTTATATATTGCCTAAAAATGCCAGCCTGGATTAATTAAGAGTAATCCCACAGATAAAAAGAGGTAGGTAGGGTAGAAGGGAGAGTACGATCATCAAGTTCTGCTCACTCCTGGCCAGCCAAGAAAAGCATGTGGGAAACAACACATGTGGTAGGATTGCACATAGGATTTCTGACCCACAGCCTCCATGCTGCTCTTGCTTGGGCTGGCTATGGTCTTGTGACGGAGCAGGACTAGTGGCAATGATTGCCCATCTCCCTAATCTTCAGGAGTTTTCCCCGCTACCAGTGGGCTTCCTTCTGCCATGATCATCGCCTTCCACTTCCTGAGCCGTCTTATCTTTTCCTTTACCACTTCTTCTGTACAGGAGTATTTCTTTTCGGGCAACTGTGCTTTCCAGGACTCCAAAACCCAGATTTCACATTCCAAATAGTTTAAGTGCAAAAGTACAACATGTGATCCATCTCCTAATTGGTGTTCCTGACCCATATCTCTTTATTAACTGGGGAGTTCAGGATGTGATACTTTTGTTCAGCCCAGAAACTGACAACCAACCTGTACCAATTGCAGCTAGCAAGCAGAGGGTTTCTGCTTCAGAGTTCAAAAACTGATTTTGGGTCAGTCACATGCATACATCCAATTGTCTGCTGCCTGTTAGCACTCACAGTTTAAGCAATTTTTCACCTACAAGAAATTATTTCCATGTTGCCCAATGCTGAATTATCTGCCCAGAAATAAAGCTTGAGCTTTGACAATTTTCACTTAGTTGGAGCATGTGCAAAACTTTCTCTCCCAGTGGGCACACTAGTGTTCAGCAGGGAGTTGGATTTCTGCTCCAACTGCTCTCCCCAAATCCTTAGGTAGGGATTCGCTGCCATGCCTGCAGAAAACCTACAAGAACTAAGTATTCCTAATGGAACTATTTGTGAAATTTGGATGAAGTTGGCCAACTTGGGCTCTCATGGGCTGCTCTTCACCCAGAACACAGGAGAGAGTGAGGAGGAGTGGAAACCTTGGGAATTTTCCTGGTCTGGGCAGAAATTCCTGACAGAGATAAGCTTGCTTTTATATATATATATATATATATATTTTAACCAAAGGAATAGTCTCTGACCTGGTGGAAATCCCATGACTCATGAAAAATTTGTGAGACTCAGACATGCTTCACATTCCCGACCCATTTGAGCACTCCCATCAGAGCCGTCATCACAGAGCCAGTCATCTAACTAGGGAAGGGAAACCATGCCACATGACTTACAGCTAGTGGCATTTTTCAAACACTTTTGAGAGAAATCAGAACATGCTTGAAGAGTTTCCAGGGTGAAATATATCAACAAAATAATTCAGTATAAATAATTGTCCCAGTACTCTTTACTGTCACACATTAGGATCAAGAGTTAGAAAAGGATGTGTGAGAGAGAGGGCAGGAGAGAAAGTAAAGGAAATTCTCCTCCCGCACACTCAGAAGATGTGTCATTTCTGCATTGCTTCAAACTGAAAGGAATACAGTCGTGATTTCACATTTCTAAGGGAACTAAGCCCAGTCCCACAAAAACAGCTTCTCTTAGTAATATGCTGCTAGCCGCTCATCCTAACCCTGAACACACTATAGAGAACTGACCCAGCAGACTACCAGCACTAATTCTTGTTTTAGCTAGCTCATTTACATCTCATTAACCCTTTATCACTCCGGTCTTGATTAAACCTGTTATTCTTTTTATCTTCTGGTACATGTCTTGAACAATCGAAACCCAGACCGTTCTCACAAAATGAGAGAAGGTTCAGGGGCACCAGTAAAGGGTATGAATTTTGTTAGATTATGAAAGGATGACATCTCATAGATTTGTATTAATGTTAACCTGAGCTTGTTCAGCCAGGAACAAAGCAGGTGAGTGGCCTTCTCAGGAGTAAGAATTTTCTCCTGGGATAGATGGTTCAAGTGCTTGAAACACAGGGAGATCTAAGGTCTATCCCCACTCAGAAATTAACCAAGATTCAACTTGATTCCTTTCAAGAGTCATGAGACCTTCCCCTAGGAAGCACTTTGTGTGTACAGTGGTTTGAGTCACTAGAGCTCAGAAGTGCACAAAACCAGAGCAAACAGCAGGCTCACGTGACTGGAGGCTTGATCACTCCACCCTTTCAATGGGCACAGACAGATGTTTAACTCATAAGAAGGCATAGAGCTTTTAGTTCAGTGAGACCCTTGTATGCAAAGGCTGTTGCAGCAAAACTGCTCTGGTAAGAAGACTTGTTCCAAATCAAAGTTCACATAGCAATGAGAAATTTACCTGGAGACCAGGTCTTGAGCCCATGCTTGAGTCAATGCAAGCCAGCAAATCTATTGATGTCAGGTGAACTACTCCCAAGAGTAGTTCTAGCTATGTAGAACTACTCCCAAGAGTAGTTTTTTATCTTCTGGTTTATTATCTTCTACTCCCAAGAGTAGTTCTAGCTATGTACCCAGATCACTGGGCATTGGAGGTTCGTGAGTCCTGCAGCAGTACAATAAGTTCACAGCCCCATAACATGAGAAATTCTGGCTTGTGTACATATTTTTTTAATTTTTGAAGCAAGATATCAGCCTTTCCAGTGTCTCCCTGGAGAAAGAGATTCCTGTCTGACAGAACACAGCAACAAAAGGAAACATAGAGATTTTTATGGCTTTTGTCATCTTTTAATATTATTCTATGACCTGTGGTTATAACAGTTTCAAATTGTAACCATTGCTTGCTGCTTTGTTTCTGCTTATCAGACTCAAAGCCAAAATTAAAAGTAAAGTTAACATGTTTGACATACTTCATCCTATGCAAAAGAACAGCCTATAACAGCAAGGAAGAAAACAGTGAATTAAAAAAAACATTAAAGAAAGGAAAAAAAGGAAAGCTCTTGCTTTTATAGAATTATTATTCGAAAGCCACGGTACATGTCTCTGAAGCTGAGTGGTGTAGCCGTACATTGCACAGACTAGTGCATGCCTTTGACTTGCTAAACACTGATATCTCCTTATAATGATGTGTTAATGTAAGGGGAGTGATTTTGCAAAATTTTATGCCTTATTAAGGAAATGATTCAAGCCCAGGAAATGTGCGGGTTAAGTGCTTGCTTTCATAAACATGGGTTATGGTGGAAAAAAAAGATTTTAGATATTATGTGGAAAAATGCAGTAAAAAGTGCTGAATTAGCCCATTCCATTACATTGAATTGTTCAGCAATTATGGTCATCCCCCAGCTTAGAAAATTAAAGTATATGATGAAAACCCAATCTAAAGATATCTGCTGCTGTGCTACTGAACACATAGCCTTATGATGCTTAAAAAGCACTTACAGCTTCAATGACAAAAAAAAAAGTTACCTGAGGAATAAGTTTAAACCAGCCACATTCCCAGCCCAGCGTTGCCCTTCTATCTTTCCTTTCACATCTCAAACCACTCACGCAGATAGGAATTGCAACAGATTTTCGGGGGCTGAAAGGTGTTCTTTGTCAGTGGAAGTTCTCACATAAAACTCTTAATTGCAAAGCAAGAGAAGTCTTCTGTGCTCTTCATTCCAGAACAGAAGGCAGGATCAGGCCACCAAGCAGTGTGATGGGGATGGCCCATCTTGCTCAGGAAGGAAAATGTGCCATGATCCGAGTTGAGTGGAATGGAAGAAATAATTTTCAAATATTTGTTTGAACTTCAAAGTTGCTTTGTATTTCATCGCTTTCCCTATGCCATTGTGTTCACTCACCACAACTGTTTCACTGCTGGATGGTATGTAAATGAACGCCTATGGCAAACATGCTTTTCATGCACATGCTTGAACAGTGTCTGCAAGCCCCTTTCAGGCTGAATATCTGCACCATGCCTTTTGAACCACATAGATTTTCTCCATTCTATTTATGATCTAGTATTTATTAGACGTTTGTACCTATTGGGTACTAGCTTAGCTTTCTCTTTCAGTTCCAAAAGCCACTCGTTGTTCCTTCTTTCTTGCTTTCTCTTGGTTGCCTCTCCTGAATTTTCAAAAGCAGCAATTTTAGCCAGATTTTTTTTTCCTAAATTTAAAAATAATAACAATGTGGCTCCTCACTATAAAATGTCTGCCTCCTCCACTCCCAGCCTCCTGGGGGTTGCCATGGGCATGGTCTGCAAATTAAGTGGAGGCATTCAGCCCTCAGTTTAGCTCTAGTCAAACATTAGCTGCAGTGTTTACTCTTGTGTAATCTTCAGTTTTGCATTAATTTAATACTGCTCAGCACTTTTTTGACATATTCAGCAAATCCACGGCAAGTAGTGCTTTGTGCCTGTATCTCCCTCATCAAACCAAGTTTTGATTTTTAACTAAACTCATCAAAGTAAACTCCTCGCAATACTTTTCTCCCTCCACTTTGATCTTTCTATAATAAAAAAAAATATATTGCTTTATGTGGTAATTTATCTATACTCTGAGGGTTTTTTCCCCCTTAACTTCAAAGAGGGCGAGTAGGAAATTGTTTTCATTTTTCTTTCACATTTCACAAACAGCATGTTCTAGTTGGTTTTGAGCAGCAAAGGGTAGTAAGCAACTCCTAATTAATAATTCCCAGGTAATATCATGGCCTATTGTAAGCACAGGTATCAAGAAATTCAGATCATAACACAAATAAAATTCTCTTTGAAGATCTGGCTAAGGGACAGTCAGAGACAGAGTGGGTGCACATCATCATTCTTAACCAGCCTTCTATCTTTGAACCTTTCTATGAGTAAAATAATACATACAGAAATCTTGAAGTATTTAGTTAGAAAGACACTCACCTCCTGGCTTCAAAACTGCAAAATCCCACTGCGTTGGAAAGAGCAACAACTAATGGCACACAACCTAGAGATTTTGCCCCAGCCCTATTGCAGGTAATCCCACAATGAAGGGGGAAGAGATTTTGTTAAAGCAAGGACTGAAGTAAAGTCAATACCAGACCTGGGGCTTTTTTTGCTGTCCAAATAAAGATCTAGCATTTCACGCCCACCACGGACACTTGTTTAACTCCCACCACAGAGCAGAACAGACAATCAGGCTCTTACATCAGCATTTGAATTGCATGATCTTTTCTGGGCTGGTGAGGCACATCAGCACATCTCATCCCACCTACGCTGATATTAGTAACTCTGCAAAAATCAATAGCTGTGTGATGAGAAGATTTCAGGCTCTGTGTGTTTTCATTGTGTGGGGTCTCAGGCATGAAGAGGAGCTGGTGGAGCCAGGGGCAACAGGGACCATTTCCATCTCACGCCGCAAAGCCCTGGTGAGAAGAGCTGGCAACAGCAAGGGTGCTTAGGCTGCGGTTAGGTTATACAGAGGTGCAAAGTCCAAGAAAAAGAGCTGCTTGAACTCCACTGCTTCCCCTTGCAGCTGATTTTTCATCAAATCCCCCTCACTGAGCTACTCCCACTCTAAGGACCCGACATGTCTGAACGTGGCCCTCAGGGAGGGGGAAGCTGTGCTCAATCTCTGGCGTGCCAAACTTAGTACAAATAGCAAAAATCCCAGAGCAAACAAGGGAAAACACAGAGCTTGCTTTCCTTGTACAAAAGATAATTCCCTTTAGCTTATTGACATACATTGCTTTGTTTCTTCTCCCATTTAGGAAAGTATACAACCATGTGCATGATCGGGAGCTGGAAGCACTGAGTTGGTTCTGCTAGATGGTACCCTGCTGGCTGAGCTTTCCTCAGGGACCCCCTTGATTTCCCCATGCCTGTCTGAGGCCCTGCTTTAGTCAAAGAGATTAAGGAAAAACTGGTGAGAATTTAGGCACGCCTGGCTCCAACAAGCCATTTGCACCAATTCACAAAGGAAAAACCTTGGAAGTGTTTCCAAAAATACAGGCCAGTCGTGTGAGTTAAGGCTGCAAGGCAGCCTAACACACAGACTTTCCCCATAATCAGGGTTTACCTCAACTCTGTTTATTCTGTAAACTCTGGTTTCTCAACAGAAACAGTTCATCACGCTACACCCTGGCTCAACAGACATGCAGAAGACCTTTATAAAGAGCTAGAAGTAGAACAACCCAGCTGTCTCTTTCATGAAACTGTTTGTTAGTAAACAATCTCATAATTTTCCAAGCATTTGGGAAAATAATAATAATAATAATAATAATTACATAAATACAATGTGGAAGCTGCCATATTGATGGCACTGAAAAGCAAGGGAGTATCTTAGCTCATGGACAATTATCAGCGTGGACAGTAGTTGTGTAGCTGTCCCACAGCCTCTGGTTAGGAAGCAGAGAAGAGCAGCCCTGACTTTATCCTGAAGATAAAAATATTCAGAGTAAGCCATTTGCCAGACTGTCCTTTTTTTAAATTTTGATTTCAGGAGCAAATTTCTGCAGAGTGCTTGTGATTTCATAGATTTATTTCTCAGAATTGTTGAAAAATATTTGGCCCACAGCCCTTCCAAAAGCTATTCATGTTGAGGTTGTAAAGGCCAAGCAGCATGAGGGAGGTCAGCTCTGAGTGCAAGTCAGGGCCAGAGGCCACCGAAAGTAAGGGAAAGAGCTCATACTGGACCACGGCCACCCCAGGGCTCAGCCAGAAGGCTGGAACAATGCTACATGTTCCTTAGCTGACAGGAGAAGGCAAGACTTCTGTGGCAGAGCTCAGTGATTGTGCAATGCAAGTTGATTTTGCGGCTGATATGCTCATGGGAACATGTTGGTCCGTCCGTGCAGCAACACCAGATTGACCATGCTACATCACCAAAGCTATTGGCAGAGGTGTAGATTATACAGGAAGATGTAACCTCACTCATTGCTTTTCTGTCCCTATCACTTTTGTAGTCAAACATCAGAACGGAATATCTGTATTCATTTACTCAGCATTCACTTCGCTGCTGATCTGAGTTTCATGAGGGGCATGAACAGCATCAGCAAGAATACACTTCTCAAAATAAATCAGTCAAATGTTTGAGAGAAAAGAAATGCAAGCTATTTTGTCTTGCTTGATGTTACTACGGAGCAGACCCACCAAAATGGTATGGAGGGCAAACAGTGATTCTCCTGCACCAGGATGGTTGATAAATTGAGGGCAACACAAACTGGATTAAATTCAAACCACTCTAGACGCTTGACTGTATTACTGCCAAACCCTGAGCCATCCAGTCCTTCTGTTCCTCGCCCCCAAAAAGTATGTTTCAATTCCAAACATAAAGCATAATTGTTTATTAAGGAAGTGGTTATGACAGGTCAATAGTGCCACTGTGGTGGAAAGAGCAGGAGGGTTTTACAAGCTGCAGTGGGATTTATTGTCATCTCCTTGAGATCAAGTCCCTCACCCCTTTGTTCTTCCTTTGCTTTTGCTTTAATTCTTACTGAAATAGAAGTCACTTCTCTGACTGTGGATAGAAAGATATGCAAAACCCACATGGGCTAACTGCCTTGTATTGATATAATGAAAAAAGATCAGCTTTCCTTGTATACATAGCCCTGTGAGGGCTCTGATTAAACATGTGGCCTTGTTTAACCCCTGCTTTGTTCTCCTAAAGCAGATGGTGTAATTACAAACCAAACATATTTTACACTCTGTGTTAGTGTATTGATATATCTCCTGTGAAACAGAATAATTTCACGCATGGAAAATTGAGTTAATTTTTCCCTTTGAGGATATAACTGTGAGCTAGTACCTATCTGTTCTGTGTAAGAAAGTACCACAAAAATCCAAAGTCACATTTTTTGGCTGCTAGGATCTTAGCAGCATGTTCATAGGACCGAAGTAATCTCGCCATCATGTCTTGTCGAGCTGTACCAAGGACAGACTCACCCTAATGAGCCACTAGTGGCAGAATTAGAAAATTCTTAACAATGGAGCAAGGCACAAAACAACCCTGGCTTGTTCCTAAATCTGCAGTGCTCACATCATGTATATCTTTATTCAGTGATGCAGGATGACTCACGAAAATGTTAGCTCAAGATATATTTTAAACTCCTGAGCTAGCACTGTCCTGAGAAGAAAAGTCTAATTTTGCTTCCTGTGGGCATACTTTTGAGAGCAGATTATAAATCTGAGTAGTGAAAATTGCACTCTCTGTTTTTTCCACACAGTTTTGGAAGATCAGGATTTTTCACTGTAAAAACAGCAAATTGCCCACACAAACAATTTACATGCACACCCAAAACCACACACCCCAAACCCCATGTTCCTGTTTTCCACTCTTGCACAGTGTGTTGCTCTCTTTTCTTCTCTGGCTGGTCTAAGCTTGTCTTTGTGAGATTGCCCCTAGCTTTGCAATAACAAATCCAGGTCTTTCCATCAAGGCAGGAAACGTTCACACTTTAAAACCAGCAGATCTTATTCTGTTTCTGGCTGGATGCAGTCAGGTCTGCACGTTCACTGTGGGTGTTTCAACTGGAAAGCTGTGCTGAGGCCATTTTGAACATCTAGCTTTGAACGTCAGGCATGAAACAAGTTTGGAGAGATCTGGTCCCATGGTGGAACACAAGGCAGCACTAATCAAGCTAGTGCTTCCAAAAGGAGTAGCGCAGCTGCCTTCCAACGCTGCCCTGTCCAGGCTGTCTAGCAAGCTTTTCTTCTGTCAGTGCAACTGCTCTTCTCCTGGAGACCCCTTCCCTCCTTTTAGACCCAGCTCAAGGTGCCTCTCATATCACTTTGATCCCACTTTCAGTCCAGGTCCCCACCTTCTGCTTATTCTGCATATGTCTTGGTTTTGTCTTTTGGAGCAAACCAAGTACTTCTCTCGAAGCATTAGATCCATTTATGATTCTGGGACTGTCTGACTTGAAGGACTGCTCCCCATAGAGAGCACAGGCAAGATTACAGCTTATTTAGTTTCCTACAGTACTACTGAATTATGGGCCAGTAGGCTTTCAGAATCACAGTGTCACAGAAAGGCTGAACTTGGAAGGGACCTTGGGAGATCATTTGGTCCAACGCTTCTGCTCAAGCAGGACCACCTAGAGCAGACTGTCTAGTACCCTGTCCAGTTGGCTTTAAATGAAGCCAAGGGACTCCACAACCTCTTTGGACAACTTTTGCCTCTGCTTAGTCAAGTTCATGGTGGAAGTGTGTTTCCTGATATTAGGAGGAACCTCCTGTATTTCACTTTCTGTCCATTGCCTCTGGTCCTGGCTCTGGGCACCAATGGGAAGAGCCTGACCTCATCTTCTTTGCACTCTACCTTCAGGTATTTATATACATTAATAAGATCCCCCTTAAACTTCTCTTCTCCAGGCTGAACACTCCCAGTTCTATCAGACTTTCCTCATAGGGGAATTGTTTCAGTCTCTTAATCATCTTTATGGACATTCATTGGACTCTCCAGTATCTCCATGTCTCTCCTGTGCTGAGGAGCCCAGCACCAGACACAGCTCTCCAGCTTTGACTTCACGAGTGCTGAGCAGAGGGGAATGATCACCTACATTGAGCTGCTGGTAACACTCCTTCCAAATTAACTCATGACTTCATTTGCCTTCTTTGCCACAAGGGCACATTGTTGGCTAGTGGTCAACTTGATGTCCACCAGGACCCTCAGGTGGCCTCTAGTATATGCTGGCACTCAGGATTTTTCCTCTGTCGGTGCAAGCTCAGCAGCTCACTAGTGGTTAGGCAAACCTAAACAGAGCACCTACAATTTAACCTTAAATCCAGTAGCATTTCAAGACAGACCTGTTGCAATAGTTGGTCCAAAAGTTTGCCCCTGATTTGAATAATCTTCTGCAGTACACAATGTTATGAGCCCACACAGTACTTTCTGCATGAAAATGTGAGTAGTTAACCAGCAAGTCACTTGTCCTGATCTGTGTTGATGGGGTATTTTTTTTCTTTTTAAATGGTTTTAGTAGAGAGAGGAAAAGAATGCTCTGGTTTTTGAAGAGGTTTTATGGTTTCCTTGCACCTAACTGCTGAGGTCGTGTGCAGCCATCAGATCAGTAAGAACTGGATTCTGGCATTGTCCTGGGAGGAGTAGGGTTAATTTGCGTGAGTCCAGCCACTGGGCTTAAAGGAAGAGGGGAAACTTTGATTTCAGAAGACAATTCCTATTTGTATGAAAGGAGAAGCTGTCCAGAAGCACACCATCCTTCTGCCACTGAGCTTGGGGAGATTTCAGTAGGTCAGAGGAAACAGGGTTGGACCTCAGCTCTGCCTCTCATCACTGGAAGTTTGTTATACATACAACGTTCTTCACTCTTGAAATTTATTTCAAGGTCAGAGAAACTTACCTTCTGTGTACATTGGGTTGAGGCATATTTTGTTAGCAAAATTTATAAGATGGCTTGTTTTAACAGTTGTTACAGTAGATTGATTGGTAATATTTACTTGTGCTATAATTATCTTATTTCATAGCAGTGAATGGAAGGAGGCAGCTAGGAGTGCTGAAACCAGAATAACAAAAAACAGGAGATTTGCAGCAGGAGGCAAGGTGTTGTACTGTATATACTGTTGCGTGTTATTTATATCAAGCTAAACTTGTTTTTCCAGCTATTTGTGCAATTGACCAGCTACCCAATAAATTACATCATTTCCAGCACTGAACAGCACCATGACAGGTTAACTAGGAATTTAAGCACCAGAAAATAATCTTGACTGACTTAAAACTGCAGCTATAAAAGCCCAATGAAAGCTAATTTTCTGAGGCAGGAGGGGGAGGGGAAGAGGTAGGAAACAGGCAGGAGGAGGAAAGGAGGGAGCAAATCTGGGAGACAAACAAAACGAAAGCCTCATGCACAACCAGATCCACAGAAATACACAGTTTTAAAATTCTTTGTTTAAAATTGTATCCCCTGGAAAAATTCACTTGTAGGTTGATTGGTCTCTCTTCCCTTGGCTGAGCCAACTCTGAGTCCTTCTCTTGTTTTCAGGTATAGATGAACATCTGCTTAGAGGTGAACTGCAAAGAGCTTATGCAAAATTAAATATGTGCAACTATACGTGGCAAATGCCCCTAAATAGAATTGTGAAAGCAGAGATACACTCCCCACCTTTATTTTAAACTTTTTGCATATCAGAACAGGCTGAGGTGGAAAGAAACAAGAATTCAAGCATTATCTTATTTATTTTGTTTTTAACTAGACGGATGCACATTTCTTAAACCTTTCACTTGAACAAACCATCTCACAAAGACACTATGGTCTTAGACAGTGAGACTAGGAAAGGTTGGCATCTGCTGTGGGCAGGCACTTGGGCAAGGCTGAGCATGTCACCAGGCACCCCAGCCTGCCCAGTCCAACAGCAGCTGGAGCATGTTGGGGCTCCCTGCAGCCCACTCATCCTGGGTTTCTTGCTCTAGGGAATCACCCTGACATAACTTAGGAAATGAGAAGGATCCCTGAGTCTCAAAGGACAAGCACAAGAGAGGGACCCTCTTCTCTTGTGGTGGTGTCTCCGTAGGTGGCCCCAAGACAACGACCCAGGAAAGAAGCAGTGAAAAGCATCCCTGGGTGGAGGAGGGCTCTATTCTCTCAACCTATCACAGCTCCAGGACCTTCTCCCACAGTTTGGCACCAGGGTTTGCTCCCTGAACCAAGGCTCACCCCAAACCAAAATTTTGGTTAATTTTAACTTAGGAAATAAGAATCCTGTAATTGCGCTACCTGCTACCCTGTCTTTCCTCTCAGAGCACACACCCTAATAAATTTTTATTCCAGTTTCAACTAGCATTAAGTGAGTGAAGGGAAGATAGACCCGAATTTGTGACCCCAGTGAGGGAAGTGTATGCCAAATTCAGCTGTTATATTTGGTGGGTACCACAGGGGTAGTCAGCACTGCCTTTCTGGTTGGCAGGTGAGCATGCAAGAAGGTTACAAACATATGCTTAACTACGCTGTATCTCTTGGCTGGAGGGGAGCTGGGATAAGCCAGGACTGTCACCACAGCATTAAGGCAATTGTAGTCAAAGGATGCAAGAGACAAACCACTGCTGATATAAAACCCCGAATTGTATAAAGTGGCATGACAGGAGCTATTCATGGTAGTTCAGTCTCCTTTTGATTGTTTTCACACGACCACTTTCAAGAACAGAGATGGAAACCTCCTTTTAGTAAAAAACAAGGTATCAGCACAATAGCTCTCAGGGATCACTGAACGCCAATCTTGTCTGGGAACAGAGTCAGCACCTCCTTCACGGATTGTGCAAGCCGGCACCTTACCTTCAGTGTTCCCCAATTTCTCCTCCAGGCATCCAATCAAGGAGCAACCAGAACTTCACAGCATGCTGAAATATGGGGAGAGCCTGCAGGTTCTGAGGATCAAAGCTCAAAGAAGTCACTTTTCCGAGAACCTTAGTATGTATATGGCTCTCATTGTCTTTCCTCTGAAATCCATACATTCGCATGCCATAACATCCTGACGTGAGTAGATTTGTAAGCTTCCTCCCACCTTCTGTCTTGCAAATGGCAGAGTGCTCAGAGAAACCAGTGCCACACACACTTTCACATCAGGCCTGCAACTTACCACATACTCTGCCATCTCTGCAGGCAAGAACGGGGACGCACACTGTGCCAGCTTCTGCTTTCAGTGTCTTTTCCCCAGGGTCAGTAGATTTGCCCCCGTGTAAGTGAGAGTACAAAAGCTGGCCCTTTATCAATGGATTTTGGTCCTTTTTAATGGGATTAGCCAATTCCACCCAGTGCTGGTTGCTACAAAGGCTTTTTCTCCTGTCTCAATGACGTGCTATATCTTAACGTGTGTGGTCATATCTGTAGTCGATTTGTGCAGCTCTTTGTTCTTTGCACATGTTTTTATTGCCTACGGGGCATGCAGCAACCATCCAGGAAGCTTTTGTGGTGCTCAGTTTACTCGACTGTTTATACAGTTATTGCACTGCAGCCAAAATAAGAATCTGCAATATCAATTCAATGAAAGTAAATCTGTATTACAATTGCAGAGCACTTTCAGATTGGCAGGACATAAAGGATGCAACACTGCCAGCAGCCCATAGTATAGCTGAAGTACATCTCATTTAATTTTAGCAACCTATTTGCTTGGCAACTAGATGTTTAGCCTCTTCTATGATAACAACAAATGAAAAGCAGCAACTGCACAGGGCAATTCATCCCTTCTCCCTTAAACATCTACTGAGGTTGAGATGGAACACCCTGTAGAGGTCCCTCTGTCACTCTCCTTCACCATAAAGGATGGAGGGAGCCCCACACAAGTGTTTTTTCAGTGACCAGCACCAGGGTATGTGCGTAGTCCCAGGTATCACATTGCATGGGACTGCTTAAGACTCAGAAACCTCAAAGTTCCTCTCAGGTAAGTCCCCAAACCACTATTGGAAGTTATCAATATTTGATCCATGATGACCTGAGATGTCTGTGGACCTTTTGTTAGAAGAGGCATAGAAGTGAAGTGCTCTTTTGCCTACTAGCAATGGATATATACTGTTCCCTATGCACAGATCATTTATTATAAGACTGTGAATCAATAAACAACCTGATGGAAGTACTGGTCACTTAACAGGCCTTGAAACTTCTCCCAACCCTGGCAAGTAATATTATTTTAGTCAAAGCAGCTTTCACAAATAAACATTGCGTGATAAGCAGTTTTAGTTAGTGCATCCAAATTCAGGGAAATATTCGGGGGGACACCATCAAGACAGCAAGGAGTTTGGAGCATTTAGAACACTTTATACCAGAACTTTCTGAAATAATGTAGTTTTCAAAATGGTCATGGAAACGTACTAGGTGTAGAAAATCATATTCTCTATGAAATCCTGTCAATATCAATTGCCATAAAATTCAGGGCGGAAATTTATGTCTATTGTAAACTAAAAATTCCTTTTCCTGAAAATAACAATTCATTTTTTTTCTGGCAATCAGAAAAGTTAATCCTTTTATTTTAGTTTTGAATCCCTTTGCGTTCTGACCACTCTTTCTTCTGCTTTCCTTTTTAACTTCTTCCCAGTTTTTCAAATAGAAAAAAAAAAGAAAAGCAGTGAAAAAAATCGGGGGATTATTTTCCTTCTTTCTTACTTTTGTTTAATCATGTCTAGGGGGAAAAAAAAAGCCAATTGGTTAAAGAATTATAAAATGTTATCTATAAGTGTAATTCTAAACATCAAGAACGGAAAATTCTTTTGGGGGATTTGTAAGGGAAAACAATGCTTTGCCTGTGCTCACCCCATTCTGGGAAACATGCACACTGTGCCCCATGTTTCTGTGGTCTTCCATCCACCCACAGGCCTCCTCAGCAGCCCTGGACAGAGGAGTCTGGTTGTGTGAAAGCAGCTCAGAACCTTTGTTTTACCCAAAAGCCCATGTCTGACTCGGCAGGAAGTGTTCTGAGCATCTTCATGCTGGGCAGGGATGCATCTGCCCCACTCTGCTGGACCTGCCCTGCTTTTGGCTGGCTTGACCATCCCCCATCAAGACCCCACATTTCCATCCAAACCTCTCTCACATGTGCTCCCCTGTAACAGCCATTCCAGAAAGCATCCCAAACTGTACAGGTTAAGACGTAATAATCAAATTGGAAACTTTTTGGCACAGCTTTTCTACACGCTAAATCCTCGATAACAGATTAGCGCACTAGAGCCTCTGAGAAACGTAATGACTCCTTCCCTGTGCTCCCTCCCCTCAGCAAATCTATGGCTGGAAAACCTATAAATGTGCTATTTCAGCTGTTTTAAGAAGCTTATCATGATTTTCTTAAAGTCTGGCCTCAAGACTCTGGATCCCCTTCTTAATAACATTCAATGCTACCATTATGTAATTGAATCCATTTTGTCAGTGTGGTGGGAATATTATTAAACTAATTCATTTCACTGTCTTGATGCACTTGGACTTTCAGGTCCAATTCTGAACTGTCAAATGCTTTAAGAGGAGAGGAGAGGAGAGGAGAGGAGAGGAGAGGAGAGGAGAGGAGAGGAGAGGAGAGGAGAGGAGAGGAGAGGAGAGGAGAGGAGAGGAGAGGAGAGGAGAGGAGAAAGGAAAGGAAAGGAAAGGAAAGGAAAGGAAAGGAAAGGAAAGGAAAGGAAAGGAAAGGAAAGGAAAGGAAAGGAAAGGAAAGGAAAGGAAAGGAAAGGAAAGGAAAGGAAAGGAAAGGAAAGGAAAGGAAAGGAAAGGAAAGGAAAGGAAAGGAAAGGAAAGGAAAGGAAAGGAAAGGAAAGGAAAGGAAAGAAAGGAAAGGAAAGGAAAGGAAAGGAAAGGAAAGGAAAGGAAAGGAAAGGAAAGGAAAGGAAAGGAATCTAGCCAACCAACACCTTCCATAACTAGCCTCAACTTTTTTCCACGAAGAAGAATTATCAGATCCTTTATCACCTCTGTTCTTATATTTCTTACTTTTTACCATATGTGCACAAAGCCCATAGGGCTCCTATTCATTTGTCAGAGCTTCATCTTTTCCTGATATGGGGAGATTCTTCATTATCCTGATGTGCTGAGTCTTAAGTTTTTTGCCAGAGAATTTTTGGAAAAGCAATCATGTCAGGGATGGTACTTTTTTACATCTGTTGCCCCCTCCATATTAAGTGCTTGGCTTTTGGCCAGTCATCTTACAAGTAGCCATATTATTATTGAAACCACATGCTCATTAGTGAGGCTGGCACTGGCTCAATAACCACTGTCCGAGGCTAACATTATATTCCATTATATCCCAGACAGCAGGACAGTGTAGCGTATAGTTTGTTCAGAAGAACAGTCTCGGTTGACAAAATCTGAATCTTAAACTGTCAGAAATGCAATCCATTTTCTGTTTGTTTATATGTGGACTCCAGTAGTTCAGAGAGAGATGTGTTTTGAAAGAAAATACAGTACAACTGGCTTATCTTCTTGATTTTTAATTTCAAGTTTTGCAGGGAGTTCCTGGGCCCTTCTCCAGTGGGTTTAATCACTTTATCCCTTGGGAGGAATGCAAGAGTATTCCATTTAATATACAGGAATGACTCATGATCATTGCTTTCAATTAGGAATGTCCTCTGGGATTTCTGGGAATGGTGTTGTGTTGGTCAGGGGATAAAAAAGAGAATAAGAGGGAGAAACACAGACAGAATTAGAGCAGTTCAGACCAACTTATCCATGAGCTGCATTCAAAGTGGGTAAGCTCTCGCTTTCTCTCATATATCCAAACAATTTGCCTCGCCCAACATAATTACCTGCACTGCTCTATAGGTATAGGATTCTTAGCTTAAAAGAAGGATTTATGTGAACTTCATTGTACACTGAAACCCTTGCTTGTTTATCTTTGATAAACACATGAAACAACACTCACTAAGGTCAGAAACCTCATGGGTTGGAAAATGGACTGGGACATTTTCAATATTTCTTTTCCTGCTGGAAATAGCTGCAGCTGAAGGTCAGTTCTTGTTTCTCCTGCTGAAACAGGTATTACACCAATGCCTGTGTGCATAAAGTCTCAGGTGCAATATAATATTTCTCAAAGACTTTTGGACTGACTTAAGTTCAGAAGTTACAGCAGTAACGTTATTCCATTAAACTGCTTTCATGCTGGTGACCAGGACTTGCAGAAACACACAGGGCTGAGTCCAACAGTTTTTAATGTCCATACAAAAAATCAAGACGATCTCACTGCCATCTGAGACATGAGAGGAAAATACTTTGCTTGGTTTTAAGTATACACATTCTTCTATGAAACTACTGTGTCCTGTTCCCTGAAACAGGGATAAACTTGCACTTACCATAACTCTGAAGAGAAATAAAAGCTTAGACAATAAAAGGCCATTATAAATTCAGAGTTTTATAGAGCAAGACTCATTTGCAAATATAGACTACAAGAAGAGAGCAAATAAGCTTCTTTTCTTTGAGGAAGGGAAGGGTTAACCCTGACAAATGACATGCTAAATTTAGAGTCATTTTTGCATGTGGTTGCATGTCTAGTTGGAACAAGTCTGCCAAAACTCATTTTACTTATGACCCTTTACAGCAAGCAGAGAAAGAGGTCCATTGTTTTCTTTGTATTAGTGAGATTAAAAACACAGTCCCCCCAACTGAAAAGGCAAGCACTGGAAGCACTGTCTGAGGCAAAAAGAAGCATTTTTAATTCTTAATATACCACATAAAGACACACATCTATATGTGTGCATCCAAGACATGCTAGCAGGCTTATATCCTAGAAGGCTGGATATCATTCTAGAAGCAGCTACATGCCATGTGGGGGAAAACAAAATGAGAAGAAGAGGGATGCATCTCTCACTGGCCACCCTTACTTCAAACGCTGCAGAAGAGTCTTCGCCTCCTAGCCCTAGGGAGGTGCCTTGTACAGACGGTCTGTTACTGCATCTCAACCAGATGTGACCAGGGAGAGATGCAGATGTGCCACCACCCTTCTGGCACAAGTAGCAGGGGAGCAAAGCAAATGTGCTGGAGAGAGCTACTCTCCCTTCCTGGAGCAGCAGCACATTGCATGGTATGACAGCAAATTCTCTGGGTCCAGCCAGCTTCAGCAAAGATGAGAGCATCCACCCACTCCATCTTCAGCAAATGCCTGCTGAGGATGGGATCAGTTGGTTGTAGATGTGTACATCTGATCTAGTTAGCACAGGGCTCATTTGGCATTGGGATGGAAGGGAGAAACAGACACTTTTGGACATGCTTCATCTTACTCTAACGTAGAATGTCCTAAATAGATCTCCATGGGCTCTTGGGGGAGCTAAATGACTAACACAGGTGTGTACATCTCTGTGCTTGGCAGCAGCAGCTACCCAGAATGAATCTCACCCTCGATATTTCACTGCTCTTCATAGTTTTTGCAACAGGTAGTCTTTGCCTCCTGCCTGCTTCTGATGAGGAGCTGGCCCTGGCCTTCCCAAATCTTGCTCTAGCTGGCAAAGCTCCTGGAGGAGCTCCCACAGGTTACAACCAAATAGAGGAGTCTGTCTCTCATGAAAAATAGCAGAACAGCTGCACAGCTTTTCTGTGGGGATCACAGCGGCTGAGCAGCAGGACTGTAATAACTGTCTCTACCTACACAGCTCTTCAGTTCTCTGTCAATGGTAGAAAACTCATTCCCTTTCCTCTCAGGGTCAGAATATTTATCTTCTGGCTGCAGTATGTACACATTTAGACAAAGTACTTTTACTCTTCCTTTGAGCTGCTGTGAGCGCTCAGTGACAATGAACATGTCTTTCCCAAACACTTAATGCTCTTGTACACATAACACTCTCATGGTAACAAGGTAAAGCTGATAAAAAGAAATAACATCTTGCATCATAACAGCTGAAATGTTTAAGAAAGAAACAGATGAGGTACAGGAGCTGTTCGTTAGTTCAGAAAAGGAGGCAGCAAATTTTAGAACTAAATCTAGAATCTGAACAATTACTCTGAATTTGGCTACGTTAACCAGTGAGGTGATTTGAGAGAGAAGATGGTTTCTACCAGTTTTGCAAACAGTTTGCTACTGAGAAGGGAGGTCCCTTTGAGACAGACAGTCGAAGAGAAAAAGATAATTATCACCAATATAAGACCAAAGCGTTAGTTGGAAGAAACTGGAAAATTACAGTGTGTACAAACCAACTTCTCAAGCAGTTTAGGCAGAATTTAGTCACCCATGTCCAAATATGTGATCCACAAAGGATTTGCTTAATCCTTTAGATGTCTGAGAGTCTGTAAGTGCTTAAATTTGGACAGCAAAGCTTAGTTTGGCGTCAACATTTCTGCTACAAAGCATGCCCAGTGGAACCATGATACTGGCTGAGCCAAATACTTTTTCTCCATCTCTGCCAAAGACTGTGAGATTCATGGCTTATGCCTCAGTTCATGGAGGCTGGATCCAGTAAACATGTTCAAAGCACACCTAAAGTTGCCCGAAAGTCATGGAAGCTTAGATACTTTCATTAAACATTAACCAGGTGGTGAGAGTCTTATACAAAACAGCTCAGCAGCTAGTGATTTCCTCAAAGAACAACAACGTAAGATCCCTTGTCTTAGGGTGCTCAGACTCCACATGACCCACTTCCACGAAGGTGTCCTTGCCACCCAACCATGGAGTGCATCATTTGCTTGTTTCCTTAGGAGTTAGGTGGAGCAGAATCCACACCTCTTGACAAAGATAAGCCTCTGTGCCAAAAGAAAAATGAGAATTCATGAGGCCAGGACAGGTTCTGCAGTTTTCTGCTCTGGGCACTTTCCCCAGAAATGGGGACACCTGAATTCTTGAAGATTTCTTGAAAGATTTAGGTTCAGGTCAGCCAAACCAGCAGAACTTCTCAATGTACACAGCTGCAAAGTTATAGGAACCTAAGAGCTTTTTTGGCTCAAATTTTGGCACCTGATGACTGTCTAAATTATACATTAAGCATCCATATCCTTCTTTGGATTTTGTCTTAAGGGCTCTATAGGTATCTATCCATTGCAGTGGCATCTACGGACCAGGAGGTCTTCGGGTATGTGGACATTCTTGCTGACAAGGAGCCAGCACACAGATAGGTCCCATCCCTGGTACCTCATTACTCTCTCTTTCACTTATACCACACTCAACAGCTGACCGAAGTCCAGCAGTTGCTAATGGTTTAGAAAGGTGCTGACGACTGCACTCCTCAAAGCACTGGAATGGAGAGAAGGGCACCAGCACCTCCTCCTCATCTCCATCCTCTTGAGACATCTTTGTTTCACTTCAGAGGGTTGTCAGTGCATGATCAGGGACACCAAATGATCTCCAGATGCATCAAAAACAGGTTCAGTAAACACGAGGAAGGTTTTATGTGTCGCCCACCCAGTACAGAGTGGCTTCATTTTTTTTCTGTTTATTTATTCATAGTTAAGATCCCACAGGTGTTTCTACTACACACAAATTTCTGTACCTCTTTGATGGCCTCTATCTTCCTGATCTCAGTGATATCCCAGAATAATGACTTTCATAAGTTAAATATATGTTGTGCAATTGATTTTATCAATTTTTATTTGTTGTCTCGGTTTCACTGAGTGTTCTGCTGGTCTCAGGGTTTTTTATTTGTATAAGGAAAAATGGTAAGGAAGAGCATCTGATTTATCTTCCCAGTTCTATTAAATAGCTTGAATAGCTCTAACATACACTTTTCTTTTTCATTTCCTCTCTAAATGATCCCAACTTTTTCAGTCTCTCTTCATATGGAAGTCATTCCATGCCTCCAATCTTTTTTTATTGTCCATCTCCCTATCTAGCTTTACTGTTTTCTCTCCAGGGCAGGGAGACCAGTGGTGAGTGTGCCGTTCCAGGCAGCTGGAGGAGTACCATTTATGCCATGACACAGCAGGACACAACGGTCTCAAACTGTGAATTCCATTTTGCATTTGAACCTCCATTTTGCACGACATGCTGAATGTGGCTAACCCTGAGCCAGGACATGGAAGCACGCTCCAATACAGCCCACTGTCAAGGAAAGGTATTGGATGCTGCCCGAGAAAGTAATTTTGTAGCAGGCTGGACCCAACAACTAAAGTTGGCTTTGAGCTGTTGGCTCAAACCCAAAGGAAAAATAGATTTTAAACAGAAGGTGCTGGCACGCCTGGTGGATCTGCAGCTTCACAGTCTCTGCACATGGCAAGAGGAAAGACATTTTCTTAGCCGGAGATATTGCTCTCAGCAGCATTAGTTACACATTACCACATGATGAACTACTAGTAGGAAAGAGAAATACCTCCTGTTCTGACTGATGGACAAATCTCAAACTCATCAAAAAGTCAAGGTTGTGTGGAAAGGTGTAATCTCCAAGTGTTTGTCATGAGGCAAAGTTTTACGGTGACTGAGAAAAGAAGAAACAATGTGGAAAGTCCATACATCAAGGAGAAGTCCCCAGACTAACTAGAAATAGCAAGAAGATTTAAGCACGGGTTTGATCTGGCATGGGACTTTTGGGCACTACATTGCATGGTGGATCCATTATATTTTACACTTTAGCTTTTATCGATACCAACTTTTATTGATACCAACTTTTTCTTTGTTATATTGTTTTATTGTTGGAGTTTTTTTTATTCATTGCTGCACACAAATCTGTCTTTGTAGTAACTAAGGCTTTCACAATCAGTCAATTATATCTTCCTTTGTCAATGCAGTCCATGTGGCAGGACATGGGTTGGTCCTGCTCACAAGACATTTCTAACCAGGCCCATGCTGACCTTTCTCAAAGTAGACACTGTTTGGAGACTAATGCCCCACCAGGCATCCCACACCCAGAGGCTTGCCTGGTACTTGCAGACTCCACCACTTCCATCCCATCTGCCCAGGGCTTGAAGGCACCTGTCCAGCTTCACATGTGCAGAGCACAGCACAGAGAGCTATGCTCCTCTCACAGCAAATCAGCACAGTTTGGAAATGGGAAAGAGTTCTATCTGCAGGTAAAAGAGTCTGCCACCCACTGAAGGCCTCTTGAAGCCTTGGGAAGAACCCTTGAAGCTCTGTGTGGAGTATCACACAGTGCTAAGGAAGGAGATGACATACAACGTCTGTCATTTGGACATCTAAGAACTGCCTCAGGTCCTTCATAATTGACCCCAGAAATTAGCGGATAAAGTTGCTAAGCCATTATCCATTATAGAATCATAGAATCATAGAATAGTTAGGCTTGGAAAGGACCTAGTTCCAACCCCCATGCCATGGGCAGGGACACCTCTCACTAGATCGGGCTGCCCAAGGCCCCATCCAACCTGGCCTTGAACACCTCCAGGTATGGGGCAGCCACAACTTCCCTGGGCAACCTGTGCCAGTGCCTCACCACTCTCATAGTGAAGAAATTCTTCCTAATGTCTAGTCTAAATCTGCTCCTCTCCAGTTTATACCCATTCCCCCTCTTCCTATCCCCACAAGCCTTTACGAATAGCCGCTCTCCAGCTTTCCTGTAGGCCCCCTTCAGGTACTGGAAGGTCTCTATAAGATTCCTTGGGAGCCTTCTCTTCTCCAGGCTGAACAACCCCAACTCTCTCGGCCTGTCCTCATAGCAGAGGTACTCCAGCCCTCCTCCCTCTGTAGCCCTCCTCTGGACCCGTTCCAACAGCTCCATTTCCCTCCTACACTGAGGATTTCAGAACTGGACACAGTATTCCAGATGAGGTCTCACAAGAGGAACAAATTATATTTGAGAAGTCGTAGCAGTGAAGTTCCCACTGACTGGAAAGGGGGAAACATAACCCCTATTTAAATTAAAAAAAAAAAAAAAAAAAAAAGGAGAAAAGGAAGACTTGGGGAACTACAGGCCAGTCAGTCTCATCTCTGTGCCTGGTGAGATCATGGAGAAGATCGTTCTGGAAACAATACTAAGGCATATGGAAACTGAGGTGATTGGTGACAGCCCTCATGGCTTCACTAAGTGAAAATCAGGTCTGATAAATTTGATGGCCTTCTGCCACATGGTTAATGTTGACAGATGAGGGAAGAGTAACCAACATCATCTACCTGGAACTGTGCAAAGCATAGGACACTGTTCTGCATGTCATTCTTTTCTCTAAATTGGACACACATGGACTTGATGGATCGACCACTCAACAGATAAGAATTTGGTGTGATGGTTGCACTCAAAGAGTTGTGGTCAAAGACCCAATGTCCAAGTTAAGACTAGTGATGAGTGGTGCTCCTCAGGGGTCAGTACTGGGACCGGCACTGTTGAACCTTTTAGTTGTAGATATAGGCAGTGGGATTGAGCGCCACCTCAGCAAGTTTACCAACAATACTAAGCTTTATGGTGGAGTTGACACACTGGGGGCAAGATATGCCATCCAGAGGGTTCTGGACAGGCTTGAGAGGTGGGCCTGCATGAACCTTATGAAGTTCAACATGGCCAAGTGCCACATCTTGCACCTGAGTTAGGGCAATCCCAAGCACAAATACAGGCTGGGTGAAGAAAGGATTGAGAGTAGCCTGGAGAGAAGGACTTGGGGGTCCTGGTGGATGAGAAGCTCAACATGGCACAGCCATGTGTACTTGCAGCCCAGAAAGCCAACCATATCCTGGGCTGCATCAAAAAAAAAGCATGACCCAAAAGCTGAGGGAGGTGATTTTCCACGCTCTACTCCATTCTCATAAGACCTCACCTGGTGTACTGCATCCATCCCTGGGGTACCTAACAATAAGAAAGACATGAACCTATTGGAGTGAGTCCAGAGAAAGGCTACAAAGACAAACAGAGGGCTGGAGCATTTCTCCTATGAAGACAGGCTAAGACAGTTAGAGTTGTTCACTGTGGGAGAAGAGAAGGCCCCAGGGATACCTTATAGCAACTTCCCAGTACTTAAAGGGAGCCTACAAGAAAACTAGAGAGAAACATGTAGTGATAGGACAAGGTGGGATGGCTTTAAACTGAGAGTAGATTCATATCAGACATAAGGAAGAAATAGGGGTGGTTAGGTGGTGGAACCAAAGAGGTCATGAATGCTCCATTCTGGAAATGTGAAGGAGCAGGTTGGATGACACTTCAAGCAACCTGGTCTAATGGAAAGTGGCCCTGCCCATGGTGGGTGGGTTGGAACTAACTGATCTTTAAGTTTAACTTAAGTTTAAGCTGATCTTTAACTCTTCTGTGTTTCCACGAGTCTATGATTCTGTGAAAGCATCTTCACACCTCTCTAGATTCTTCTATACTTAATCCTCACCTTTTATTCAACTTGTTGCCCTTTCACATGATGAATAATGTCTTCTGAAGACTCCGTAATGTTCCAGATCTGAAAGACCAAGCCTACTCCGTCTTTGCCTTGTCCTACCACATCACCTGCAATCTCAATAGTCAACCAAGTACATGGCAACAACAAAATTTTCAGCGGTATACTTATGGAAGAGGTGACCTCAAGGCTTCATAAAAGCTGAATCAAAACCAGAATTGAAAGAGTGAGTGGTCTGGAAACTGGGAAAAGCAAAGGCTTTGAGGCTCAGAGAGAGGAGCAAAAGTGAAAGAGGGAACTGTTTTCCAAATAGCAGAGGTAACTGGGAAAAGAAGAGGGAATGGTAATGCCTGCCTTATTCCCTGTAGTAGGAAACTGTTCTTGTTTCTTGACAGCAGGTTGTTACAGCTTTGCACACATAGCAAATAAATATTTCTTTTTCTTTCCACACAAGTTATTTTATTCCTCTTAAGTGAGGCCAGACAGTTTTTTCCAAAACACCTATGTTAGTGACCAGCTTCAGTCAGTTGTTTTTTTTTTTACTCTTTATGACTATGTTTACAAACTGAACAGTAAGTCCATTTCACAATAAGAACTGAAGTGTCATTTGAAATCGCTGGATTTATGCACTTAAAGCAAGTGACAAACAACAATATAAAACAGGGACAATGAAATACAATATGAACTTACTTGAACAATTTGTTGTCACACAGACTGAAACTAGCTTTTCTGCTGGCCTGCCTTGTGCCAGGCATTGTAAAGGAGGAAGAATCCTGCATCCTCTGGTATGAGTTATGTTACATAATGGCTAGAAAAAAGAAGTCCAGGAGAAAAGTTCCTATGTCTGAAGGAAATGCAAGGGCAGAAAAAGAGGTGATATTTTTCTGGTCTTGTCATTAATGGTTTCATTTTTGGGAACAGACAAAAATCACTGGGCTGCAGCAATGAAAACACTAGGGAAAGGAGAGGATGGCAAAATGCGTTGGTGACTAACAGTCACCTCAGGTGCTACACTCCTAAAACCAATCCCACTGAGCTTCTAGATAGGTCTAGGGGCAGTTTAGAGCTGTTTGGTACAGACCTACCTGCTTGCTCAGGCGTATTGGGTAAATCCATCTCACCACAAATGTCAGTGGAAGAAGCAGCAATTGCAAATGTACCACTACATCCTTTGTGTATGAGCTCGACAGGAACAATACTTATCACGTTTGTAATAAACACGGTCTAGTGTCTTCTTCTGAGGGAGTTCAAGCCTCCTTGAAAGGCATTCAGACACTTGATCTGTGATCTGAACAGAAGGCAGTGAGGCTGCTTGTCCTAATCCCTACAACCCAACTAATATATCCTGGCTACAAGGAGATGAGGGGATAATGCAGGAAGCAGAATTGATGAGTTTGCTTCTTGCATATGTCACATGCTTCAGGATAAGAGGTGGAAGGGGGAACAGCACTCTCTTTTTCCACAAACTCACTTCCATTTTCTGGATAAAAGATTTGAGGGCTAGTTCCAAACCAAGAACCTGAATTTCAGTCTACCATGTCATCACAAGAGAGGAAGCAGGCATGTCTTCTCCATTTACAATCTGATTTGCTAACTTGGAGACTGCAGGACTTATATCAACAGGCTCGTCTTGGCAGGAGAAATAAACCCTGTACTCCCAGCACAACCACCTGCACTGTGAGACTCAAATCTGCTTTATCAAAAATGGAGCTTGCATCAGGGTTTCTCACATCTCGAATAACTAGAGAGCTAGGGGGAGTCTCTTCTTTCCCAGCGCTTCTCCAAAATCTCATCTGTGTTCCAAGACTGAAAGGCTGGAAAGGACCAATGTCTACCCCCAAAACTCCATGGAGCAGTGCGAAGATTTCCTACCTTGACTATTCTCCAGCTGATAAAGGGGGACTGAATATTTCATAGAGCTAAAATCAATAGTACCTGGCTCTCAGTTACATTAAAGTTACCTTATAAACCCTAGCAATGAAAAGAGGCTCAAAGTGTGATATGCAACATAGCTGAAGGTGTTTACTTACACTGACCTTAGTATAAATGGGAATCAGCCTGGTAGACTCTGTGGATCATTAAGGCTTGTGTAACAAAACACCCATACTTGATTTGAAGGAACTATTAGCCAAGAAATCACAAGCAATAATTTTCATTTAGTAGAAATTAAATAGCTCATACTCGTTAGACCAGACAATCCTCGTCAAGGGAGCAAGGGCTATAACCAGCAATTCTATAGTAGAGATTTCTTACGTGTGGCTTCTACTTGCTGGTGAAAACTCACATAGACATACCAGATAATATGTATCAACACACACAATGGATAAAAGATTAATTCCATGGAGAAAAAAAATAATTTGCCTATATTTTCCTGTTAAGCCTGATGAGGAGGAAGAGGGGGAACTATCTTTATTCCCCACTACCCCTATCATACAATGGAGTACAAACCTGTTTGATACAGGAACGCTTTTCTTCGACAGTTACCTAGTGAGCTAGTAAAGACAATAAAAGGATTAAATGTATTATTTGAGAATCAAGATGAATAGGTTATTTTATATTTTGAAACCTAAGTAACATAGCTTTACCATGTACATAACAGACCAGAACTTGGCTGTACTTAGTGCGTTGAGGAATAGACTCCTGGCAATCCTCTTCAATAGTGCAAGAAACACCTAACTGTTCTAACCAAGAAAGATTTTTCCAGAAAGGTTTTGCAGAGCATTTCGAAGCCTGTCTTTACTCTGAAGAATCCTTCCATATTGCTCTGTTCACTGAAACACACAAATGAAAAAAAAAACCCAACAAACGTGTATCTACAGGCTTTGGATGTTCTAGTTTAACTAAAATATTACCTTAAGAAACAAGATCTTCTGTCATTTTAAGTTCTGGCAAATGCAGTAAACATATTTGGATCCAAACCACATTATATTATCTGTGTGCCTTGCTGTGGACCAAATGCATTAGTGTTTTCATAATGTGTTTTACACACGAAGCAATGAAAACACATCCTTTCTGTATATACTATAACGGGGCTGCAGATTAATATATGCACAGAAACCAGACAAACCTCTATACTTTGCACTCAGAATCAGCTTCTTATTCTCTCTCAACTGTGAAACTACAATGCAATTAATTAAGAGAAGAATTATGACAAAGCTGCAACATAACCTTGTCACTTCAGCCTGAGGTCCCGAAAATATACACTCAGGTGTGGACAGAAATTTGGCCTGCCCTGTGTTTGCAAATCCTCTCACATTCACCTTTTGTGAGTACTTGAGACTGCTACTTCTGTAGCAAGGAATGTTCACCAAGAATCACCTAAAATGAATACTGCAGAATATTTGTGAAAAGTCAAGTTGAGACTTGTAATGGAGAGAAATTGCACTGGAAAAAAATGATTCTGAATGTTAAGTGTACTAATTTAGGGAACACTCTTTGCATCCAGTCAAAATAACTTGAATTTTAACTATCAATATACTCATGACCAACTGATTGCAAACAAGTTACAGGCTAAGAATTTTTCATAGAAATTATTTGATTAACCACTCCAAATAAACTTCAATAATGATTAAATGAAAGAAAATTGTGGTCAGGTGATGGAAACTTTGTGAACAGAAAAGAGGTGAAATTTACAGAGTTACTTTTAGGAAACATTTGTTAAGCTCTGCCTGCTACCATACAGTTATGGAAAAGTTGTAGAAAGCATCTGTGAAGCAGATGAAAAAGCAGGTGGAAGAGTCCTGGTCCTGCTCTTCTGCCACAAAGCCCGTTCAGTCAGGACAACTATGGTAGAACACAAAGCAATATAGACCATTGAAGGAAATGACACTTTTTACTTATTTTTTTTTCAATTTAGACTATGGAAGGATACAAACCATTTTAAAAATACACAATTCTCTGAGCATCGCCTTTAAAAACTCTCTTTCAAGCTTGTTATGACAGAATAGTTCACCTGATTCAATAGAGTCCTAACAGTTTTGAAGTGGCAGGAGGAAGATCAAAATTGGGTCCTCAGTGGAATCTGAGTAATTTCTGTCCAAGCAACAGCTATTCATGAAAAAAACTCATCCTGTTCTGAATATATTTGAAACTCAGTTACCTTATGATTGAGTGACTAACAGGGAAGATATATGCTCTCTCTGGAGCTCACATCCAGTTCTTCAAAAGGCTTAGTGTTTCTCGTGTTTACTTTCACTATATGGTACCTTTTTCCTTCATCTAAGATTCTTGGCTCTGTACAAGGATCTATGCATAAGGAAGGGAGATTGTATCACTGTTGACAATAAAACTGCAATGCAAAAATACAGCAAGCACTTTGTTTTATGAGTTCAAATAAAACATTTCACTTCAACACACTGAGGACAGATTGCTTTTCACTTGATTCTTTATGAAATGGCTCCCTATACCACCGCATGCATTTCCACAAACATGCAGGCTTAGTAGAAAAGAAATCATGCTGGTTCTTGGTTGCCCCCAGAACTGCCAGAGAGTTAATGTATGGTCCAAGAAGAGTTTTTAAACGGAATTTTAACCTTTTCTTCCAATAGAGATTCACGGATTTGATTCCTGTCATCACTGAAGCCAACAACAAAACTATTGTTTACTTCTGTGGGAAAAGGATCAGGTCCCTTATTTGCAATTTTGGCTTTTTTCAGGATTATGTATTTTTTTATTAAAGGGAAATAAATCCCTATCTGCATTTAATCACACAACTAGCATGAAAATTAACTCTATGAATAAAAATGTCAGGAGCGGGAAACTATAGGGTTCTTTCTTAGCCAAGTTTTCTGTCTAAAATTAGCCTGCCTTTCTGGATTTACTGCTGTTATTAAGTGAGTGTCCTTCTGACAATAAAGCAGCGATGCTTGGATTTAGACAATGTTGTGAAGAATATGATAAAGTGCTCTGTGATGTACGATTTTTATTGACTCGGGGGACCTTACTGTTTCGATGCTGTGGTCTGTTCTTTGTTCATGAGATGAAGTTTTGCTGTTCATTTAATACTCAGTTCAGAACCAGAACTTGGAGAAAGATGTGTGTAAGAATGTAGAGTACCTTGTTTCTGCCATGCTAACATGATGAATTATGATGTATTAAGGAAGTGTTGACACATGTGGGAATAGGCTTTTGACATGCTTGCCAGTAATTAAGGCACATTGTATGTAAAGACACTAAAAAAAGTAGGAGTTTTATTCTTTGTTATAGGGATGGATTTCCAAGTGGCGATATTCATAGTCTTGATGGAAAATACTTGTGTCTTCAAAATTGTTGTGGTTCACACAGTAATGAAGGCAACAGACACGGATGCATTAGTATGAAAAATTTTAATGTTTCCAATAGCCAGATAGATGACAAGTTTCCTGTCAGAAAAGAGAAAGTACTCTGAGACCAGTGCTTCACTGATAAATCACCTGAGCACTACCAAAGAAGTCACATGGCTTGAAGAGCTGTTACTCAAGCACGAGAGACTCTGCATCCTCTACAAAAGCTTCCCAAGCCTTCCCCTGAAATCCACCTTTCACCTGCACCTCCTCGTACCCACATCCAAGGCCATGAATTCTCCACATCAGCTCCCTCCCAGCACACCAATGGCAGCCTCCATGTCCAGAGAAGGAAGCCAAAATGTGAGAGCAGAAAGCTGCTGCCCCTCCCTCTTCCCCCCATGGACCAGAGGGGCTCAGCCACAGTCTAGAAGTGCAACCCTCATGTTCACTGCAGGATTTCCCCTCCTAGTCCTAGGACACTGCCTGTCCATCTGCATGGACCCTTGCACAGCTCTGGGGCTCAAATTTCCTCCAGGTTTTATACCAGTAAGAAAGATGAGCATATTCGCTTGCTAGACACTTTGTGCAGAGCATGGATCAAGCTACCCACATAAATCATTACATTATCCCGCTACCCCATGCCTGTTCTGGAGAAGTTTATCCTCTCTGTTCATGCTCCAACTAGATGAACCTGCCCCTTTCCTACCAATTCGGACTCCAGTGCAGCAGACATAAGGCTCTCGTGTGGCTCAAGATTTAAGCATCTCCTTGACTTTGTTCCTGTCATCAGTGAAAGGTGTGCACCTCTCTATTGCTTTCAGGGGGTCCAGCAGGGACTTAGCATGGTACCAGCTTCCTTAACTTCCCCCAGGGAGTCTGCTGAGATCATTGTAATAAGACCAGCTTTATCCTCCTTCTCTTGCTTTAGGATATTTTGCTTCCTTTCTTTCTGAATACTTTTCTTGAAGACTGAAAAGAAATAATGAAATGTCTCAGACAAATCCTTGCTAAATCCTAAGATATGCCCTATTTAGATAGTTTTTTTAATGCGCAATGCATGCATTAAGCAGAAAGGTTTTACTCAGGGAGCTGGCAATTAGTGTTTAGTAAATGCTGAAAAATTTGGGCTGCAGAGAGAATTTAGTACTTGATTCAAAATAAAAATACACTATCGAAGGACAGAGGGACAGAAGAGACCTGATAGGCTGCCAGTTACTCAAGCATGAACAAATGCATATCTCTCAATGTAAAATTTCTCAACAAGACTGTCTACAAGAGTAACTACTGAATATATCTCACCGTATCCAAGTCAAATTGCACCAATATCAAGTCCAAAAGGCTCATGGAAATACAGCGTAGCGTGTGTCACAGGTCTGTGCTCATGCAGACATAGATCGACTCCCAAGAAAATGTGACATTCTGTGGTTCAAAACCATCCTTGGAGGTTGGGGTAACACCATTCACTTATAAAGCAACTGCAGCTTTCACAGATAGCATAACTAAGCAACAAACCTCTCATAATACAAAAGTAAACTGAAAATTATTCCAAAGGAGATATTTGGTCTCTTTCTTTCTTTTTCACCTTCTGATACACAGTGCAGAACTTTCCCCCAAAGGTTTCCCTTCAGTTCTATGCTTAGATGTGAATACCAATGCCTATCAATTTATCCAAAACGTGTAGTTCAGTGAATTGTACTCTTTACACTGCCAAGTTCCTTTATGTCTTTCCATTGGCCGGCATAACCTCCACAGAGTATACCAGCCAAATATATAAAATCTGCATGTGTTTCTACTAGAGCAACTGGCCTCACAATTAAGTCCAATTAGTTTCTACTCTCAGGAATTTAATCGCATCTATCATATCACATTCAGTAATACAGAGTTTTATTTCTTTCCTTCTTTTTTCCTACCTCACCAGAGATTTACATCGACATTCAACTCCTGGGACTATATGAACCTTCCAACTCTTTAAGGAACTGATAAAGCAAAAAGTATGGAGAATAAAACGAAATCCCAGATGGTGCAACAGAAGTAGGTAGGCAACAATACTGCTGTTTCTCACAGTACCAGATCCAAGGGGCGCCCATTGAACCATGAGGCAACCAGTTCAAGGCAAATGAAGATGTAGTTTTTCATGCAGTACAGGGCAAGTCCCACAACCGATTGCAAAAGAGGTTTGTGGAAGGCAAAGGTATAAAAGTGGTCGAAAGGGGATTATCCAGATTAGTGGAGAATAGGCCATTAGTGGCTATAAAAATGATGGCTTAGCTGCAACCTGAGACAAACTGCGGGGAGGGTGGAGGAGGGAAGCATCCCTCCAGCCTGCCTCACTCTCCACTCCTCCCACTCAGGCATCGCTTACTTCTGTTCAAAAAATGATTAAGTTACGGTGACTTTTAGTCTGACCCAACCAATCTGATAATCCTAACTCCACTGTATTTTCAGCATAAATGTGCTATTTTCAGTGGCTGATTGCACAAAGATTCTAGACTTAAAAAAAAAAAATAATAAAAAAAAAGAAATAAACATCATATAGACTGCTATGTTGTGGTAAGGCTGAAGATGTGCTCTCATCTACAGCCCTGGAGTCCTTTTTAATCCTGTTTAACAAGACACAGAAGAGATTTAAAAGGTTCCAAATGCTCCAATGAAAATGATTCAAAGAATTAATAGCATGGGAGGGAATTTCTATAGGAGATGTAAGTAAAAGAAGAATAAACTGGACCGTTTATTTTACAATGGACAAAGGAAAGCATATGTGAGAGAGAGAAAAAATATGGTGTGTGCAGAAGTCCAAGAGTATGTCTATATCCACACTCTTTTAGAATTAAAAAAAATGCACTCAAAATGAAACAAAATGCAACAAGTGAGAAACGAGAGATTGGTTTGCAATTCCCAAATACCTTTCGAAGATTACTGCCACCACCATTTGAAATAATTAAATGCATAACAAACAGATTTAATTGTTCTTGTAGGGAAGAGTTTTCTTCTGTTCTATTTGCTCTTGAAGTGTTTCAACCCTGTTTTCACTCGAAGAAAAATCAGTGCATTTGACATTTTTAATTGTTCAAACCAAATTTTTAAAAACATTATTAAGTCGTATTTCTTTAGCAGTCAGAATGACAGATAAAGAAGAACATTGTTTTCTCTCAGCTGGCATCGGGTTTAGTACGATTTTTGTTCAGTATTGGGCTGTTTATTTTTTCCTGGGAAAAAAAGATTTTTCTCAAAATGGGCTAAACATAAAAACATCAGAAATGATGCAATTTAACTTTCAAAAATCATTTTGAATTTTATTTTCACAAAATTGAAATGAAAAAATGAAAGAGGGTGATACATAAGGGAATTCTTCATATCAGATAATTCCTCCTTTGGAAGCATCTATCAAAGTAACTGTTTTGAATTTTCTTTAGTTCATAAGTTTCAGAAAGAGATTAGAAACAGAAGGAACAGTAGTACCATGTACACCGAGAACTGGTTATGCAGTGGGGAAGAGCCATAAGTAGGTAAGGGTCTGTTTATTGGCCATCTATTAATTATTGGTTTAATTCAAGAGAATGAGTAAGAACAGAGAACTGAGTTATGAGCAACCTCCAAAGTGTTGTAGCTGCTATCAGTGATACTGAGATATTAGTGTATATGAGCTATTAATAAAATACAGCTTTGCAGTTACTATATTTCTAGTAGATATTTGTGCCTAGTTTTGCATTTGATCTCGTAATCCTTATTCAAGTGAATAAACAGTGTCCAACAAACAAAGAAATGCTGGTGGATCATCTCCTGGTGTTCATACTTGGACTTTACTGAGTCAAAACTTTAACTGGAGGTAGCAATAGTTTTGCATGAGTAAAATCCAAGCAAGGACTTCCAGGTCTGTCTCAGAGGGACTGTTCTCAGGAGTAAGGGTTGAATTGTTATACCACAAAATACCAGCTGTAGTTACGTTAACTAGGATAAAGTTTCAAGGGGTATCCAATCCCAATGCCTCAAAGTAAAGCTAATCACCAGCTGGACTACAGAACAAATTTCCCCTCTGGTATAATATCGCACAATTATATGCATTATGAGAGTTTAAAGTCTGGCATTGGCTGTGCTATTGTTGGAACTGGGATAACCACTCCAGTTCCAACAAGAGGCCATTGATCTGCACTAATTTGTAGGTTAGGGAAGGTTTTAAAATAGGAAGTCTTTTCTCATGCAAATAGAGACATGGTAAGAAACTAGGGGCCTGCAGGCAGTGACCTGAAGCATCACCAGATCACAGAGGTTGAGCGTCACCAGGCCCATGCACCAAGGAAATGTTCAAAACTAGGCTTTCATGGCACTCTAGTGTAATAAAAACCTTATGGCTGGGCCTCTACACTGAGATGAGTTTAGCTTAGATTTTGCATCCAGCTTCTAAAGTATTCCTAACAACCCTCCAGTTCAAAGAATTGGGAATAATCAATAAAAACAGAGAAAATAATCCTAATAAATTATTCTCCCGAACAACTGTTTTCCCTTTCATTGCTTTCCCTGGATTCACACATCACTGTATTTGAAGTATTCAGCAAATTCTCTTTGCAAATGAAGAGTACTTCTGCTTTTGATCCATGAATCAGTTGTTTCAGGGATGCGCATTGGACATGTAAACCACATGGCATTGGTTTGTTTTCTATGGGCTGTCCACCTCAGCCGACTTTAGCCTAAAGCTAGCCTGGAGAGAAAGAGATTCCTTTCTGCTATATTGCTTAAAGTTATATGTCTTCTTGTTAACAGTCTCTCTCTTTGTTGACCAGGCAGCTGGCTTCATCCACTCCTTTCAATTTAGAATTTTCTGGTGGAGAAATAATTCCTCTGTAGAAATCTTGCATATATTGTCTGCTGTATATGAGCTTTCTGCTCTCAATCATGTCACACCATCCTTTGAAGTCTTAGGTATCCAGGGATGATGACTTCCCTATATCATCAATAGCCTTTGGGAACATCCTGCAAGATTGATATGAAGGGGAAGGATGACAAACCTAACCTCCTGTATTTCCAGCCTGAGTCATGTGCTTTCTGTATGCACAACCAAGATCAAGAGGGGTTTCCACAGTGAATAATAATGTACGGCTTTTCCATAGATTCTTGAAAGGAGCTGAACACATATCCCAGTAAACCACTACAAGTGTAAGATGCACAACACTTTGTGGTCCCCTAGAATGATCCCAAAACATACTTCCAGCAGACATCTCCCACGCAGACTCCACATCGGGTGCCACCAGACATAGCCTCTGCTAATGCATATCAACACGGGATACTTTGAATTCTACTTTCTCTATACCTGCTGCCTCAAAATGAGGTTTGAACTGAAATGACCATGAGGTTTCCAGCTGTGCTGCTCAGCCCACAGTCTCACATGTTATATGCTGGCACTGCAAGCATGATTGCAGCTACCACCCCTTGCTGTGGAAGCACGAGAGAAGCAGAGCCCACAGGAACCCGGGCAGAGACACTGTGATCTGCAGCTTTAGGTTTGGTAAATGTTTCCTGACAGACCTACCCTCATCCATTGGAGAGGTGAAAGGATGACAGCTTCATGTCATTTTAGCGCAAACCATTAACATAGGCATTATTTATTAATTTAAAATTTGTCGGCAGCCTATACTTGCTTTGGGAAATTCTGATAGTCCATGTACATAAATAGGAAGATGATGTCAAACTTCCTTGCAAGGAGACTGAACTTCAGGCACAATTTCACATCCTCCCCATGGCTGTGATTTGCAGGGGAGTATCACTCTGTGGGTTTGCAATATACTAGTCACACTTCCAGCTCTGGCTATTTCTACTCTTAAAACTGGAAAATCTTTCTGTACCTGCTTTTTCTATCTACTTAAGAAAAGCAATCAACCTTCCAGAGTAAACTTTAAACACAGTGAAAAATGCTTTGATAGCTGCAAAGAATAATGTAGTGCCTTTAGTAGCCAAGTATCAAAGCACCAAGTACGTATTCCCAGCTTATATCACCAACTTTACACATCAGATGTTATAAACACAATTCCCATAAGTGTAAGACAATAACCAGAGTAGATAAAAAGATAAGGTCTTTGGTAATGATGCAGAATACGGCTGTCCTGCAGTTGGGTGGAAAACCGTGTATTGATGATACATTGGATCACATTACAATACTAATTCAATACTTTATATCCCCCAAGTCATCAGGGTGTTTTTAGACAGCAGCTACAAAGGTTAACCAGCTTACACAACCCTTCCAATGTAGTACACTGCTGCTAATGTTCAAGTTCAGCAAGGCACAACATATCAGAAAATGGATCTTCTATTTGAAGATGAAAGATTGTGTAGCACATACTAAGTATAACAAAAGCTGAGGAGTCTTCAGAGTAACTCAATGGAGAGTGTGCTTAAGGTGGGTGCATTTTACAGGACACCTCTTTGCATTTACTATCACTATTTAATATATTTATCTGTGATCCAGTATAAAAAAATCTACACTCATTCCTAGCAAAGTCTGCAGACAACACAAAAAATCATGGAGTGGTAAATAATGAGAAAAGCAGATGTATTGTATAAGCAATCTGGTTTGTATGGTAACTTGAGCTCACTAGGAAAAAAACCCCAATATATTTTATTGTACAGTTAAGTATAATTCTGACTATACTAGATAGTTTGTACACTGAGGATGTGGGCTATATTTTAGGAACAGAGACTTAAAAGAGGATTTAAAGGTCATGGCTGATAACCAGCTGAGCTGCACAAGAGTTCACCATGCAATGCACTGACGAAGAGAGAAAATGTGATCTTACTATGTGCAAGCAAGGGACCATAAAACACAAGGATGGAAAGGCACATTGTTCCTTGAAATATTAATAGTAGGAAAGCAGGTCCAGCTCAGGCATCCATATTTTAAAAAATACTATTGACAAACTGGAAAGAGTTCAAGATAGAATTACAAATATACTTGCAATTGGCAAAAGCTGCCAGTGAGATACTAAAAAAAGAAAAATCTAAATTAATTTAATTTATCCAACAGGAAAATAAATGGTGATTTATCTGTGGTTTATAACAGAGCTGGCTGGATATTCTATCTCAACAATAGAAAATGAAAATTCCCCACGAATTTCAATAAAGAACAAATAATGTTAATTTTCCTTCAGAATAAGCAAAATTAAGTCTTTTGCTGTAAGCCACTCCCCTTCAAATTGTTCTGTTTAAGGAAATTTTAAACTTCACCTTCTTGTAAATATATTTATCTGTGGTGTAGGTACCTGGTTTTCTCCTATAGGCCAGCCACAGGGTAATTTGTCACTTAATTCAGAGTTGTATATAACATTACTGGAGCTGTAGTCCAGCCAAGAAGCCTTTGCCTAAGTTGAATAAGGGTAGCTTTTATTTAGGCCATAATTCCCAGGAGCAATGCAGCATTATGGGAAAATATTTGGTTTAAATATTGAACTAACACAAAAGAAAGCCATGGTCAATCAATTCAGTAAATTCAAACAACAGAGATTCTACATTAAATAAAATGATAATTTTGTTTAGATTTGATTGTTTGTCTGTGCATTTCCATCCTGGGGTGTTTTTTGTGTTAATAAGGCAGGTTTTTTCATACTTTGGATTGAAAACAAATGTTGACAAGTCGTATCTGCCCACTGTGTGAAAATTCCAGATTTTGTTTGGTCTTAGCTTGCAAGTAGCTGTATTATATTCCTGATACCAGCGGGATCTCTGAATTAGCAGACAGAGACACGGCATCCAGTAGGTGGAATCTGACACTAGATTAATCCAAACTAGATAAATGCCAAGATTTTAACAAGCGAGGGAATTAAACACAGCAACAATTTATCTAGGAATGGGATAGACTTTCTACTATGCATGGTATTTAAAGACAGGCAACCTCCCTATCTGCTCTAGCTGGTGATTCAATCCCACAGGCTGTGTTGTAACAGCTAATAACAAAAATCCCTCCTGCCATAACATCTAAAAATGCAGGAAGCAGCATTACAGCAACAGAAACTGCTAGAAACCCTCTGTCTTCAGGGCCAGCAAATAGGGATAGTTACATTATACCACCGAATACCTTCCCTTGTCCATCTGCAATGCAGCTTCGGTCTAATTAAACATTTCATAGAAATACCCTGTAATTGCTCTGTGGTTTGAGCCCTGACTATAATCTATCCATCATAACTGGTGCTCTCCATTTTCTGCTTGAGGAGCCTTTTTCTTGCTTCCTTACTTTTCAGATGCTCAGTTCACAAACGCAAAAACAACCTTTGAAAAATGGCCCATTCTGGATCACAGACTGAAGGAAGACATGTAACTCTATTTGAGAATATTTTTAAATGGTAGGGGTTTTATTAGCATAGAAGTAATAATTGAGAACATTGTACAGCCATTTTAAGAATGGAATAAAAAAGCAAAGTAGTGGAAGTGAAAATAATTCTGGCACCATCACTCACCTCCAACAAGCTCAAATTAATCCATCCAGAGAAGGAGAAAACCTCTTTCGGTAACCAAATAGGCCTTCTTAAGGTCAGTAATCACAGATTCCATCGACTGACAACAGCCTGCTGAACACAAAGGAAGTGTGACTTTTCCTTTTTCTTTGCTACAGCTCAATAGTTTTGTTTCAGCCTCCCAGTCAGTTTGTTTACAAGAAAAACCTCTTGTGCAAAGAGTATCTTTCCTTGTGCAACATATTGCAGCGTGCCAACTGAAATGACTCTGCACTCGCTGCACTATCAGATAGCCTTTAACATGACAAAGTGTCGGAGCTACGCGTGCAGTGGTACAGCAGGGGCTAGTTAAGATTTCCAAATATATGGCATTCGAACAGGGACCAGACTCGCTCTAGGTTTTCCCTCCACTACTGCCACATGACAAAGCATTAAAAGCTCAGTAGCGCACAGCACCATTAAACTGACTGATGGCAAGAAGGTGTCGGAAAGAACGGCTCTGTAAATCTTCCCCTGCACATAGAAAAACAGGTCTCACATTTCCCTGCCCCCTCCTTACACAGACACATACATGCGTGTCATAATTTCCCAGGAAGCACAAATAAATTGCATTGCATTTGAAGCACTACATAAAAGACAAAAATCCTGGGCATCTTATTCAAGTATTTGAGTAATGTTCGTTATGAATGCTCACAGCTAATTTCTCCCTTTCTTGAAGCATGGTAGGAAAACAACAGTCTCACACTTTAAAGATGTGGAAACAAAGGGAGGGAAAAAGGCTGATGTCGCCAAGGTTTTAGAGACAGATCTTGTGTGCGATGCAGCTAGAGGTGAGGGCTCACATATCTGGGAAAAACTCTTCCAAATGTCCATGGGAGGTCTTCACCCACAGCTGAGGAAACAATGATAACTCAAAATTTCCCAGGTCTGGTCTCACTTTGTGCTCTGCCCAGGCTGCTCTAAAATTAGACCTGTTTTACAGACTCAGCTCTAGTTGCTACAGGAGGCACAGGCAGCACTTCCAGCACAGGCTGGGGGCAGCCCCACATCCCAGTACACGCATGATGGTCAGTCCCCACAAGGACGCACTCGCCATCTGCGATGACTGAATAGAGCAAGGGTGGAGCAGCACAAATGTTGTTATTATTAGCCCTCACAGGGGATTTTTTCATACAAACTGTCCATTGTTTTGTAAATCGAAAACGGCCAGTAGAAACATACTGCAGTCAATGATGCTCTTAAAGGAAAGACTTCCTCAGGCCCACCATGGTGTTTCTAGGAGGAAAAGCCCCTCCTGGAGACACCGCAAGCCACTCTGGGTCACACAGGAAGGTAGAAGATGAGGCCCATTTTTATGTATGACCCCAGTTTATCTTCAGACAGAGTTTTGGTTAGTGCAAGCAGTACTCAACTGAGCCTGCAGCCCTAACAACTCAAAAGAAAGACATTTAGATATGAAGCTTTGGGTCACTTCCTGCTCATGCTCCTGTCTCATTGTGGACATTAGTGTGACCCGCTCAAGGGCTGGCTGGACTCTGCTCCTGATGCTACCTATGCTGCTAGGACATCTGCTATACTGCCCAGGTCTTAGACATGCACTGCTGGGGTCCAAGGAAGGAGGAGGTAGACACATATCAGTTCTACACAGCACCCTCTTCTGCTCTCACATCTCCTGAGATTTGGCCTCGTCTTCCATCATAAGCGTTTCCTCCTGGTCCCCATGATGCCTGACTCATAAGGGATGTCTCTGGTAGGAAGCTGAGAACCAAAAGATCCCCACACCCCATACCTTTGGAGGAAAACAGCAGCACATTTTGCACCACACTATGTGTGGGAGCTCCATGAAGTACAATATTTCTCCGAGGTACAGCCCTTTTTACTCACTTTCTTCCTTGATAACGCGGCTTCACATTGCTTTACATGAGGGACTGTAGTAACAAAAACATACAGCACTTCCCCATGAAACAGATTGTCATCATACTAAGAAATTAAGAAATTAACTTTCACTGCAGTGCTATAAGGAACATATAACTTCAATGGTACTGAGTGTGAAAATGGGAACTTCCCCGAGGCTCAGAAAAGAAGGACCAGGTTAGCCTCTGTTCCTGAGAAGCAGCATGCAGAATCCTCCAGTTCCTAGTCACTTGCTTTAGAAACATTGATTTAACTGCTAACCCAGGGCCCAGACACAGAATATCAAAACAATCCCTCCAAGCATTCAATAAACAATGACAGTCCTCAAAATAGCTTTCTAGTCTTCTTATAATGAACTTCCATGCATCAACTTATTTGACCTTGAACTGGTATCATTACTCACTTGGGAATTTTCCTGTAGTATTTGTTGCTGCAGCTCTTGAAGTATGAAGAATGAAGTGCTGGACTCTTACACTCCTTCGTTTCCTCCTCTCATTTATTTTGGGTTTGATGAGGAAAACATATGACTGGATATGCCATTACAGGCAGACAATCTGATAATCGCTAGTTGATAGGACAGTGTCTGTAGCCAATTCATTCTCTTCTTGTAACGTCATGAGTCGGCAGGGGTTGGGGTTAAAAGCACTGCTTTTTTTAGTTTGTATTATTTTTTTATTAACTTTCCAGAAATGCTACAGCCCACGTTCATCATGTTTGAGACTTTTTAAACAGAGATTCTGGAGACTGTCAGGTTCCTTTTTTGCTTATTTACAAACACTACTCAGAAACTCTTTTCAGATACCTGCACAGTAGGTTGTTTCTGTGGATTTGGAGCACTCATTCTGATGGCCCTTACAGGTCTTAAACAGATGCTGGTTTTCATGAAGCAGTTACACATCTTCCCAGGATGCAAAGAGGGCATTCCAGAAGTTCCACTATTATTTCTCTTTCAGGAAAAGCAAGGTCAGCAATCAGCTACATCCTTCTTGTGCAAGGAAGCCCTGTTGCTTGGCAGAGGACGTGCTCCATGGGTACGAAGTCGAGGGAGTGAATGGTCATGGATAAGGTACAGGAGCTGATCTTCTCATGCATTTCCTTACCATCACCTCTATCAAGGCCTTTTGTTGTTCTCCCAGTTCCTTTTTTTTGGTTTTCACTGGTGGGATCACCTTGGCTACTGGTTAGTTCATCTGAGGACAAGAGAAGGAAGAACGGGCCACTTTCTTGTACTGGCAGAGGAGAGAAACCCATGGAGACGAGCAGTGCCTGAACACTGGAGGGTCAAAGACATGAAGCTCTACCAGATCAGCCTCGCCTCCCTCCTAATTGAGCTTTCAGCATTCAGCAACAGTGCTCCAGAGAGGACAGACACAGGCTGCACAGCAGCTCCCTGATGAAAGCACCTGCAACTTCTATGAAAACCGACACTCACTGCTGTGGTATCCCTGGGACTCCGGATCCCAGAGCTCTGTTTACTGTAGGAGCTGTGAAGGATGGCCTCAGGCTTCACAGCAGGAAAAAAATATGAGGGATCAAGTATACAGAGGCACCTCATAAAGTATCCCTTCGAACTAGATGCGGATTTACGGGAGGGAAGTGAGTGGCCCCTGGGGGACTTTCACTTGCCTGTTAGCACTGGTCAGCGTGTGGTGTATGCCCAGCCCCTGGGATGCAACTGGCTACACAAAACTGTGACTTCTTTCGAGCACAAACAGGCAGCCGCCTGCACATCTCCAGTCTGCAGTGGGGCTGGATGGGACACAGCTGCTGCACCAGGCTGGGCAATATGTTTCTTTTCGAGTAAGTTCCTTAACATTTCTGTCCTCCACTAGGGATACATGAGATCAGTCTGGGAGAGACTTGAGATAGCATGCTGAGAAGCAGAGCTGTCCTCAGCCCTCATCTCTCCCAGGTAAACATGGGGCTGGGGAGCAGGTACATCCCCATGAAGGAAAAAAAGAGCCTGGGAACAGGTAAAAGCAGAAGTCACAGAGAGTAGAAATAAATAAGAAAAGAAAAGCAATAGCAGAGTGGAAGAAAAGGTGCCTAGAAAAGTGCAGGGCTGAAGGGGGAAGCTCTTTTGCAGGGAGGTGAGAAAACTGAACTCTCTGGATCATGCGGACATGCACCAGAAGAAGAAATGTAAGGGAAAAAGAAACATATAAGAAGGGGGAAAACACAAGACAGGAATAGGTAGAGGAGAAGAAGGGTTTTGACTAAGGAATGAAAAAAATAACATTAATGAAATTCAAGGCAGGGGAGGAGAACTGTGTGCTGGAGGAGCAGAGTAGGGGAGTAGAGCAGGAGGAAATAAGCATCCCAGTGGAGAGAGAGAAAAGCAGAATGCTCCCAGAGGAAATGAACTGGGCATTCTGAAACAGTGTCAGACATAAATAAATCAGACAGGAACGTTTGGACACTTGGAAAGATGGGAGGAAAAATACAGTGTGATATACAATAGCAGGAAAAAAGTGGGGTGATGGCAAGGGAAAACAGGGAAAAACAACAAAGAGAAAAAGAGGGAGTGAGCCAGATAGTCCAAGCAGTCCCGACGTATTTACATGCACACTTTGAGGTGTTTGGTCTAATGAGCAGTTAGGGCAGCAAAGAAAGTACAGAGTAATGCAATCACATCATTTATATGGACAAGCAGGGATTTTCCAAGTCAGAAGATATATGCACAGAATAATTGTGGGAGAAAGTTGGGGGGGGGCAACAATTACAGCAGTAAATCATAATCTTTTTAATATATTATCAGTTTGATTCACAGGCAATAAATGCACATGCATACAGTTTTTGTACTTAAGAAGTGGCAGGAAACTTGACTGCTAAAACAAAGGAAAAGGAGAAGCTCAGTTGTCTCTCTCTTTTGAGTGAGAGACCATAAAGAAATCCACTCCCTCTCTCTCCCTCCCTCTCTGGGATGGCCATCATTACTAGAGTTGGCTAGGAGTGTCACAGCACTGTTATTTTCTAACAGGAATGCACTTACTACAAAACTGAAGTTTTCCACAGGAAGATATTGATATTGCTATAGAGAAAAATCCTATGAGAAAAATTTGAACCAAGTGTTTCATTTTGGGTGGCTTCAACTCAAGTCAGAATTTTAAAAATTTGATGTGAAACTTTATTACCTTACTACTAGTGGAACCTGGTTATTTTCAGTTGGGAGCAAAACACCTTTGAAAGTTGGCAGTTTACTCGGTATTTTGTTACAGTCATTGTATCTCTACCTCTGTAGTGCAAAACACACCTGTGTGTGTCCGTGTGCATGTGTGTGCATATGCATTCCCTCACATGCAAGCAAACAAGTGAATAAGATTGGGGAAAATAAAGGGATTAAAAAACATTCAGAGTTTGTCCTTATTTTGAGCAAGTTGCAAATGAAAGCCATTGTGAAAGCGCTCTACCAGGCCGTCTGTGTATTTCGTAAAGGGATGTGATGATCCTCTGGCAGGGCAGGAAAAGGGAAGGCTGTTAACCAGTAGCTGAGAGCGTATCTTTAATAAGAAACACTAACCCGTGTTTTGAATGGTGAAGAGTAGGAAATCTACCATGACGTTTAGTAAGCCGTTCCAGTGATTATTGTCTTGTTGTTTAAAAATACACTCCTCCCAACACCTCTTACCACATGTGGGTGCAGGTCGCCCACTCAGGTTTGATTTGTTGGAACTGGAATTTTGCTGGGGGAAAGCAGTTGGGAAACCGCTCCCCAGTGTGTGCTGTGCACATCTCAGGCTCTGCCACAGGTGTGAGGTTATGAACTAGCAACTGATGATGAGTCTGAGGGACCAACGAATTCTAATTTGAGATCAAGCACTGCTTTAATCTGGTTCTCCACTGCTATTTGGCCAAATCTTTTGCTGATGCAGATACGAATATTGGTTCCCAGAATCTTACTGAAATCCTGCTTTATAAAAAAGAGTTTTGCTTGAATTCAGACTCTCAAGTAACCCAGGAGATTCTCTTTTCATGTCTGTATTTATCACCCTGCTGACTTTTATTTCTCTTGCATGACTTTTTAGGAACAATTCTATGTAATCTCCAAGATAAATCTCTTGATAGCAGAAGACCAGCTATCACTTGTTTGACGACTCCATTCAAAACATCGAGTAAATGACAAACCTCCACCAGCAACTGCATTTTCAGACCAATCAATGTGCCAGCATTTAATCCAGTTTCAGTGTAACATGTCGATTTCATATCTGTATGATTAGAATTTATAACTAAGGAAACATTTGTTTTCATAGTCAATTTTTCTTCATATGCCAAGCTAAAGCCATACAGAATTCAAAGTGCCTTACATCAAATACTATTAGCTGTGTTGACCATAATGATAATCTTGTTTTAAAAACATGTCAGGTTAGATGCATAAACATTTATTAAAAGATTTTACTATGACAATCTCTTTCACAGAGTCATTAGCAGAGTCTGATACCACCTTTAATTTCTCTAAGACCAGACAAAGCCAAATGCAAATGCATGATTGGTATTCTCACTCCATACACATCATATGAATAAGACTGTATCTTTCCAGTCCTCTTAAACTTCTCTAGTGTTCTGGAAAAACATTATTCATAGTCAAAGGAGTTTCTTGATTTATTCTTTTCAAGCTTGCGGACAGAAATTGTTCAAGCCTCTCATTTAACATACCTACTTTAGCAGCCACTGTTTAAACATTTTCTTGAATTGTTGTTGTAATGGAAGATACATCATCACTATTGTGGGATTATATATTTTCAGCTTTTTTTTTTTTCCAACCAACACAGAAAGCTGTTCTTGTCTCTTCTGTGTTAGTATAACTAATTCTACCATTTCTAACCATTGAAAGAAACATCACTAATAGGTTTTCTTCCCTAATATTCATCAAAAACTTCTTCTTGTCCTGAACTTGTATGATCTTTATCTCTGTTGGGTAAATACTTCTACTTACATTTCTCTTGCTTCCATTATGAATTTATCACCATTCCTGTCTTCTGATTTAGATTAATTTTTGGTTTTCTGCTCTTTCTTCCAGTTGTTTCATGTGGGTTTTTGAATAACAGAACAGTTTTCACTTAAGCTTGGCTTTTTGTTTTATAACAAGTATGACTTTTTAGCAAAATGTTTTTAAACAGTTCACAATTATAATTCACATTTTTCTGTTTAAATTCTCCCGGTAGATTTAGCTTATAATTGTTATCAGCTTTACAAAACTGGCTTTTTTAAAGGACCAAGAATTTATTTAGTTCGTATTTTATTCTTTTTGTATACAAATACAATTAATACACAATTTTTCGCACATAAGTAGACATTTGCTTCAGTTCTATAATCAATTGCTGTCCATCTGTCATAATTAAATCAGGTTTTTGCTGAATGTGGGTGTATTTCAAATGCTAACAGAAGAAATAAAAATTCTGCTTAGTGGTTAGTGCAGGATGGACTCTAGGCTTTGGTCCACACTTGGCAGAGAGGAAGTTTGGACCCTTGTAATCCTGAGTGAGCATCCTAACCCCTGAATAATGACCCTTTTAACCCACTCTAAATAAAAATAACCTTTGGATTACAATTTTATTCTGCCTTAAAAAAATAGATATTTAAATGTTGCTAAAATGTAGATAATATTTGTGGTCAAAGTTGTATATTCATTTTCTTACTATTCTCACCTAGAGAGAGAAAAATATTTAGCCTGCCTCAAAAAGTTAAGTCACAAAGCAAAAAAAAAAATCCACTGTTCATATTCATCTAATTGTTACTGATCACTTAGTATTCTGCTTGTGCAAATTATCTCACCCAACTTTGATACTGTTCTATGAAACGTACAGCTGGTTACCCATCACTGATGGATCAGGAATGACTGAACTTCTTGGCTTCATGTCCTTGGACATCTTTATTCTTTATTTGCTCAGGAGTTGGATTTTCTACTGAGCCAATGTATATTGTTCCCTTTTCTAACCCTCCTGGTTCTTCAAGCCAACCCCTCCATTAAGAAATTCTTTCCCTTTCCAGTGAGTAAAATACGTCCAAATCCTACATGCTTCTCTTCTTAGAGAAGGTAGATAAATGTGCTCAGACCCATGCTTCTGTCTTCAAAGATGGACAGCTTGCAATACCCACCTACTTGTCACTTCCTTGCCACTCTCTTCAGATTGTCTTCCTCTGCTTTAGGGATCAAAATTGATTTCTTGAGAGGCCACCTAACAAATTCAAGGCTGTCATCACAGCGCCTTTTCCTCTGAATCCAGGTTAATGAAGCTTAACAGGACCAGTGGTTTAAAGACTTCCTCAGTTTCTCCGAGTCCTTGAGGATCTCTACTTGTTCGTGCTACCTGGTGCCATCCTCTGCTGAACCTCCAGCATACCCAGAGGCCCTCTTTCTTCCGTGTTCTTCTCCCTTTAACTGGGCTATATACACACTTGGCAGTGGGTCTCAGAGATTTTATTACATATGCCTGCCTAAGTGTCCACAGCTCCTATTTTCAGATTAATAACTTTCACTCATCATCTGTGGTTTTGTCATTTCTGGCTTAGTCCCACAGCACATCCTTCATATGGGGCTACATTGCAATTTAATTGGAAGCAGGTTGTGGTGCAGAAGGTAATCACACACCTGGTATGCGCATCTCTGCTCTGGGATCCAGGTCAGTTACTCTTGAGTGGCCTGACTGATTTGATGATTTGGATATGATGGTTTGGGCCTAGAAAGCCCAGAGTCTCCAGGGAAGATCCTTCCTAAGATAAACACTCAGTGATGCATCTCTCAGAGACGCAAGCATTAGAATCACTGATGACTGGATTATGTTCCCTTCAATATAATAGAGACTAAGTATAACCAGAAAGATACTCCCCAAAAGCTTCCTAGGCTTCATAAATCCCTTCCTGCAGCCTGACACCATCTGTATTTATCAACTTCTAGGACCTGCTGCAACACCCCTATGTTGGAACAGCTCTTTGAAGAGCCTTAGGAGGACTGGCTGATGAATGGGGCTCCAGTGTTTATTTACTTCAGTTTGGTAGAAGAAGTGAGTCAATTATACTGCATTTTGGTTTTGCAGTTGTAAGCTGGCAGAGTACTTAGAGCCTATGTAGGAACGTATTTTATTTATTTTAAATATCTGAAAAAAAATTGAATAAATAAAATGATGCAGTTGGTGTAAGATTTATGATGTCCTAAATTTTCCATGACTTTAAGCAGTTGGGGTTGTACATGACGTGTTAGTCAAGTATGCAGTCCATTACCAGTCTTGTCTGGCTTTTGAAACAAAAGGTTTTTTGTTGTGTGAATCATAGAGAAAGATTTGCAGGTCCTATTTTTATGATGACACTTACAAGAAAGAATCCCCACAAAGTCCCATCACCCTTCCTGGAGGGAGAGGGTTAGGATTCACATAGCTCATACACTGCTATCTGTCATTCCCAGAAAGAACAACACTGGAAAAAAAAAAAAAAGTTGCTGAATAACTTCACAGTTTTTGCCATCATTTTCTGCATAAGATATCCAATGCATATTCATGATTCAACAACAGACAGAAACATAAAGTCACTCATCACCACTCTTTCAGTTCTGTGCCCCATTAATTTTCCAATCAAATTAATTAACAACAAACTGATTGCCTTCCAAGTCAAGCTCAGAACTGACAACTCTTTTTGTCACTATAACGTTGACAGTAGATTTATGAAAAATACTCTTATTGAATTAAATAAACTGAATGTGTACTGGAACAGATCATTTATAGTTGTTGTACATTTCTGTGAATGCTGACAACTTCAAAGCAGATACTCACTTCAGCGAACCCCTTGATAAAGTGTCCCATAAAAGTCACTGGGACCCTTTCTTCTGGCTTCAGTGGACACTGGAGTACCCTCTAAAAAGTTTTCAAGACTAAACAGATGAGTTTTTGGAGGCTTTTCTGACTGTTAGGACAAGCTTTCCTTAAAATAAATTTTGATGTCAGGAAGGCTTCCTAACACATTACCAACAAGGCCATGAAATGTTTGGCTGATCACAAATCCTTCCACACCAAACAGAAACCTTCTAATACACTGAAAAACCACAACTAGGTTTAGGAAATTCTTATGTAAAGCAATTTAAGGTAAATATGGAAATTAATAGATTATAAAAGAAATGTGTTGCATGAGTTATTAACTAAGGTAATCCAGGCCTCCTTACCCATGTGCCACCATATGCTCTACGTTCTTCCTTAAGCTTGTCCTAATGTGTTTTCCTTAAGGCTCTTTTCCACTTCCTTAGGTCATGAAATAAAGTCACATTAGCTTGACTCAGTGTTAACAGATGTTGTGAAGAATCATTTTAAAGTCACTCGTGTCCTGTATTTCTCCATATCTTTTAGCTTGATTGCAGCAAATTTTAGGAGTTTCTGTCCAGAAAAAAAACAAATCAACCCCATAGAGGCTTACACCACACCCTCGCTATCATTAAATAAACCCAGCATCAAGTTAAACCACTGCAGTCAAAGTACTTTATACATTTTAGAAGTCCTCTCATATGCCCAGTTCTCCCTTGGCTGGCAGAGATCTAGTTTGGGACACAGCTGTACACTTAAGTGTTTGACTCTTATTGGGAAAATCAGAGAGGGGTGAAATCTCAGGGCAGAGAGAGGTCATTGAATGCGCTAGTACCTGCTTTGCAGACATAATAGCAAAACTGAATTTTCAGGAGTAGAGCAAGTGAACCTAGCCGATGCTGATTAATTATTGTTACTGCTTTTCAGTGGTACCCCTGACCAAACACAGCCTTCCTAGAAGACAAATTGCAATCTTCTAGTGGAGAAGAAGGAACATGTAATGGGGAAGTTTTAAAAGTGCACTTCTAGTAAATTCAAGTGGACACTCAAAATTATGTCTACGTGATAACAGCGACCCTAGGTATGGACTCGAAGTTCGATGGAGGTGGTACTAAAAAAACACATGTACTTCAACAGGCTGCTGTTTAGACCCCTGCTATTTCAGAAAGTGCTGGAAGATATTTTCCAGGAGCAATTTGTTTGAAGTTTTTAATGCCGTTTTCTTTAAATCCATTTGATGTAAATATAACCCATGCATCATGAAACTGTCAATTTCTACAGGGAATATGAAGTGACCTGAGCAGCCAGTGTGTGACACGTGCTTCAGTAGGCTGGTCCAGGAGCAAGGGGCACAGCACCATTGCCACCAGGCTGCTAACATCAGGCTTCTGGAAACCTGAAGTGGAAACCAGGGTGGGAAAGAATAGGTACTATTATGAACACTGTTGTGCCCTGGGGCTCAGGCTGCAGTTCCAGGCGTGGAGGATCACGCACAGGTCCCTGTGATTTGATGCAGCTTTTCTGCCCTAATGGCCTTGACATAACAGAGCTAAGATTTTGTCTCTCAAGGATCCACAGTTTTCAGTGCAAATGTTTCAAATTGGCCTTTGTGGTCATCAGGGGAGAACAAACACACCATATTTCTCACTTACAAAGTTATCTGTACTGTGTTAAATATACAAAGGTATACGTAATTTTGTAATCACAGAAATGCTTAATGGAAAATTAGTTTACTTAACTATTGTTATTGTTTGCCTTCAATCTGGGAGCAATTCCATACAGTGGCTGGCACTCTCACACCTCATTATTTTCAGAAAAAAATTGCACTGAAATGGGACCAGGTACAGATCATAGTTTCCTTCGATTTAGGTTCCAATTCCTCCAATGTGAACAGCAGGACTGAATAAGATTCATGTCAGGGCAGAATTTGGCTCACTGATGTCAGCCATTTGAATACACATACAATATGCTGTAAAACCAAGTATTTATGAAGACTGGGCGGTGAATGTGCAGAGACAAGGCTGAATCATATTCTAATAGTGAATGAGTGATGACATCCTTTTATCCAAACAAAAGAACTGATGTCTACTGGAAGGATAGCCTAGGGCAGTATTGCTTTAGGAGAACAAAGGCACTTGGTTTGTTGTAGCATATGTGGTAAAAGTGCAGACAGATCAAGCAAAAAACACAGCTTAGCTAAAGAAGGACATTTAGATCTGCCCTGTGAATAGGACCAGAGGTCTGGCATTTACAGATTACACATTGGTTACTGAAATAGAAACTGATGACAAAAGTTTGATAACAATAGCATGAGGGAGGAAAAAAATAGGTACATGAAATGCACAGTTCTCACATGTGGTCACTGATGCAGAAATATGGTTCATGCTTGACTTAAAGGCCCACAAGATACGCAAGGCAGCGGTATCCGTTCTGATGGCTGAGCGGGAAAGGAGGATCTAGTGCTGCAAGACTTTAAATTTTGCTTTACATGATGATGTCTTCAGTGGCACTTCAGCTGAAGAAAGATACAGCATGAAAGAGCAGCCTTTGGACAGTCTTTAGTTCAGAAGGAAATTACTCAAAAAAAAAAAAAAAAGGTGATTTGTACAGTCAGGTTATTTCCCGTGAAACTCTTTCCCTCAGATGAAATGCAGTGACCTACACCCCACTGCTGCACTGCTGCTCCCCCATTCTCTCCTGTCACTCTGCTTCATCTCCAGCAGCCCATGCGAGAGGACCAGCAAAAACACAGCAGGCAGTTCTCCTGGGCAAGGACTTCATCCATCAAGCCATGAAGGACATCTTGTTTTTCTGGCTGTTGAGGAACACCAGAATATCACATCACTCTGTCGATGTTTCAATGCCTACCTCCACATCCACATGGGAATGCCACCAGCTCCAGGGCATAAGTCCTGGCCCCAGGGCCTCCCTCTGCCTTGCCAAGGAGAGTTTTCTGAAGGTGCAGGGAAGACCTGCACACTTTGGGGCTAACAGAGATCATTTCTTTTGATGGAAAATTGTGTGGGAACCTGCAACATTGACCAGTCTGGCAGGTTGCTGGGCTTACAAACTGCATTTAGCTGTTTCATGCCTGGCTGCATGATTGCACACTTGTTCCTCATGAAACCTTGTTTGTGGGATACACATCCTGGGTTTGCAGCATTTGTATGATTTATATGTGTATTTTACACCACGTATGGGATACATATATGTAATGCAGCCATGGACCTGCCCTCCGCGGATGACAACATCACAGCGGAAACATTGCAGCATCACTGATGCCAAAATACAAACATCATAAAACAATCATCACTCTATTGGGGCCATAAACATCACAACATCAACCCAGGCCCTAACAGGCTTAATTCATTCCTTTAGGCAGTGTTCCAGGAAAAATGACAAAAAAGAAAAAAATAGGAAAAAAAGTAAGGGTGGGTGGGTGGCACATGCAGGTGGGGAATGTGGGCACCTAAACATTCCCTTTCCCCTGAAGTCCTCAGGAGGGATCTGCACTTTATTAAAAATGGCTCTTCTCATCCCAGATTCATGCATCTCAAATCGGGATAAACTCCTGTAACCACATTAGTCAATCCAGACAGATTCATCCATTACTTAATGCATTACTCAGATTTCAGTAACAGAAGGTATGTGATCTAGAGTCAAGTTCTGTTATGCTTGGATGAAAATAAAAACACTAAAAAAACCTCTTGGTAACTGCACCTGTGAGACAAGATTCACTGATTTTGGGAATGATGGCTAAGTGTTTTCTAGCAAGTAATTAAAAAAATATGTCTCCATTTACGTTAACAGCTTTATTCTGACGACTGTGTTGAAGACCTAATTGACTAGTTACAAGCTATCTCTGTCAAGCGAAAGCAAAGGGACTTTTTCTTCGTCATTATTTCAGCAACTAGGTTTGGTCTTGTGTAGTTATTCCTACAGTAGCAAGACAGCATAAAGAATCTGTGGCTGTTCATTAGGAAATCAAAACAAGGAGGGGAAAAAAAACCAGATTCGCAAAGTTAAAACAAGGCAATGGTGTCCACTATGCCATTGTGAAATTTGTTACTCTAAATTTTGAAGGAAGGAAGGAAGGAAGGAAGGAAGGAAGGAAGGAAGGAAGGAAGGAAGAAAGAAAGAAAGAAAGAAAGAAAGAAAGAAAGAAAGAAAGAAAGAAAGAAAGAAAGAAAGAAAGAAAGAAAGAAAGAAAAAGAAATCTATAGCTGAGTGGTTTGATTTAATCTCAAACTTATAGATAAGATTTTGTGTGGGCAGGAACCTCATTTGGGTTTTTGTGCCAAGAAACTTCTCCCAAAGGTTGCAAGTGGTTTGGAAACAAAGAAAGTGCATTTTAAAAGGTAACAAAACTGCACCACTCCTCACTCACTCTTGGTTTGACACCCAGTTGGAGCATTAGTGAATCCCTTGAGTCATCGTCTGTGGTTCTCAGCAGTGTGCTTGCTGGCTGCTCCCAGTGGTCACTTTGTCTGGAAATACTCTTGCCAGAGGATAAAGAACTGGTTTGCTGCTTTGTTGTTGCAGCTGAGGAAGGCTCCCTGACCTTTCATGCAATGTCACCAAGGAAGGAGCTGAATTCATGATGACAAATGTTGTTTTTCCAGTGTTTCCATTCCATTTCCTGCCCGTGGCCTCCTACTTCCTCCTTCTCATCTCCAATCCTAGAAAGCTGCAGCCCCAAGATGATCTGTGTAGGTGGAAGCAACATGATGTCTTTGGAAACCATGGTAAGAACCTCAGGTGGGGGTCATGCAGGGCAGGAGGAACTTCCCAGGTTCTCAGCACCTTGGCCCACTAGTGCAGTGATGCTCTCCTCTGGGAGGTAGCTTGGACAGAATATGATATAAACTAAATCAGAACAAGAGGTCCTCTGAGTCCCAACAATACTGATATGCCTGGAGATCCCTTCATGCTACTACTCCCCTGCAACAGCATGGTACCTCCTCCTCTAACCCTACCTCATTGAGCCTGCTCTGGTCCATTTGTGGGGACTGAATGCTTTGCTTGCCCCAGGTTCAAGACAGCCCATGGGGCTGGTCCACGTTATTTACATTCAATATGTAGCAAATCAAAGAGCACACACAGATTAAATCAAAGATTATCAACACTGATAGTGAGAAGTTACTTATACTGGATAAACAGCCACACTGTGACCCCCAAGCATAGCAAAAGTTAGGAGATCTGCTCGAGCATCACTGATCACAGCTATCATCCTCTCTGCGGTATGTTTGCAGGCATCAGGCAGAGGAACACAGCATGACCAATCTCCGTGGTCCTGGCTGCTGACCTGCTCCCAGTACTGCCCACGAGCAGGGGACTTAACTGTGTGTGCAGACCACATGCCACTCAGCCCCAACAAAGGGAACTCTCCAAGGCTGACTGTAAATGTCAGTGTAGACAGGAGAGTGTTTGGGAGGAAAGCCAGGAGGTGATTTTGTGGGACTTTCTATCTGCAGTCTTGTCGATGTGTGTGTTGAAATCTCCCAGGATGACAAGTCAGAGTATTTCATCACCATTGTCAACAAGGTATCAGTGAACTCCGTTATGAACCCTTTAGTCTGTGGAGGTCTGTAAATGAGCATAAAAATCTGTGTTAGCTTTGGCTCAGGTTTCTATTGTCAGATGAATGAATTCAAACCTTACTTTCAGCCTCCATCAGAGCTGCCAAATCCCACCCAGAGGAACTATCTAGGGCAGCAAGCTGCTTTACCAAACCTCTGTGCCCTTGTGCTTAGACAAAGTATTTGCCAAGTAGCATGGACAATCTCCTTGATTTGCAGAAAAGACTGCACATCCGGGGAGGTTCACAAACACAGGTGCTGACAGACAGACTCTCACCCTGGAGGACACTATATTCACTCAATGAGGGCTATCAAACACTCCCATGACTGTGATCAAATTGCATGGGTTAGGGCTTCAGCAGCCCACCTGCAGAAACCTGAAAGCATGGGATGTCTCCTCTAGTGTGCTTCAGCCTGCATGTTTTCTGACTAGTTTGTTTCTTCCTTACCTTGCTCTGAAGTGTGCACTTCTGGAGATAGTGCTGTCTACCTAAGTACCCTTGGTTAGTAAAGGGGCTGAGATGGCACAGGAAGTGGTCATTTTTTTTTTCTTTTTTGAGGTGTGCCTTTTTCACATGTCTTGAGGTAACAGGAGTTACTCCAGACCAAATTTTAAAACTCCGTTGTCAGCTAGGAGAAACCACTTTTCCCTGTAGCTACGACTGAGGTCCTGTCAGAAGGACTCAGACCATTTTGGAGCACTCTTCTGAGACCCGTTCAGCCTGTATTCCCATCTTCCCTAGGTTTGCTCAAGGGTGGTTTGGGTCCTACCCAGGTAAATATGTGAGCCCCTAGATAATGAAGCCAACAGTAAGAATGTGAGTGCCAGAAGTATCCACAGCTCCATGGGTAATCAGGCAACCAGGGGCACCACTGAATAAATGAGCAAGACAATGTCCATGCTGCTAAGCAAAGGAAAGAACCCTTTTTGCTTTCTCATAACACATGGGTTATATGTAAAAATAGCTGCTAGTCAGTAGCAGTGTGTTGCTCACATGTGTGGGCAATATGAGGACAAGTTCATTTCCAAGTCCCCTTTCTTCTATTAGTCCCTTGCCTTTGATTCTATGTGGGTTATCCAAGGATGAAGGTTATCTGAGGACTTATTTTCAGCAACAGATATTTTTAAAGGACTGGAGGTTATCTGAGGTTTAGCTTAAAAATACTTTGGAGAGTTTGCAGCCCCACCTACTATCATTTAGTTGAAGATATGCCCACATGCACAACTAGTCAATTCACTCTGGTAATTTAACAGTGTTGTTGAATTCCTCACTGATGCAATGCTTTCACTTGCTAACTTTTTTAAATAACACTTTCTGAAAATCTCTGTTTACCCAGGACATCCTGGCTAACAGTGTTTTGGCACAGGTTACTCATTCCTTCATCATTTTGTAGCAAGACCTCAGCAAAGCCATCCACACAGACACAAAGCTGTCAGCCTTCACAAAATTCCATCTCAAAACACTGAATAATATCTTCCTCAACAGCTCTCCTTATCAGACAGTATTAAACCCCTTCTTCACCTTCAACTCTGCCCTCTCTAAAGATTGAAGTTCACAGTCTCAGGTTTTGTCTTCGAGGCACCTTGCGGTCACAGAATGTAACATCTAAAAGTTCACTATAAGCTGTAGAAAGAAGGGTGGTTGACAAGTGCGCTCCTGTCTTATTGAAACTACACACCACAAGGCAAAACCCCATCTAGGCTCAAAGGTTTCCTACAGAGAGATCTTAAAGTGTGCAACAAATTCCCCAAAAAACTAAGAGTCTTAATAAATCTCATTACCAGCAGCACTGTAAGTGAGTACACTCTTCTTTGGTTCCTTTTTGCTAGTAAAAACCGAAAACAACGTTGATCAAAGAAAACAGAAACTGGAAAAACTACAATCCCATCAGAGACACTGTCACCATGCCTGCTGTCGTCCACATCTCCAAGGAGAGGAGAAGAGAGCCACATAGGAAAGAGGTAGTCACTTTGTTCAACAGCAACTGAACGGAGCTGGGACACCTTGGTGATGAGACGGAGTTGTGCTCTAGGCAGCTTTTACACCTGTGTGTGGTGGTATGTCCCAGGCCATGGGGTGAGCTGAAAGGAACTTCTCCTACAATGCTTCAGGCAGAATCCAAAGGTATAAAAGCAGCCACAGACCAGGACCCTGTGTCCCATTACCTCCATGTAAGCAAACACCAGCGATTAGCCCTTTCTTCTGAAACCAATGTTTGCTTTTGTTTTAATTGAGCTGCTGAAGAAAGGACATAGATGTGGCTAGAAACAGCATATTCAGAGGTCAAGAACTCATTCTATTCCAGAGAGGCCTACTGCTGGTGCTCTTGGCAAGGCTCATACAGGGCTGTCATAAGCCAATCTCTAGGAAGCACTCTTGCTCATGAAGCAAGAGTGGAGCAAGTGGCCAACATTCAGGCTTGGCAGCCGAACCAGAAAAAGGTTTTCAAAACTTCAGCTCGAATCAACCTAAATCACTTTCTCAAGGCACAAAGAGGTGGAGTGGAACAGAAAAAGTGTTTTTAGCTTCTGTCTCACATCTCACTGTTTCATTTTCAGTCACTGAAATGAAAAGTAGAGGGAACAAAAGGCCAGGCAGGTCTTATCCCTTCCTTATCCCACATCCCAGAGACCAAGGACTCCATGATATGACCAATTCAAATTAACCTATTTTTACCGTCTTCTGAAGGGATTTGAATCCCCAGTTATCCCATACATTTCACAAGAGTATATTGGCAACCTTTCTCAGGGCACTCTGAGCATGACCCACCAGTTAAAGTCAGCTGGTCCCCAGGAGAGACCAATATAGTATCTCTCCAGGGTATCCAATGGTGAATAGTCTTATTTGGGCTGGAGTTGTGGGTTCAGAGCCACTCAGACACAACCAAAAACCACACCTGGTTGTCTCACACTTTCGGTGCATGCCCTATTAACTTTGTTACTGTGTGAGGGTGTTAGGACAACACCACAAGTTTCAGGAGTGCTCCTTTGCACACACAACTTCAAGCCCATGGATCTGTGATTCACTCAAGGATGACTGCAATCACATGAATGGAGCGTCTTGTTTCATCTTGCTTTTTTAAAACTTCAACTACAAATGAAGGGAGACATTCCATCTCAAAGCCCCAGGCTTTGGACCAGTGCTCCACATGCTTGAAATCTCATGACCGTGTTTGGTATAAGTCTGGTTGAAGTCTGGGAAGATTGTAAGAATTTAAACCTCACTGTATCTCAGCCATAGGCCACTGACGAACATCATCTAATTAGGAATAGCATTTTGGGGTTGTTGGGTATGATGCTGGAGTTGAGCAAACCCTTACAATACTGTCCAAAGCACTTGGAAGGAAAACATTTAACAAGCAGTATTTCTAAATGAAAAAGGAAAAAAAAAGCAATGAACATAGTAACGCGTCCATGTGAAGGTACCAGTATAGGAAAAGACAATGTTGGCATTTTTCTGTAGCCCACAAAAAAGATGAGTGCAAAAGAAAATTTTGACATGTGTTGTGAGGGAATTGTTCAGGTTCAAGAGAAGGCAGAGAAACAGCCAGATTTCCCGTTGGAAAGGATGTCATGGATCCAGGTTCAGTGTTCAACATTCCCACACTCTGGGCCACAACACAAGCCCTTAACCTTAATGTTGGTAGAGGCACAGAAATGTCTTGCCTAAGGTGTACAAACAGTTCAGACTCCAGGGTGTTCCCTGTCCCTCTGAGCAGTTTGTGCCCATCTAGGTTGTTACTGATACCAGCGAGTATCTCATCCGAGAGAAAATAAGCAGTGTTTGCAAAGAAAAGGCAGAACAACAGCAGGCTTTGCCAGGCCAGAGAAGGCCCACCAACAAGTTGATGGTTATTTTTCAATAGGGGCTTGTCATTACAAGAATACGGTAAAAGGTGTGTCATTGTGAAAAATCATATGTGTATGTCACTTACAAACACTGGCACCCATGTGGTATATGACCTTTGTTCCTGTGGTAATTTTGTTCAAGAGAAAAATATGCATCATTAACTCAGTATTTTTTCTGAGAGTGTAATACTTACATTAGCGTACCAGTGTCCTACAGTATCACTATAGTGATTTAATGCTTGTGTCAGCATTTCCATTACATCTAACCCTCTTCAGGACTGTTTGGATGAAGCAGGATGTTTAGAGTCTAAGTTTCAATCTTAATTTTGAAAGCATTTGGTTTTGTTAAATCAGAAGATGGCCAGGCTTCTTGGCCTCACATTTGATCAATCATGACTTAAAACCTATTCTGGGCAGTGATGGTTTTTGTGGATGGGATTATAGCTATCTTTTCATAACCAAGAAAAGAATCCTGCCAAATAACATGATTTTACCATGAGTTTTCCTAAAGACTCAACTCCTGGCTTTCACGAACTTCTGAGAAAATCCTATTTAGGTTTTGTTTATTTGTTTGTTGCTTTGTTAAAAAATAACAATTAATTTCTGAGAGAAGTCAGGACACATGAACTTTAAAGATTCTCACACTCCAAGACAAACATAAGAATTGCCTTCATCTTAATTAATATTTTCATTGTATACCTTTTCATGATGATAGACCGAATATATATATCTCCAGCTTATATATATAATAAGATATAGATATATAAATATTGTATTATATACATATATTCAGGACTACATATAAATAAATATATTTAATATTGTTAGCCTTATAACCTTCAGAGTTTATAGCCCTGTGGCAAGATTTGTGACATTCAACAAAACAGTGCTAACAGCTGACTTATCCCTCCCCCCTTGAAGCTGCTGAAGAAGGCTACTGTTTTGCTGAGCCACAGGGTGGAGAGGAGCGAGACGGAGGTCTGGTGTCCACTCCACATCAGTGACCACATCAAAACATGTGTGCAGCAAGGATGAGTCAGGGGGAATGAGCTAGCTGTTATGTCTCCACCACTCCTTTGCCTATCAGGATAACCAAACTGGCCCCTGGTCACCCCCTCCCACATATCAACACAGGTATGCGGAGTTACACCATAGCCACAAAACAAAGAATGAGAGGTGATACTAAAAGCAGAAGTATTATTAAGATTTATGAATTAATACCAATATATGTTGTACCTGGATGACTTATAGATGTGAAAACCATGAGATTTGTGTGTTGGAAATGGCTTGATGGCTTGACTCCAAAACCCTGGAGTTTTTTGGATCCCTACACGTTGGTAGAGGTTACACCAGCAGTGGTCCAAAGCAACCCACTGTGTCCATTGCCAGTGGTGCCACTGGCCAAAGGAAAAGAAGATAAGGAGCTGGGCTGACTGATACCCCAGATGTTATGACTCCAGAAGGGAATATAAGAGGATGAGACAGGCATAATTTGAGCTTCCTCTCAGCTGGTCTAGACCCCCACTGACATCAACATAACATCATGGATCCAGTCCCTCCGAGCTCCAGAGCATCTGCAAAAACTTCACCTGCAGAAGTCTTATGGAAACATCTAAAAAGACTTTATCACTGAACTCCAGACAGGTCGTATAGTCCCTCACAAAGTTTTGGATGCTAATATTGGTCTAGACTTAAGTTTATATTCTTGACTTGGAATTGTAACATTATAGGTAATAAACAAAATGTTTAAATGCAGTTCTGGGTTCTACTCTGTCTCCCTCGGTGTGTGACATCAGCACACTTAACAAGCAGAGAAAACTCTCCAGTCCAATCCACATAACAACTGTAATTTAATCAGGGATTCTGGCTTGCAATATGATTACAAGTTACAGAAAGGACAGACGCTACATCCATATCAGCCCAAGATTTTCACTGGGTTTGAGTACTATGCGCATATGTAACAAAAAGACAGTCCAGTATTGGAGTGTTTATAGACATACAGCTTAGACAACTAGAAGTCCCAGGAGTATAAGAGGGTGGTTGTGATTAAATAGAGGAGTTGCAGCTATATGTCAGAAAATAAATTTCCATCAATAAAACAAAGAGTTGTGACTCAACCTGTCACAACTAGAGCGCTTTTGGTATACGGAGATATTGCATAGTTTGGGGAATATTTTTTCAATTTAAAGCTCTAAAGACAAAAAGAACAGAAAAAGTAGTAAAATTCATGTGTAATCACTACTGATGACATTTGACAGGCCCAACTATTTCTCTAATATGGGGTATTGTGCTGGTGAGGGCTAGATACAGCACGTATGAAGAGCTGCTTTACTCTAAGATAGCATTCGTTTCACATCAGAGAGGAATTAATGCATATTTAATAGTATATCAAACAACTGCCTCAAATATCTTTTAAAACATAAGAGAGAACGTATTGGGAAATACCTATAGGTGTCATTTTCCCCCTCTCTGTTGATATACCTCTGGGGTAGGAGATCAGATGAACTGGGTTTCCTTTAGAAAGAGAGGAGGAGAGAGAGGCATTATTTGTAAGTGAGTGGGAAAAATAAATATTGACTGCAACTAGCAGATCTAGAAGAACAGTCATAAAACCTACATTATATTCTTAACACTTGTCACTGGAAAGATACACAACCCTCCGCATAGACTCGAAGAGGTTTGTTGTGCTGCAAAGTAAAATAGTGTGACATCAGCAAACTTAACAAGCAGAAAACAGAAAACTCTCCAGTCCAATCCACATAACAACTGTAATTTAATCAGGGATTCTGGCTTGCAATATGATTACAAGTTACAGAAAGGACAGGCGCTACATCCATATAAATATGGATGTAAAATAAAATAATGTCACAGAGCAAGGAGGACATGGGCACAATCAGCCCTGAGCAAAAGCACCTGGCCCCTAGCAGGGACCTGCAAAGAGGGGAGAAAGAAGGATCTCCTATCCCCCGGGGGGCTTTCTCCTTCTCAGGACAGTGCAGTAGCACAAAAAGAATGTCAAGTTGTGCTCCATCATCTCTGGAGGAAAAGGTGCTTGCTGTCTCCATACTAGAAGGGCATTCAGAAGTGTAGTGCTAGAGGCGTCAAACACACCACACAGATCCAGGTGCCAGAGCTGAGAGGTGGCTGGAAAGGCTCACTAACACCCATTTGTTCCCTGTTTCCTCTTCCCTCTTTCTAACCTCAGCACATGGGTCTTTCTGGACTGGCTTTCAGAGGTGCCTGTGGATTGAAGGTGCAGCCTAAACACCTGACCTTAGCAGTCTGGATTGCCCAGATGTGGTCGCGCGGCTCCCGAGCTATATGCCATAAAGACATAAAGTCTGGCTCTCACCCTGCTCCCTTGCAAAAGAAGGAAACACATGGCTTCAGACAGAGCTCCAGTGAGAACAGGTTGTCACCCAAGTGTCACGCTGCAGGATGTGCCCTACTCTTGGGCTGGAGTCAGCGGAGATCCTTCATCTAGTGATGGAGCTCCCTGAGGATGTAAGTATGTTGAGAATGATCAGGGAGTGTGAGAATGAGATAGACTGTTGGAGCCATACCCTGCCTTCCCTGAGACAGGCTCAATGGTCAGACAAAACTCAGGACATGGAGGGCTTTCTAGCCTCTCCCCACTTGGCTGAATATAACAAACAGTGTGATTTGGACTATAGGGAACAGTGACAACATGTTCATGCTTGGCATAGCAGCTGTGGCAAGTGTCCCCTGCCTTTCAGTAACTGATCCACCTTCCCAGGTGCTCTTGCAAAACAAGTACAGTGTTCTGCAAGGGTAAGAGAATAATGAGCAAGAAGGTAGCAAGCCTAACTTGGAGGTACCACCGAGGCTCAGTAGGACAAAGCCATGCATAACAATGTCTTCAATAAAGAAAGATAGAGGGGTGCTTACCACTGGGGATTCGCTTCTGAAGGGAGCCGCAGGTCCCACATGCAGACCAGACCCACTCCTTACAGAAGTCTGCTGCTTCTCAGGGGCCAGGATTAAGGACATGCAGGAAAAAAAACACTACCATAGGTACCCTCAGATTACTATCCATTAATGATGTTTCAGGTAGTCTGTCTCTTCTCCCTGTTAGCTCATGACAGGACAAGGGGAAATGGCCTCAATATGCACCAGGGGAGATTTAGGTTGAATATTAGGAGGAATTTCTTTACTGAAAAGATTGTCAAGCACTGAAATGTGGTGCCCAGGAAGGTGGTTGAGTCACCATCCCTGGAGGTGTTTAAAAGTCAAGTAGATATTGTACTTAAGGACATGGTTTAGTGGTGGACTTAGCAGAACTGGATTGATGGTTGGACTCAACAATCTTAACCAACTGAAACCATTCTATGACTCTATGAAAATAAAGGGTTTGGGAAGCACAGACTGATTTTCAGCACCCAGTCACGTCTGCAGCACTTTTGCAACTGGCTCTTTCCCCTTTAACAATATTGTTCCTTGAAAAAAACATTCTTTCCCCTCCTTGGTTGATTTATGGCTGTGAATCTCCCTCTAAACTGAAAATAATGCACATCGCAGTCATCTTGGTCACAGTGGCTTTGACATGCCAAGCGTTTTCATGTACATTAATAAAGCAAAAACTGAGACCTGGCACTGCTCTCTCTTAGTTCGGTTTTTAATACCTGTTCTGCAGATGCAAGACTTACCGGCAGGGCAATTCTTTATTAGATGGAAAGAAGCTCTTCTATTCTTATAACGGGTTTCATTGAAAAGCAAAGCCACTTCTCTGCATTTATTTAAGCGCAGAGCTAGAATATAGAGCAGCATGATGAATTTTAAACAGAGTTCACATCTGGTCCAGAAACCACAATCAATTTATTGCTGTATCTGAAACATTTTCAGCATCTGTCATATAATATATTTTCACACATTTCTAACAAGACATTTTCTTGGACATAACATAGACAGGTATATCTGTCAGTTCAATTTCATGCAAACGAAACAGAAGAATTTTTGGCATGGTTTATTATACCGTCTTTGGAGCAGTGTAACTATCATGTGAAAAGGGTATTATTTAAGGATGCCAGAAGCTCAGCAATTTCTTCCAAAATGTGGAACTACTGACTACACAGCAGATTTTATTTTTTTTTAAATGTATACCTTCCTTTTTTCCATTTTGATAGAATCCATTACCCAATGCATTTGAGAGAGAGGTGCATACCTCGATATTATAAAACCTATCTTAACCTATTCTGGGAACTCTCACATTTTCTGTTAAAGTGGAATCTTCCACTCATGATGGTCATTTAATCACAACTTTATTCAAGGTTTTATTAAAAATTAAATGGCAGTACAAATCATATTAAAATCCTTAAGAGCTTCATGTTTTCACCCAAACCTCTCATGGGCTTTCCCACACAGAACCACAGATGTATCAAATAGCTTGACAGCACTACAGCCCTATAAATAGGCACGCCAACTTGCCCCCATATTGGCCCCAGTACAACCATTTACCACCTCATTTTTGGCTACATAAACTGCCTCTAAGCACTTTCTCATTTGAAAACCCTGGGGTTCCTGTAAGAGTACTGCATCAGCACACAAAACCCTGCACTCCTCACCCTTCCCCTTGTGCTCACATAAGATCATGTACAGCCATTACTTCTCTGATGAGACAAATAAAAGGCAGTCGGGGGTCTGGGATGAGTATCATGTCCTGGTGATGGTTTACTTGGTTTGTTTACTCTTTTTTATCTCACTCAAATTGAGAGAAGATTAAGTTTGTCGGGGCATAGTGGGGTGCATCCACAAGCGAGCAAGCCTATGCTTTTGCTGTAAGCGTACTCAAGAAGTTGAGAGTCAGATGGTCTGCTGCATAATAGTCCCCCACCATGGGAGGAAGACCCTGAGATGATTCAGCAGCTGTTCCTATTAAATTAATATCTGCCATAATTAAAGGTCACATTTAGCTCCTTGAGCCAAGAAGAAGGACCGAACTTGACTATCGGAGTAGCCAAAACAACATGGTCCCTGCCTGGCAGAGCATATTTGGTCTGTTGAAATTTGCTTAGACTCTTGCTGTAAAACTGAGAAAACTAATATGTGGCTGCAGAAAACCTGCAGGTAAAGTTGAAGGAAGAGGGGAATGTCTGTAAGCATGAACTGTGCAAGGCTGTTTGTGCTGCAGGGTGGGATAGGGGCATAGTGCCACAGGACTTGGAGCCACCATTCAATAGGTCATGGTGAGCTGGATAGTCACAGCGGAACAACTGAACCAGGCATGGGGTTTGAAGATCCCACCCCAACATTTGCTAGTTTTCTCAGCTTTGCAGCAGGTTTTGTCCTTCGCTGGGCAAGAGGAGAGTGCTGTGAGGAGGGGAGTAGGAGGCAGCACCATCCCCTGTGCCTCCCTGCACCCTGTAGCTCAAGGGTGCACAGAAGCTTGTTTTCTCACTTTAAAAATCTTGGAGGGGGCCGGCAGGAGGGTGTCATTGGAGCTAAATTAGAGTCGGTTTTGTGACTAACTCAGTTGCTGCAAGGAACTTCATTCTCTGAAAGCTAACTGCATGTTTTTGAGACAGTGTTCTTCCCACAAAGTGATAACGCAGGGCATTGGTATGCTAAAAGGCCAATGCTTATACTTATCCCTATAGTAACCGAGGCCATCCTCAAATTGGTGGAAAAGGGCCACACCTGCAAGGAGGGTATAATAGGGCAGATGACCCTAAATTGACCAACAGAGTATTCCATCCCATATATGTCATACTTGGTATGAAATTGAGAGATCACGAGGGTCTCACTCTCTTCTGCAATGGCCAACATCCAGCAAGGACCTCATCTGTCTGATTGCTCCTGATCCTGGATCTGTAAGTTCCTGAATCCAGTTCCTGAGTCCAGCTCCCTCATAGCTGTGGAACCATTCCCTCGTTGCCTGCCCTGCAATATTTGTGGTGACGTATAGTCGTCAAGAGGTGGGGTGGGCAGTCTCATATTGTGTTTTATTACTTTCTAATTATTTTCATATTATTGTTATTATCATTTCATTAAAACTGTAGTTTTAGTTTCCAAACCGCAAGTCTTTATCCTCTTATTTCCCTCTCCTCTTTACCTGGGGGTGGTGGGGGAAGGGAACTGGGAGCTCAACTGCATGGTTTTAGCTGCTGAAATTTAGCCAGGCCTGGGCTAAACCGTGGCAGGTGGGAAATGACAGTCTAGGGGCCAAGGCAGGGCAAGATGGGTGTCTGTTTGCTGGGCTGTGGTGCTCTCGAGCATCTCTGTGCTCAACCGCTAGGAGTTGCAGAAGAGGCTTGTGTCAAACACGGAGCTTGAAAAAAATGCCAGCTAGATTTCTATTGCATTTTAATTTGTAATAAATGTTTTACTGATGTTCTGGATAAGTCTGTCACAGTTTTAAAGATTTTATAAAAGCTTATGAGGCTGAGGTATTTAGCTAATGTAAAGACATTATGCTCTGTCAAAACTTAGGAGCCTGATTCTTACTATCACCCTGGTTTTATATTTCTCCGGTATTAATCCAGGTTTTCACAAGCAGATTCTCTGAAGATATTTTATGTGGGCTTGGTTCCACAGTAAAAATAAATATATTTCCAGTGAGTTTGCCACATGAAGCTTGCCATCTCCTTTGGATAAGTTTAACCATTTGACTACTAAACAGTATAGCAGGTATATAGAGCTGAGTGACTCCATGTACCATACACAACTAACGTATGTTTGAAACTAAATTGCTGGTATCTTAGTAAGACATCGTTATTCAAAGAAGCCCATATAAGTTACAATTGCACAAGACAGCAAAGGGGTTAAGGAGGTATACCTCACACTGCAGCATGCACTGAATTAACAAGAAAGAAAAGGAATTTCTTCATGGGAAAAATTAGGTGACATCTGACATTTACTCAAAATCAAGATTTTCCAACATATATTTCTAATTATTTTAGCCTGAAAAAGAGTGCATTCTACTTCTCCTGTGTCTTTGAAGGACTTTAAGGTCCCCATGTCTTATCCTGGGCTGCATCAAAAGAAGCGTGGCCAGCAGGTCAAGGGAAGTGATTCTGCCCCTCTATTCCTCTCTTGTGAGACCCCACCTGGAGTATTGTGTCCAGTTCTGGAACCCTCAACATAAGAAGGACATGGAACTGTTGGAATGGGTCCAGAGGAGGGCTACAAAAGATGATCAGAGGACTGGAGCACCTCTGCTATGACAAAAGGCTGAAAGAGTTGGGCTTGTCCAGCCTGCAGAAGAGAAGGCTCCAGGGAGGCATTATAGCTACCTTCCAACACCTCAAGGGGGCCTACAAGAAACTATGTGCAAGGGCACATAGTGGTAAGTCAAGGGGGAATGGCTTTAAACTGGAAGGTGGAAGATTTAGATTAGACATAAGGAAGAAAAAATTCATGGTGAGGGTGATAAGGCACTGGCAGAGGTTGCCCAGGGAAGTTGTGGCTGCCCCATCCCTGGAGGTGTTCAAGGTCAGGTTGGATGAGGCCTTGGGCAGCCTGATATAATGGGATGTCCCTGCCCATGGCAGGGGGTTGGAACTGGATGATATTTAAGGTCCCTTCCAACATAAACTATTCTATGATTTAATAGCAATGTTTTAAAATTACTGCAAGTTGGCTTCTATACCATGTTATTCAATAAAGTGCAGAACTGACAGGTTACAGAAAATCACCCATGGAAAAAGCAGATTTTTATCTTTTTCAAAACACTGTGATATGTGTTGCCAAGATTTATAACTTCCCTAGAAGCTGCAAATCCAACTTTCTCCAAAGGCACAGAGAAGCCAATGACTGCTCTGCAGTGAGAAAGCCAAATCTGTGGAAGAAAACAGACTTTTGAGGAAGTGGAATACTTACATCTATTTACATATCTGCAGCCATTTGGGACAAATGACACTCAAAAAAAGAAAATTCTCACATCTTTCTTCCACTTAAGCCATAAATAGCTAAGACAAGGTCCTCACCTGTCTTAAATTTTGCTAGCATGCTGTAAAGAGGTCACAGGCAAACAGGAACTGACTTTGGAGCCAGATGGAGATAGGGGCTGCAGATGGATGGTACAGGGTGGCAGGAGACAGCTGAAGGGGTTAGCACATCCCATGGGCAAGCGTCAGCTGAGCAGGGCACCTAGCGTGAAATCTTGGCACACCAGTGACAAACATTTCTAACGATCAGGCTGTGATTTAAAAGACAAGTCTGAGCCTGCAGCATAAAGCAGATAGGTGGTGCCAGGCTGTATCAGATTAGAAGCTGCACAGTCATGTTTCGGGTTACAAGTATTTCAAATCAAAATGCAATGATCAGTTTTCCCCTCTCTCCGTCTGTGCAGTTCTGCAAAATGTTTTTACTGTCTCAGCTTTAAATATTGATGCCGAACATATGTATAGTATGACAATCCACAGGCATTTTTTGCTTTAATTCTGCAGGGATAACTCAGCTGTCTCCCATACCAAGCACACTGCACTAGTTTTAATTTAGTGTTAACAAACCTGGGACCCCTGTATTTCTTCAGCTTTTCTTCAAATTACCATTGAAATGCATTATGCTCGTTTCCTGTCACTGCAGGACATCTTGAAGTCATAGGAAATGCATCTGTGTACCCAATTTGTCCATGACGAGCCATGTTTGTGAGTTAAAGCAAGACCATTTAGGCACCTTTCCAAAGAAGAACATGGCCCATATGCCCCCAAGCTGAAAATGTGGCATCGTCTACCTTACCAGAGTAATGAATGAATATAAGAGGCAAAAACTCATTGTATTGCCTGAGCCAGAAAGCTCCCTAAGATTGCTTCCACTGTAACTTCTAACCAAAAGGCAAACTAACCCCTACATCTGAATCATTCGCTCATCAACCTTGAGCTGATCTGCTCACTTTCTCTGCTGCTGTATGGGGTTTGTTTTCACTGAAGTCAGGCTGGGAGGGGTCCCAATGGGTATTGCCTGTACATCCAACACACAACAGAGGATCTCCTGAGGCTGCTTCAGGCTGTAGACCTCAAGAGGCTCAAAGGGAAGAATGTATTTCTTTTTACTGCATACAGCTCTCTCTGATTTCCCACAAATGTTCAACAAATGCTCTTCCTTCTTAGGAGAGGTTTGGCTAAGTTGCCACTGAAGACACTTATGTCCGACTGAAACACAACGCAGAACATTTTTTTGCATGCTTGCAGCACCAGGACTCAAACTCATGACAAGAACTAAGCAAGTAATTGCTTTTTTTTTTCATCTCACTAGCCAAAAAATTGTTTGGGATTGACCAAAACCAAATAATTTTCAGTGTCCCCACCCAAAACAAAACACTTCAAAACTTCAATCTAACAAAAGGTTTATTTCAAACAAAAGTAAATACAAAGCTTTTTGTTTTCCCAGGGAGTGGAAAGAGGAAGGGAGAGTACATTATTATTTTTTAATTAAGGCTAAGTTAAGCTCTAAAAATAGAAATCTGAAAACAAACGAAATAATTTTTTTCAAATATCGAGTCAAAATGTTTTGATTGTTTTTCTCCTCTCCCTCTCAGAAAATTTTAATGACTTAAAAGTGCATTTTCAGCAGGAAAACACAATACAAAACTTCACCCAGATCAAATCCTGAATTGTTGCTTTCCAAAAAAAAGTCTTTTGCTGTGCTATCACTCAATGTGCATCCCACAGCTGATTGGGATCCACACCACAGTTTAGAGCAGTCTGCAAAACCATTGCAAAACAGCGTGCTTGCAAAGCAAAATAGTCACATTTTTCCATGCAGCCAGTAGGTGCACAAGTGTTTGCCAGGAGATATAGGTCAGATCTGGTTCCCTGCTGCTGTCAGTTCCCATGAGAATCATCCTAAGGGTCTCCATTTCTCCTGATGAACCTGTTTATCACTCCTGCAGTAAAATTACAGATTTTAGTAAAACAGCATCATATTATGTAGCTAAATATTGAATATTTTATTTCTCAATCCCTCAGCCCCTTCCAACTGGTAAACACCAGTAGAACACAAGGTGGCAGTAGGTTTTTCAGGTTTTCTTCTTCTTACTGAAGGGTGGGGTTGTTGCTAGATTGAAGGAGGTTGTTCTACTGCATTAACTCAGAATTAATTGTGTGAACATACCTGGCAATTATCCAGTAACAAGCAGAGAACAGAAATACAGAGAAGGTCTGTTTCTCCTCACTTACCGTGATCTGTGCATGGGCATAACGGTGCGTGTCACCCTGCGCATCTGGCAAATCTCATCACTGTGTCTGGCAATATCTGCATCCACCTCTGCTCTGCTCAGACATAGACAGCTGCAGTTAGAAGAGATGAATCCCACCTATAGACACCTCTGATGGCTAATGCTAAAAACAAATACAGAAGCCTTCACAGTGTGCTCCCCATTCCCAAACAGTTCGTACATTTTATCCAATAATCACATAATGCCAAAGAACTAAATCATTCCAGAGCGCTGAACCTCCAGCTGAGAGATCAAATCCCCAGGCTGCAGGGAGAAGCACCCTTCCTCTGTGACACAAAAGCTCTCACACTACTTCCTATAGCCTGATCAGGGAAGATGGGGGACACTTGTTGAGAGCCTCCTGCACCAACAGAGGAGGTTTTGTGCACAAAGAGGGAAGCAGTATGCACAGGTCACTTCAGGGCTGGTGGAAATGAACTGCTCATCCTCTCACCATGCTTGTCAGACAATGGTCCTCATAACATCCAAAGGAACACCTCCTGTTTTGTATCTCTGGGCTTTTGACTCCAGCTCTTGTTGGCAGACAGGTCTGTCAGCTGATCACAGAGGGGCTAGGATGAACACAAAAACTTCCAGGCTATGACAACCCTCGCCTCAATGCGGGTCTATACATTATTAAGTATACCCACTGACACAGATTGGAGCAGTACTTTAACCACGATGAGCTCCATGGATACTTTAAGCAGCTGTAATCATTAATGTGATACATTGGCTTGCAGCAGTTGTGATGAGAGTGTCTGGTCTCATTGCTTTCTGTAAAAGCTGTGTAAGAGGGCGTGAAAAAACAGTTTTCCAAGGGACCTCAGTTAGCAGTCATGCACGTCTCTCTGCCCCTGCATCTGTGCATATCTCCCCAATGTACTCTCACACATTTCATTCCCCAGTACAGTCCTACTGCACTGCATTTCCTTCATGCAATATGAAGGAAAGAGATGTAGCAGACACATAAATCTGACGTGGGAAGCACCTCCTGAAACCTGTTTGTAGAATGACTATTTGAGTTGATTTTGTTCTGGGCAAATCATAGCTCCCAAAGGACAAGTTTTTCCAGTGGGGCAACAACTATCAGTGAAGAGCTGCTGGAATTAAAGCACAAGTCAGTAGTCTCAGTGAAGAGGCAGAAAATTGGTAATTGATTTATTTTTTTTTTCTCCACAAACCGTCCTTTCCACATCAAACCTCAGACATGACAGCAACATAAAGAAAACTTCCAGATCTATAGTAATGTGTTACAACAGAGGAAGCTGCTTTGCAGAGCCAGAAATCGGGCTCTTTTAGCAAGTACTACCACTGAAAATCTTTTTTAAAAACCATGGAAAAGAACACACTTGCCAACTTACCCCAAAATATGAAGTCAAGTAGGCTGCATAAGTTCAGTATCACTAAAGCTGGTGAATAATCAGTGGAATGAAATCTCTGCCCAGAAAAATACCTTGTCTGTGGAGTAAAGCTGTAGACATCCCTGAGCAGATGGGACCCAGAAAGGTCCATGACATCTAGAGATGAAAATAGCTTTTTTTAAAAAAAATACAAGATCTCAGGCCTAATTCTGATCTCATCTTGCTGTAAATCGTAAGTCACTCCATTTAGACTAGATGTTAACTGAAATCTTTTTAGGACCTTCAATTTTTAGGGAAGGATAATTATTTTATTCCCTCCTTTCCAATTTGAAGCAGCCCATCAAGCATCCAGCTGGCTGCAGGCTGTAAAAGAGCATTTCTCTGGACAAAATCAACCCTTCTCCCTCCTTTAAATCCCCTGCCCTCTAGTAAAACACTTTAAAAACGTGTCAGAGCTATTTTTGTTGGGGTATGCCCAGTTGTCCCAGACATAATATAGACTGTCTCTCAGTCCAAGATCAACTCAAGTGGCCACTGTGAAGCTGTGAAGTCAGAGACATACAGCATGGGAGCACCAAAAGTACCTTTTAAAACAAAAGGTAGGTCTTTCTCCTTTACATGTCGAATCACCTGCAGTGGGTGGAGATTCAGCTAGCAAGTAGCTGCCTGGCCTGTTGGTCTCCGAAGACAACTGTCTCTGAAGGGCTTTCTCTTTGGGTGACATCTATTTTCAAAACAGCTCAATTTCTGTGTGGAAAATTAGAAAAAATTGCTCCAAGACATATTTCTTCCCACATCTGTCAAGGTAACATTACACATCCTGGTCTGCGTGAGAGATGAGCAGAGTCTCAGACATGTCTTGATTTGGAGCCAGATAGTACCAATAATAAAACGTGCAGCTTTTCTGTCCAACCCAACACCCAAACTGAAATTTAAAAAAAAAGTACACAAAACTCTCAAGAGAACCCGTGTGATTCCTACCTCTGCTGACTATTCAGTAGTTGCAATAGCATTAAACCCTCACCAGTTAGGGTTAATTCTATCTTTTTCATTAAAATGAAAATGTTCTCCTTTTTCTCTATGAGCTTGTACAGTCATGGGAACATATTCTGCTGCTTTCCTGACATAAATCAATGGCTATAGTGGAGGGACAGGCCAAAAAAGTGCATATATTTCTTGCCCTTCAGTTCTATTTCACCCATACTCTTTTGCCCACATCCTGGAACAGAAGAAATGTTTTCTTTCGATTGAATTTCCGACTTTCATATTTCTATAGAAGTTGGCCATCACCACACAGTTGATATTACCAATTTGACCCAGAATCTGTTAGGAAGAGAAACTCTTTTATGAGAATGACAATTATAATCCATCCAAAAAACCTACAAAGAGAATAAAGTGAACTACAGTGAAATTTTTCTTGAGAATACTGTCTAATACAAACTTCTTTCCAGTCTGGCTCTCCTTAAAATACAACTTCATTTAATAGGTAACTGCCAATTTGATAATCTACTCCTGTTCAGAATATGCTTGAATTCTGCACTTTGAATATACCTAAAGACTAACAAAAACTACAAAGAACCAGATATTTCTTCGCCAACAATGTGTATACTGTGACAGTTTATAAATACAGGCTACTGCAAAAATGCAAGTTTATGGTCCTTTCTAAACTGCAACATAGAATAGTTAAAATGTTAAAAGAAATAGGCAAGAAAGAGATAAAATCACAATATAAATTAATTGCATGTAACATAGTGTAAGATACAGCTCACTCCTGTGGATCTCTGTTTGGCTAGGGGCTCACATATGCACAGCGAACCTCAGGACATGCTTATTTTCCATACCTTTCATAACAACATTGCCTACCTCTTGGAGTTCCTCTACTGCTTTCCCAAATCAGCAAACGTCCTGTCCAGACCTATACAACACTCACTAGCCTACTGCTGATTTTTATTTTGCTAGCAAGTAACACATTTTGCTTTGGTCATTTGGCCTCAGTCTTTAACCACAGTCAACAGTTGCTCATGCAAATGAAGGCTTTCCATACATATACACTACATATCCCACTTCTCCATTAACATCTCTGTCTGAAAATAATCTTCTTATAGGACACCCATTCTATATGTTCCACTTTCCTTGGGATTTCTGTGTAAGAGCCAGGCAATATTTCTTTCTGACAAGACATATATCTGTTTCAGAAGAGCAAAAATGAATTTGGGTTGAGTTGGCTAATCCAGTTTCTGCTGGAAAAAAAAAGAGTGAAGTGTTTAAAGCAATGACTTTTTTGAAAACAGCATTCACTCTTTCAAAGGTGACCAATTTTTTTTTTTAAATCCCAACAAAATAACCCAAAACTTGTTAAATACAGAAGTGGATGACCTCCAATACAAAGATTACATTGTGCAGCCAACCAAATTATTTGAGTTAAATTCAAATATTTTTCCATTTTTTCTTTTTGCAGAAAATGTAACAATTCTTGTCCTGGGGTTGGGACTTCAGCTTTTACCTCTTTTCTGTTTCTGACATTTCACAAAGACCATAACCTATCTATCCTGTTGGTCTTTGGTAGCACACCACAGCTAGCACTGCTGTGCTCCTGTTTTCCTTCTCCCTGTGTGGATCCATGAGCTGGTCACCAGGGCCAGATTCATGCCAGCTAACTTCAAAAGTATGAACCATCCTTCAACAACCTCAGTTTATTGCGAAGTAATGATTAGTTCTAGGGGTCATTCATGAAGCCTGTTTTCTATATATGGAGCTGAGAATGATTTAAACATCTAAATGCATGATGAAAAGATGTCAAAAAAAAATGCAGCTTGAGGTCAGTTTTTAAAAATAACACTTTCATATTTGGACAACAGTTTGTTAAAATGTGAACATAACCATGGACTGAAAGGAGTTGTCATTCTTGAAAATAAAAGTTAATTATTAACTGTGATGAGTTGTAATCTCCTATATTATTTCTTAACTGATCTCCCATGATTCTGACATCCTGTTCAGCAAAATGAATGTAAATACTGCCACGCTATTGCTAGATAGTGTGTCACTGCAGTGATAAGAACCGCTAGGGACATTTCTCTTTAAATAGAATGTTTCCATGTAGTAAATAGGTTGTCTGAGTTATTTTATTTTATGTTCATTATTATGTATTACTGCTTTGATTTTTTTGTTATTATTTACCTTGATATTTTACTATTCTATGAGGTGCGTGTTGAAAAGATGACCTTGTAGCAACATATTGCAAAATCTATTTGGATATCAGGGATTAAGTTTTCACCATGAAAGTGGTCTGACACTGACACAGATTGTCGAGAGAAATTTTGGACATATGCAGAATTTGACAGGACATTGCCCTGAGCAACCTGGTGTAACAGAGCTGGAGTTCGAAACCAGCCCTACTTGATCAGGAGTCAGACCACATGACCTTCAGAGGTCCTGTCCACACAAAATTATGCTGTGATTCTTTTCCTTTCCATGTTAATGTCTCTAACAGTTGTAGTGCCCCCATGTAATTTTGCATGTTTTGACAGGTTTTCTGCAAGAGTCTTCTCTAGCTTCTGGGGCGTTTTTGATACCTTGAGGAACAACAAGCCCATGATAGTACATGCCTGTGTTTCACTGCTGCAGTGTGTCCATCACTGGGCTGACACCAGACCCAGAGGTCACTTCCGTGCAATGACCCAGCAGCTCTGGAAAGCAAGGCTGTGCTGGGCACCGTGGTCCCTCATCGTCCTCCTAGGCCTCAGGAGAAACTGAGCCTCCGACATCTGCCCACGCCCTAGACATGCAGCACATGTGAAAAAGAGCCTAAAGCCAACAGTCTGGGGCTGCACTTTTCTGTCAAGCCATCGAGCTGAAGCAGTTGCTCAGCAGAAGTTAGAAGGTTGATTTATTAAGGAAAAGATGTCCCCAATAGACACGTGTCAGTGTCCGTATCTGGGGAAAGATGAGGGATAGTTCAGGTATAATGTGAGCTGAGAGGACAACCATACCCCAGCACACCTGGAGACCTAGACAGTACTAGAGAAATTACTTTCTTTTTCCTTAATAAAGGTAAATAATTTGTTTCCTGGCCTTTGCACTTTTATTACAAGCAGCTATGTGTAAATGGCTTTGTTTGTTTGTCCTGTAGTTTTATAGCTGGGCACTTCTGTAATTAAGAGTGTTTTTAACTGATATGCGTATAAAATGAAGAGGGCAAGTGGAAAAAATAAACAGAAGGAACGTTTTTTACAGAAGTTATTTGAATTGGCTGTGATGTTCTTCCCCACTAGCTAGTGAGGTTTTAATTAGCATCTAAAATCATAAGTAAATGGAGATGAAAGAGCCCTATTAGGTCACCCAGTCCACTTCCCTGCCAGATCAGAATTCTGCCCAACAGTGTATTTCCCAGTGTTTTGTCAAGTCCAGCACTAAGCCTGTTCGTTACATGAATAATATGTCCTTTTGAAGTAGCAGGAGGGGAACCGCTCACAATTTAGACCCAGGCACTTTTTACAGTTTATAACAAAAAAGAATGATAAGTGAAGATGCAAGTCAGTGTAGAAATTTATATTCAGGACTCTGCATGGGGTATTTATTCTCATTATTCTTATAGGGGAGCTCACATGTGGACCAGTAAATATGAAGGATGAACTAAATGTCATAGCAGGGTTTGCAGGAAAAGTGTTTAACTGCTTCATTGAAATGATTCTGAAGGGGCCCAAAAGAGGGAGGGAGGAGGAGCTGCAAAGTTGTCTTCACTCAGCTCCTCCTGGCCGGGGTCAGGCCTCATCCCACAGGAATATCTTGCATAGCTCACTTACATTTTCAGAAAAAATCTGACCAAGAATTAAAAAATACAAACAAAACCAAACCAAAAAACCCTCAAGAGCATGTCTTGTGTCACAAATCCCATAAAACAAGCAGCCAGCAATGAGCTGTCAGAAAAAGGTGAAGTCTTCTGATGGACCATGGAGTCAAACTGCAGATCAGGACAGCTAATGAGAGGGTCCAGTTCTGCAGATGGAGACAAGAAATCCATCCACATCCAACAGCAAGGCATAAATAGAGTTTCTTTAAAATATCTGTGACATTTTTCTAATAAAAATACCTTGACAGAATACAACTCTGTTTTTATATATCATTATAAGTAAAAATTATGGACAGTAAACTGCAACAGCAATTTTGATCTAAAGGAGATCAGCATAGTCCAAAAATAGCTGGTTTCAACCATTAGCCTACTTAAATACAGTTTTATAGAGACATAGCTAGGCATACAAAACTTATTCAATAACATAGAAGATCCTTCCAAGCAAAAATGAAAATTAGAAACAAAAGTGACCAGGGATTCAAAACTAAAGAAACAGCGATGTAAATGGTGAATGGAGTTCCTTAGATAGCTAAAGGCATGATGTCATAATAAAGAAAGATGATGATGTTGATTAAAAAGCCATCTTAGTGAAGGGAAAGATGAAGTTAGAAATAAAGGAGGAAAATAACACAGAAAGGTGAGGAAGGAAGAGAGCAATTAATGTAAACTAAAAACTGAAGTATGGAAAATTGACACAGAAGTTTAAAGACATCAGGATAAAATATCCCAAATGCTAACAATAAAAGATACTTAGGAAACACATACAGCCTGGCTATATTTAAAAAATAATTTTAGTTTATATCTGAATTGCAGAAAAATATGCAAAGAGGCAGAAGTGTTGGACATTTAGCCTACTTTTGGAAAGCACAGTAAAATGTGAATGCCATATTCATATCCCTTGAATATGATAACTCCATCACAATGAAAAATTTGTTGAAGATATACTAAAGATAATAATTTTTATATGAGGAGGGCCGTAGAATGTATGACTCAATGTCCAGATGGAAACCAGTGACAAGTGGTGTCCCTCAGGAGTCCATACTTGGACAAGTGCTGTTTAATACCTTCATTGATCATATAAAAAGCAAGAGTGAGTGCACTCTCAGCGAGTCTGCAGATGACACCAAGATAAGTGGTGCAGTTGTCACATCAGAAGGAAGACATGTCATCCAGAGGGACCTGGACAAGCTGGCGAAGTGGGCCTGTGTGAATCTCATGAGGTGCAACAAGGCCAAGAGTAAGGATCTACACCTGGTTTGGGGCAATCCGTAGTTTCAATAAGGGATGTGGAACAATGTGATTGAGAGCAGCCCTGCAGAGAAGGTCTTGGGGGTGCTGATTGCTGAGAAGCTCAAGATAAGCCAGCAATGTGTGCTTGCAGCCCAGAAGGCCAACAGTGTCCTGGGCTGCATCAAAAGAAGCATGCCCCATCCCTGGAGACGTTCAAGGCCAGGCTGGATGGGGCCTTGAGCAGCCTGGTCTGGTGGGATGTGTCCCTGCCCATGGCAGGGATTGGAACTGGATGATCTTCATGGTCTCTTCCAACCCAAACCATTCTATGATTCCATGTAAACCTAAAAGTATTTAGACTTCTGCTTAAGGCAGTAATTGGCCAACTTATATTCAGTTTTGATGCACCTTTGAATGCTGGAGCTGTGCCACAGTATCAAAGTGTCAAACCACAGAAAGGGCAGACCATTTGGCACAGGTAGCCAAAATCTGGGTAGCTCTATGAAAATCCTGGGCAACATTTACAGGTAGCTGATGAGTGATTCTTTTACCAAAGAACAGAAAGACAAAAAAAAACAATACTGATAATCAGCAGAGTTTCACAGGGAAAAGGTCTTGGCATCCAAAGAATGAAGTCAAACTAGTGTTTATTAGGTTGTTAAGTGTCCAGCTGAAGTGTATGACAAGTTCCAGAGTGTGTTCGGGTCCCTAAAGTTATCGTTATACAGAGTCAGTAAGGGCTGCAGTAGCTGAACCAAGTGCTGGCTAAATGACATATCCAAAAGTAGTTATCAGTGGGCAAAGTTTTCATAAAGATGCATCTAACCCAGAACTCTTCAGTGATCAGAGCTACACTATAACTATTGATCTTACTTTTCACCAGCATCTTGGAAGCAATAAAGAATGTTTTAAAGTAGTCAAATGCAGAGCAGCACACCTAACAAGGAATGTGGAGCAATGGGACAGCATAAGAGCCTTGAGGCTCTTTAGATTTTTCACTGGTTTTTTTCCTCATTAAATGGCTTTAACCCATAACTATGTGATGATTAGGTCAAGCAGAATAGTACTAAAATGCGAGTAGAGCTCCAACTCTGTAGCACGGTGACAGTATTCAGCTTCTATACAGCATATATATATATGTAGTATACAGCTACTGTAATCTCACGGTCAGACTGCATGGCTGATGACGTAGCACTGTGACTCTAGCATAAGAGGTGTAACAACAGCAAAATCCACTCAACACTGTTTTACTCAAGTTGCAGAGATGGAGATTCAAGTCCTTTGCAGGGCTGGAGATACTGAGAGACTCCACCTTCTCACTCTCCAGGAGAAGACCACAACTACCTTTCTGCCTGTGAGCTCTCTGCAGAACCAGAAACTATTTTAAATGTCTCATAGGTGAGAATATACCAAGTAGCAAAAAATTTTTGTCATGAGTTCGATCACTCTATCCTCTTAAGGATGAAAAAATAGCAAGCTAAGGCCAGAGAAGGGTGTGTGCCTGGGCATTGCCCACAAATATATGGTGAGAAGATACTCACAGCAGGTCTGTGTCCAGGTCTAGGAAAGACTGAAAGAAGATTTTCTGTACTTCTGTCATCCATCTGCTTAAAAGGATCATCAAATACCTGAGAGGACATTGAAAGACTTTTAAAATGTTTTAAAAGGAAATATAATTGCACTTTTGGGAGAAAATCATAAAGCACAATCTGTTTACATTTTTTTTTTAACTGCTGGGGGGGAAAAAAGGGACATGACTTGATTACAGACAGAAAGCAACATATACCACAGAGAGAAAATGCCATATACAAAGCTGTTGTGTCACCTGGCAGAGAAAGGTGTAACAAGAACTGGAGTCTGGATTCAACTTCCAGTCAAATTCAAATTCAAATAGGAAATAAGGCACAATTTTTAACCACTGGAAGAAACTACCAAGAGAGTGTTAGGGTCTGCGTCCTTGGCTGTCTTCTAATCCAGGCTGATTATGTTGCTGCATTCTGTGATATAGGCAAGCTCAGATGCTATTGAGCTTAGTAGGAGGCTGACCAGATGAAATTTAACGGCTTGTGATGTGCAGGGGTTCAGTCTGGCTGATGTAATGGTCCCCTCAGCCTTAAATTTTGTGAAACATTTCAGCTAACTAGCAAAGCAGGTGCAAATGACCCAGTGGTTTCAATATATTGCTACAAGTGCAGTTGACTAAATTAAAATAATTAGTTATAACCAAATACTTTCTCAATCACAAACAGATTAAAAAAAAAAGAAAAGAGAACAAGTTAATCCTTGAGAACAGTTCATTCAGCTTTAATACAGAGAAATCACATCAAACTCCCCTCAAAAAGAGTGTGCAAGTCTTTTACAGAATCAAACCTAGATTTTTACAAGAACAAAAATAGCTTACGTACTTAAAAGTCCATTTAACGCTTGGCATAGAGCTTTTGCTTTCTACACTGAGTGCAAGCACACTTCAAGGGCACTGGGGATCTGATTACTATCCAGCAAAGTGTAGGGGTTGGCTGAACAGCCCCAGAGTAACTCAAATACCAGGGAACCTGGCCTATTCCCTGTCCATAAAATATACAGAAAATGATCCTACTCCCTGACATTTTTTCAGCTGGGACAGCTGCTATAACAACTCAGAGCTTTTCAATCTTTGTACAGAGCTCATGTATAACCTCTTCAGGTTTTCAGCCTGGAATAATTTTTCTTCCAAGTCCATTTTGCTGGAGCAACCAAAAGCACTCAGGGAAAAGCTGTTTGATAGCCTCAGAGAGGGGACGGGCATTAAATCAACGAAAAATTTAAAAGGTGGGGAGAGGAACAGGGGCAGCAGAGTAGAGCAGAAAGATTTACAACAAAAAACAACATACAGCTTGAATCCAGTCCAAGAGGAGCCACAGGGGGCTGGTGCCAGTCATCACTGATTAAAGGGTTTGGATTTGTCAAGGAGAAAAATGCTGTGTAAAAAATGTGTTCAAAGCCCCAGTGAAATTGCATTAAGGGGCTGGACCCTACAAGTTTTGCCTGAGCAATGACTCCAGGTTTGTGCACTCTGGGACTCATACCAATCCATCATGCCTTGCTCTTCCTCAGCAGCCCTGTGGCTCCTACCAGGGCAGTGCGCTCTGCAAAGCCGACGCAGGCTGCAGGGAAATACTGGGTTTAGAGAATCGGCTGCTTTGAATCTCGCTGCTAGGTTTAACTGTTTAGCAATGTTTTCCAGCCACGTGACCCAGCCCAGATGGAGAACTCAGACCCTTTGGAGTGGTTCTTTATGGTTTTTTTGCTCAGTGGAACTTTGCTATAGCTATGATATGCCTCAAAACCCTTCCCATATGCCTGTTGATGGGGTGGAGAGCCCCACAGCCCACTCCTGCCCAGGAGAGGGCTCAGCAAGCAGCTGCAAGAGCTGTTTTGCATCCTTCTCCTAAACTCTGCCAGCCCTTCAATGCCCCTGGCACCCACTCCTTTAGCATCAGGGGATGGTGGGCTAGTAATTTGTAGTACATTACTAGTAACTGTAATTTTCTTGATTTAAGGGGCTGATGGGATCCCATCTAGTATTTGGCATGGGGATATTACCCTTGGCTGTGTTCATACTCAAGGGCAGAAGTTTCCATCAGCAACTTAAAAGCCTTATAATGGAAACAAAAAAGACAGAGCCAATATAAAACCTTCACCAGTGAAATCTGAAGCATTCAGCAACTGAATGCAAAATGCAAAACAACAAACACTTCTGCAGCAATCCAGTTACATTTGGACCAATGCTGTTGGTCAATATCCAGGGTCTTATTCTTCCCAGTAGGCCGGAGAAATTAATGATAGTGTCAGGTATTTCTTTGATGCAATACTATCTAGTTTGAAAGACTGTAAACAGAATCTTACTTCATTGAACAAACTGGGAAATGAAGCAGCAGGAGATTTGCTTCTTTGCTATACTCAGAAATGTTTCAGAGCTTCTCCTCAGACAATGCAAGGTCTTCCTCGCTATCTTCTTCTAGGTGCTGTTGCTCCCAGAGTGCTGAATAGGGACCCTGCACTTTCCCAAACCCCTCAGGAAGTCCTGGCAGCCCCCCAGATCAGCTGCTTGGCAGCTTCACACCTTCCTGTCCTGTTGGGTGGTGGTCCCTGATGTTTCAGTTCTCTCAGTCCAAACTACATGTCTCTGTATTCATCCTGAATTAAGGAAGGCCAGATGACTTCTGGCAATGACGACCAGGGTGGCAACCTCAGCCCACATGTCCTTGCTCTGTCTCCCCACCCAGCAAGCACCAGGCTACTCTGTGGCAAGTGCGCTGGCCTTTTGCCATCTTGGTTTTCACAGGGGTAAATAAACACCCTGCCATGAGCTTTGCTTCACCCCAGGGCAGAGCAGAGGCTTTTTCATAGATGTTCGGGACATGTGAAGATTTTTCACAAGTTGCTGTAACCTTGCAGTATCACTTCAGCTGCAAAAACCCATGCACTGTAGGATCACTAGGTTAGGAAAGTGAGATCATCAGGCCAAAGCATACCTGTCCACTACTAAACCACAACCCTGAGCACTTCATCTATCTGTCTTTTAAATACCTCCAGGGACGGTGACTCAACTACCTCCCTGGGCAGCCTCTGCCAGTGCCCAATGACCCCTTCTGTGAAGAAATTTTTCAAAATGTCCAATCTCAACCTACCCTAGTGACTCTTGAGGCCATTCCCTTTCATCCTATCACCTATCACTTGGGAGAAGAGACCAACACCCACCTTTCTACAACCTCCTTCCAGATAGTTGTAGACAATGATAAGGTCTCCCCTAAGCTTCCTGCTCTGTAGGCTAAATAACCCCAGTTCACTCAGCTGCTCCTCGTAAGATTTGTTCTCCAGGTCCTTCACCAGCTTCATCACTCTTCTCTGGACCACTCCAGGACCTCAATGTCTTTCCTGTACTGAGGGGCCCAAAACTGAACACCGTATTCGAGATGCAGCCTCATCAGTGCTTGAGTACAGGGGCAGAATCACTTCCCACGTTTTTTGTGAATTTCCCTGTAGTTCCCTTTTTAAAATATCACCACTGTAATCAATTTGGTTACTGTCTTTCCTCTCCTCACAACATCATCAGTCCAAAGGCCTGAGGCTTGAAAGTTTAAAGTCTCCCTGTGCTTACCAAGTTCATAGAATCATAGAATCATTAAATCATTTGGGTTGGAAAGGACATTAAAGATCACAGAATCACAGAATCACAGAATCACCAGGTTGGAAAGGACCCACTGGATCATCGAGTCCAACCATTCCTAATACTCCCTAAAACAATGTCCCTAAGCACTTCATCCACCCTTTCCTTAAACACCTCCAGGGAAGGCGACTCGACCAGCTCCCTGGGCAGCCTGTTCCAGTGCCCAATGACTCTTTCTGTGAAGACAGAATCACAGAATCACAGAATCACCAGGTTGGAAAGGACCCACTGGATCATCGAGTTTATAGCTGGATCATCCAGTTCCAGCTCCCGTGCCTTGGGCAAGGACAGCTTCCACTAGATTTGGTTGCTTAAAAGTTTAAGTACTACAAGGCTGCTATAAGGTCTCCCTGGAGCCTTCTCTTCTCTAGGATAACCAACCCAAACTCTCTCAGCTTGTCCTTGTATGGGAGGCGTTCCAGCCCTCTGACCATCTTTGTGGCCACACAGCTTGATGTTGTTGGCAAACTTGCTGAGGATGCACTCAATCACACTGTCCGTGTCTCTGACAAAGGTGTTAAACAGTGCCAGTCTGTGTACTGACCCCTACAGAACACCACTCATTACCGGTCTCCGCATTGAGCCATAGACCACAACTCTTCGAGTGTGACTGTCCAGCCAAATCTTTATCCACCGAGTGGTCCATCTGTCGAACGCATACCTCTCCAAGTTAGAAACAAGAATGTCATGCTGGGCAGAATCAAAAGCTTTGCTCAAATCTAGTTACATTTCATCAGCTGCTCTTCCCTTATCCACCAGTGCAGTAACATGTTTGTAGAAGGCCATCACATTTGTCAGGCATGGTTTGCCCTTAGTGAAGCCATGTTGGCCATCAACAATCACCTGCTTATTTTCCACGTGCCTCAGCACAGTTTCCAAGAGGATCTTCTCCATGATCTTGCCAGGCACAAGGGTGAGACTGATCAGCCTGTATTTCCCCGGGTCTTCCTCTTTTCCTTTTAAAAGAAAGTTCTTGGAGATATTCACATTAGGCTCAGTTCTACAAACCCAGCACAGGTTTTGTGCCACATCCGTAAGTAGAGATTTACTGGATTATAACCATGATGAGAATCAAGCTCCTTCTGGAAAAGTAACAGCCCTATTTGTGCTGCAAGACCCTGAGCTGTCCCATGCTGTAGCCTAGGGAATCTGCAACAAAGCTCCAGCAATGTGAGAGATAAATCTGGGCTTGAAGCAGGAGTTCATTTCTTGCTGCTTTTTTTCTAGCTGACTTGCAGCGTCACCATTGGCATAAACCTCCCTGACTTCTCCATCAGCTATTTCCTTCTTCACTTCCTCCTGCACAAAGTGTGTGTTTTTCACATTTGTGTAGTGCTTGCAAGCTCAGAAAAGCTCACCTGACTGTGACTGAAATTCTGTCACATAACTTGATTTTTTCCCCTTTTACTGAACTAATTTTTGCATGATATGCTGCCAAATTCACTTCTCCCCCCTTCCTCTATGTAAACAATATTCCTCTTCCAGATATTTCTTACACATTTGATAAAAAGTGTTGCATACATAAGATTACTTTGGCTCAATTTTATAAAGATTTGGCATAATGCAATATACTAACTCAACTTTGATTCACTAAAAAAATATATGTCACTAAGAGCTGTGTATACTTCCGATTTAACGTACAGTCATGATTGACTGTTCCAGTTGTAAGTGATGAAGGTAAGGCCGAATATAAATAAAAGCTGTACACCATTTTTCAAAGACATGCCTTTTATTTATTTTATAGGAATGGATTAGGTTCTAAAGTTTTCAGGAGGTGTTGCTTTAGCAGTGGCAATTCTGCAAGTACAGCAGTGGTAACCTTGATTCCTTGGGCAGATTCCAATGTGGTTAATTATATTTTGCACTCTGTGAAATTCCCACATAATTTTAATGAAGAGAGTTATTTGCCACTTCTCCCACTCCTAGAAAACTCTTGGTAAGAACTGCTGCATACAAAATGGCTGCTGTGCTAAATCCCAGAGGTGACTGTGTGTTAGCCAACACTCTTACACAAAGACAGGTTGGATATAAAATAAGTTTAGTCCTTTATTCTATTCAAGATCAGTAGAAATTCTTTGGCCTTGCATTTCAGAGGCAAAAACAGAAGGGCAGAGGCTGGGAATATGTGAAGATATCTAAATGCGTGCATGAACCTTACCTTCTTAAGATTATTTGGAGTTGATCTGCATCCAAACTTTAACTTTAATAGCAAATTGTTTGCATTAAAATCCACTTATTTGTTTTTGAACCCTAGAGAGGGTGACAGAAGGACTACATCAGGCTGCTAAGGTCTCCCCAAGAAGAGGAAACATTCAAGTTAACATTCACACCACCCTTTCAAGAACCTCCCTGAGCTGGATGGACTCTGATGGCAGCAAACTTTCCTGCTTGCTGGCCAAGATCTCCTCAGACACAGACAGAGTTGCTTTGCCCTTGTCTTGTTGCATGCATGGTGTCCCAGCAGACTCTGATCTTGTTTTCCAGCCCGTCTGCCACCCCAGGACGTTGTTGTTATTGTTGTTGTTGATGAGGGTTTGGGAAGGGCAATGGGAAGGACACATTGTTCATGGGATTATGACCTCGTGTCAATAGCTTAAATTTCATGGCAGATACTCAACACTATACCTCATTTAGATGGTGAAGAGCCATTTCCAACAAAATCAGGACTACCATCCCACACCCCTTGTGGCCCTGCAGTTTCAGCATTCATTGACAAGTACAGGTCAAGCTCCATCCTCTGCTATCAGACAGGATACTGTCAGGATAACTAAGTACTTCAGGTTTTACAGACCACACTAAAAAACCAAAAGCCTTTCCAATTCAGTACTGGGGGAAGGATACGTGCTGGAGTGCTCTTGGCCAAATCAAGGCTGACCTTGGCCACGGGACTCAGCAAACATGTCTCCTGCAAGTACAAGGTGGTGTCTGAAGTCACATTCCAACATCATAATCCCCACAGTCTTTGTCTACAGTGGCTTGTACCTTTCCATCTCTGCCTTGCCCTAAGACTCTTGAGCCTTCATTTTTCCCTTCCAGCCCTTTCAAGTTTGACTTACAAGAGAAAAATCATTGCTCCCTCTCTTGTATTTTTTTTCCAACCCTGACTGAAGATTCCTCTATACTGAAGGTAGTAGCTATTCCTTCTCTTTCCAACAACCTTAGGTGACACAGACATAGTACTCTGTACACTGTATAGGGTTACCCTGCTTAAGGGTCTGTGCCAAATATGTGACCCTCCTATCTATCCCCGTTGTACATAAATATATATATGTACATGCCGAGTCTTCTGTATTGCAACACCATCTCAAAATTACCACGCTGTCAGCGTCTCCCCTCTTGCAAGATACCATTCACTTCTGCCTGAAGGTCACACCTGAGCACTTCCTCCCAACCAGGTACACCCCAGACAAAATCTTCTTGCGTCCCTACTAATGCACTCTCATGCTTCAACTTTATTGGTTATTTTATTTATTGGTTATATTATTGGTTCAACAAGGCCAAGTGCAAGGTCCTACACCTGGGTAGGGGTAATCCCCAATTTCAATACAGGGTGGGGATGATGTGATTGAGAACAGCCCTGCAGAGAAGGACTTGGTTGTGCTGGTCGATGAGAAGCTCAACATGAGCCAGCAACGTGCACTGGCAGCCCAGAAGGCCAACCGTATCCTGGGCTGCATCAAAAGAAGTGTGGCCAGCAGGTCAAGGGAGGTGATTCTGCCCCTCTATTCCTCTCTTGTGAGACCTCATCTGGAGTATTGAGTCCAGTTCTGGAATCCTCAACATAAGAAGGACGTGGAACTGTTGGAACAGGTCCAGAGGAGGGCTATAAAAGATGATCAGAGGACTGGAGCACCTCCTATACGAGGACAGGCTGAAAGAGTTGGGCCTGTTCAACCTGGAGAAGAGAAGGCTCCAAGGAGATCTTATAGCGACCTTCCAGTACCTGAAGGGTCTACAGGAAAGCTGGAGAGGGACTGTTCACAAAGGCTTGTAGTGATAGGACCAGGGGCAATGGGTACAAACTGGAGAGAGGCAGACTTAGACTAGGCATTAGGAGGAATTTCTTCACCGTGAGAGTGGTGAGTCACTGGCACAGGTTGCCCAGGGAAGTTGTGGCTGCCCCATCCCTGGAGGTGTTCAAGGCCAGGTTGGATGAGGCCTTGGGCAGCCTGATATAATGGGATGTCCCTGCCTATGGCAGGGGGGTTGGAACTGGATGATCTTTAAGTTCCCTTCCAACCCTAACTATTCTATGATTCTATGATTTCAAACTTACTCATTATTTCAAGGATTTTTAACAGGTAAACTGAATTCTCTTCACAAATCATCTAACATAAACCATTTTCTTAGTGAGAGAAGAGTGTTGGAAGGGTCCAGCGTGGCATTTTTTGAAATTGACATTCTCATTTATTAAATATTCTCAGGAGTAGCTTATTCTACGCCTTTGTCAACATAAGGAAGGTCTTCCAAGGCAATACATTTTATTATGGATTGCTAAAATTGAGGCTGGTTATGCCAAAAGTACTTTTCCAAATACAGTCACTGTTTTGAAGGCCAAATTGTTCAATAATGGCCTACATCTGTCAAACAGGGGCACTTCCACGGACCAAGTGATAAATCTAATCCATGAGAAAGCTCAGAGCACATAAATTATATTGTTCCCTATCCAACTAAGCTAGAAAGTAGTTAACTCACTGTGAAGCCATTATTTCATAACATCAGAAAAAATGTTCATAATAACGATCCTGTGGAGGCTGTTTTAGAATTAGGTATAATATTGGAGTGCTTGTGGTAGTGACCTCCTGGGAACAGCCCCTTGTAAACCATTCATAAACAACATGGAGAGGGGGAAGCTCTGTGTGTGGTCTTGACTTGATCTTGCAACTTTGGGAGCTGAACAGCTCAAGGTGGATCCATTTCATAATCGCCTTATTTGTTTTGAAATCTCTCAGCATCCTTCAGATGACCTTCACTGAATTATGAGGCAAGAACTTTAATTATTATTGTGCATAAATCTAATGCTTATCACAGAGAGGCCCTCAGACTCTGCTGGAACTTCTATGCATTACTGCAATAAAAACAAAGTAGTACTCCCACTAATTACAAAATGAGTACTTAATCTCTCCGTCAGTAAGTTTGATGTTGCCAGTATGGTTCACAGACCTAGCCCTAGTAACTGGCAGACAATAAATTCTATGAATGCTACATGACAGGCATCTATTTTGAAGATCCCTCTCAGCTCATTGACTTCCCATGAGTTTCTCAAAATAACTTGATAAACAACCTGCTAAACCTGATGGTGGGGACACTTCTAAAATTGGTCCCTACTTGTCCACACAAGCCCTGAGATTCCACCACTTCAGCAGTCTGAACACTTTGTGGCCATGCTGGCCATATGAAGTGACACATATTGCAGTTTCTTGGTTACCTGAACTGATGATGGCATTCAGACCCGACTTGTAATTTTGAAAAGGTCACCTCAAAGGCCACCAGTGCAGACACAGGAAGAGACAGTGTTCTTATTTTACCCAGCTATGCTGTAGAAAGTCCCAGCAACAGAAGGAAGTAACAGGCAGCTTTGAATCCAATATTTTTGAAGAGTTTGGTAGTAGAAGCAACCACAGGAGCCCAGCTTTGCAAATTATTCCCTCCTTCTTAATTCTAATTAATATAATAAAGAATAACAATGTTCCTTATCAGAAGTGAGAATATTTTTAATAAGCTTTTTATAGCTCTGAAAAAGTATGCCTGCTATTTCACAGAACAAACAAGAATGTGTTGCCCTTGCCAGAAGGAGGTAAAATCTTTTTTTCAAAACTTGCTTAACAAAATGTTATCAACAGAAAATAAAGAGAGGGAGAAAGAAGAACAGAGATTACCCGAAGGGATAATATGTGAGCCTTGTCACAGCAGGGTGTGATATCATCATTTCTGCTTAAAAAGTACAAATAAAATACCTTTCACAGACGTGTAAGACTGCTTAAAGATCTCAATGAAAAAAGAAATAAGAATTATTTCCTCAACAGACAGTAAATGCAATCTAATCCTGCTTGCTTATCTTTTTACTGCAGAATCAATAAAGTCAACTAGGAAAAAAAACCTGTGACAATTACGGCAATTGTTTCTTGTACAGCAAGGTTTGACATCATCTGATGGGAGGTTAATTAATAGTTAACTTGGACAGAACAGTTACCTAAGGACACAACATTGTTAAACCTCTGGCTGTAACCAACTTGTAACTTGAGAAGAATTCACTCAAATCTTTCTCTGGCTCATGTCGGAGATTGGGGACTTTAATGGTTACTCACTCCTGCAGGTATTTAAATAAGTGTTCTGGGTTGTTGCCTCATGAAAACAGATCCTTGTTTGCTCCTTGCATGCAGTCATTGGGAGTATCACCTGTATTTGTTCGGCTCTGGAGATAACAGTAATGACTGGCTGGCATGGAAGTATCTGGACAGCAGCAGCATGCTCTGCTCCAGTCCAACATACACGGGTGCCAATGCAGCCACGTGATGTAAAACCAGCAAGGAGAGCATGGACTTCTCCTGGCTGATATCTAAACATCAGTTATATAAACACAGGATTAACTCAAAGGAAGATCAAATCAGTCTGTCCTGAACACAACAGGAGATGGGAGACAGGTCACAACATTAACTGCATTTTTCCACTTGTGTCTCTTCTGATTCGATGATACGGTACCTTGTGGGTGTATGATTTGTAAGATATGTCCTCGGCCCAAGCCTGCATTGGCTGGGCTTCTTAGTAATGTTACACTTGTGACTATTGCCCTGAAGTGCAAGGATTCTGAAATTCATGGAGTGCTTGCTGGGTGAGCTGCTGCAGTTGTATGTTCATCACACAGGGCTTCTGACCCATGTCTCTCACTCTTTCGAGTCTCAGCTGATGTTTGCACTACCTCTAACAGAAAAGTTGTTGCTTTGCTTCTGAAAACTAGCTAATAAGTTACTCCTCATAAATTCAACAGCTGAAGTCCACTTCTAAGACCCAGACAGTTAGTAGACCTACAAAAAAGCATAAATACTCTCTATTTGTGTCTGTACTACTAAGTTAAGCAGTGCCTAGAAAGAGTCCTGACTCTGGGAAAGAAGGATCATCCCTACTGGTTAGCTGCTGGAGTGGCCTGATTACAGCACAGTTCATGTCTGTGTCATTTAGAGTGTCCTCCAGCAGTTCCCAGGCACAGTTTGGGAGCCAAGGGTGTCCAGGAGTGGGTGGTCAACTGGCAGTCACCCTGCTTCGGTCACCGAGGTCCTCTGCCCACCCAGACATTGGCTGCTTAGCCTCCTAGGGGTCAGACCCAAACACATTTCATGTACTAACATTCACCCAGCCTCAACTCCCAGAAGAAAAATCTGGCTTAAAGCTGTCAGAGGATATAAAAAAAGAGCAGATCTGCTTAGTACTTGATGATGAGGAGAAGAAAAGTTAAACTACACTTCCCAAAGCTAAAAAGAGGACTTTATTGAGGTCAGAAAAGTCTCATCATTGAAATGCTATTTGATGAGTTTTATACAGGAAAATGTAAAATTATTTTTATCTCGATTCCAAGAGGAATTTTATTTTCCTTTTTTCTTCATTTTCAAGCGAAAGTGTCTTTTTGCTTTCACTTTCTCCATTTCTCTCTGCTCTGCCTTTCTCCACTGGAAAAAAAGAAGTAGGGAACTGGAGCGAAAAGAAGGAGAGCTCTTTGAGGTTCTTCTCTTACTTGTTTTTCTTCAGTTCAGAAGACAGTAAAGAATAATAAAACATTTCTCCTGCCCAAGAAGAAATCTGTTCAAAAGAAGAAGGGAAATGAGAAAGAGAATTGCTAGAGGAAAAAATATATGATAGACAGAGGGCTTGGGCAGAGAGAGGTAAGGCATTGGAAGCAAGGTTGCATGTAACGGTTGACTGAAGATGAAATCCATCTGGAGTTGACCAGCTGCTTTGAGTGTTTGCTCAAGCTGTACCAACATGACTCGAACAATGAGTCTTCTGCTGGTCCAGATCCAACCTCGATTCTTTAGCTCAGACTGCACACTCTGGATGTCTGCATGTTTAACGAAAAATAATCATCAATGTGAAAAGAAGGGTTTAATTGGGCATATGGCACCCTCAAATGGGAAGGACAGAAACAGAGCCCTCTTTCTGTAGCAAGGAATTTTGTTTAGTTTCCTACTTGGAGAAAAGAGACAAGGGCTGTATAGCATAAACAAAAGGGAACTAGTGTGATACTGGTCAATAACACAACGTAAGAAGAAAATCCAGAAAGCCAGGAAAGGATGGATACTGGTGATTAATATTATTCAAATAAATCATAATACATTGAATCAGTAAAGTCACATGTTTGAAATTTGTTTCATTTGTAGACCAAATCCTGGCATGATTTAGTCTATATAAGGACACTTCTGTAGGGAAATCAAAAGTACTGAACACAAACTGGGGCCAGATCCTGTCTATTTGCACTTCTTATGGGAGAAAATGGAATGCAGCATGCCAGCAGCAGAATCTGGTCCACTGGTAGAACTCCAGTTCACATTTATCCTGATCATGCACTCATTTCATCCGATATTGCATTCATTTGACTAAACCAGAGGTAATCCAGTTTGAAGAAAATTATTGTTTTACATGTAAATATAACTGTAAAGTTCCCTGGTGCTTCACAAAGACTAAAGTAGAGTCCATTTCTCCCATTTCCAATTTGCAAGTCCATCTCTGTATTTAGCACAGCAGTATTGCCATGCAAAGGCTTGAACAGTGGCATTAAAAGCTGTTGGCCTGAAAAAAAAGGCACAGAGACAGTGCAAATCTGAGGCATTGCTAAGCATTTTGCCATTTGTGGTTGGTTGTGCTTACATGATGATTACCCATGTTCTGTTACAGTTGAATGATTGGAATTGCCAACAGAGACTGAAACCCTGGTCACTATGTGATCTGAGTCCTGAAAGAATAGAGGATTTCATACTACATTGCATTTTGTAAACAAAAATTTGTTGCATACAAAACCCCCATAAATATTATTTTTCTTGATGTAGATTTCAAAATGTCAAAGAGCCATGGCTAATTAAGGTTCAATAAGAGATTGAATAATTTTCTTCTGTTTTGTTATAGAGAAGAAAAGCAATGGCCATTATGTCCTAATTTGTAAACACTTTATTTGATGGTTGAGGCTGGAAAGTATGTTAGTGTTGTCTGTCCTGTCAAAGGCTTTGGAATGGTCTGAAGTCTACAGAGCAACATCTGTTGCTATTTATTGCAGGGGAGTTTTGCCCAATTTCTAACACAGTTTATAAAATGAAGAAAAATCTTAAACATTGCAATTAGAATTTAATAAGGAGACTTTTTCCCCCTAACAAAAATTAAGCCTTTCTTTGAACTTCCAAGAAGAATATGTACCTTGTAACACACAAACAAGATGTTCTTCAGTTTTCCATCCTGCTTATGGGTGCAGATTCTCATGGATACTCAAGTTCAGAAGTGGACTAACTGCTGGAAAGCTGAATGCTTACCGCATTTCTGCCCTTTGCATGTTCTTACACCACACAGGCACCTGAACACCTTCACTGGAGCTCCCAACACAGCAGTGAGCAGCTTCCCCCTCTGCTTCTCACACAACAGAACCCAAATCCAGCACCTGGCTTTGTTCTTGTGGCAGTTTTAAGCATAGAGCTGGAAAACCACTGCCTGCCCTTCACCCCATAGTCACCAGCAATCCACAACAGTTAATGTGGTTTTTCTCTCACAACACCTTAGTGAGGAAGGAAAATTTCATACCTGTTGTACTGGAAACTGAGCCAAGGGCTGTAACTGGGTTTGCTGAATACCATCTTAATACCCTGCCCTGTCTGCTATTTGTCAGCTTTGACGGCGTACCCTCTGCTGTGCCAAAACCCAGCCTGAAGAAAAGCCCTCTCTTTCTGCCTTCCTCCCCTGCAGGACAGACACAAAAAAGGGCAACCCACCATCTGTGCTTCGGAGCACGCCACGGATCTGGCAGAAGGAGTGGGATATTAGCAGTTAAATAAGACATAGTCTTCTTGCAAAAAAAAAAAAAAAAAAAAGTGTTGGAAATTGCTCCATTCCTAAGGGGCAATCTAGAAAGAGGCAGAGACAGCACAAAGCAGGTGATTAATGAAGAGACCGTCAAGCCTGGCACCAGTAGCAGAGCTAAGGTGTTATAGGGGGTGGGTGGAGAAGAGCTTTACACTCAGTATTAAAAGAAAGGATATCCTTGGAATAAAAGCGATGGTTTAACAGCCAGAGAAATAGGCAAGGGATATATATTAAGCAATTACATGGAAACAGCTTGTGACTGGACTCTAGGATAAAGAAAACAGAAGTAGAGGGGCATCCCAAATCTTAGTCTTTTTCCAAATGGAAAAACTAGGCTATACAGGAAGGAGACCTTGGAAAGTGAGATACAAATTATGAAGAGTAATTTCTTCAGTGTTTCCGCCTCTAGCTTTCTAAGAAGATTTTGGGGAAAAATTCCGTTGTGATATTGCAGCTCCATTGAAAAGCATGGAGCTGTGCTTTCATCCTGTCTTTGTGACGTTCTTCTAAAATTTAGAATTGTGTAGACAAATTTTAAAACACGCAATGGGAAAATTCATGCAGTTCACATATTTTTTTTCCTTTAAAATCAGTAGGGATCCAGCCTCCTGGTCAAATCTAAAAGCCACTATTTATAGCAATAACAGTACAAGACTGATTAATTTTTCCCCCTTGTGAAAATGCAAATGCCAAAATAAAATTGTTAACTAAAACCTGAGAAAGATACATTGTGGTGGTGTTTTGTGGGAGCCATCACACAGGAATCCTGTGACTCTCCTCTGCTACAAATTGAATTCCCTTATTATGCTCTACTTCCTACGCACCACAGACTTTGCACGTGCAGGTAGGAAAAGCAAATCCTCAGCTATGGTCCCTCATAAAGGAAGTAGTTCTTCCTGCTATTTTTATCTTTGATAGAAGCAATTCAGTATATAATGACAAAATATTGAAAGAAACTTGAGTACAGCTAACCCAAAGTAAAGCAGCGCTATTTGTACTCAAAATTATTTCGGGTTTGGTCAATGCACTTCAGCCTTCTAACAAAATAATAAAAAGAAAGCACACAGAAAACTGATGTTTTCAAATGAATGATTTTACTGACATTCTGGCAGTGGTTGCTATTGTGAAATGTTGATAAGCAATAATTATTTTGATTTTAGCATTATTAGCAGCTGAAGATATACCAGAGAAATGCAGCCCAATGCTCTAATAAACCACTTGAGCTGTCTGCAACAACATCTTGTGTGAGTTATTATTCTAATGGGTAATTTAGTCATTACAATGTGAGAAATGAGTGCAATTCAATTTCCTTTCAGTTTGCTTTTCCTCATTTTAATTAATTTTTATAATTATTATAGAAATTATGTTGCTTAGCACTGGCATTGATCACAGTTGAAAAAAACGTTGTCCAGTTTTCCAGGTTCTCAGGCCTTTCTTGGCTTTTTCACCATATTGGTGACATAAAAGAACTATAAATCTATTAAAAAAATATAAACAAGAGACACTACAAGCCATCCATCTTCTGTGCCATGTTCCTGGTTTGAGGAATATTGGTAGGATACAGAAGGCAGGTGGGATGTGTCACAACAGCTAAGTACAACTTACGACAACATAGTTGGCCCTTAGGAAATTACATAGTCCAGGAAAAGCAGTAGGTGGCATGAAGCCATCTCTCCATCTCTACTTCAACTCCCCACCTAGCACCCGCATTACTTTGGGTGCAGTCATAGCATCCTCTAGCTAATATATTTGTTAGCTACAGCATTAATACGCATTATTTTTCCTTTACAAGGAACCGCGGACCTCTCTCAAAATTTATCATTAAATGTTTGCCTCCAGAATGGGATGCTTACATCTATTTTTCCAAATATTCCTATGTTTGTTATGGAAATGAACAAATACTTTTGACAAGCATCTCAAAATCACCTTCCCATGTTAATATTTTACAATCTAACAGATACAGTCATATAATCCTCAAAGGTCATGGTCTCACTGTGACTTAGAGCCTTTAAGTGAGACTAGATATAATTTTCAGGAAACAAGTAGTGTGCCTTCTTTCAGTTTTATGGAAACACTCTCCAAGTTATATATGTGGGTATTGCCATGGCTGTGACAGCCTATTCCAGACCCATGTATCTGACCCCTTCTCTCTTCTGGAGCCTGAGCATGCTTGTGGTATACTTGCAACTCCACATTAGGATAGCTATGACAATAAAGTCTCATGTGTTAAGCTTCACTTGTACTTATCAGATATTTTCATATGCTTGGGATCACCAACTTTGAGGTCTGGAAAGGATTTTCCCTTGGGCAGGCTGTGATAAGTGTTCTGGCTGTGTTTCTCACAGGGCAATGTACCAACATTATCACCTCAATCCATACAATCACAGCAGCACAAGAGGCTTCCCATTCCTCACAAACAGCAGTCGGGTTTTGGCAACACTAATATACTTCCCCTGCACTGGGAACTGAGCAAAATGTGACAGTGATGAGCAGACAGGGCATAATCTCAGCAAAATCTATGAAGTGACTTGGGTCCAGAATCTGAGCAGATTTACTTGCCCTTTGGAGAGTTTGGTTACTGCCTTCTCAGTCACCAATAACTAATACAATTAACAGGGAAAATGGATGTGACAGTTGGCTACTCCTGCACTTGCTCTTACATGACACCACTTGGAGAGGATTGTTTACACAAATTGCTGAAGGGACAGTTTGATCAGGAGATTTGGTTTGCTTTGTAAGATGTAGGAGGCTTTAGGCTGAGGAACTTAGAGGCTGTTATATGTCTTCCCTGGTTTAAAATAAGTTGAGTTGGTTTTTGCCATGTTTTACATGTCTCATGTCACGGCATCATTCATTTGAATCCGCCCCAGAAAATAACTAAATGTTAAATGCTACACTTTAACATATCTGTGGCACAGGTGATAACATGGGGTGACATCTTCAGAGAGAGAAAGGTATGGCAGCAATGGTACCTCTGCAAAGAAACACTTCAGTTGTGGGATTTTGTAACCTTAACTTAGGCCCTATTTGGCTTTCTCTTTTCTCTTTTTCTCTGTTGTGTCCTAATTCAGCCTCATAACTAGTTATAGTTCTATTCTCCCACCAGATTAATATAGTTGCATTTTCAGTTTACCTGTTACACATAACTTTTTCTAGTTCTAATAGTCAAACATGATCAACTCAATGCCTCTCAAGATAGCTATAGACAATGGCATGATTTTAACAAGCTTTAGAGAACTCCAGTTCTCCCATGAAGTAAATGAGTTCTGTGGGTATTTCACATCTCTAGAAAGGACTATGATGCCCAACACGAGGCACTATGGCTCAGTATTTTAGCAAATGTTTTCACACGTAAGTACATAAAGCAGTTATTCAGCGAGATACAAGATCATGGTCATAGAAGTGTAATGTAGTGCTCTTTCCTTCTCTGCAGTAATCTTATAGTAATAATATATAAGGCCTAAGTATGGAAAAGATCTTAATGAGTACAGCAAAACTCTGGAGATGGCACCCAATGTGTCTGAAATATATATAAATATATTCTGGTTTTTGTCATTTCAGTGCTATGTGTGGTGATGTGCTGAGCACAAGTTCAACGTTCATTGATATTCAGCAATGAAAACCCATTAATCAAACCTTATAAAGAAATAAGGAAAATGTGGCAGCCCTAAAAATGTCGAGCTTGACTTCTCCAAATTTATTTTCTTCCTCTATATAAATCAAGAGTTCAGTTTACACTAATTGTTGTGGGCTGAATGTAAAAGGTATGGTTAAGCAGCCACTGAATGTTTGGACATATTTGGTAAGATTTTCAGACCCTGCTCCATCTCTGTCTCTTTTGCTCTGTGGGAAGGCTGTTTCTTAACAGCTTGACAGCCCTCTCCAGATTTCCCCTGCGTTGGGTTGAAGTAGGTACAGGACACAGCTGGGGCTCTCAGCCAGCCTCATACTTTCAGGGCTCTAGTTAATCACCTTCCTTCCCTTTCCTCCTACACAGATCACTCATAAATGACAGAGAAATGCCATTTAATATCTTATCTTCAGTCTTCATGAGAAGGAGATTGAGAGTCCTAGTGTCATTTCCAATAGAAGAGAGTAATCCACACAATAAATCCTTTCCCATTACTAGGACTATTTTTTCTCTAAGCAGCAGAATGTTGTATTATCCATATAATCTCTAAAATAATCTCTGAGCAATATTTCTTCAGTTCTTGCCCTAACAAAGCTGAAGCTGAATTAATGCAGAAATGAAGAAAGTTCCTGCCAGCCAGTGAAATGTCTGAAACAGGGAAACTTGAAGGATTTGATTCTTCAGGGCTATTGCCACGGCAGCTTGTGAGGGACACAAGATGGGGTTGCTAGGAAAGCAACAGCAGGACCATCTCACCCAGACGAAAAATATTGCCTGATCACAAGCAGCTCAGACTCCAGCCCTGACACACAGGCAGAAGGGAAGAGCATCTGGTCCTTGCATAGCAGACAGTGGCTATCTGAGCAACATCTTGCACAGAACTATTTCACTGTGGCTATACATATCTCACAATAAATGAATATGCTGAAACAGGGGTAGCTTGAGTAGGGAAGGCTCCTGAGCCCTATGAGAGTATTCATTCATCCCTTCTGCTGGTGTCTCTCTTCGGCTGCTTTTCTTCCTGCTTTATCTCAGGCAGGCAACTGATATGGGTAGGCAAAAGGGGGAGATCCTCATGACTGCACCATTGTCCGAAGAGTAGGTGGAAAGAAAGGAAAAGGGAGAACAGTTGAGTCTGTTAGAAACTCTCCATCATTGTTACCTTTTGACTCACAGGGTCACCTACCCAAATGAATGAAGCCAAACAAATAAAACTGGAGAGCCTGTTCTCAATCTGCAGATTTGCTGCATGAATTTGTGTGATTTCTTAAAATCCTCTGTATCTAAGATATTCTGTTTGTAAAATGGAACTAAGATATGGTGTCCTTTGGAAAACATTTTCAAAAACTCATATGAAAAGTGTTTAGTTGTATGTCTCATTTTTACCAGTGCAGCTGTCCTGCTCAAATTATTTCTTCCTGCAGAAAGCTCTACGAAATAAGATAGTACGTTTTCTTGGCTGTATTCCTCTAGTACGTGAATACAGTTCCCAGCTCCACTTAACAGTCTAACAGACAGGCAGTAGACATTGTTTGCAAAGTATTTTTGTCTTAGTGAAGCAAAGGAAATTAATTATTTTTCCATGTAGTCCCTTAGTCAATAGTGAGCTCATGCATAGCATCGAAAACACACCTCTTCCAAAATGTACACATATAATATTTTATCTGTATTTTATCTGTTCTGTACTTCAGCAGCCTGCTCTAAAACCCTTCAAGAATTTTGACTGGCTTTGGATTACACCATAGATATCTTAGTTAGCATATAGTTATTCAACTGCATTAATATCCATTATGACCTGAAAACGAGACCCTCACTTAAAAATGGAAAATCTCCTCATGCTTTACTCTCTAGTTGTGTTCTCCAAACATATGTATGTCTGCCCACAAACAGCAGCTGCCACATCTCACCCTAAACATGCGGTGTCCACCTGAGCTTTTAAAACTCCAGCACAACCTTGTTAAAAGCCAACATAAAAGGTAGGCAAGGAGGGTTCTCTGCAGCTTGTAGTCAACTCCACCTCTTCTACAAAATCCAAAGACCATCCTATTCATTCTCAAGTACCTACATCTAGTACCTTGACAACTCCAGTGTAGATCCAGCAGCAGTGGGAGACAGTGGACAGAGCAATGAGCTGTTCCATGGCAACACAGAAGTAACCTAATAAGGGAAATGCGGGGAATGCAAGGGGACAGGGGTCACAAACCCATCTCTTGCTCCATAAATGTGCTCTGACTAGCATGATTTTGATATGGCATTCTCCTATGCTACAATAAGCACAGCACTGATTCTCTTAAGCCTTCATTGTCATCACCATGCAATGAAAATAACAAATTTCCCTTGAAATCCCTTTTCAAATCATACATATGGCACCTTGTGGAAATATATAAATATCTACTTGTTACTAATAAAGCTGCCACAGCTTCTTGCACCTCAGTGGCTTTTTGTCTAAGCATGAAAAAGTATCAGCTAAAATATTGAAACCTGGTGCCCTTAAGTCTGACCTAAGAGGTCTTTTCCAAAGAAATCAAACTTTTGCAGAGCTCACCAGTGTTGCTGGAATCTGGCAGTGCCCAAGGTCATCAACTTGGGATGCAGTCACCCCTTGGTGACATTGAGATGGGTAGAAAGCATTTGCAGGAAATAAGAATACAGTCCAAAAAGAACTAGGCACAGATTTAAAACCTAAAGGTTTAATTAAGTGCTTTTCTGACACTGGCAGTCCCAGGCTTAGGAATTTGTCTATCAAACCTCCCTTAAGTGTGGTGCTACAGTTTCTAGACTACATTTATTCTGTAGTGGCTCTGGGCTCAGATATAAGGCAAGTATTTCCTGAGGATAGGGTTTGATCCTACATTTAATCAGGATGCTGTGGTGGAACAGTTATTGCTGCTGCAGAGATATATCAAGATGAATTACTTTTTTGTGCTTGTGGGGAGGGTTTCTGTTTCTTTTGAACATATCTTTGAATACTCAAGGTTCCTATATCAATGCAAAACCTCAGCATGCCCAGTAGAAAAAGGCTTAAATAGACCTAATACACAGTGGGGAAAGAAGGTGGATCTTGAAAGGCAAATTATTTTTGCCCAACCAGCAAAGACAGTAAGAACAAACCACAGCCTGCTGTGCAGAGCCAGTCTTTTGCATGCCAGCTTTGGGGGATTTTTTTGTGAAAACAATGGAGTTTCTTTCTCTAAGATGAAAACAGAGAACACAATCTGGTAGCCACATGGTAAACATAAAAGTGAATCACAGAGGATACTCTCTTCGAAATTGGTGAGCACACTACACAGGCTGTGTCCTTTACTCCCTTGCATCTCATTAGATCTCTGAAGCTGCAGGCAGAGAAGGCAAACTGGATGTGGGATGTTTTCCTAGTTAGGAGAAGAGAAGGATTACCAGGAAGCAGAGACTGAGAGTGGCTGACCCACCAGCACAGCCCACCAGCAGCCCACCGGCTTCTCTCTGGTGGAGCAGCTACTGTATTCACATGAGAGGAGGTCGTGGCCCATGGCATAGAGCCATGCACCACTCCTACTAAACCACTCAAACTCCATCCCTAAATCTCTCTTCAGCTCCCAAGACTGAAAATATTGCACCGACACGGTTTGTCCCAAACTAGGCCTTCAGTATTATCCCTCATACTAATGATGGAAATATTACTGTGGTGGGTTTAGAGAGGAAAACTTGAGGTACCAGGCATCCTGGGAGCAGTTACCAAGACCCTGGCAGAGCAGGGAAGCTGCCATTTCCACTGGATTTTTACACAGGAAAGAGTTTTTCTGCTTTCACCTTTAGTTTTCTGCTTTTTCTGCTTCATTGTGTACCCACGTGAAGCCACAATAACTGCACTTTGAGCAATGCTTGCTGATCCAATTTTACCTGCCTATTCCTTCTTTGGAATTAAACAATAGAGAATTTATCTAGCCCTGGTACCAGTTTCAATTGCCAAGAGCAGTTTGGAGATACACTTCTCTGTTTGTTTTTCTTGATTCCCTTCCCTCTGAAAGGGGACAAAAGTGCAGAAGAAAAGTATGAAAAAAAACTGAACTATTTCAACTATACCTAAGGCAGATGCAGCCCCTCTCCTACAGCTTGTACACATGTAATTAGTAACAGTGCTTGGACCGTGGACTAAAGCTATACAAATTTCCTCTTATTTAGCCAGTCCTTCTCCCCAGCCACCCCCTCAAAAAAACCCTAATCTAAATCAGATCTGGATAGTCAGGAAACATACAGGCCACGACAATGAGCAAAACATTTGCAAGTCATCCAGAGACTCAATTTCCTTCCTAAAGGAATAGCACAACAGGGTTTATTTTGTAAGGAGAAAAAAATCCCTCTCTGGGTGCCTACAGTAGGCTTGCTGTCTCTGGCTGAGCCTCTCTGGAGCATCCAGGAGCTGAGGACAACTTGTTCAGTTTTTAATGATTTTTTATCACTACATTGTCCACTTCCAAATGTGGAAAAAATTCGAGCATCACACTGCTAACACCAAATAAAAACTTTAGTCATTTCCACTCTCTCAACAATAAAGAGAGAAAAGTGATGATAGTAGAATTTTATTGGCTTTATTTAAACAGGCGGCTTCTCCCCCAACAATACTGTGCTACTACTATAAAACTTTTCTGACATATTACTTTAAACATTAGCGCATAGACATGCCAGCTCTGCACTTCAGGAGCTACAGCTAATGCCAAGAACTATTAGTCACATTAAGAAGTCTATTCCCACACAGTGGATAGAGAGGAGAGTGTCTGAATCCTGCATCCAATGCCGCTTTGTGCCCTGTCCCCTGCTCTGGCTGCAGCTGCACTCATACACAGGGCAGCTAAGAGAGCCTTTCTACCAGCAGCGGGAAGTATGAAGAGTTTTGGAAAGGGTGAACTTTCTTTTCTGGTTTTAAGGTGGATGTTGCTGCAGCTCTCAACAGGCACTGCTGCAGTCAGCTGAGGACAAGTGATGAGAGAGGGGAAGAACAATGAAGTTAAGCAAACAGAGGAATGTCTCGTCTAGGTCTGGGGAACTTCTAGTCTAAATACATTGCTATCCTCCTTCAGTATACATATGTGTGCTGCTCTTCAGGACAAATGCGTCCTTTCTTTTCAGCCCTTTTGACTTCATCAAGGATTGCACAGCTGGGACGATGACTTGTCTCCTCTTATTAAAACCACTTCTTACAAGAGCCGACTGTGTCTACGTGTTCCTCTGAGTCACTTCTTCAGAGGAAAGAGAAAAAGAGAAAATACTTTAAAACCCAGCCTATCATCTTCATGCACTTATGCCTATATTTAATCTGATTGGGGGTGAGAATAAGGTATCTTATATTAAAAATTGTGATTTGTTAAGGAACTATCCCAAGTGTTTATCTGTCCACGTTTTTCGCCATGTATGGGAAAAGACAGGAGACTATGAAATGACGAGAGCATTCCTAAGCAAAGACATGGCATAGCCAAAGAAGAAGGAGTATTACAGCAGAGACAGAAAGGGAGGCAGCATCCAGAGGGAATCAGACAAACTGTAGAGAGTTCTTAACCACGCAAATAAAAATAGTAAAATCAGTGGGTTATTTTATGTTTATTTCTTTTACTGCTGCATTTAAAACAAGCACATTCTCCTGTTGATCTCAGGCAGTGCCAGTTTGTGACATAACGCAAATGCTGAAACACAATATGGAGAAACGTGTACGCACACTGTATGAGAGAGGCTACAATCTGCAAAAGTGAATGTTACAACCATATATCAATTGAAATGGCCTACAATTCAAGGAGTAATTGTTTTGAAACAATCTCACATGAATTCACCTTCACGAGATTAGAGGCTGATGTCACCACAAGGGTGAAGTCATCAGCAATGACTTAAGCTAATGGGATAATGCCAGAAGAACTCCATCTCCTTGTGCTGAACTTAACTCCTTCCAAGCAACAAGGAATGCTGAGAACTATTTACCTCTTTTGTTTGCAGCATTTCCTTAATGGGTTTTAGCACAGGAAAGCTCACAGTTGACTAATGGGGATAGGGAATGAAATCTCCTTCCTACAGCACTGCTGGTGATCTCTGTTTGGAGATTTTTAAAGCCATATGTCTGCATTCAAGTTGAACTTCAAGATAGAGAAAGCCGGCAGTAAGCTTCAAGGATAATTTTGTGATGTATGATCAAGTTTCTGCAATCCTAACTCATGGGTGTAGTCCCTGCTCACTTAAGATCGCCAGCACAGTGGGATTCAGTGAGGGCACTTGGGCCCAGCTTCATATTCATCAAAGAGGTACAAAAAAGTTGTGGCCCACACTGACAACAGCAAGCTTTTCCCAGACATCAAGCAAGCCAAGGTACCCATAACTACACACAGTATGGCTGATGCAAAGCCACACCAGTTAGCAGTGCCAGCTCAACACGAGCTGGGTGTATTCCTGAGGTAGTAGAAAAGTAGATGATTTAGAGTCAGTGGCATTAAAAATCATCAGAGTCATCCTGGAAAGTACAGATATTTTTATTTGACTATGTAATGCATGCTTCTGTGGGAGTGGTGTGAGCTTGTTCTATTTCCAGTCTGTGAGCGTCGAGGTGTGACAACTCTGTTTCACTGCTCATCCAGGCAAGCAGTGCTGGCAGTGCCACTCCCTGGCGATGGTGAGGAGCTCAAAGCAAAAGCTATCTGAAAAAGCAATAAACCAAAGAGGTGGAGCTGAATCTGGGTGCTTCAGAGTTCACTGGCTCCTTGCACTTTGATTAGGCAGTCAGAGCAGACCATGCAGGAAGGATTTGTTAGCATGGTCAAGTGACCTTTGCCAAGCCTGAGAGTCAACGTTGCAGTGCACACTGCCCTCACTCCTAGTACGGATATCCTTGATGCGCACGATTAATATGACACCTAAGGCAGCCCATCTGGCACTGACAGCATTTAAGAAAGTCCTCAGGCTGCACATTAGCATGTTACAACTTCATACACAGCTGCAGAGTTCAGGTGGAATCCAACTCCACTGAAGCCAGCTCTGCTCTGCTCTGCTCTGCTGGAAATAAGATTAGAGCTTGGCCCTTTGTGTCCTTAAATGTTTTTCATGTTTTAAAGCCAAATATGTTATTTAACCCCCTCTTACTCTGCAGAGCTGTTGCAACTCATTTAGTTCATGAAGCTTGAAAAACAAAAAGCAGAGCAGTCTTTTTTGCATTCTCTCATAAAACAGGTCTATGTTTTGGGTTGAAATGCTGAAAGTTAAGTGCTGAATGCTCCTTTAACAGTATGTGCTTGTTGAATTATAAATATGGAGACGGACAAGTCCAGCCAACAAGGACATATCTATCCTAAAAGACCGTAAGTTATGACCTTTCCAACATGGCCCAGCTGATAGCCTGTAGGCTACATGTTGCTAAGTAGGTTAGCTCATCATCTTTTCCACAGAGGAGATAAAGGATGTCTATTTGGAAAACAGGCACAGCCAAAGGTCCCCTGTGCCTGCCCAGCTTTCAAATCTGGCACTGCCATAGGGACATGGAACTGCTGCCTGATCCTGACAGACAGGAAAAGCAGCCCAGGCTGCCAGCCCCGCTCGTCATGTCACTGAAGCTTACAAGGGGAAGGAGATCCCAGAAATAGATTGCAGGCATTTTGGCCATCAAAATGAAATCACCTGAATTTAAAAGATCTATGTTTTCGTTTCAAATAGTCTCATGTTCAACAGCACGTTCTGCTGAGCAGGAAGCATTTGTTGAAGATGAAATCTAAAGCTATAGGCAAAAGGACTTTATTATAGGGCCAGCTTGCTCTTGTTTCACAGGACCTACACTCTACCAGAGAAATATCAAGTGGTTAAGAAGTGTGCTGCAGACAAACATATTATCCTTCCTCCCTTTCTCTTCCAATGCACTCTCCCTCCAGGCAGCTCAGTTTTAAAGCAATCTCTCCAGCCTGAAAATGGATTGACTAAGTAGAAAATGACCACAGTCACACATGCTGGAATACAAGACATTTTCCACACAGAAAACCCACACGTGTTTTGAAGAAATGAAGAGTCCACAGACTAGAGGTAGCTCAGTTTCTGCATTTCATAGAATCATTGAATGGTTTAGGTTGGAAGGGACCTTAAAGATCATTTAGTTCCAACCCTGCTAACATGGGCAGGGACACCTTCTATCAGACCAGGTTGTTCAAAGTCCCACCCAACTTAGCCTTGAGCACTTCTGGGAATGAGGCATCGACGACTTCTCTGGGCATGGACTGCCATGATTTCTCAAATATGATGGATAGTGGCTTAGCAACTTCAACTTTCAGTTCCATCGGGACCTGTGGATGCATCTCATCAGGTCCCATGGACTTGTCCACCTTTAGGTTCCTTAGACAGTCTCATACCCAGTCTTCTTCTACAGTGGGCAATTCTTCATTGTCCCAATTCTTGTCTTTGCCTTCTGCAACTTGAGTGGTGTGGCTTGAGCTCTTGATGGTGAAGACTGAAGCAAAGAAGTCTTTGAGTACCTCAGCCTTTTCTATATCTTGGGTAACCAGGTTTTCTATTTCTTTTTCACACCTCATGTTCTGCCTTCTCACCCAGGCATGGGAGCTGTTGTTCCTACTGGCACTGAAGGGAACACAAAATGGTCAATGTCTTCTGAAACACCTACCCAAGAGGCAACTTTTGAGCTGCATAAGATGCTTGCAATGAAACTACAAATCAAGGCAGAGCTAAAAGTATTGCTGTGGTTTCCTAGGTTTGGGAACTGCCATGCTTTCAATCCAAACCCATCTTGATCCCCATTCAAAGAACAGTGGTACTGTACAGCTTTCTGAACTAGCACAGTTGGATGCTTCTAAAAATCTCTGCTTACTGTCCTCATGAAGTGCTGTACAGTTAAATGAAAAAAGAGCCTCTGAAATCTGCAGTGCCAGAGTTGGACAGAAATGCAGGGACCTGAAGTCCCTCTACAGCTAGTGAAGGCTCCTCCAGACCTCAGTTTGGATCACAGGAGGGCATCAACCTCCTTCCACTGATTGTAGCAGGATGCAGGGGAGCAGATGCCTGATGGAGGTGCCATAGGTAAGCACCTAAAGCTTGCTGGAGCATGACCAACATTTCATGTCCTGGGAAAGCAGCTGGCACACACTTTGCTCTGACAGATTTGGACACAGGTTGTGGTGCCTGGTTCCTCGGCAGAACACTCAGGAGACATTCTGAACCTTTCCCTTGATTAGAGTACTGTGGCTGAAGGAAGAGAGGAGGTAATTCTACCCCTCTACCCTAGTGTGGCTTACACAGTGCCATAAATTGGAAGCTTATAAAAAATATTGTGACCTTATGATATTCTGCAAACCAAGTCCTGAAAAGGGAAATTTCTACAATCTTAATTACAATTTGCTGTAGGAGGTCCAATCCCAGCCAGTTCTCCAAGGCTTGTGGCAGCTGACTTATTATTCTAACACGCTTGATGGAAATACAAAATTGCATATCCTTCTTTGTAAGATGACTTCTTGGGCTCTGGCGCTCGCTGGCTGTCAGTGGATTATATATTGGATTTTTCTGTCAGCATGCAATAAAAGGAAAGTGTTTTTTTAAAAAAAAAGCAATACATGAAAATAATTCCATTCATATTAGGTTTTGTAAAACCCACCAACTAGTTATGGGCTGCCCATGTATGGATAACCGAATGAAAAGGAAGAGGTCTCCAACCCCTTGCAGAGCTAGGCAAGGATTGGCCATTAATTTAATTTTTATGCTGTTAGGGAGAACTGGGGATTTCCTGCTACCAGCAGTGCTCACACACTGTAAAGGACTGACTCTAGGCTTCGCCCACCTTATATACCCACAGCTGGGTTAAATTGCAGGAGAGGTTTACCCTGTGTTTCCTCCCAAGGCATTCATCAGAAAGCTTTCCCCATGTTATCTGGCTGAGGTTAGCCAGAAAAGCAAGATGAAATTACTGTGGGGATACCCTCCCCATCCTTATTCTTTTTCCTCTCTCCCTCAAGCTGCACGTAACAGAGCAGAACCATAAACGCCTATCCTAAGTGCCTTAGCAGTGTCCTTCTCAGAGCTTGCTGTCCACCATGTCAAGTTATTCAACATACCAATGGGTTACACTATCTAGTCTTCTCCAAGCAAAACACACACATTCAGATGGATCCAGTGGAATGCAGTGCACATCATTGCATGTCATGCAGAACAAGCCACATCTTTGTTGACCACTGCAATCATCTCATCCCTAGCGCTCACATCTTGCAGGAGCAGGCTTTCAAACAGCAAGCAAAACTGGTAACGTCTGCTTGAGAAGGCAGCACCAAAATGGTTAAGCAAATCTACAGAGCTACTTTGCTGGTAAGATTTTAGTGAACTGGAAATGATAGGAGAGTTAGCCCAGCCATATGTCTACTCTCTGACTCGGGAGAAAGATTTCAGTTGTTTTATTAAAACATGTCTGAATTAACAGCAATACTTAAAAAATATCCACAACTCATATTGTATCTAGATCTGTGCAGATAATCTGTTCTTCATTTCCTTGGCAAACAAACAACAAAAAGAGAAAAAAACTTTATTTTGGTTTGAACATGATTAATTTTAAAGCACAATTTAATTCCTGTATTTAAAGTTAAGTACATTTGTAAACAAAATATTATTTTGGAAACAAAAAAACATTTTATTTAGAAAGCAACCTTTAATATTTTTAAAAAGATCATCTCTTTTTCAGCCAAAATTATTTTATGAACTCAACACAAATTTTGCCAGCAGCCTCAGTAACCCAAATCTACATTTTTTTCTGCACATAAACTGAAATACCAAAACATTTCACCCATCTCTGATTGCAGCTTTTGTCCTGAAAGAGGTCCATGTTTCATGTCCCTGTGTTGTATGTGACATATTTTTCTTTACTTGCTCCTAATATCTTCCATGATATCAGGGAATTTGAATAGTAAACACTGAAAATAAAACCTCGCTTTTTGTTATCTGATCTTTAATCCCAGCTTTTTCCCTTGTACATTATGTCTAGGGAGCTATGTTTTTCAAAAACATAAGGGAAACTCATCTGCTAATCTGTCAACAGGCCATCCATATGTAATGTCTGCTCTACATTTGTTTTGCTATGTCACTATGCACCGAATGTTTGATGCAGATGTTTTGACATGAGTGGCAGAGCAAAATGAAATTTATTGTTTCCTACCACCACCACCCTCAGAGGATTTATTTAAGCAATAAAATCTGCCTTGCTTTTTAAAAATAACTGAGTAGTCTGTGACAAGGAGTGGCTTCTTGATACCTTTAGTCAGGGTGTTGCCTTCCTGCTTTTAGGAAATCAAACAAGCAAGCACTATTAACATTCCAAATCTTTAATACCTTCTAAAAAAAGATACAGAAGAGTGATTTGAGTCCGATTTTCATACTTATGGTGGAATCCAATGCATGCCTTCTGGAACATCTCTTAATCTGTTGGGAATATAATCTGTACCTGAAACGATGTTTTTGGGTGTCCCACATGTGGCTCATGAGCCACGCTGTCCATGTAATATTTGCTGGAAAGAAGGATTTGGGCTTTTTCTTCCCCTCTCCTGAAGTGGAAGCAGTTAAACAAAAGGGACTAAGTTAGGAGCAATCCAGTGCTCGGCGTAAGGCGCTGTCTGAAAGAAAGCAGATGTCTTCCTATGTCTTTCCATCTTCAGGTGGTAAGACGTCTGGCACAATGTGCCAGGTGGCTTAAAGACCATCTAGTTCCAACTCCCCTGCCATGGGCACCGACACCTCCTACTAGATCAGGCTGCTCAAGAAGTTTCATTCAAAACACCCCTCTGTATGTAGGAAAGGGCCATTGCTGTATCACCTGCAAGTGGACTGGATTGTGACACGCACGTGAGCCCATGCAGTATGGGAGGTTTGGATGGTGCTCGTGCCTGACTTGAGACCCAAAGCCAACCTGGCTTCCTCCCTTCCATGGACTGCTCAGGAGTTCCCACTAACACCAGGGCTGGCAGGATGCTTTAGTCTTGAGAACAAACTCAGACCAATGCTCATGTGGTTACACAGCGCATCATAAGAGTAGAAATATGTCCCATTGAACTGAATCCATAGATACTCTGAAGTCATTTGGGCCACTGCCTCAACTTAGGGTCCTAGTTTAGTTCTAAGCGGATCACACCCTGGAGCAGCTCTTTCTCCATAGGCTCTCAAAGAGCTCTAACAACTGCCTTAGACTAGATTTCTAAATGTAGGTAAAATTAGTTCAGCCATAGTGTCAGCACCAATACATTTTACACTTCTAAGTTTATTTCTATCCCTTTTGACTGCAAATAGGGTGCTTGAAGATATTTTCTTTCCCATTTACAGTGGAGAGAAATACGTTGCAGTAACATTTCCAAGCCTGGTCAAGGTGTCCCGAGAATCCATGCAGGGAGGGGCCCTCAGGCATGAGAAAACCCTCAACCTGTAGAGGCATAATATAAATCCATGACTGTGAAGATGATGCCACCTGGACTATTTCCAGGGGCATTAGGACCATCATGAATTCTCACATGGCTGCCAGCCAACAGCTTGCAGCTGAGGCAAGGTTTCTGCTATCCAGCTGGGAGGATGAGACACATTAGGAGAGGCAGATTGGGAGCAGGGGAAACAAGGAGAAAAAACAGGAGAGAGAGCAAATGACTTCTAGCAGTCTCCTTCTACAACTGGGTTCAGTAGCTGGAAGATTTTGTAATATTTTTTTACTTTGTACCACCTCATCCTCTGATCCAGACTGATTCTTCAAATCATTGCCTCTTCCTGCTACTGTGAGCATGACTATGCTTGAGTCTTCCCATATCTTATTTTAACATCCATATTTCCTCAGAGGCAAATTAACCCTAAGCCAAAATGCTGTTTTCTGGAACTCTCGTGTTTGTTGGAGAGTTGCAGACAATGCAACTCCTTTTGTTTCCTTCTTCTCTAGTTAAGTGACTACAAGGATAAAGAAGCAATAACTGTCTTGAGAGGAATTAGTTAAGAGGTTCTTAGTGTAAAAAAATGTAATCTGAGACTTTGAAGGAAGAACTGCCAACTTTCTAGCTGCATTACCCCTGTCAGCTGCTCTCCTGATTTCAGAGTAGATAAGGATGATATCAAAGATATCTATATTCTTCATACTACTGTTATTATTGCTGCTTATCCAAGAAGAGTACATTAAGTGAGGAAGGAACTGTGGTTATCTAAAAGGTGATAACAAGAAGAGCTTTTTGGTTCAGGGATTTTTAGTCATTTTCCCACTCCTAAACTTGCTCTTGTAGTTTTAGTGGGGTTGTCTGGATTTTCATTTCCCCGTCATACTGCACAGCCAGTTCAAGCTAACAAAATTTAAAGAGTGCTTGCTGTTTCAGAGGCTGAGAAAGGTTTGGTTTCAAATCAGAAAAATCACCACTGATCCATTAAGGAGAATCATCTCTCTGAGTGCTAAATGACTCAAAGAGGAGATTACGAACTAGCTAGCAGGTGGCACAAGTTGTATATAGTTCCATAAGCACCAATTTGATCTGGCTGGTATTTCCCAAAATTAGCAGAGCCACTGATCATGTAAATCAAAATGAAGGTTTTCCTCACAAATCAATCCCTTCCTGGATGTACTTTCAGTTTGGACTCTTCGGACTTTCTTTGCCTCTCTGGGCCTTGTCTGGGGATGAAACTATTAAGCACCAGGAAACAACCTCAGTATCCAATTGAGCTTTCACCAGAGTTGAGGGACAAAAGAGAATAGATGTGTAAAGCATTGTGTCTTTTTATAGGCACTTCCAAATAATGCTGATCTTTTTTTCCTATTGCCATGTTGCATTATAGACTCCCATCTCTTGTGCCATTCTCAGTTGTATCTTTCAGTATTTCCTCTCCTCTTGGAAACTTGCATTTGAGATCATTTTTCAGTGGCCACTTCCCTAAATTCATTCCATTTCAATATTCCCTCTCCACATCAAAAGGCCATGACGGTAATTCTTCCACTTCCATGGAAAGTAAGCTTTTCATTTCTCTGAGCCAGTGTGTAGATCCACTTCAGGGCTGCAGTTTAGCTCAGGAGCCTGCTTTGAAGCAAATCCCTAGGTTGTCACCACTTAATGTGCATCTGTTCACATCACAGGTTCAGCCCAGAGCACACAAACAAGATTCCTTTCAAAAGAAGCTGCTGTAGAACCTGTACCTATGGAGCCAACCTGCTCCAGCATCTCACGGATGGGCTGTGCATGGGACAGACTAGAGACAAGGAGAAGTAGATCCCCCTGAAGCATGTATGGTATGGATGCCAGGACCTCAGCCACAACTATTTTTCTTTGCAAATCATCTCCTGTTGATCTGCATCACCTGCTAATGCAGACACAGTGAGCAAATGCTATAAGAAGTCTAGGCTAAAATCTGAGTTTAAAATCTTTAATATGGGTGTAAAAAGAACTTACTTAAAAATGGAAACGATGTCTAGCTGTTGCTATAAAAATCTTATCTTCATGTGAATACAGTTAACCCACAATACAAGCGTTCCCAGAAGCACAGATTATTTCTGGTGTAAGCTGAGTTTACATTTGGTCTTTTACTAGTATAAATATTTTAGTAAAACAGGCCAGATCACAACTGGCACAGTTCTCATGGTAAACTTTTAAGTCTAAACTGTTCACAGAGTGAATGACATTCAGTCCTTGCTCCACAGCCTCAGTGACTGGCATAAGAGCCCTGCAAAACCGGTCTCCTGAAGCCTGAGGGGGGTTGTGTTCCCATTAAAATAAAGATCAAGGCTGGGCAGAAAATCAGAAGAATGATCATCATGAGAGTCAAGTCCACAACCTCTCCAGACAACCTCTAAAACTATAGTTATTACGGAACAGGTGATGTTGTATGCTAAATATTTAAAGGCAATCTTGCTCTCCTAATGGCTAGTGGAAGATTTAGCATGGGGAAAATCCCTACATTACCTTTGGGGAAACCAGTAGTGCAAAACTTCCACAAAATTACTGTCTCATGAAATACTTTTAAGATAGAAAAGATGTGTTGTCATGTACAACATGACTTTTGTGGTTTGGCCTCATTACTTTTTCATTGGTTTTATGCTGATGTGAAGCCAGCTTACTGTAGTACAGCTATTCCTGATTTACAACACTACAGATGTTAGAGTCTGTCTTCTTGGGTGTATGGATATTTCACAAGGCATGAGGCTAAAGGTAAAATGGAGTTACTCAAGGATAACACAGATCTCTTTGAAATACAGTGTAGTATATCCCATCCCTATTATAAAATGAAAATTACAAAGAAAATAAAAGAAACAGCTCCATCTCCATTTACGGGAAAATATTTTTACAGGATGTGACACCACTGAGACCTGGCAACTCTCCCTGTTCAAATCCATAGATCTAACACCATTTCAAAATCATTCCCTATACTATTACCATCATGCCTCCTATTCCAAGGATCTAGGGCTCTGATCTAAGAACAAATTCCTTTGGAAGAAGGCAGCTATTAATGTGTAGGCTCAGATGCTGTTGATAAGCTTAAATCCTTTCCTAAATCGAGCCCTGGAACTGGTGGAATAGGACAATAAAAGTCCAGCATATTCATTTCTAGAGGAGCTGTCCTTATTGCACATATTACCACAGCTATTTGCTCATTAGCACTATTCGCACAATGTATTCTTTCACCTCTGTGTTATTATTTATGCTAGTGCTTCTACCTGCCCCTAGCCGGTAATCTTGGCTCTTTGCAGCTTATTGGTTTTCAGCCCACTTAAAATTTTAATTTGCCAAATTGGAAACAGAAATAATAACTGGTGGTCATCTACATTGTACAAATAAAGAACATTAAAATGCCACGTAGAATAAAATGAATGCTGCATGCACCAAAAGCAATACTCAAAATACTTGGCAGGTATTTGCTCTACTGAAAATTAAAGTGAACAACACATTTGCAAGTAGATAGAGGGTTTCTATTAACATAGTTCACTCATGGCAAACCATTTAGCTGCTCTGCTAGGAATGAAATGCAGTGAATACTGCAAAAATCTTTTGAATTTTTAAACATCTTTCATTTAAACTTTGAGTGCACTCAGGATGGGCTTTGCCTAATGTAAAAACTTGACGTAGTGGGTTTACACTTCTTCGTGTGACTTTTGTTTTTTATTATTCTTATTAATTATTTATACTTTGGTGATTTCTAAAAGCCCCAGGAATGGACTAGGACTACATTATGTGAGTGCTGTACAGGCACAGAAAGAGAACATACACAGAAATGTTAAAAGTAATCTGCAAGTTGCACTGTGTCTGAATATTCTGCACTTTGGTAATGACTTGGTAAGCATTTTTTCAAAGCATCTAATGCTTTGAAAATAGTAATAATATAATGATAATATACTGCACTGAAATACCTTTGGAAAGGCTCTGCGTGGCAGTGTGCATTGGTATTAGACATAATAAATATAAAATTCTCTCCCATATTACACAGTAGTAGGCCTTTTGAGTTCTCTTAAAATGAAAACATCTCAAGACTGTTATATTCTTGCTAAGCAATTTTTAAAGGCTAAATGAAAGAAGATGGTGTAGAGAACTGTAAACTCTTATAATTCAATTATATAGTTGTGTTGTATTAAAGTATGACAGGATTCCTTAAAAAAAAAATCTCACTCTGAATAATTCTCCGTTTATGATTCACACAAACATGTTTTATCGTTAGCACCCTGCAGATCAAAGAAAGAACATGTAGAAAAGCTGGGGAGTGTTTCTTTGCTCAATGGAATGAGAGTTTTGTGAATATAAAGCACAAGACAAGCCTCTTTATTTAGATGCCTCTTTAGTAGCTGAGTCACGTACATATTGTTGAACATGAAAGAAAGTTTTAAAACAGCCTGGCAAAACCTTACCTCCCAGGGGTATTATTTTTTGATTGAAAATATCACCAGTGTTTTCATTATCATAGTAAAGGACAGGCAGTGAGTTTTGTACCTTGGCTGGCATATGTCCATGATAATTTTGCAGAAATCCTTTAAGATAATAAGCAGAAAATAAGCAATCTGCTTGCTTTTCGAATTTTACACAAGTGTGTGCCCACAGTCCTCACTGCGAGCATGCTGAGCCTCTCTCTGCCTCACATGGGTGTTCCACTGAATGAGAGGCAGCAGTGCCACTGCCTCCTTCTCCAGGACGAGGTGGCAGGTGCAGCATGACAGCACAGGATGCCAAGAGCCATACCAGGACCCAGAGTGAGGACAATAATCTTCATTCCTTCCACCTTCTTCCCACTCTTCCCAGCTCCCATCCTCTCGGAGCAGGGTGGATGTCCCCAGTGCCAGGAGCAACACCTGCCTCCCCTCCAATGGCTCCAGCATGCGAGAGGACGGCACAGCAGCAGCAGGCAGCTGGAGTGCTGGTAGCACCATCTCCAGCTCAGAATGGTGAAACCTCCAGAAGCACATGTCAGTGAGGCATGAGGGATAAGGGACTACTGTGAGACCAGGGCAACCCAGACTGGAGGTACCTGCCAGGATGCTGAGCCCCCCCATGATGTTTCTACCCACACCAGGTCACATCCAAAAAGTTCCTGACACAACTGGGCGGGATGCTGCTTGTCTAATAAAGGTGCACTGCTATTTCTGCTTACCTCTGTAGTAAAAGAAGAGCTGGAAGGGCTCAGGCCAACCAGATCAAGAACCCAGTCCAACCCCAGCAAGGACAGACTGAGCTATCCCTTGCTATGCTCCCAACTTCTGCATGCCATGGGTTGGGGAAATCCGAGTCTGCTTTTCCTGATAATGTCTCTTTTACAATGGGGGAACTAGATCTGCATCCATGACTCAAGATGTGGGAGCACTGAGGTGGAATATGACAGTTTCTGATCACTAATAAGCAGGGAGCAAAAGTTAACTCTTTCCTGAGAGGTAGAAGTTAGGTAGAGACATTATGTTGTATGTATGTCCATGGCTGGTCTTACCATTCCTCTTATATCTCACCTTGCATATTTTGACAGTGAATTCCTGGTTCCTGCATGTCTGCTTTTCTACAAGCATTGCCTCTTTTTCATGACTTAGTCACCCAGCAGTATAAGATCTTCACGCAACTCATCTCCATTGCCTTTAGTTTCACTATCCTAAAAAGTTATTAATTACCCACAAATTTGCTACTTTGGTACCACCATTATTACTAAGTCATTTATGAAGATACTGACCTATACAGGTGCCTATGGTATCCATTCTCCATCATGTAAATTAATAACTTCTTCTTTGTCCTCTTTTCACATATTTTAATCAAACATTAAGCTGAATCTCCACTCTGATTCCATAACAGCTGATTTTCTTTGAGAGTTTTAGTTGAAGTTTTTGAGAAATCTAACCCACTATTTTAACCAGACAACCTTTACCTGCTGCCTGCTGTGGACAAGAATCCCTAACTTTTAGGTTAGGCTCTTGCCAGAGCCTTGAAAGAAACTGCACATTTAAAGCAAATGTTTTTAAGTTTTCTGTCTTCATATAGCCCCTGAGGATATAATAACAATAAACAAGCAAAGCAAAATTTTCGCTTTGGCCTGAAGTATGACTTTTGACTTTACACGTGCCAAGTTTTGTGAATTGTTTATTCTCCCAGTTATGTCAGCATGTAGCATAAATGTCTAGTTACCTGATTTGTGAGGATAATCAGGTACTCAAATGACCTAAACTGTGCAATTACTGGTGCTGGCAGATTACAGATGGAAAACTAAGACCAGGCCATAAAAATTTGATCCTTTGTGTCCATAGTCATAATAAAACAGTTATGGTTGGTGATTGATTATAGGAATATTAAAATGCAGAAAAAGAAAAAAAGCTGTTTTAAATTGCATTGTATTCTTGTGTCTAGGGAAAAAAATGATTGCCATTATCTTGACATGTTTATCACTTTGAGGCTGAGCCAGTCGTTATCATGTGAGTTCACTCTGTCCTGTAGCTGACAAATACTATCATGTACTATAAAAATCATTATGGCTCACTTTTGCAGCTGTAATAAAACAGGAAAGCACATACAGTAACCATTTATATTTAGGACTTTAGTCCTAGAAGACATCCAGTAAGATTGTGGCTTAATGGTTTAGACAAAAACCAAGCCAGATTCACAACCTGGTTGAGCAGGTTTTATTCCAGAATTGATCTCAATGGAAATCATTGTCATTTTCTTACAAAAAAAATGGAATAAGAGGCAATAAACTGACACCACATATTGTTGACTTTGGGCTTGCCAAGGACTGGTCTGTGTTTTTTAGCTTATCTGCTTCTTTCTCTTGGATTGAGCCTCAGAGGTCTCAAAATGTCCCCTGGCTGCACCTCGTATCTGATATTTCTTTCCATAGCTCATTTTGCAGCTACTCTTTCTGCAGAAGTGTTGTCCTGCAGGGCCGCCTTCTCTGAGCACTGTTGTGTGGGTACAAGTGGATTGCTGCCACACTCTCATCTTTATGCTCTAAGTCTAATCCCCAAGTTGTCCCCACAGCCTAATATTATGTACCTCTAGATTGTACTCAATCGTGCACCAAACTGCTCCCTTACCAAAGAGACACCAGGGTGCAGTTGATACTGCTGCCACAGATAGCTTACACTTAGCCTTAGAGATAACCATTGATTGCATATTTTTCTTTGCAGATACGGGTATCAATTCATCCATATGGTCAGACATATACCTACCACAACTCCTGTGCTTCTAGGAGTGATGTGTGATTGGTCGTGTGCCTCAGACAGGCTCCTCAGCCAAGACCATCATTTTGGTGTCAGTTTGCACTTTCCCTTCAGAGTCTGCTGCTGTCTCACCCTACATATTGAGGGGCTGAAATCGTCAAGCAGTCTCACGTACCCCATATTTTGCCTTTTAACTCTTTCATCATGCTTGAAAAATGCTTCAAATATCTCTTGCGTTTGACAAAAGAAATCAAATCACAAATATTTTACACTTCTCATTTAGCTTTCACAGCTAAAAAAGTCAGATTGAAACCATAACATACCTGTAAACACCTGCAGCATCAAAAGACCAGATGGCTTTTGCTTGCATTTATAAAAAGTTAGGTGTGCTCCAAGAAGTGTGAGCAATGTGTTTCATCTGACTTTCTCTTCTCAGGATGTTGGAATTTCCAAAATATAATGCATGCCAAACAAACAGAGAAGATAAATGCACAACATGGAACTGTTACAAGGGGCTCCAGGGCCCGTTTCAGCACTTCACATCAGTGTCTTTATAGACTCACCTCCCATCATGGGTATACCTGAGTGTTGGTTTAGTTGGATGACCAAATTCAGCACCTTTCAAGATCATATGCGAGTCAGGATTATAGACCTGCTGGTCACACCATTTCTGATACAAGCCAAGATGCCTTTGGCCTTCTTGGCCACCTGGGCACACTGCTGGCTCATGTCCACTTGGCTGTCAATCATTACCCCCAGGTCCTTCTCCTCCGTGCAGCTCACCAGCCACTCTTCCCCCAGTCTGTAGCACTGCATAGGGTTGTTGTGCCCCAAGTGCAGGACTCGGCATTTGGCCTTGTTAACCTCATGCCATTGGTCTCAGCCCAGCAGTCCAGCCTGTTCAGATCCCTTTGCAGAGCCTCCCTACCCTCCAGCAGATCCACACTTCCACCCAGCTTAGTGTCATCTGCAAACTTGTTGAGGGTGCACTCGGGACACCTGGAAGACCTAAATTAATTTACAATGGGCTGGAAGAATATAAGAAAAATATCATATCTGGGGCAATTCTTCCATGGATAAACATCCCCCAGATGATTCACCAGAGCCTGTATCTGTCTAACTCTCTCAAAGCTACAATTCATAGCTGATGTTAGTCTCCATACCTGATATTCTTACAGAAACAAGGTAATGGCAAGTAAGCAGCTGTGAGCTAATGGCAGCCCCTATAGCATTGTATACTGTTTGGTGACCTGAGATGTTTTCTCTACGCTTACACTGCTATGGTGTTTCACGGGGACTGTAAGAAAAAGCAAAGAGAATGGCTCAGGATGAAGAACCACTACCTCCTTGTACTCGTTTTTGATATGCTAAGAGTCAATGGTCACATTTTTTCCTCTGGGATGTCTTTATATTGCTTCTGGGAAGCTCCTAGAAGCAACTTTGACAATCAGCAACAAAGATCAGCAATGGAAACCAGCTGAGCAATGGCTTTTATGTGACAGTGCAGGTAAAGCCAACTGAAATAGTGGCCCACAAGAGCATACAAAGAGTTTATGCCTGCTTCCCCAATACCGAGTAAAGACGCTCCTTTCAGTCTGATGGACGTGTTGACAGTCTGCTGCTTTAAAACTCTTTCATTTCAACTGTTTTCAGACTTCATTGTTGAAAAAGCAAACACTTGGTGTTAAGCTAGTTGATTGTCTATAAACATCACCAGTCCAGGACCCATAATGAGAAGAACCATGGTCAGCAAGCCCATTTAGGCAAGGTAAATATGTATATTGCCACAAAGTATGGATGGCTCTTCTGTAAAGTGAAAAAGAATGCCACCTCAGGAGAAATAAAGATATTTACAGTCTAATGCATCAAGTGGTGGCAGAAAAGCTAGCAGGGATCAACTCCTAGCAGCTGGTCCAGTAACCATTTGTTCAGAACAGCATTTGACCAGAACAAAACAAAAAGTACTTCTAAGCTCCTTTCCCTTTTTTTCCTGTGAGCCTCAGGAACACAATCACATTAAATGCTTCAGCACTGATTGGCAAGTTTCTGTATTGATTGGCTACAGAGTCTGATTAGATAACACAGAGCCAACTAATAAGAGCCACTAGAAAAATCTACTAGTATTATCTACTGAGACAAACTCCCAAAACACCCAAACCAACCTACTTAATAGATCTTTTATCTAAACATATCCTGATGTTGCTGACAATATTGTGCACAAGCAAAACATGGGATACTAACAAAAAGGCGTTGTACAAAAGATAACTAATGTCCTGGAGAGAAAAAGAAAGTAGATAGCCTGGACTTTAAACCCAGAAGTTAAAAGTGAAAGACTAGAGTTAACACCTGCCATTCCTTACCTATAATTCAAACTCTGTTTTCACCCCCAAAACATAAAAAGGAAACTCTGTGATGTTTTTGTTAGATGGCTCACATCCCGTCAGACTAACATTAGCTGTTACCTCCTTCTTCAGAGGAGCAGCTGGATATTAGACACTCTGTCTAGCAAAAATGCTTTTCTTAAGCTGTGTGTTCTGCTTATCTTCCTTCTTTTTACTTTGCCGTGTTGGTTTTCAGCTATTGTACTGGATCTGCCTGAAGCCCTCCCTTAGTTTTCACACAGCTCTTTTGGAAGTGAAAAATCTTGCTGACTCGGTAGGGGTTTTGGCTGATTAAAATCTAAGGGAGGCAGAGTAAAGCCCAGCATTTGTGCTTCAGCCTTTCCCTGTTCAATCCTGCTGTCAGCCTCACTGTTCCAAATATCTGTATTTTTCATAGGCTGGAAATACCAGTTGTTGGAGGTGATTTGGGGGTATACAGAACCTAAGGAGAATGTCCTGAGATACAATATCTGTGGGATCTACAAGATGCACAGCACTCATTTAAGGCAGATGTCCAGGAAAGAATCCAGCCCAGCCCTGAGCTCATGCATCAACCTGAAATAATTAATAAGTCTAAAGAGGAAAAAAAGGAGTTTGAACAAACTGTGCACTCTGAATTTCCTCAGAGGAGTTTGCCTGGGAAAGGCAAGAAGCATTCCTCACTCTGCTCCAGCTCACACTGACAGGAGGTTAAGCCGCAGGGATGTTCCAGCGTACTGAACTAGGCAAGGGGTTTTCAGAGCTGTTATCTATTTTAAAATAAACATCCCAGTGTGTACTGTTATCATATTTTGTCTTGCTCTAATCATTTAGAAAAAAAAAAATAAAGGCTTCTGAATATCACTTTCGGGGGGTATTTGCATAGCATCTGGCTCACATACTATATTTATTTTTTTTTAATATATATGGTCTATCCATTCTTCTGTTCAGGTTTTTATCTAAAGAAGGCTTTATTTCCCAAGAAGGGAACTACTCCTTGAGAATGCAAAACCAAATCTGATTATTAGGCATACATGGCAAGGCAGACCAAAGCCACATCTAAGATTTTTCCTTTTAGGGCTGTCATCACACCAGTAAAGGGCTCTCTAATATCTTAAGTCCATAAACTCCAGATCACCCAAGAAAAGTTTCAAATGGCTTCAGATGGCTTTTCCCTTTATTTATGGTACTGCTTGCCATAAAAACACAGTTTTCTTTGCACCCCACAATCTGGTTCCAGGCCTTATGGCCCCAGATCTGGAATGCTGATGCTCCCTGCAGAGCTCACATGGTACAGTCACGGTTTGGGTTTCTTATTCAGGTTAAGCAGTATAGGGATTCCTTAGATAACAAAACAGCAGCAATGCTGAGTGCATTCTACTGCCTCAAAAAGGAGTCACAGGGAACAACCAGCTGGCTGTGTAAGAGCTTCCTACCCTTGGCCACCACCAAGATCCAGGTAGCTAAGCAGACAGGCAGAGCTTTGTTTCCATTTGGTTCCTAACACAGCAGCAGTACACATTCAAAGCCGCTGTTATCTTAACAATCCTGTAATAAAAGTCAGGCCTTCCATGCCAGTGCAAAGGTTATCAACTTTTTTCTGAAACGCAAATTCACTATAAACCTCCAAGAGCTGGGACGACTGAGGTGGCCCCTGCACAGGTGACAAGGGGAGAGGGCTGGTCTCCAGAATGCCAGACAGTTATTGAGGGGGATGAACTCCAACCTCACATTCCCTCCAAAGAGGAAAATGTTGATTTATGTGTGCCACTTCACATAGGTTACCATGTTAAAAAGAGAAAAGGGATTTGTATCTCCACTTGGATATCTCTCAGACTTGGAAATGGGATCACGCATAGACAAGTCACTAATATGAAACTTATCTTCAATTTTGTCTTCTCCTGCCTACAGGAAGGCAGGTTTTCAAGGGCTGACTGCCCAGGTAAGGCTAAAGTAAAGGGGCATCCAAGTGTTAAAAGAATCTCAGAAATTGACATGTGATTTGCCAGCTCAGTTTGGTGCTTTGGCAGGAGCTGGGCAATTCTGAGAATCTGTGATTGACTGTAGGCTCTGAGTCCTTTAGAAAAATCTGGCCCGTAATGCTGTGTAATTGTTGAACAGTTTATAATTACCCAGGGGTTTAAATTGCGAGTAACAAACAGAAAAAGACTAACAATTTCTTTGGCTGCTGAACTTTGAAAGCTGTTGCATTTTTTTCCAGTAACTTATTTATGTCTAAACTGCAAGATTTAATTGTTTATTTATGTGCTTTATTAATGACAATAAAAATCTCAAATATGAAATTAAGAGAAAACCAAGAAGAAATAATATTGAAAGCAACTGGTAAAGCGCTCAAGGACTTTGCACCTTTGACAGTGATGAGTCAATTCTAACACAATGCATTAGCAAAGAGTACTTTCATACACTAAAACCAAGTCACACATTATAAAAATGAAAATACTCTATGTTCTGTGCCCAGGAGCACTTTGTATCTGCAATTGGAGAGAACAAATGAGGACGAGAATCTGCAATCTTTACTCAAAAGAAACTGAGCTGAAGTTGAAATTGGCTCAGCAGATAGCAGCTAGTAGTAGGAGAACGGGAATTACATCAGGTCATATTTAAACCACGTATCCCAAGATGAACTTATTCACAGCCAACAAAAACAAGAGTCTAATATTTTGTTCTCATATATGCTGTCTGTTCTAAGGGTGTCTAAAAATCCATTTGTTGGAGAAGCAAGGCACCACTGGACTTTGTTTTCCTTCCAGAGCCACATTCTTGCCTTAAAGCAATTGTATTCATTGACACTGTATTAATGAGTTACTTAATTTGGACACACTGGAAAAAACAGAACACGTTTGCTATGAAGTGTGCCCTTTCCATATGGAAAATCATTAAACCTCAGAGACATTTCAACTGTGATGGGAGATGTCTTTCACTAAGGAAGATGCAAAATTCACATCAGCCAATCTCTTATATTTAGACTGCTGAAGGCACGGAATAGTTCCAGAGCTCTGTCAGAATCTCTAAGTCCCTCTTTAATTTTTACTGAGTTCTTAGTGGGGCAGATTCTGGTTGCACTAAGATGGAGTTTATGCTGTGGGTCATGTATCTCACATATATCTACCCTCTGCAGGGATGGGCTGTCAGTTAGCACTTGAAAATCCAATCCTGTCTTTGTGCATTTATGTCTGCATTTTATTAATAATGTTCCGCTACGGCAATCAAAGTCAGAAACAAGTTGGAGTACAGCTTTGATGGCTGCTCTAGTCTTTCTATGAAATTTGGGTTAAGCCTTTTGCAACTTCTGGTGGCAGTAAGAAAAAAGATGGTCTCAATGCTCAGGCTGTTGAATGCTGCTTCAAAGAGCTGGATCTACCCCTGCTGCTGCAACAGGTTTTCTGTGCAACATCATATTAATGAAACCAAACTTGTTACTCGAATTCACTTATCACTTGAGCCTTTTTCCCCTGCATTAGTCAGCTTGGTAATCAGAGGTCTAAAATCTTAAGCATTCACAAATGCAAATGAAGCCAGTGGAAACTTGCATGAATATACCTGTGCTATGTAAGGGGAAGCAAAGGAAGGCATCATCTCATCCAAAACGTTTATCTGCACTCTACCTATAATCAGTGAAGGAAAAAGGATAGCTTTCTGTCCGTCTCACTAGGCACAATCCCTCAGTATACCTGAGTCTCCTACAGGCAGAGGGGCAGTGCAGAATTTCAAGACGGAGAGCTCAGGGGGAGACAACTCCACTGATGGCTGTATCTCTGCTGGTGAGCTGAGCCTTTCCAAATTGGTCCTCATCTTAAATTTTTCGTGCATCTGTTCCCTGTGTGTAGAATAGAGGGCATCAGAAAGACTTCAGCTTCTCCCTTGTGACAATTAGCAAGAAAAACACAGGGAAAAGACTGTCTTTAGACCAGACGGTACAGTGCAGAAGATGCGGCATTGCACTTCAACTAATGAGGACTAAAACAACTGGCATGAAAGCAGCTGTTCCTCAAGGAAGGCGGCCAAAGAGTACATCATCTAACAGAGGAAGGTCAGCACCTACAGAACCAGTGTTTCCTAATGGGACAGACTGATATTGTAAAAGCTGCAAAGACCTTTTAAATACACCGTGACCTCTGTGTATTTGAATCCATCATCAAAATATTTCTCTCTCTTCAGCAAAAAGACCGCTGTGAAGGCTGTAGCAGTTCACAGATGTAGTTGCGCCTTGTTTTGTAAGGAAAATTCAGTCTCCTATATGACCCTTGCATTCATACAAAATATCGGCTATATGAAACTTAAAATCCACTCAATAAAGACAGAAACTGAGCTGCTTTTATCACATTACCTCCATTCTTACCCTGCTTTATACAGCCATAGGAAAATCAGCTCCATGTTGTGAGAAGGGGCATTTGCATCCTACTTGTAATGGAGGGACTATTATTCATAACGGCCCAGTATTTAATAAATATGGCAACACTTGTCTCCCAGCTGCAATAGCTTATGCTAACATGGAAAAATAGTAGTCAGATTCCCAAGTGATTCAGGCTTTGAGAGTGGTTTACACTGAAGCTCCAGGGCCTCCACAGCTCTCAGATCTTTACCAGCGCCTAATCAAGGCCTTTATCTTAAACAACAAAGCCACCAATGGATTAAAACCAAACAACATGACATGCTGAGACAACTCTGATCTACTTGGGCATGCAACAACAATGCCAAAACTTTTCTGCCATAACCAGAAGCAGGAAGAATTACATGAAAGCTCAGATTTAAAAAGAATATTAACATAGATATGAAAAATACAAATTTGGACACCCAAAAAAGAGCAGCTCCTTGAAGTTCCACATCAGTGAGGGCTGGAGCTCCTTCGTCTGTGGAGACTGGGTCCCTCAAAGCAAAGTTACCTGTTCACCACTGAAATACTACAAGGGCAGTCAGAACAGAAGAAAAAGTTGCACAGCTTATCTTTTTCTAGTGAGTCAAAATGATCAATAATATCAAAAGATAGCAAAAGTATAATTGCCCAGGATTCCTCAGCACAGTTTCTGTATTACAGTCAAAGCAGAAGCTTATCTTGACATTTATGAAGACACTGAAAATGATAGCCCTGGTATCTGCTCATGCTTCCAGGAGAACATCCAAAGGTTGTAGTTCCTTGGCTGCACCCTGGTGAAGTAGCCGGTACTTAACATCACACTGCACCAGCTGCACCATTTGTCCCTAGGACTTTAATAAACTGCATAAATTAGCAGGTTGTAATCACAAATATGATCCAAGGACAGTCTGAAATGGATTTTTGCCGAGCCTCCAGTGAGGTTAAGATGATACATTTCCCCCCTTCTCCTGGAAACAAGGGAGATTTTTAACCATTACTTTCCATGGCCAGGTTGTTCTAATCCAGTACTTAATCTTTTTCATACAGTTGCTTCAGATTTGGAAACCCTCATGCACTCCCAAACCCTTCTTTTCATTTCCCTCAGAAGAATGGCTGTCCGGCCTCTAGCAGTCCCTTACAAAATCAGTCTCTGCATAGAGAAGGCAAGATTAGGCCTTTAATGAGTACTTCATCCCAGGGACTTTTTTTTTGGTAACAGAATCTCTTTTGGTTATTTTTTATTTCTTTCCCTTTGTTATTTCTGCATTTTTATCCTTTTTTTTTGTCCTGGCATATTTCAGACCCTGGATCCCATATTTAGTTTCGTGAACTTCTCCAATACTTGTTCTAGCCATCCTGGTTGTCTGCCATGAGTATCAGTTTCCTTCCTTCTAGTTTGGGGGGCAGGGAGGGAGGAAAACTGTTTCCAGGCCAAGCAGCAGTGCCATTCTGGAGATCATTTGGCCGGTCGTGCAGCCTGAGACTGAACCAATGCTTGCAGTACTTACATCTTCCTCTGTTTCTCACTTTCTCTCTTCTAGGGAGGGAGGAAGAGGTGGTGCCAGTGGCTGCTACATTTAGTAATATGCAAAGTAGAAGTGAATGGTTAAGATTAAAATTAAATTCAAAAGACAGACAAATGCTATGACATAATGCTTTTGATTATTGGAGTTCTTGTTTTCAGTAGACATTATTTGTTTTTAATAGAAAATTAGTATATTTTAAGTGACTCAAACTACATAGCCTATGTAGCAGCTGTAGCCTGCTTCCCACAAGATGCCTCTAATTCTCTCCTACACCTCAGTATGACTGATGGGGATTGCTCAAATTTTCTTCCTAGCCCATATTTGCTTGTTCACTTTCTGCCTGCAGTCACTACTTGATAACTTTCCCCAAGAGGCTGTCTTTTCTGAATTTGACGTAGTAACCTTCCCTTTCAGATTGAAATTATGCTTGCAAGTACATTCATATTTTTTTTTTAGCTTGTGCTCTCAGTCTTGCTGTAGACCCTTATGTGAGCACCTTAAATACATGGAAATCACATGCAGCGCCTTAATGTTTCACCTGCCTTTACTCCTTCATAAAATCTCCTTTTTCACTAATAAAGGTGTAAGATTTGCAACACAATGATTTTCTGTAGAGTCAACAGCAAAACCTGGACTTTCAGATCAAGTGCGGCAAATGGCTACAGGCAGTTTGTCTGTGGTACCTCCGTTCTGATCGACTTTGTGCTTCCTGACACAGGCTCAGTCCTACCCCCACTGATTTTCATAGGATGAATCTCAAAGGAAGCAAATATGTTTCATGCCTCATCTTTCAAGGGTCAGTGATTAAACTCACAAATCCATCCTCTTTGACATTATAATCTCTGGTTGTAAAATGGATTTAGTGGTTCAACATTAAAATCTCAGGAACAATTAAGGAAGTGATTGCAAAAGAGTTAATAAGCAAAATAGTTTAATAAACTTTGGCAGAAAAGAAGATTGAAAAGCTCATATGGTCTCCTGATGAAAATCGTTTAGCCCTGGTTTTGCCAGTCTTTCCATTTCTTAATTTTGCTTTGGTTTTTTAATTTTTCATTTTTACTACTCCTGAAACTTAGAGACTTTCAAGCATGAGAGAAAGCCAGTCAAATTTCAGGTAATCATTTTGCAAGCTTTTACATTTCTGCTGGCACATCTCAGACCTGATGTGGGATACCTTTGCCACTTAATTTTTGAGCCTCTGCTGAATGGTTATTGGCAGTCATGACAAATCTGGTGGGGCTCTGTGGTAGACACAAATGCATTAAGTAGTACCAGAAAAACTTGCTGATGACCACACACACCACATGCATGTCTCTATGTGAGTTTGCATTCACATCCCACTTGGTTTTCCAAGTTTTTCGTCTAGGATGTTTGACTGAAGCACATCTCTGGGCATGGCCACACAACACTCTGCAGAAACTGCAGGGTTTCCTGCACTGGCTCCTCAGCAAGGGACTCTTCTGATAATGACGCTAAAATGTAGGCAGCAAATGTTTCCCTGCCATTAGACCACTTCTGTCAGCAAACCCCTCATCTCTCCAAAATTACAGAAGAGTAGGAGAAGCAGGCAAAAGGCCTGACCTAGGCTCAGAAGAACATTCCCTCAAATGGAGACAACAGGAGGGAGCGTAGAGCAATGCTAGCTAACTCATCCAAAAAAATGAAAATGACTGAGGGTTCCATACTTGCTAAAAACACCAACTTCTCCATCTTTTGAAAGCAGATTCAGCACTCTCCTACATTGGCTCAAGTCTCTCACTCAGCCCTGCTTCCAGCCCAGCACCTGGAGATGTCAAGCTATTTCAAAGAAAGCAACACAAGGTTTTTATTTATCTCTTGTCATTCTATATTTTTATTAAATATAACCAACAGGTCCATCACACAAAAAAATTCAGTAATTCATTGCTGTCTGTGCAATGGACATCTGGCCACAATGTCTCCCCATTGCTCTGCTCTGCAGTGACTGCTGGAAAGGTCATGCTTATTGTTCCACACCATTATAATGCACAACAGGACTACATTAAAGGAAACCACAATAAAAGGGATAATCTTATCCCACCAAACCCACTTCAAAGTGACTGGGCTCTTCACATAGAGCCAAGACTACTTAGGTATATGAAGAATGTTAATGTATGACTTTCAGCAACAGTTACAGTAGATTAAGAAAACAACCAAAAAACTCCAAACTCTTGGAAAAGGTTGAAAACTTTAAATAATTGAACTCCTGAAAGTAAAATGTAGTAAAAGAGATATTGCAGGTCAAACACTGTAAGCAAGGAGATTTTTTTGACCTGGACCAACAGAGCCAAGAAACAGATGTGCACCTGCTCTGTTAAGCAAGACACTAGGTGCACTGCTGCATCTGGCATTCACTTCTTCATTCAGAGAGCTTGAAGATCATTTTGTGTTTGCCAATGTACACTCACAACGTGTTCACCTTAACAACCATTTTCAGAATTACAAGCACCAATTGATTCAGCTTGATTAACTCTATGGTGACACAATGGCTACTGCTGATACCAGGTGACAAGTCACAGAGAGCCAGCATGAGAGATTAATGTTACTAGGTGGGTACTCAGTCAGCTCATGCATGTTTTTCTCCTGGGTGATTTCTCTCCCTCTACTTCATCCTGTCTCTATTAACAAACTAAAAAAAAAAAAAAAAAAAAAAAAATATAAGAAAGAACATAGTATGGGGAAGAAAGAACATAGTATGGGAAAGAAAGAAGATACAATGAAAGAAGATAGCAGTATAGGAGCTAAGCCCAGGACACTGCAGCACAGGATGGGGTGGTGCTTGTGACACCACAAGAAACCTTGTAAGCCTCTGATGCTGGTTGTGATACCTCCAAGGAGCCCAGTTTTCCACTTTTTCAGTCCCTTCTTTCCCAAGGTCGCTGTTGAGAGGACTGGCCTCCTCCACTGGCACCAGTGCCCTGTAGAGCTGGGAGTCCTCAGAGCCACAACAGGTATGTGTGGTGACTGCACACCTACAGAGAGCTAAGGGTGCTGCTGGTGCACATGCCATGTCCTAATGCACCGGGAAGACATATAGCACTAGCAGCACTGTTTTCCACAGGTCAAAAAAGGAGGGATTTGAGGGATTCGAAAAGGATGCTGCTTAAAACAGGTTGCACATGTGTACTTATGTGTCTCTGGGCCTGTAAACCAGTGTGAAAGAGACCACAATGAGTCCAACAAAGCATTATGCTTGCAAAACCAAGGAGTAGAAAGGGCTCCTCCTCAACCTAAAGCATTCCTCCACCACTAGGGAGACAAACAGCCAAGACCTTCGCTTTCTCTCTGAAAGGACTTGGGCCACAGGCAGCCCTTGTGTATAGCCCTGAATACCCAAATATCACCATGCAGTGGAAAATAAAGCCACAAGTTATCTCAGTTTATGCACAGGATACCTGTTTCTGGGATAAGCAGAGCATCCACCTTGCCTCTTTCTCATCGAGGGAGCAGCCACAGCAAGAATAAGGGTGACAAAAGCCGAATGAACAGTGAGAAGACAAGAAAGAGTGAGCCCACCAAGAGCTTTCAACAGAATGTTTGAGTCCAAGTTTAAGTTCTGAGGCATACCCTCTGGTATGTGGGTGCAACACCAGTGTTTATCTGGCCTCTCGTCTAAATGCAGCATGCTCTATTTTCTTTGTAAATTCATCTTGCATTATGGCATATCTGCTTACATTTTAAAACTACCTAAGGAGTAAATAATGGCCATTTTTGACAGGCATACTGGGAGTTTCAGTCTGTTATCCATTTGCTTTAAATATCAGGCCATAAAACTATGCTTGGGTTTTTGGCTGACATCACGGTTAATGATGCACTGTGCCTATTCTCTGGTTATGGAGGAATTCTCACATTATTTCTGGGGTAAGATAATAGTGAATGTTACTTAGAACAAATCTTAAGTTTGTGGTTGACTTGCTGCCAATGTGGGAAATCATGTTACAACCATTAACTAAATCTATCTTCTCCTCCCTCTGAAGCATAAAGTTTTAATATTAATTCCAATGCAATCTATATCTGAGTAAGAGGCGTGTATTTGGCGTGCAACACACTGCACCAGGTCCCTTTAATACGGTCAATGTGACATTTGTACTGGAGGGAACCACCTTGGCACCTTACCCTCCTAGGTTTTTGAGGGCATCACTTTATTTCTTATGTTCAGCTCTATGATCTTCTCTGCTCTGCAAAATTCCCTGCAGCAATTCTCATCAAATGAACCTGCCTTAAATGCTATCGTTTAAATAGATTTAATTGCACTTTTTAGCCCCAGAACAGAGCAGTCAGGAACAACATACACATCACATAGGTCATACCTGTCAAACTGCAAACACATCAGTAAAGCAAAGCAGAGCAGTTTGGGTTCAAATCTTCACTTACATATTTGTGTAAAAATAGAGCCTTCAGGAACAACAAAGGACATCTGGAATCAGAATGTTGCAATTAGGGCCTCATTCACACTAATCCTTGGGATAGCATTAATAAAACAGTCTAACTGACTGCCTTCAAGCTCTGTTAGGTGGTTGCATTCACATTTGGGATCCAACCCACCAGGGCCTTCAGAGCTCCCTTTTTCTCTGATGTGGTTACCAAACAGTGGAACATTTCTAGTGTGAGCAAAACTTAGTCATGCCTCAGTAACTTAACTCAGATTCCACATATTCAAGCCTGAAAGTAGTTTGAGGGGCACAATTTTATTCATGCCATCCATAAAATGTAGTAACTCTGTTTTCTGACCGCCTTGGATGTTGTGGTGTGCACCTACCATCAACCCTGCTTATGCTATGCGTGCGGTGCTGTCCAATGCGTCCTAAATCCTATATAGCTGCTGCCGTCCCGTAATGGCAAATGGGAATTTTCATTTCAAAACCCCTCTCCAGTGTTAGCACAGTGGAACTCGTCTTCTCCCCACTGTCAGAACCGAGGCTTCCAAAGAGCTACATAATACAAGTAACAGGGGCAAAATCACTATCTACTTTTATGATGGAATGTGATCAGAGTGTGAAAGTTCTGTATAATGTGGTGACGACAGCAGAAAGAGACGGGACTGAGTGACTCAAGTTTTCCTTCCAGGCCCCCATTACCCTGGGGGCTCCCAGGGGCTCTTCCCCTGCTATGAGATAGCGCAGTTCTTTCCACTGACGTGGAGTTATGTCCAGCTCTGTGAAAACTGAGCTCGTTCCTTGATTTCCTCCTCTCTGAACATCAGGTGAGTTACGGCAGAGGAAAAAAAAGACATTTCCTTTCCACCTCAGCTCACTGCCCAAAAGCCAGTGGCGAAATTCAAATCGTGAGAGCAGCTCCTTGATGACTTACAGTGACAAGACTCCAAATGAAAAAGAAAAACTGTAAGAAAGCAGAATATCTGTTTGAATATGATCCAAAGATTTTGACTCCTGCCCACGCTTTTCCTTTTCTCTAACCTAGGTCCAGGTTTCCCTTGTAACTACAAAAGTTGTGCTACTTAACAGCATTTGAAACAATTTTTTTCTCTAGTTAGGAAACAGAGCAGGTCAAGAAGTAATAGATTAGAGTGAGGTTCTTCTCAGCATCACAGCACCTTCTCAGCAAGCAGACCTTGTCTATGACTGTCTTTGGAGCTTCTTCATGTTACTACTGGAAGGTGATTAGATTTTTAAAACCCTAGTCCTATACAGTCAAAGAAAATTAGAGGCTGAAGAAGATTCAGATGTACTGATATTGCATTGCATTAGCATGTGCAGGATCGTGCGTTACAGGACTATAACTGAGATCACAGCCTGGAAGTGTCATAGTTCTGCCAGTACATAGCCAGTTCATCTTAGAATCATAGAATCATAGAATCATTAGGTTGGAAAAGACCTTTGAGATCATCAACTCCAACCGTACCTGTCTACTACTGAATCAAGTCCCCAGGCACCTCATCTACCTGCCTTTTGAACACCTCCAGGGATGGTGACTCAGCCACCTCCCTGGGCAGCTGTTCCAGTGTGCGATAACCCTTTCCGTGAAGAAATTTTTCCTAATGTCCAACCTAAACTTCCCCTGACACAGCTTAAGGCCATTCCCTCTTGCCCTATCACCTATCACTTGGGAGAAGAGAACAACACCCACCTACAGTTATAGGATGAGTTTCATGGACCACTGATTTTGAGAAATGTGTGTGTTTGTGGGAAGTAAAGTGTGGAGAGGCATGAGTGTTTTTATAGCCAAGCATAACAGGGAGGGGTCTTGAGAAACAGAAGATGTGATCCCACCATGGATTAAGTAGAGCAAATTTTACACGCAGAAAGTGCTGGAAGTATGAGCCATAAAGAGATAGAATTTAGTAAGTTACAATAAAACTCTCTCCAACATTAACTAGTTAAAGGCTAGTGATACACAAGCTTTCCCTTTAATACATCAGATCTCTTCCACATCAAAAGGAACAGACCTCAAAGTAGGATATGTCCATGAGTGGTCATAGTAATTTTAGCATTTTAAAAAAAAAAAATCTGTGCACAGGAGAGGTCCCATTAAAGTTGTAATCAGTCCCTTGGAGCTAACATTTTTCTGGAGCATACTATGTTTTTGCATGTGGCACGCCAGCACCCAACCCACATTTTTTTCCGCGAAGTGGGTGTTGTCTGGGAGTACTCTCTCAGGATGTCTAGCACCACAGAGCCAGTCTGTACCAGAAATCCTCTCTATCTCAGCACCCTGATCCAGCTTCATGCCTCCCATCCTCCCTTATTGTGTTTCTCCAGCTCCTTGTGCTCTTGTGCCTTTATCTCGTTAGCTAACTTGCTCTATCTGCCCACGGAATTCTCCACTTGATGAAAACCTCCTGCGCTTGGCTTTTCCTAGTCTCGGCACTTGTCTGCTTTCAGACATGTAGACATAATATGGTCTGAGAAGATCAATTCTTCTTTGAGGTCCAGTCTTATCTCCCAGACAGTGGTTTAAACAGTGGGTTCCCTGGGGAATTTTGCTCTTCACACATGGAGCCATTCTCTTGGTCAAAAGCTAATGAATGTGGCATATCTCCAGACGGCAGCATGAAGGCAGGCAGGAAGGATGAACATCCACCCAGGCTTCTTGTGCACTCAGACATTTAGTCTGAAGCATGGAGAGAGGCTTTGCTGCTGGTACAGCTCCCTTCCCAGATGGGTGAAGTATTCCAGTCTCTCAGCCAGGACTTTATGCAGACAGTTTGACTTGTTTTCACCCTCTATTCAGTGTCTTCAAGGTAGACTGGGGTGTTTCAAAACGGAAGTCCAGCCTCTGTATTTCTCACCCATCAGCATCATCCTGGCATCACCACACTCTGTTCCTGTTGTGGTGTTAATGACCTGTCAACTGCAGTACCAGAAACATCAGTGCTGAGTTCCTCAGTCTTAGGGGAGCAGAAGCAGGGAGGAGGCAAAGCGCTTTGGCCTAGCTCAGGATGGCTTGGTCCATTCTTCAGAGGTATCAGCCCTTTTGTACAAATTCCCTATGCCTCTTGGTTGCTCCATGGCATAGCTTGGACTAAAGTTGCATCTGGCTCTTCGCACCACACTGTGGAAGGATGGTCCTTGCAATAGTGTTAGGGAAGTCAGTACCTCGTTCTGTAAGGAGCAGCATGAACTGGAAAGTTCAGGCCAGATACAGGCTTCTTCCAATGTGAAAACATCCACATCTGGAATATGACTGTCATTTCTTGCTATTATCCACCCATGGCTTTGCTGATATGGGTTTTGAGATGAGCTGGCTACCCCACCAGGTCCCAAGGCGGCAGGGCA